>NW_028258151.1:8125000-8750000 GCF_053883595.1 Heterocephalus glaber | reverse complement strand
GAAACATTGTTTTAGTTTCTTACCTGATATCTTGCCTTCCATTCTCTTTTCCTCATTAGTCTCTCATACATAAAATTATCTTGATAAAAATATGGAGAGGTATAAAGGACGCTGGGTAAATTCCTCTTTCCGGAGACACAGAGTAGGAATAGCTACTTATCACCAAACTCCCTTCACAAGAACTAAGGAAGCCATGTGAGAGACTCGAGTGCCCAGGATCAGAGTAATAAAATGAAAGACTTGTTGAAAAAGGCAGGAAAGAAAAAGTTGTTCATATCAACCCACCCCCAACTCCAAGTAGCCCATGAAGCTAAGAGATTTCTTCTACTTGGAGGAAAGCATGAATATTAAGTCCAAGCTTAAGACTGGAAATCCAGTATGAGGCCCTCCACCCTGAAATCTAAAGCTGGGAAGAGCTCCACAGTCCCCAGTCCTAGCCCAATACCCGTGAAATGAAAAACCAGTAATATCCAGCAGTTGGCAGCCTCTACCCCTCCTCTCCCAAATTTAGATGGCAGAAAAGGGAGCAAGACCTCCTTACTGATGCACAAGACACAAAATCTTAGAGCTCAGAAATGGGCCCAACATGGTGAGACACAACCAAAGGCCTTGTACTCAGGCCACAGACTACAAGTGGAGTCTCCTGACCTGGCCTCAGGTAGAGGCTGTGCCTGGGAGACACAGACTTCAGTTTGCCCCACTCCGTTGTCACTGGAATGGGCCTGGGACACTCCTCCACCAAAACTGGACAGGCTCCTGTGGCTGTGAGGGTCAGGCACAATCCACTTTAGTGTCAGCCTTGTTGGCCAAGGGCCTGCCTTCACCGAAGCCATCTCGACCTTAGACAGCTTAGTGTGGTGCGGTTTATGGGGTAGGGCAGGGTGAGAAGCACAAGACTTTGCTTGGGATGCAGTGATAATGAAACCTACTGGCAGATCTTAATAGTCTCTGTCCTCAGGTCACTGTTCAGGTGCAGAAACTCTAGAACAGACTTGATGCCAGGAAGTTACACTGACCCAGTCTATCAGACCTCTATTTGGGCCAGCATCATGTGTGGCTGGTTGTAGCAATCCTTGGCCACAAGTACAACTTAGAAGTGTCAGCCTCATTCCTACTCCAGTTCTCCACTATTCTTGGTGGGCTGTGGGTTTAGGACATGATACAGCTTTCTAATGTCGGGGCCACATGAGATCTAGGCTTTTCCACTCATGGTGATTCTGCCCAGAGCTTGGCAGAAACTTGCATTACTGACCACCAGTAGGTGATTGTGGATGTCAGCCTACTCCATTCCCAAGGAGAAGCCTTGGAGAATGAACTGCCTTCCTAAGGTACCCTTGCAGTTCATGCAGTGCACAAACCAACCGCAGATTTGAGACAAATGTGGTTTGCTTGGAGTGTCTTCAACTGCTGAAATGGTGACAATATACTAATAGCAGACTGACAGTTAAACTGGTTTTAGCCCTTTTTGTAGTGCTGAAATACTGGAAGTGCTTACTATCTTAGAGAAAATAAGGTTTCATAAAATTTCTGGAAAGGCAGAAACAAACCAAGCCAAATTAGGAAGAGTGGAATAAATACCTAATCTTTCAATGGCTAGACAACACCCCAAGCCAGCAAGGATTAAGAGCTTTCAGCAAACAATGACCTCACTTGGTCAAAATAAGATGCCAGACTCTTGCTAGATGGTAACTAATTTGGGAGAAATCTGAAAGAATGGAAAATCATTGATTTAAGGAAATTGAAAGTGACTGGAAACTATAGTAGGGTAATTAAAAAGAGAGATGAAAGAATTTTTTAAAAAGTCAAACAATAACAGAATAATTCAAAACAAAGAAAGAATTAGTGAGCTCAAGACAGGCTGTTTATCAATATCCAGTTTGACAAGAAAAAAAAAAGAATGAAGAAAGCTTATGGGAACTTTGGATAGTATTCAAAATACTCAGATCATTGAAATTCAGAAATGATTTGAAGGATGCCAAAGAGGGTATAAAGTTTACTAAAAGAAATATCAAAACACTTTCCAAACCTTGGAAAGGATGCAGATTACCAGTTACAGAAAGATTACAGGTTGCCAGTTAAACATAAATCAGCCAAGTCCATCCTAAGACATATTATACTCAGGTGCTCACAACTGAAAGACTGAGAAGATTTTTGAGGCCACAAGAAAAAAGAAAAGAGTAACATAAAGAAATGTCCTAATTCACATGACAGCTGACTTCTCAGTAGAAACTTTACAAGGCAGGAGACAGTGGATGAGATTTTCATAGTACAGAAGGAAAAATAAAATTCTCAACTGATTCTGTAGTCAACAAAGTTACCTTTTAGAGAGGAAGGAGAGATATAGACATTCTCAGACAAATAAAGCCTGAGAGAATATATTTCCACCAGAACTGTCCTACAAGAAATGGTAATAGAATTCTTTAAGTGGAAAGAAAGCTACATTAATAACAAAGAAGGAAGTATCAGCAGGTATAAAATTTTCTGTGTAAGAACACAAAGCACCTCAGGATGTTGTAATATAGTAAATATGGTGGGTATACCAATTATATCTTTACCATGAAGACTATAAAATCATTAAAGGGGCTGTGAATGTAGCTCCCTGGTATAGCACTCATCTAGTATGCCAATGTGGTAGGCTTAATCCAGCACACATGCACACACACACACACACACACACACACACACAGAAATAATGAAATTATGTTAAGAGAAAGACAAAATAAAAAAGTAAAATGGATATGAAAATTCCGAGTGTGCAGAAGAGTCCAAGTGTAGTTTTTAAAATTAGTATATTTTCTCTGGTTTTTGTTTCATTTCTATTCTTATGATCATGTATCATTTTTAGTTGTAATCACTTCAAAATAGCTTGTTAGTCAAGAGATGCTTTTTGTAAGCCTCATGATAACCTAAAGATCTGTAACAGACAAACCAAAAAATAATAAGCAAAACAGGCTACTGTAGTAAATCTCTTAAACCCAAAGAAAGACTGCATGACAGAAAGAAACTACAACAAAACTAGAAAACAAGTTACAAAATGATTGTAACAAGAACTTATTTGCCAAAAACTAGCTTGAATATAAATGGATTAAATCCTCTGATTCAAATATGTACCATAACTAAATGGATAAAACATTAAGAACCCAAATATGTGTTACTTACATGAAATTCACAACCCTTCTGAAGAAACACATACTGAAAATAAAGGAATACTATAACATATTACATGCAACAAATTCCAAAGAAAGCAGGATTTGCCATAATTATATAAAATAAACCTTCAATCAAAAGCAGTAGAAAGAGGAGAGGAAAGGGGAGCCAAAGGAAATACAGTAAATTCTTAGATTGTGAGTAACTTGTTCTGTGAGTGTTCCATAACATGAGCAAACATCTCTATAAATTTTAACTCGACAAATGAGTGATATCTTGCAATAAAAGTAGTATGTGATGGCAAACATCACAAGACCACAACTGAGCCAATGGCGCTCTCTCTCTCTCTCTCTCTCTCTCTCTCTCTCTCTCTCTGCAGGATTACAGGTGATCGTCTCCCAGCAGCAAGAGGTTTTGGAGGAGATCTCCTCCAAAAGAAGATGAGGAGAAAAAGAAAGTGGAGCCACTCACTTCAAATGAGTTAGGGAGATTTGTAAAATATGGGGGAAACAGTATAAAGTTTTGTAGAAAAGCATCACCAGATTCCACCACCTGCCTTGCAAGTGCAAGGTCCTGAGTTCGATCCCTGGTACCAAAAAAATGCATCACCCAAATGTCTTAGTAACTTCTCTCATTGTTGAGATAAAATACCCAACACCCAAATTTAAAGGAGGAAAGGTTTATTTAGCTCACAGTTTGTAGAGGTTTCAGTTCATGGTCAGCTGGATCCAAGGCAGGGTGGCATGGCAGAAGGGCATCGCAGAGGAGAAACAGTTCAATGATGGACAGAAGTCAGCAAAAGCAATGAGCAGAAGGCAATAGCAGCAGCCCTCATTCTGTCCCTTATATATTTTTTGTGACATTTAATACCAAATACTGTATCTACTGATGAGTGAGTGGTTAAACAAAATGTGGTATATACACACAACAAGATATTATTTAGCTTTAAAAGGAAGAGAATCTGAGATGTTCACAATATGAAGGCACTGGAGGATACAGTATGCTATGTAAAATAAAGCAATCATAAGAATCCCAGATACTGTGTGATTTCACTTGTATGAGGTATATAGATTAGTTAAGTTTATAGAGAAAAAAATAAACTCCACTGGGGTAAGGAGAGGGAGGAATGGGGAGTTGTTTAATGGGAGTAGAACATCTTATTTTTATAGTGAAAAGAGTTCTAGAAATGTATGGTGGTGAGGACTGCATGACAATATGAATTTATTTAATATTATTGTGATGTACCATAAAATTGTTGAAATGCTAAATTTTATATTGTGTTTATTTTGTCAAAATATAAAAATTTGAAAAGATAAGGACTATTATAAGCAAAGGAATTAGAAATGTTTAGCTACAAAACATTGTTTTCTGGATCTAATGCACTGGTTAGAAGTCAATTTTATTTCTCATTTAACAAATCAGCCAAAGTAATTTGTGTACATAGTCTCAGATCTAATGTACCAGTAAAAACCAGATTATATTTCATTTTCCTATAAAATAAAAAGTGGACACACTAAAAGATTATTTATATTCTGATAAACATTCCTTTTTTAAGTGAATCAAAAAAATGGAATTTTAAAACTAACCAAACATTATGTCTTCCAAGATATAAATAATTTTGTCTAGCCCATTTGATAATTATAATTATGTCCATAGAAAATTAATATAAGGTTCTCAAAACTATACTAATAAGTTATAGTATTAATAATTGATATAAGAACCTTATAAAAAAACCCTCTCATATGGTCTTTTATTTTTTTTCTGGAGCTCCTCTGAAATGGTATGCGGGGGTCTTAACACAGACATGCAAAGACTTCCAGAAAAAATGGCTGTTATATGGAAAGATGGAAGCCAGAGAAACCCTAGTTATCTTCCCACTCTTTTCCAAGCACAGCACCTCTGATGGATCCTCACTTCTGACAGGCCCAGGGGTAAGAGCAGCAGACAGCTCCAGAGAGCTGTGACCCATTCACCAGGCACCAAAAGGATTCATCACACACAAATTTCCACTGGTACTAATGGAAGTTATTATAGGGAATTTTTATCCTAAAGGTACGAACTAAAGATTGTTTTCTGTGTTATCCACTTTGAATGAATCTCTCCTTTTGTCCTACAGAATTCATAGTAAGGAATGTTTCATTAGGAATAAATATCAGTACTTCAGACATTCAAAATAATTTTGCAGGAAATGGTGCTTTTACTGATTTATGAATTTCAGATATTCCTTTTGAATTCTCAATAGTATGCTCTGGACCTCTTTTATCCTTTCTTCCAGTGGGTATTTAGGCAGTACAACTGATTTTAATATTAGGTTGACATGCTACCATTGTTAGTCATATAATACACGGCAAAACTAAGTAAGAAGAAGGGCTTCTCTTTCCTTTTCTTTTCTGTTCTCCTGCTTTTTAAAATTTGCTACCTGAGTTATCAGTATGATGAAAGCAAATTGCCATGGAGCAAACATAGCATTATCTATTGGGAACTTTCAGGATACTGAAGTGGATAATTTAGGAAGCTCTTGATTTGCTTGAGCTGTGTCAACTGGATGAGTGTCCATGTCCTCACTCTCTTCCTGCACCTCAGCTTTGCTGTACTCTGTGCCCATCTTCTCTGAGTCAGATAAGGTCATTATGCATCATTGTCTCCAGGAAGGAATGATGCAATGGAATACAGAACTGAAAAGGCTTCATTCTCCTATTCCTGAGTTTCAAAAGCCTCAAGCTCAAAGTGAAGATGTAAACTCCCAGGAACCATAGCAGCGGCATGGAAAGTGATGGAGGCATCAGAGTAGGAGTTTCCACCTCTGAGACTAGATAACAGTGCCCAGGGGAAGGGAGAGTGGGGAAAGGGAAAGGAGTTGAGTAGTTAACTGTTTCTGCACACATAGTTTCATCACATCAGATCTCTGCAGGGGTTTGGGGCAAAGAAAGAATCGGGGAGCAGACAGAACCTGAGTGGTGCTCCCGGAGTGGCTGGGAAGCACGGGTTTCCACAGAAGAAATGCAGCCAGTGGGACTGGAGAGATGAGAGCTATCGTGTGCTTTCTCCCTGCCTCAACGTGGCGTAGTACAGTGTCCCCGAGTTTCTAAGGGAGAAGGACTCAGGTGAGAAGGCTTACCTCACAGAAGGGGAACTTTAATAGCACCTAACTGAATTGACTTAAGTCAAAGTTCAAGAGAAGTAGAGAGCTTTTCAAAAGATATCAGAATCTGATGAGGAAAGGCAGATTATTTCAGCTTAAATTTGATACTGTTTTTCTGAAAGTCCTGCAGTACTTATGTTACAATTCCAAGGTAAGGGAGATGCCAGAATGAGAAACTGGTCCAAGTCAATGTCCTCCGAATGCCAGATAAGAGGCCCTACATTAGTTAAGCAGCATATACACCTCTACATACAGAGGAGTCTACCTGCTTCGTAGGAAGAGTGCAAGAAAGGCGTGGTTACCATGGAGAAGTGGAAATTAGTCCTTATTGGTCTTCAGAAGCATTACACAGAAGCGTATAGAAGACAGTAGTATTTCCTCTTCCATACTGTCATCCTCATTGCAAGAGAGCAAATAAAAATAAAACAAGTAAAAGACACAAAAATAGTGACCAATGCCCCCATTGTTCCAGAAAGCGTGCTAAGTGCTATAGTAAAAATGAGAATTTCATTCTCAAAAAGCCAAAGTCTAGCACAAGAGAAAGATAAATATATTAACTTTGATACATTTAAATGTATCTTTTCTAGTGGGAGGTCCTGCGTTGTATATAGTGTCCTGTATTTGACATCTTTCCCTAAATCTGCATAACCACCAGCTGGAGCTCCTGTGACCTACATTCCCCATGCTGCAGGAGTTTGGGTCAGTGACCACAGAGATCCATCTGAATGCTGACATTCTGCAGGTTCGTGACAATGGAATCCTGACAAAGTGATTGAAACACTAGAATACTTACACTGCATGAATGTTCATAATAAAGACTAGTTTAAGCACAAATTCTTTGATTATGCTTAGTAATTTTGAAGACCCATTCTCATTTTATTTTGTTTGAAATTTTTTCAACACACTACATACTTGTAGTATTATATTATTTGGCTCCCAGACAAGAACTCATTCCCACTTAAATTACTTCAGTAAATATTTCTATATCAAGAACAAACACATATCTAGGAATTCATAATGCTTAGGCTACACCTTTGCTGAGGTGGACGCACGGGGGCCTTTGTCTAAGTGCAAAAGGACAGAGAAGCCTTTCAGTAAAACAATCATCCTCACAGGCTGCGACTTCCAATCTTTCATAAGGAAATCTTACCTAATCGTTGAAAGTGTATGCTGATTTGGATGACACATGCTAGATGACTAGAGTCAGTTTTCGCAGTACAGGTGCAGGCCGCGGCTTCTGAGCAGACAAGGCTTTCGGTAAATGTTCTGCTCTGAGATCAGCATTTGTAATTTAACTATGTAGTTTCAAGAGATACTCACAGAAATTCAGAGAGGAAACTTTCGAGACAAAAATAAATGAAACAGTAAGTATTCAAAGCAACAATGTGTGTTTTTTCAGGTAGAGATTAAAATCCCCACTGAGGATTGAAATATGCTGCTGGTTTTGATGTGGTGGATTTACGCCTGTCATCAGTATTTGTATTTGCACCTTAATGGTGAGTAAAATGAACTTTCTTATTAGAAATACAATAATATGATGCAATTCCACAAATATTTCTGAGCACTTGGTATTTTCCTGGTCCTGGTCTGGGCATAAAAAGATGAATGGCAAGAGTGCCTCCCTTTATAGAGTTTACAGTGAAGAATGAAGCAGCATAAAGACATAATCACACACAATTTCTAGGGCAAAGAACAGAAAATATGAATAATAAAGTAGAAAACTCAAAACAAGGGAGGGTGTGGAGATGGGCATTCAAATGCAGTGACCTGCATAAAACTCTGCTGTTGCACAGGATACACAAGATTAACTCTCCTATTCTTGAAAAATTCTTTCTAATTTTTTAGGGAGCAGTACATCTTACTATGTACAGCTTTTCCAGTTTCCTTTTCCCAGTTATAATACTTCTACATGCAATCTAAATATAAAGAGAACTTCAGGGGTGAATTTTAATGGTTCTTTTTTCCACTACCCATCCTGTGTTTTAATTGGTGTCCTTAGTCTGATGACTACTGAATTTGTAGCCATACCATCCTTCACCTCTTAGATCCAGGTTGGTGTATCCTCTTAGGGGTCTTTACATGGTCATTTAGTTGGCATCCCAGTGGTTACACTTTAGATCTAAAATCTGTTTCCCAGAACTCATGTGGTAAGGGAAAGGGCTTATCCCCAGCTCTCTACTTCCCAGTGGATTAATCTATTCATGAGTTCATTGTTGAAAGTGCTGCCCTGAGGTGGGGCCTGGCTGGAGGAGGTCATGGAGGTGACTTGGGAGTGACCTTTCCTCAGCTCCTCCCTTCTCTCTCTCTTTTCTGGTGCCCTAAGTGGAGACCCTTCCCCGTGCCACACCCTCCCACAGTGCCATTTCTGCTTGGAGCCTGCCTACTCTCTGAAATCTTGAGCCAAAATAAACCTCTCTTCCTTTAAGTTGTGGATGTTGAGTATTTCGTCCAGTGAAAGTGATCAATCCACTAGGTATATGAAAATAACAATGTGAGGCTATTTTAACCCTATCCTTTACCCCACGTACCCCCATCCCAGTTAATGCCAACAGTGGGCACAGCACTCTCAAGCGCTGATGCAGGAATAGTTGTCAGTTCCTTTTGCCTCCCTCTTTTGCTTCAAGTCCAGTGCAACATCAAATCTTGTCAACTTTTCAACCAAATTATCACACTTAAACATTTTCTCTATTTCTATTTTTACTATTGATGTACAAGCCAAAAACTTGCCACTATATTAATGTCAATTCTTAAACATAACTTTGTTTATAGTCAAAAATTAATTAATATTTTCTTTGAATTAAATAGATACTACCAAAATAAATTTACTAAGGAATCAATTCATTAATTGGTCAGTTTATTGAATTTGCAAAATATTTCATTTACCTCAAATATTTTAAAAATAAACTAATCAGCTTAAAATATATTTTTTAATATATTAATCAGAATCCAAGTGTCAAAAATGAAAATTCCCTCAAACACATTTACATGAAGTATTTATATAGTTTCCAGCATATCATGATACTTGGGTAGGTTCAAGAGGCTTTGAGCATTTTTTAATTGAAAGATGGATTGATTCCCAGTAGTATTAAGACTGCTAACTCTTACTCCCACTGTTTTGCAACAAATTTATTAGAGTAGTTCATTCAAATGTCTATTTTAAGAATCATTCACATTTCAGACCTTAAAAAAATCCTTCAATATTAACACACCTGAGCTTACTAATGCATATGCGACTGAAAAGTTATTGAGAGGTAGAAATTTATTTTTGTAAAATCCCAATATTGTATATATGTCCAAGAAATATCATTAGAAAGGCAAAAGACATTCTTATTCTCAAACTAGTGAATTTTCAAATAATCAGAAATATAATAAATTTTGGTTAGTTAGGTAAAATATATTATAAGTAAAAAATAAACAATATACAAATAGACAAAACAAGTTGCTGATCGAAACATGTAAAGGATCTTTAAAGTTATCAAAATCATTAAACTATCAATATATCTCTAATCCTTATAAATAAATAACATTTTTCTGTGAACTTGTAAATTTAGGAAATTTGTCATTCAGTGTATTGATCATTTGGCTTATTTATGAATTATTTCTTAAAGATTCAGTCATTTTATGATTGATGTATATTTTCTCTTAGACAAATGGAGCTAAAATCACACGTTCATTTTATCCTCTTTGGAATGGTACATTTCTAACTAGTGTTTATCTTCTCCTTTGGTTCCTTGAAATTCAACAGATTCTCTTTCTACCCAGAAAAGCAGAAATTCATTTTGATTTTGCCACTGCCCATTCAGAATCTGTGAGGTCTGAACTCCTTACCTGAGCCTCAGCCTCTCTGGGGACACCCCGACTGTACCCCAGCTTCCACTCTTCCTCTTTATATTGCACTTTAGTCACTTTTCTTTCTGTCCCACTTCAGAAGACAAAATATTTTCTGTCCATGATCTTTGCTTTGGTCTCTCTGACTGAAATATTCTTTTCCTGCTTCCTTTTTATTTCAGAATATTAGTTCATTAGATAATTATTGCTATTTATCTGTTTTAAACTGCCTCCATTACTCCTCATTGCACTAGCCTATTATTTTCCTTTCTAATTGTACTTCCAAGACTTTTTTTTTTTTTTGGTACCGGAGATCGAACTCTGGTCCTTGCGCTTGCACAGCAGGCGGTGAAACCACTGAGCTAAATCTCCGGCTCCCAAGACTTTTTATTTATGTATTGTGAATGTTTTGTTAGGGATAAACTCAGCTAATTCATCACCAAGGTGGTAGTATAAAGAATATCGCTTATAGAAACATACTTTAAAACTCTAAGAGAGTTAATATACTTTTAAAGAATAAATATCATATTAAATATAATTTCTTTTTACTAACATTGTAACAGATCACAATCTAGATATTGCAAGTCAATAATATTGACAATCTTAATACTGATCTTTTCAATAATCCAGGGAATATCTTTGCTGAGATTAACCAAAGGACTTTGATAGAACCTCAGATTTATGTTGTCATAACTTAACTATTTCTACAGAATGAAAAAGCTAGCTCTCACGGATGGGGATTAAACTCAGTGGTTTCACCCCCTGCTGCGCAAGAGCAAGGACCGGAGTTCGATCCCTGATACCAAAAAAACCCCAAAACAACAACAACAACAACAAAAAACAAACCAAAAAACAAAACAACAAAAAAAGAAAAAGCTAGCTAGCTCATAGTTGTTCTCCCATTTGTTTAAGTTTTTAATTAATCAATAATTAAGCTATACTTTCTAGTCATGGGTAAATTAAAGAATAAAGGGATTGTAATTTTGTTTCTCCAACCCAGTCTTGTAAATTTAATTATAAAATCTAAACCAATCTTGTAAATTTTATTATAAAATACTCTTGAGAGGTGATTGAGAATGAATTAGAGACAGAGTACTTGAAAGATTAATGTTTTAACAGCTCATATTTAAGTTTTAATGTGAATGTAAATGTGAAAAATGTTTGAGTGTGTAACTTCATTTATTTGATTATCATATACAGATTAATCATGCCATCGTTCAGCCTCCATTCATTTTCTGTATGTCTTTGTTTCATTTTTTATACTGTTATTGACAAGAGTGTCATGTGAGAATTAACTTCAGGTAGATAATATAATTCATCCAAAATAAATTATTGTATTAAAAAACCCCATTATGTCCCTTTTGATTCTATACTTCTATGTCAAAAATCTTACTCAAGTGGTTGTATCAACAGTTGATAAAGGTAAGGAGTCAAAGTTTACATAAGTGAGAGTCTATATCATAACAGAAGAGCATTAACACCTTTATTAGAAATGGAAAAATAAAAATTGATTATTGAATGTTACTATTTTCATGAAATATCATTAAACAGCATGCTGCCAAAGAAACAGAGGAATGAAATAAAGCAAGCTAGCATGTTTCCAGAAAGACTAGCTAACAAAATATTACACAGACTGAGCAAAATGCTCCAAGCTAATAGCCCACAGAATGGTGGTAGTATGAAATTTATAATTTGGCTGTGAGGTCAAGATTTTCACAGCTGCCACTCTAAATGTCAGTTCTTCCACCCTGTCACAGTGAACAAAATGTGAGTCCTGAGATGAAACCAACAGGTTTGTCATCAGTGAAACTCATTTTAAGTAAATAGTAAGTTGTGATTCACAATGGCATTACAGCAGATTCAGGAATCTTGCCATTTGTTCAACTCCATGAGCAGCAGGGACAGTAAAATCTAGGGCCTGCCATTTACAACACAAGACCCTGTAAGTCCTGAGGCAATCAAATCTTTGGTATGGGTTCAATACAGCTACATTCAAATAAACTTGTAGAAAAACAAATTAATAAAGGATTGCTAAGTAAGTGCTTTATGCAAAACTGAGAAAAACCAAAATCACAGCTGAAAAATGAAATTCTATAAGGCCACGCTGAAGCACAATTTCAAGCAAAAAGCATAGCCAATGACTGCTGGGAAACCATAGCAACAGGCAGACCAAGCTGGCATGTGAGTCATCTGAGATGGGGTGATTCTTGTAAGGGAGGAAGCTGAGCAGTAAACAGGATCCAGCCTGTGAATATGAAGCTAGCACATGCCCTCGCTTTTGGAGAGGAATGAGGCCTTGTTGCTCACGATAGTCTAGTGGACATGAGCAACCACAGCACCATCATTAAACAGGGACCCTATGGGAGCTCTGCATAACTTTAGATCCACATATTGGAATTATGTATAATGAAATCATTTTTGTAATTCAGTAACTTAGCTACATTGGAAGCCATTTGAAAAAAAATGTTACTTTATGTAAAAAAATAGCAAAGCATACTAGAACAAAGCTCTAATGTACATTACCTAATTTAAATGCCAAACCATTTTATTGATAATTTAAATGTAGAAATTGCTGATGCAGGAAAATGCCGCATGATGAATTTGTCAATTGTTTAAAACAGAGAGATTCAAAATTCGGCCCTGTGCTGTTTAATGATGAAGGTAAAGTATGGAGACACATCTTTAGGTTTGATCCTCTGTAAGCAAAACTACATGGCATAGGCCAGCCACTCCACTCAACCTCTTGGTGCAGTTAGGAGAAACGGTAACATGAAGCACACGAAGCTGCAGCCCATGTAACACAGCGCATTATGAGCTTTTAGAAAGAAGCACATTCACTGACCAAAGGGTTGTTATGCAGCACATGGCTGTATTTACATAAATCCTGCTTTGCAAAAATGGAAGGTATCATTTCCTTAATATAAATCCTGGGAGCATGGAGCTCATATAAATATATAAAAATGAAACATTAGGATTCATTTCATATTTCTGCAAAGGAAAATACTTTCTTCTCTTTTGTCTACTATAAGGCACTTAATTATAGCATTATGTAGAACAAACCACTGACCACTAATAAGATATAAGGAATTCTCTATATTTCTTTCAATTATTACTGTCTTGAATATTTATAAACCTGGACTGCACATTTTCCTGCATGAATTATCTATAAATCATGAGTCATATTTTAGCCAAGTAAATGCATTTTCAAAGAATTACCTTAAAAAAAGAAAAATGGGACTTTAAAGCCAGATTTTAAGTAAAATTCCCAAGGCAGTATTTCATTTGAGACACTTTTTTGTGCTACCAGTGAAATAGAAAATCACATGGAAGATGAGAATACTTATGAATTAAGATTAAAAACAATTAAGTCTGTAATTGTGTCCAAGAGGATAAAAGAAATTTTATAAAAAAGTTGTATGTATTCAGAATCAAATTAGCTGAAGAAGAATAATTCCATAAAAATGATTGTTTGTAACTGGTACTAGCAAATAATTATAAATGGAGGTCTAAGCTTGACAATGGGAGATTATTTTAATTTTAGTTCCATCTAATCCCATTAAAATATAACAAAAGAAACAAAAAAAGATAAAATACCCCTCCTCTAATGAAGTAGAAAAAGAGGGAAACTTCAATGTGTACATTATATTGAAAATCTATTAACTACTCTGAAATTGAAAAAAATAGACTTTTTATTAGTTACTTTTCTTGTTGCTGAGACAGAATACCTGAAACTAAAAGTTAAAGGAGCAAGGGTTTATTTAGTTCACAGTTTGTAGAAGTTTCAGTCCATTGTCCACTGGCTCTAAGGCCGGGTGGGTTGGCAGAGGGGCATCACAGAGGAGAAATAGTTCATGGCAGGAAGAGGGTGGCAAAGCAAACAAGGGATGACCACAACTCTTTCTGTCTCTTATATCTTATCCAGGCTACTTAGGGCAGGAAGCACTCACACCCTTCATCCTGGTGCCCTTGATCCTAGCATAGCTTCATGAATCAATCCCAGCATCACACACTCTAGATTCAGACACCTCTGAAAAAGCCCCACCTGTGACTGCATGAGGCTTTGGGGGACACCTAGACATAGCTGTAATAGACTTTATCAAGAGCTGACCTGTATCTCCTTAGACATGGGAAGGTGAGGGAGCACAGAAGGGTCTCTGGTGATATGTGCAGCGTCAGGTTCCTAACTCAAATGTCTGATGATGCTTTCTAATGTAGAGGTTGGTGGTCATACAAGAAATATGGTTTTGCCTCAGTTTTACATGTTGTAAATCCGGGGGAAATTAGAACAATCATCAGTTATTACCACTTAAGTTAGGCTTTTAGAGAAGATGTCCCAGGGAGAAAAACAGATATTGTAACATAAAACCCCATGAGTGAAAGAAAGAGCTTTAGCTTCTGTTAACCAAATGAACATAAACAACTGGGGAGGGTATGTGTTTTGTTTTGTTGTATTATGTTTTGTGGTAATGGGGATTGATCCCAAGGCCTTCCCACTGAGATACAAACCTGGCCTTTTTATTTCATTTTAAAGTTCTGAGACAGGGTCTGGTTAAGTCACTAAATTTCCTAGGCTGGGCTTTCTACTTTGTGATCCTCCTGCCTCAACCTCTCAGAGTGCTGGGAGTGCAGACATGTGACACCAAACACGTGTGGAAGCAATGTTTGGGAGGGTAATGGAGGCGAGGTGGTCAGTGATCTGGGAAACAGTGGCGAGTTAAAGCTGTGCTATTCCCTGTGCCTCCCTCCCTCTGCACACCATCCCCACTCTCACGCAGCAAGTAGTTAATGTGGGTAACAATATGGAAGGAGCTGCCTCACATTCATGTGTAGCTGTGACCTAATTCAAGGAATGGAGAATGAAATGATTAAAGTGAAGATGGAGAATACAGTAAATCTCAAGAGAGAGGGGAATAATTTAGATAATAGTTCTCCTTACTATATGTGTAATAATACACAATATATTTGGCATGAAGAATGTATCCAACAAAAACAACACATGCACAATTTAGGAAGAAAACTGGAGGACAGCAGCATCAGATAACAAGGAATTGCAGACTAGGAAAGACAAAAGGTGGTGGAGACTTAGACTGCATGAGTGGTGAGCTGAGTGAGAAGTTCTGGGACTCGACATCAATCTCACAAGGAGAAATGGGCAGAACTTTACTGGATCCAAAATGGAAAAGGAGCAAGAGTAGGAACCAATATATGATTGTACAGTACAAAATGATGAAACTAACTATTGTATTGCTATAGAAAGATAGAAAAAGGATTGTGAGTGTTTTTGCATGGTGTGCTTAAGGAGTTAGATGTGTTTAAAATAATTTGAATATTATACAATGTATCTAAACTTCACATGCTGCTCCATAAATATATGTGATTTTTATGTCTTATGTAACAGTTAAAACTAATTTAATTGATTTTAATTAATTTAATTGTAAATAAAGGTCATCAGTTTTTATTTAAAAACTAGTCTCATATAAATAGTTTCTTTTCTATCCGTCCCTCGCTCCCTACTCTCCTCAGCCACAGATTTTATCTTTCACAGTGTCATTTTACTTGGACACATGACTTTTCTAATCAATGTTAAATGATAAAAAACAAACCTACACCAGTGCTCCTCAATTTGCTGTGGGGCTATAACTTGATAAACACATCATAAGCTGAAAATACATTTAATAACTCAGTAAGCCTGTGATGAAGTTGAAAGATCATAAGCTAATCTGCTGAGTCTGTAGTAAAAGACCCAACACAGCTCAAAGCAGCTACTGCTGCTGTGCAGGGCCAGAGTGAAGACTAGCTGATTTAATGATTCACCTGCTCCTCTCCTTCTCTTCTTCCCTGTTGGCCACCTGAGGAGGAACAGAAGGGTGTTGCCCTGCTTTCTTTTTCTCTCCAAACCTGGGAAATGCAGTTTCCAACCAGTCCCAGACGCTGAGAGAGTGCTACATGCGCTGGGTGTTCTTACTGAGATCGCTGCATGTCTAAGATGAATTTGTGTTCTTTGGGTCCAATGTACATTTTAATCTGGTATTTTCTCTCTTGAATACTTTAAAAGGTTTTACAGGGTCCCCTGTGGTGATATTTAACTGAACTGACTGAAACATGGATGTGCATTTTCTTCAGATCTTTCCTTTTAATAATTTCACTCTCTTCCTTCTTAGATGCCCATTTTTCCTCAGACAATCCTCTCAGAATAGTAAAATTCATCCTTCACCAATGCATCACCTACTGTTGAACCAAGGAAAACTCTCAGGAGCCATTGCTGGGGCAATTCTCAGAAGACAGGCCAATTCTAAGCCAGCAATACCTTTCCTCACCCTGCCTCAGGTTGTCAAGCAGGTCATCTAACCCTCTTGAACAATCAGTCCCGGGATGGGACACAGGTGCCAGTCCCCTTGGCCCTGTCACTCCCCCAACTCTAGTTAAACTGTCCTAGCCAGACCAGTGAAAGTTACCATTTCTCATGCTCAGAATACCCAGCAAATATGAACAAGAAAAGGAAAATCATAGCTCGATGCCCCGTGTGAGTCTGCTGATAATCTCTTCCAGGTATCCGTGCCTTTGTTTCATATCCTACATTGTATGGAATTTCTTCAAATAACCTACTCATTTAAAATGTCCTTTAGTGAAAGCAGAATAACTTGGGGGTGAAGAGTACACCAATGTAACTAGTACCTCATTCAAGATATGGAATATTCTCATCACCTTATAAGGTTATTTTGTGCTTCCAAGCAACCGCTACCCCCACCTCCTGTGCCAGGCAATTATGGATCTGTTTTCCTTCACTGTATATTAGATTTTTCATTCCTGTACCAATTTTTAATATTCACATATATAGCATGAACTCTGTTTTGCTTCTTTCATTATGCATGATTCTGAAGTTCATTTTCTTCCATATATTAATACCTACTCTTTTTATTTTGAGTAAGAGTCCATTTCACAAATATGTCAGAAACTTTTTAACAATTCATTCGGTGGTGAAAATGGATCACTTTTATAAAAATACATTTATAGGTATTTTCTGACCATATCTGAAATTCACATTTTTTCACAATTCTCAAGTGCTCTAGGAAGGTGACACTTTAGGAATTTGTGTACTGCACAGCTCACAGGGCCTACGCTGTTAGAGTACATAACCTACACACACACATACACACACACATGCTCCCTTAGACATGCACAGGCTTTGTGCTTGAGGATGTTTACAATAAGGTAGAGCTATAGCTTACCATTCAAAAAGCAATTTTCTAATTAGTACAACATGGCAGTGATTTATGGAAATCATTTTCCCATTAAAGGCATTTGAATGAATATTTTTCATATTCTCTTATAAAATAAAAATATAAACTATATCAACATCCATGACTAATAGCCTCTAACCAACAAACTTTTAAAATTAGCTTGTTAATTTTCTCCTCATTCTATTTATATGCACTGATGACTTTTTTATAGTCTTAAATTTTTCAAATAGACAGCTCCCAGGTTTCATTTTCATATACACATATTTGTGGTGTACTTTCAATTAATGAATCCTCATCTGTGTCAACTTTCTCCCATTCTGGCTTTACAATAACCATCTCCATACTCTCAGAGTCTGTTTCAGAAACATGTTTTTTTCCCACCAGAGGGCAAATACCAGAATATTGAAGATGTCTCTAATTTTACTACACAGAATATTGTTTTCAACTGCCTTGGTCACTTACTTTTTTCATTAGCGCAGAACATTAAACTTGAAGATGTGTTCACCTCAATGCCTTCCAGTTTTCTCAAAAGATTATTTCAAAGTGTAATTGTTTTATACAAAAGAGTGAACACTCATATGTTACCATGGTATTGGCAATTTCAAATAAATATGAATATACTCTTACTATCCAGGCGGGAATACCCAGAAAAGGGGCATTCTGTTCCCACACGGGTAACAATTCGAAGATGAATCTTTACTCTGGAAGATTAATTTCATGTGATGAGCAGCCTTCTGTGAATTGCTACATGAATCAACTGATTACTATCTTCTACTAATGCAGGATATTTTATGGAAACATTTCCTCCATGAACTTTGACCATAAATTACCAAAGTGAAAATCAAAAACATATCCATTTATATCACTAGCAAAAGGAGAAAATGAATCTTTCTTATCATTTAGGAAAATTTTAACTAAATATTTTAAAGCTTTTTAAAAAATTTATTGACTATCTTGTCAAATAGGAAATAAAAAAATTTACAGTAATAAAATATTTTACAATTTTAGCTACACTGTAAGATGATCATTGTTTAAAGCCTTGCACAAAAAGAATTCAGCATTTCCTTTCTAATAGTGTTGTAATGTGAATTCAGTGAAATTACTATTGGTGAAAGGTCCTCAGCCTATTAAACACAAACAAATATATCTTAATTCATGTCCCCAACAGAAGTAATCCCTTTATGTCATGGCCAAGTCCAATGCTCCCAAAGGATTTAAATAATTGAGAAAGGTGTTTAATCAAAAACAGCTAGTTATTCCAATTAACTTTCTGTTAAACATGAATGATGTTTCATTTCCAATGCTTTGTGCTGTAATGGCGATACTTTAATTATTCACTCATTTGTAGATCAGCCAATAAATACTGAATAAGCACTACATGCACCGAACTGCTCAAAATGACTATTATAAAATAAAAACTAGTAGTTATCAAGCAACATAAAATTGCACAGGAAAAAGGTCATATATGGGATTAATTATAGTAAAATACGGTTGATGTCCAAGTGATGACTATCTTTCAAAAATCTAAAACATTATTTTCATACCTGTTTTCTCTCCATAATTCTCACTATAATACTGTTTAAGGTATCTTTACTTCTGAAAATTTATTTGTCTTGACTGTGACATCGTCAGACTCGTAAATGATGACGCTGTGGAAGTGGTGACAATAGAGACACCATCAGCTCATGGTCCCTGGCATTCAGTGCCAGCCTTGCGAGCAGCCGATTCATAGCCATGAGATGAGTCCTCAGCATCTCAGTGAAGTGCATGTCATTATAGTCACAGTGTAAAGATGGTAAGCCTGAAAGCCATAGAAACCTGCCCATGTTCACACACCTGAGATAAATTAAGCCAAGAAGCAAGTCTGGGATGTTTTCAGAGGCTATTTTGTCCACTGCTACACAATATCATTTTGTAAGGCATCATTATGTATGTTCTATACCAGAGTATTTGTACAGAAGTATTCCTATGCAGTAAGATTTGACAAACTTCCTATAAATGGCAATATAATAACTACTTTAGGATTTACAGACCACATAATTTCACTGTACTGCAGTAAGGGAAAGTAGACATAACACATGGAGAGGAGGGTGTGGTGGTGTTCCAAGGATGTCTTAGTGACCCAGATGGGGAACAGTTTGCAGCTAGTCTGTGAGTATAGTTTTCTCATCAGAGTCAAGTATGAAAACAGGGCAGTGTTGCAAATAGTTGAATATGTTCACTTATTTCATGTTTTAATTTCTGTTGAGCTGGATGTCTCAAGATCATGCAAAAGTGGAAAACATATTTTCTATATTCTCACATCCTCAATTGCTTCCTTGTAATTTTTCCCAATAACTTCTAAGTTCTTGATTAATTATTTGCAGTATGACCTTAGAGAAATCAAGGTTTAAAGCATTTAATAACTTTCCAATCTATAAAATGAGTTTAATACTAAAATTGTCCTACATAAATTCAGATTTTCATGACATTTTCAAGTTTCTAGAATCTCCTCTACCAAGTCAACCTTGGCAATGAAGTTGATTTCTTCCAAAATTGGCATCATTTTCTTAAAATCATTTTATGAAACATAATTGAAATATAATGTAATGCACTTATATGATGAATGCATTTTGATGAATTTTGCAAGTTATATACCAGTGTAACTAGTATCACATTCAAGATATACCATATTCCCATCATCTTAGAAAGTATTTTGTGCTTCCAAACAACTGCTACCCCCACATCCAGCACCAGGCAATTATTGATCTGTTTTCCTTTGTTGTATATTAGACTGTTCTTTCTTACACTTTTTTAATAATATTCACACATATAGCATGAACTGTTTTGCTTCTTTCATTATACATAATTTTGAAGTTCATTTTGTTCCATATATCAATAGCTACTCTTTTTATTTTGAGTAAGAGTCCATTTTATAAATATATCAGAAATTTTTTAACAATTCATTTGTGAAAATGGATTACTCCCAGTTTAAGACTTTTATGAATAAAAATAATACAAATTCTTATACACAAATCTTTATGTGAGCATACATTTCATTTCATTAGATTAACATTTTTGATCATATAAAATGCATGGTTTTAATTTAAAAGTGGTACCATGTTTTTAAAGTGTAAAATGTTCCCACTAGCTGTATGAGTTTAAATTAATTTCTCACCAATATATTGATATTGTTATTCTTTTTATTTGTAACTATTTGAATAAATGTGTAGTATTACACAATGCTGACTTTAATTCTCATCACCCAGGAATTTGAATGTTGAGCATCGTCTATATTCATGTGTTTTCTACTCATACATTTGAGTGCCTGTGGAAATATTTGTCTATTTTTTAAATTAAGGTTTTTCAATCTCATCATTGAGGTTTTAGAGGTCATGATATATTCCACACCATTTCCATAGATTTTCATTTGTGTAGATTCAGATTTCTGTCTCAGAAGTTTTCTGCCTGCAGAACTTGCTTTAAAATTTCTTCCATTGCAGGTGCACTGGCAATGAATTCTTTCAATTCTTGAAAATATAATTTAATTTTGAAAGATATTGTTCTTGGGTATATAATTTCAGGCTAAAGTTTGTTTATCTTTTGGTAATTTAAAAGATGCTATTCTAGAGCCTTCCTGATTTTATAGTTTATCATACACTGCTTGGTGTATTTATTTCTGTTTCTTCTCCATTTAATGTATTGTTTCCCTTTTAAGTATCTTCAACTGTCTTTATCTTTATTTTTTAAGTTTTCCAATAGGTGTGTGCATGTGTGTGTGTGTTTGTACCTAGTGTGGGATTCTCTGAGATCAGATCTGTAGTCTAGTGTCTCATTATTTTTGTATTGATGCTTAGCCACTACCATGTTAACTACTTTTCTTTCTCTCTGTCTTGCTGGGGATTCTAATTATACATGTGATATACCACTTGATATTATCTTAGCTTTTCAAGAAAATACCCTGTTCTCTCTTCTTGTCTGTTCTTTTGTCTCTTTCCTCTCTCTTCTTTTTTCTTCAGTTTGGATAATTGACATTGATCTTTCTGCAATCTTACTTTTTTTATACAAGCCTGTGTCATATCTGCCCATGAATCTTTTGAGGACCACAATTTTTATCTCTGCCAACATATTTATTTTAGCATTTCAAATGAACTCCCACTTTCTTCTCTCACATGACATTATCCATCCGCACCTGCATGTTCTATCTCTTCTCTACCAGAGCCTTTGCTGCATTAATCTTAATTATTTTAAATTTCTTGTCCAATAGTTTTAAAACCTGAGTAAGTTCTGAATATAATATTGCTTGTTGCTCTAATTTTGAAATAGCTAGTTTATTTTTGCATTTCTATCTTATTTTTAAGCAAATTTTAGATATTTTATGTATAACAATAATGAAAGTTGTTAATTATTTTTAGATCTGGAAACAGGCACATGTCTATATGCTTAGCACTAAGTGTGAGGGATAGAGTTCAATTAGTCATATGTTGAGGAGGGCTTGGATTTTGTTGTTGCTATAGTTACCATCAGTGTGCTTCCCTTCAAATAGCTCCACATTTACCATGTAGTTTGAATGAGGACTTTCTTGCCAAGGACTTTTGCTCCTGCTCCTCCCTTAAGGTCTCATGGCCTGGCTCCAGGCTTTGGCTATTCCCTAGCAGTAGAAAGAAGATGTAGGTAATTTGTGCTTTCCAAGTGGATGGTGCAAATCATGCCAGGTGCTCTGCACTTCCAGAGCAGCCTAGTTCTAAGCAGACCTGGTGTCCCTGTGTCACGGTGCTGAAACTTTCATAGTAACACAGTCCACCCTCCAGCTGGAGAAAATGTTCAGGGGTCTGGGTTCAGAACTATTTTCTGGCCCTCTCCCAAGGATAGAGGGATTATTCCAATCTATTTCTCTAAAAATAGAAATCAAGTGAAATAATATTTTACCATAATGCAGGAAGCCACCTGGATGGTTCACAACTCTATGGAATGTCAGACAAGGAATGTCAGCTTTCTTCCATACTGCGCTGGCGATAATGAAAAAATAGGCTGAGTGAAAGAAGTGAGGCATAAGTGCATACACACTATGTAAGTGCACTTATATAAAGTTTGAGAATAAGAAAATAAGCTATGGTGGCCTCTGAAAGGAATAGCATGTGAATATTGTATGAAAACAGGTAAAAGGGAACTTTTTACATGATTATATTTTCTATTTATTAATTTTGATATTGAATAAATGGTATACATTTTTATTTGGTTTTCTGAGACATTCTTGCTATGTAGCCCAAGCTAGCCTCAAATTTGCTGCAATCCTCCTGCATCAGATTCCCAAAGGCTGTGTGCCCCCAGTGCCTGGCTAAATGGTATACACTTTTTAAAAATAGTACTGTACTTTTAAAATTGTGAATTTTATTATATTTAAATTAGACCAACAAATTTCAGCTACCAACTGGTAAAAGGAGAACTAAAATTAAATTTAAGGATTATGATTATAAATATTGTGAGGGCATTAAGGTCATCAAGTTATAAATAACAGCTATGATTTTAAAAATACTTTAATGTGCATTGCTTTATTGAATCTTTATGGGAGATGTTATTATTATTATTTCTACCTTACTTACTGGGTCTTCTGGCTTCAACTTTTGTTCTTTTGAAAGAGCTGGCTATATCATGATTCAAGAATATTATCAAATGTAAAAGAAATGCCATAACATCTTACTGTAATCCACAGGGTACCTGTGAGGTTTGGTAAAAATAAAAGATATCATATCCTCTTTTTCTTCCATGTTACAAAGATGACAATGAGGCTCCCTAATTCATCGTGGAATTTACTGCACCTTCTATAGACATAGAAATGTTATTCTTGAGTAAACATCTGCAATATAGTGCATTACTAGCATTTCCTTCTTCAACTTAACTGACAAGAGCAACTTTTACCAATTTAATTCATTCAGTGTTTCCAGCACACCTATCAAACAAGGGTTCCATCCTCTTACTAGGTAATTAAAAATATTTCTTTGTTGTTTTGCTCATTTCCATACTATCTAGTACTGCAGTGTTTGGACTATTTTAATAGGAATATTTTCTCATCAATTATAAACAGGACTAAGCCCATAATTATCAGTGTGAAAATACCATCAATATAATAGAGATCATTATCAAATAAATGTAGTTATGACATTTTTCAGACAATTCCTACCTACACACAAAAATAGTATATTTAGCTTGTGCTATGATCATGACTCAGTGGGTTTTAGCCCCAGGCCCCACATTGAGACAAAGTATTATTGAATATTTATATTCTCTTTGATTCAATGTTCATACAAAGTTCTGGTCTTTAAAAATGACCTCAAATTTAAATATAGAAAATGTGCTTTTTCCTGTTTACTCAGAGGTGTGGCTGGGTATGGATGTTCTGCCAAAGCGGAAATGACTCACTTTATTACTCAAGAGATTGGACTGCAGAGTGTGACTTTCCGTATGCCTCATGCATAGCCAGGTAATTTGGTGCTAACTGAGCTTTCTTACCTCTAGCTGCTATGCACACTAACCCTAGCTCCACACTGCTGTTCTTTCCTAACTATCCTTTGCTCAAAATGTGCTTCTTTTGTCCATTTGCCCTTGTCTGCCTGCTGGGCTTGTGTGATTTGAGCGAAGCGAAGTCAAGTGGATGAGGCATTTGTTTAGCTTCCGAATAGTGACCACCTCCCTGCCCCTTGTCATTGCAGGATTTCCCCTGCATTTGAGACAATGTGGCATCCAGAGCCACTGGCAATTATTTTCAGAGGAGCTATGGCTCTATTGTCAAAGTAAGATTTTGTAACATAATTGGGAGATACTGTTTAAAGATTGCAGAGCTGAAAGGAAATGGCTAGCCAGAATGCCAGTTTCCTTTTCCTTTCTGACATTAGCACTACTATTTTATTGATTTAAAATCTGTCTATTTGGCTACACAGTATAAAAGAGGAAACTCGGGACTCGAGGTCACAGAGGTAGTGTTCCCTCCTCAGATAACGGTAGTCACTGTCCATTCGCACACCAGCGGCACTCCTGTTTCTGACACCAGGTGATATCACAGGTCAAACATATCCTCCTCTCCACTGAGTTCCTGATTCCTTTGTTTGATTCCTCGTTAATCAGCACAGCACTGAGCCCCACTGAGAGTCCAGTCAATCAAATGGTTTGTCAGCTCAGACTGCTAACTTCTGAAAGCTGTTTCTCCACATTCTCTATATAGCTGGAATTACTCATTAAACCAAAGGAAGAAAATTAACCTCCTGTAAGCAGTGTGTTTTTCCTCTTGATTTTTGTGCGACCTATTACTCACATGCTCTAGGTTATGCTAGCTGAGACAGTATGGGAACATAGAGTTGACCTGAGTGAGATAACTACACATCTGAAAACTGACTTTAAATCGGTTTTGAATCTCAGTTATTGTGCTAGGCAGTGAGTAATAAAAGTGTGTCTTGCATCCAGTTGTCTCTTTTTGAGGATGAGTAGTTCACATGAATGCCTTCATCATAAAAAGGACACATGATTTTCAGTGTTCTGAAAGACGTTTCTACAAAACCTGATATATTCAAATAGTCCTACATCTCAGTTTTCCTGGAACCCTGAGAGATGTATCTTCCTACCATTTCACACCTGGCCCCTTACACACTGGGGGACAATTGAAATAGCACAGGCCCTGATCCTGAAGTGGACTTATTTCCAAGTTCCTATCCCTCCAGTTACTAGCTATACCATTTAAAATAAGGTGACTAACATTTGTGAGTTTCAAGTCCTCATTTTCCAATGGTTACCATGTTTATTTAGGGAATGGGGCGTTGTAGGACAATGTGTTGTGTAATCAGTTGCAGTGCATGAGAGAAAGACTAGGTGTGTCATCACACCATTTAATTTACAAGTGATCATTACATTGGATTTCAGTCATAACCAGACAGATTTGACTAGTAATGGTGATACAGTGCATAAAATCTAGTGATTATACATTGTCCTTTATAAAAAAGAGAAGTATGAACTTTCCTTAGTATTCACCTGTCTTATTGTGTTTAGCTTTTCTTTTTCTTTGTACATAGTCATAATCATGATATTTTTAACAAGCCCAGAATTCCCAGTGTTGACAGAGAACTGTACAGTAATCAGGAGAGAATTTCATCTCTAGTTTTGCCTCTCTCAACAGGAATATCAGTGAGAGTAATTTAAGGTGGTGGTGTCATATCTCTGGTGCCACTTTTTGGAAAGTTATAAGATACTGTGTTTCATTTGTGTCAAATTTGGTGTTAAGGGATGGCAGAAATGCTAGTGCTGCTACCAGAAAACCAATCTTCTGCTGTGACAATGAGAACACCAGCCATGTTCCTTCTAGGTACAGGTGTGGCAATGACAAGGTGTCATTCTGAGAAGTCCAGAAAGTACTGAGAAACTGAAAGAGGTACATTTTTCTTCATTTTTACTTAGACTTTGGAAAACTTTTCCTTTTCTTAACTGCTGGCCTGATTTATTCAAGTCTTACTGAAGATGGAATCAACATTTTTATTTACTACACGTAAGAATTTCTAATTAGATAGTTACAACTACTAAAATATTCACATAGAGAGCAATCATTTTAAGAGCCTACACAGGAAACAATTGTAAGATGCCTATATTTTGTGTAATCATACAGCTCATTCTTTGTCTTTCTCAAGAGAATTTTGTATGGGATAATAACTTCAGAAGATGATATCAATATATCTGATGCCAGAGCTATTACCAATCATAATTTGCACCTTTCGTGCTACTTTGAATATCTTATTTATGTTTATGTGTCAGCTATGCAACTAAAAATGGCCCAAAAGTAACATTAGCGCTCTATCCCTTCAGGTGGATGTATACCCATGTCTTTCCTGACAATATTAAATGCATGAAGATTTAGGTTTGCATATATTTTGTGCTTATAGATGATTGCAGAAGATATAAATTTCATGACTAATTTGTCCCTTTTTCATACATTTCCTAAACAAAGTTACTGTGTAAAAGTGGTTGTAAGGTAGTGATTGAGGATTATCCCAAATAATGAAATGATGTAGATGGAAATGCAGAAAAATTTCTAGGTGTTCCAGAATCAGAAAAAAATACCTGTTTTTTGTATATAAAATCCTTATGCTCCCTTGTTTAAGAAGGTGGGTTACATTTTTAGTGAACCTTAATTCTGAGATATAGTAGGTAGACCATGATGGAGAAAATGCGGTCATAACAATGTGGTTTTTTACCAGTAACCATTCCATCTCTTTTCCTTCCAATTCCTTCAACAGTCAGTGCCTGAAACATGCATTTTCTAAGGTCCTTTAGATAATGTCCTCTTCTCAGGAACTGAGTCACGAAAATAGCTGAGTCTTTTCTGTTGCTAGGATGGAGAAAGCCATAAGAGAGCAAGCAGCACTAAAATTAGAGTGTACATTCCCTTATTTAACATAGCAAAGGTTAAGGGCCTTTCTATGGGTTTAATGGACAGTTGGGACTATCAAGGAGGCTTCATAATTAATTCCCCAAAGTACTTGCTACTAGAAGAAGACCTCCAGCTGCAGGAAGCTGTGAGGAGGTGGATGGCTTTTGACAAGGCTTCGGGTAAAGAAGAAAAGTACTTCAAGTGGTTTTTACCAGCAGTCAAGCAAGAAGAGGATCTAGGCCTTTGGAGAACCAAAGTAAGTGCCCCACCAGGAGGGTGCTGGCATTAAGACATGCCTACTGCAGGAAAAGCAGAGCTGGTAAGTGCATAATGGCTAAGGTATAATGATGTCCAGCAGCACAGGGGCTCTGCTTCGCCCTTGATGTGTGGCTGCGGTGCTCCCCACATTGTCCCATTTTTGCCCACCCTCCCTCTCCACCATCCAAGATGGGAGGGTGAAGGTGCCAAGAGCAACAGGGCAGGGACTCTGTACCCATGACCCCACAGCTGGAGTGCTGGGAATAACGCCTCCGCAAAGGGGCGTGCGGAATGGTCAGTGCCCAGTGTGAAACTGAAGTATTTAAATGAACCCAACCGAGTTGTCACTACGGGAATAGACCCTTGGTAATTAAGAAAACTAAAATCGTACACAATAAGTTATCAAAGGACATGCCAAGCAGAGGAAAAGAGGCAGTTACAGAATGTTCAGTGGAGCACTCCCTAGAAAGATAAAACATAAATTTTTTATCAGTGAGTTGAGATTCCAGGAATTTTGAAAGATTTTTCAAGAGCAAAATCATCATTGTGTGTGATGAACCTAGAATTTCTTTCCACATTCTTTTAATTTCTTTACACATTTATTCTGTCTACAAGACATTTATAGACAATCTGGTACATGTAGAAATTTCATATTGATATATTGTGAGGTATAATACAATTATTGGTGTTTTAATTCATAAAGTTTTGAGGTAGTTTGTAACACATCAATATTTTGGAATTTTTTTCTCAAATAATACAACTCTTTCATCTATCTGGGAGTGGAACAGCTCATCATTCTGATTCTCAGTTAAAATTGAGCTGAGGCTCATGACTTCACCTGTGTTTCATCCCAAATATCCAACACCTTATCAGTCTATGGTATTAGACTTACAAGTCTTTCAGCTGAGGGGGACTCTGGGCAACAGTTTCAGATACATTATCGCTCACCTTATGGACCGACTTTGGCAGACCTCTACAGTCAAGGCCACAAGAACAGCAGGTCTATGCAAACTCTCTCTGATTTCTGAACCCTCCCCTGGACACTGTCTCAGCCACATGTGAGCACATGTGGAGGGGAACTGTTTAGCCAGTGGTACACTCTTGCACCTGCGCCCTTGCAGGTTTTATTGCATGCTGCCTGCCTTCATGGCATCTAAGGTTTAGTTGATTTCTTCTGCAGTTAGACTCTCAAAGTTCCTATGGCATGGTCATTCCTCAATTTATCTGTCCCAACCCAAGTGCCCACCCAAGTTATAAAGGAGGTTGCCCTTATTATCACATAAGAAAGGTTTGTATTTTTCTGAAATTTCAAAGTTTTTTTGGGATCTATTGCTTTTGGTTAGATAAGTAAATGGTATGTGCTCATATTTTTCTTATCATGAGAAAAAACAATCTTCACCAGTATTCTACGTTATTACTAGAAGTCTACATATTTATAGTTGGGGTTGTTTTAGTCATTTCAAATTTTAATTCACCTTTAAAAAAATCACTTTTGCATTATAAATGCTAATGAATATGATATTATGTTGCTCCTTTCATTCCAAAATCACTTGTTTGATTTTCTGTCTTTTTGCATTATATAAAATGGAGCAAAACAAAACAAACAAAAGAGCCAAAACCTCCAAGCAGCCCGTCTTAGTGGTGGCAGCATCCTTCCAGTCTCACCGTCAAATGTAATTGTTGGCTGTTAGTTTAGAATTTTCACCATATTAAAGAAAGATCCTTTTACTATTAATTACAAGAGTCCTTTACCAGAAAAATTGCTTAAATTTATACCACCACTTTGGAGGTTTCCGTGATTTTTCTGTATGGACCAGTTGATGTGATAAATTACATTAATAGATTTCCCAGGATAATACCATTCTCTTCATATGGTAATCACACCTTAATCATAATGGATGATTATTTTTCTATTGTAGTTTTGAAATTCATTTTGATGATATTATATGGAAGTTTATATTTTACATTGGTGCTATTTCAAGATAGATTTTTACAGAAAGAATGGGGATTGTCATCTGTAGACACATTTTCATAGCAGCTCTCACATTTGGTGAAAGCAAATGAGGCTAATGACTCATTATTTACATAATGCTTGTCATTAGCTATGACTAATGAGTCAGAGCTGCAATGAGACCAAAACTCACTGTCATTAATTTATTCTTTTTATTTTTTATATTTTCATTGTCAGTTTTACCACCAAGTTGCATAATATCTTTTCATTTTATGGTTTACAAATGGCATTAGACATAAATTTTCTGTTTCTAGAAAATTTAAAATAATTTCTTGAAAATGTCTGCTCTGGCACTATTTTAGGAAGTGAGTCCTTAATAAGGTTTTCAACATATTTTATGGCTATTGATTTATCTAGCTTTTTACAGAATTCTTTTTTTTTTTTTGGTACTGGTGATTGAACTCGGGTCCTTGCACTTGCAAGGCAGGCAGCAGAATCACTGAACTAAATCCCCGGCCCATAAAATTCTAATTAGTTAATTCTTGTAAGCTTTCCATACTTAGTTTAGTTTCTATTGTATTTTTCACTGTTAGGAAGAATCCATAAAAAGCACTTATATTTAATAACATAAAAACTAGGATTATCATACTATTAAATCTTATATATTCGGTCTTCCTGTTCTGGATATTTTCTTTTGTACATATTTCCATATTTAAAAGTCACATTTTAAAAAAGTTTTCTTTATTAATGTTTTGTATGTTCTTGAAGATGCTTTGTATTATGACTTCATGAGTAGAATTTAATTTGTGTAGATTAGCTCAACCTAGTGATTTATAAGTCCTTTATATTCTTCTTTATCTGCCACATAGCAAGAAAGTATGTTAAAGTATAAAACTATTGAATTAATCATTTCTTCTTATAATTCTATCCATTTAAAAAAAAATTTTTTTTTAATTTTATTTTTGGTACTGGGGATCAAACTCAGGGCCTTGCACTTGCGAGGCAGGCACCAGAACCACTGAGCTAAATTCCAGGCCCTATCCATGTTTTATTTATGTGTTATATAATTTAATCCTATAAATTTCATGTTTTGCTTTCATATAATTTTCCTAAATTGAAAAACTTTTTAAAAACATTTTGGTAATCATTTCAAATTTACCAGTGATTTACTTAAAGACCATCATGTTTTACATTATTATACAACTTATTTTGTTTTTTATACTTGCTTGCTTTATTTTAACTTTGTATTTTTAAGATGAATTAATCTTTTAGTATGTTTTTGTTTAATTATGTATTTTCTTAAAGAGCATATACTTAAAAATTTTTCTGTATCGCTAACACTCCTTTAAACATAAAGCTGATTTGTTCTGTCTCACACATTCTATTTAAACCTTTCTTCTATCTTTCTTTGACATCTTTGGAATTAACTGAGCAAACTTTCACACTCAATTTCCCTTCTACCACTTGCTTAGAATAATACTCAAATGGGCTGGGTATTTACCTCAGTGGTGCTGTGCCTGCCTCGGAAGTACAAAGTCCTGAATTTGATCCCTAGTACTGCAAAAAAAGAAAGAAAGAAAGAAAGAAAGAAAGAAAGAAAGAAAGAAAGAAAGAAAGAAAGAAAGAGAGAGAAATAATAGTCTAACTTACTGATTATATCCTAGAAAAGCACATGTACCTTATCTCACGTCCTCCTTAAAAAAATCAATTCTTAACACCCTGTCCAAAATCACATATTTATATTTTCCAATATTTGTATCTATCTTGTTCTTATTGTTGAATCTCAATGTAAGATATTACTATCATTGCTTTAATCAGTTAATGCTTGCATGGTTTGGTAACTGTATCAGCCACTTCTATCACCAGGACAAATACTCAACACCCACAGTTTAAAGGAGAGGTTTATTTGTGTAACACTGTTAACAGTATCAGTCCAAAGTCAGTTGGCTCCAAAGCCAACACAGCATAATGGAAGGGAACGGCAGAGAGGGGCTCACATCATGGCAGCAGCCAGGATGCAGAAAGAGAACGAAACAGCCAGGGATAGAGGGACGTCTCTGGATCACAACCTCACGACCTGCCTCTTTTGACCAGGGCCCACCTCTTATCAGCATATTGAGCTATGGAATCATCAGTCCATGAGGCTGAGTGAAGAGCCCACATGATCCAATCAGCTTCTACATACATGAGAGTTTGGAGGGGCATTCTAAATCTAAACCATAACATTCCACCCATGGTCCCCAAAAGGCTGATATCCTTCTAACTATGCAAAATATATTGAGTCCATCCCTAAAAGCTGTCAAAATCTTAACAGTTTCAGAAATGCTGAAAAACTCCAAGTCCTATGTCTTCTCAGAATCAAGTCAAACTCTTGGCAGTAAGCTCCTGTAGAAATCAAAAAGAAAATCAAGTACTTCCAACATACCATGGCACAAGGTAAAGATTCCCACTCCAAAAGGGAGGAACAGGGAGTTAGAAAGGAATCAGGTCAAAGCCAGACCAAAACCTGGCAGGTCAGAATTAACACCCATAGTCCCATGTCCAGTACCTGGGGGAGGATTTGGTGCAATGTGAATGCCAGAGAACTTGGAAAGCATTGCTCCTATGACCTTTCTGGTTTCAGAACACATGGCTTCTCTCTTGGGCTGACCCTGCTCATGGCTTGTGGCTTTCCTCAGCAGATATTCCACATTCTTAGCTTCTCCAAATTCCCAGGGTCTTCACTGCACTTTTTTTTTTTGTACCAGAGATCAAACTCTGGACCTTGCATTTGTGAGGCAGGTGGCAGAACCACTGAGCTAAATCCCTAGCCCTCCACTGCACTTTTGAATTCACTATCAGAGCTTCATGCATTGCCCTCTCAAGGGGACATTGTCTGGCCTCCCAGCTTTCTTATGAAATCTAGGTGTAAACTACTGTGACCCTACAACTCTTGTATTCTGCATACCTAAAACCAGCACCATATAGATGATTCCAAGACCTGCTGCCAGTGGGAGCTGTAAAAGGGCCCTCTTGGACTATGGATGCAGTGGCCTCTGAGTGCCTGGATGGCTGAACCCTGAGAAGCAAATCCTAGAGAACCAAAAGCCTAGGCAGCCCTTCTTGAGCAGGAGGCTCAAGGGTTCTCTTATTTTTGCACCTTGAGCCTATGATGGGTGGGGTCTTACTGATTCCTGAGATGCCATTAAGCCATCTTTCCAATTATTCTGATACAAAGTACTAGGATTCTTCTTAATGCTGATCTTTGCAGCAACCACACTTTTGTGGTCTCAACTTTATAGATGCTTCTTTTCTGAAGAAATTGCAAAATTTTCATATTACTTAGCTATTCTTTTTGTCTTAATGCTCACTGTAGATCTGGCTAAAGTCACCTTCAGTACCTATGCCACTGCCTGAACAATGAGTTACCTTGAAATTTCCTTCACTAGATCAATTAGTCCACCATCATTAAACTAAACCTCACACAAAGTTTTAGGACTTTGTCAAAATGTAGACCAAATTTTTGCCGGAATGAAACATGCATAGTCTCTATTCCCATTTCTAATATTGTCTTCATTTCCATTTGAAATCTCATGAGCCTGGCCTTTACTGTCTGCATTCCTACTAGCATTCTGATCTTCTAAACTGTGAGCAGAATTGTCATTTTGGTCAAGCTCTCTTTAAAGATTTCTATGTCCTTTATGCCTTCTTCTTCAAACTTTCCCCAAATTCTCTACAGACCAGTTCCAAAGGTTTCTGAACCACGTGGTTAGATATAGCCACAGCAATGGCCCTATTCTAGTACCAAAATCTGTATTAATCACTTTCTATCTCTGGGACAAATTACCTGACATTGACAATTTAAAGGAAGATAGGTTTATTTGTCTGACTCACACTTTCCAGTGGGATCAGTCCAATATCTCCTGTATGCAAGGCAGACATGGCAGCAAAAAGGGTTTCATAGAGGACTCCTGCTCACCCCAGGGTAACCAGGATGCACAGAGAGAGGGTGGAGCCAAAGACAAGAATATCCCCTTCCATGTCATACCCTGTGACTTTCCTCTAACAAACCCCACTTCCTAACATCAAGTCAGCTATGCACTCATCAGGTGACTAATTAACTAGCACATATAGCATCCCATGGTCAGTCGTCTTCAAAACACATGAGCCTTTTGGGGAGGACATATTAGATATAAACCATAATGGCAACAAACATGAATATTTTTGCTCATCTTACTATGGTAGTCTCTCCTCATCCATGGAGGATATGTTCCAAACCTCCAGTGAATGCCTAAAACCATGGACAATATCATGGACAAATATATATATATATATATATATATATATATATATATATATATATAAAATGTTCTTTCTGTATGCATACATTTGGGATAAACTTTAATCTAGAAACACAGTTACAGATTAAGAACAACTAACACAACTACAATAATAAACAGTAACACAAGTTATGTGAGACTCTCTAAAAATACTTACTGTACTGCACCTGCCCTTCTTGCCTCCATGATGAAATGAATTGAGATGAAAGACGAGGGCATTGTGCTTCACCACTGAGGTACTGTATGAACATTACTCAAACACAAGCAGCAAAAACCAAGACAGTTAATCTGATATTTGAAGGAGTAATTACAGGACTAGTGTGTGGGAAGCATTTATAGCAGGGACACACTGGAAGGGTTATGATTCACTTGCTGTGCAGGAGACAGCATGATAGTACAAGATCCTGTCCTCCTGCTTCAAATGGCATACAATTAAAAACATAAATTATTTACTTCTGGAGATTTTCCACTTAGTACTTCATTCACCATTGATCATGGGTGCCTGAAACTGTGGAAAATGAAACCACAGATGAGGGAGGACTACTATACTTTGATCACAATACTTCCAAAAGTGATTGTATTCTTTCTAGCCATAGTATGTACTTTAAATTTCTTTTCTTTTTGAGCATTAGTTAAACATACTCTCTCAATGTTTTATTTTTATGAAAATATTATTTTAAATGCATTTCCAGAAACCTGGAATTTTGATATTTACTGATGGACAATTATTTTACTGATTATGGGTTGAATATTTGTTTTGATCTCAAAAATGTCATGTAGTTAATGATATCTGCTAGTTTTCATAATCCTATGTAGCCAATGGTCTTCAAACTGGGACTGGCAATATAACTTTTATCAACAGAATGTGTACCAGTAAATGTGTGACATTAATGATTATGTCATATGAAGTCTTACAACATCCCCTGAGGGCTTAGATTATTTTCTCAGAGAAATGTCATCCCTGTGTGACAAGTCTAATCATCTTCAGCTCACCCTGCTTGGTAAGCCCAAACTGTCCCCATGGAGAGAGACATACCTAATTGAGTTCAGTCAAACCTCAGCTCTGAGACATAAAAGATATTATTATTTTAAGCCATAAAACTTTGAGTTGGTTTACTATGCAGCAATAATCAGTATAAAATTAGTTCATTCTATATGGAAATTATTTTTTAAGTTTGTGGCTATTATAATCGATATTCTTTTATAAATATAATATAATTGAGTAATTTAAGAGAGGTAACTACAAGACCCACGGGAATGGGCCATATAAGACCATCTTAACTGCAAATTTCATGGGGTTTTCATGGGTTTGATAATTTTCTAGAAAGACTCACAGGATTCATTGAAAATTGTTATACTCTTGGCTGTACTACAGGGAAAGGACACAGATTGTCATCCAAGGAATAAACTACACAGGTAACGTCTCGAAGTGTTCTGATCCTGGCGCTTCTAGATGTCCTCTTTGTAGTCATAAGCAATAATAATGTCTCCTGGAAATGATTCATGGGACTACACAAGGAAGCCCTTGCTGTCCCATTTTTTAAGGCTCCACCACATAAGCCCACTTGCCCCAGTGAGATTCTCTGGATTTCACAAGTTTGATGTGAACTCAGGTGCTGGGCTGGAACTTGCATTGTGTTTCTGTGTGGCTCAAAGATCTCACCTGCATTACACTGTTGGGCTCTGACGGTCCTATGCCTCTTGACAGAGAGCCCTGCCAGGTACAATACTCTTTGGACACTGAGATTACCCCTTAGCAGCCAAGGACAAAGGCCAGGACCTCTTCTGGGAAAGGTTAGATTGTTTACTAAATATGCTCTAATTTTATCATGTTATCAGAAATTCTCAACACATTCCATTAAAGTGCAGACTCAAGGAAAAACAAACCATACTGTCTCTATATAACTCTAACCATAAATACAAATCCTCTTTTCCTGCTCTTCATTCTGAATACTAGAGCTCCATAATTTCTGAGTATTCTGAAGGCAGAGACAACGTGTCAGATACTAACTCTTAAACAGCGGTGACAGGTTTGTAGTGCTTCTGAATGTTAGAAAGTGTTGACAAAATTGTGGTGCTTTATGCTTCTAATTTTAAAAGGGTAGAGCACAGTAAAAGAAGAATAATATCTAATTTATAATAACCTGCTCTAGGAGAACTTATAGCTAGATTTATTATTTAAAAACACAAATTTCCCATTGAAGTATAAAATTCTAACAAACAACCAATAAATTTTAGAATAGTTATGTCTTAAATATTACATGCATATGTATCCTAAAATCATTCATTGTAGATCTGAAAATAAAATTTAAGTTGACATTTTATATTTTATCTGGAAACAACTTTCAATCCTTTTTTTCCACCCGGTGGTAGTATCAACCAAGAAAGGATGTGATCATTAAAATTTGGTCTTGTGAAAAACATTCTGGAAGTTACATGATGTACTGAAGTAAATGTATCCCTTTACTGAGAGCTATTATTTCCTATAGTTGCGAAAAGAGCACACTAACTACAGAGGTGATTATTCCCTCTGGGAGTCAGGTCAGCTGGGCGAATCTCAGCATTGGTTCACACTTTCTATTATGATTTCTCAATGCCTAGATAAATGAGAATATTTCAAAATATGATGAGTTAAAAATTGTTAATGTTCTGAATATCTCACAAGTGTTCTTATATTTCCTGTACTCATCTAAAATACCCAAGGAAATGAAGGTTTAAATGATTTCACTGGTGATATAGTGCTTCGATAACACAGTACTCATGGGTGTGTCTGTTAGATAAACTCTAGGCACTTGGTTTGACTTGGAATGATGCATACTTTACCCTAGCTTCTTTAAAAACATTGCTGTTTTGATAATTACATAGTGAAAACTTAGTGGGCTCAACTTCTATTATATCTGAATCAACAGGCAGAAACCAAAGATAATTGGTATATGCTCTCTGATAGTCACAAGTAGTTAGCATCAAAAATAGTTGTAAACAAGAACAATGCTCCAACCTGAATTATAAATTTATAAATTGTCATATGTTTCTCCACCTTTTTAACCTTAAAACTATTTTATTGATTAAATAGATCCTCCATTGTGAATGATTATGAGAAATAAAATAGTAAAATATTAACCAAAAATATAGTAATGTATTTGTCTTAACAAGAATTGGTAGAAGTGCCTATTAATTCTCCATTTTTCTAACTAATCCAATTATTGAACGTCTTCCATTATTCTAAGCTACAATATATAGTGTGTTCCAAGAGATTTATGGTAGTCAGGAAAAATTTTAAACAGTTGAGATGAACCATAAATTAATCTTCTTTTGTCTTTAAGAAAGGTATAGATACAAGGACTGGTTAAAATTGTACTCATAAATGCCTCCTTTAAAAAATGCCACTTTCCATTGTTTTCTCCCTTGATACTCATGTCATTTACCCAACCCTTCCTTTATTCATCATTTCAAATATAGACTGAATTCTTAATAAAACACCACACAGAATACTGCCCTGTATTAGGAGGTGAATAAATAGTAGATTCTTTCAATGAACTTATAAACTCATGGAAGAAAATGGATGAGAAAATTATTGAAACAAAATGTACAAAATACTAAATTTAGAAAGTATAGTGAGAAAAAAGGAGGACAATTTTTCTCAGAGTGCCTGTGTATTGGTGAAAGTTGACGGTGGTATATTAGAAAGTATTTCTAATAGGACATCCATCAGCTAAGGAAATCTCCTACTTTTCCCCTGTAAGTTCTTTTCCTAAATGTCAACTGTGGAAGAAAATATGGTCTGCACTCCTAGCAGGGGCTAGTATCATGGTGAGGAAAAAGAATAAAAATCATACATGTATTATAAATTGTACTTCAAATTTTAACAATACTATATGGAAAGCCAAACCAAAGTTTAAAAGTAGGCTAAAATATAGGACATAAAATGCAAGACACAAGGCAATATTCTGCATGAGAGCTCTCGGTAGCTCAGTGCTAAGATAAAAATATGTAAAAGCCTTACTTCTTAAATGTTTCTCTTACTGACTTATGCCAAATAATATTTTTATTTGTTTATTTAAGATAAAAATAAAAAGTAGAAATGTTTTTCTACAAAGCCACCCCAAATCTCTCTTAAATATTAATTCTTATTCTTGCAAACTCTTCAAATTAACCCAAAATATAATCTCAACTGAGAGATACAAAATATCATCTTAAAGACCTTTAGAGTATTTTCATTGTGCTGTTTTGAGGTGGTGTTAGTTAATTACCTTTATTTTATAGCACCAATAAATTCTGAATCTGGGCTTTCCGGTTAAATATCATGCATGATAAACAAGTGAGATTCAATCATGTTTATTCCTTTCATAATTTCTGTTCTAATCTTTTAAAATTATTTGATGAGGGGAGAAAGATTGTGGGCAGATAACTGAAGCAAGTGTGGTTATGAATCAAGTTGCAGCAGAGTAAACTTCATTCTGGGATAGATTCCTGTTAAGCTAAGTTTTGATACAAAGGAGCATTAGAGGACAGCAGTGAGATAATCTGATGTTTTTTCTCTGTTTAAAATTACACTCAACTTTTTGAATTCATTTGTGTAAGATGTGGAGTCTTGATATTAGAGCTAGATTTGTTTCAGCATTTTTTCACTTACCTAACTTTTTTATACAAATAATTTGTTCACTATTGCACAATAAGAGATATCATTCTAATAAATATCCTTTCAATTTTAATGGTTATCATCAAGAAAATATTGACATCAACTCTTTTTTCATAGGTTTTCATATTAAGATAATCTACAAAAACAAGACCACATTATTCAAGGGCTCCTGTGGCTGGTAATGCCTTCTTGAAAAATTGATCAGGTGAAAATAATTAGCACATACTATTTACTAATCATTTGTCGACATACGAGAGTAAACATGGTAGTGTTTCCGCTTATTTTTGTAGAAAAGACTTTTTATATGAAGAATTTTCACTTGATTAGAACATCAAGGATTCATGTTTATCCCTGCTACATGCTGAGATGGTGATGATGATAATTTAGTCTTTGAGCCTTTCTTTTGTATCAAAGCAGGTTTAAATTATGCATTTATTATCACAAAGGAAATGGTAATGTTGTTCCTTGCCTTATATCAGGTGAAACTAGGTCCAGAGTGGTTACATGACCACCCAAGGGCACGTGGCTAACGTGGCGGACTCACGGTTCCATCCAGTTCAACACTGGAGCCCAGGCTCTGAAACGTCAGGCAAAATTGCCACCCTTTTCAACTGCAATCACCACACTCTTCTGGCTGAGAAGGAAGGCAGTATCTCTTCACAAAGATAGATATTCTGAGGAAAGTTAAATAAAATTAATCTTACTGTCTTGTTTCTGTCTCTTCATGTTTCCCATGGTTTTTATGTTTCATTGTGAACTCTGAATGTCTTTCTTCCCTTTCCTCCCCTCCCCTCTCTTCTCCTCTCCTTTCCTCTTCCTTTCTCTCCCCCTCCCTCCCTCCTTTCCATCCTTCCTTCCTTCATTCCCTCCTTCCTACTTACCTTCCTTCTTTCCTCCCTCCTTTCTCATTTTTCCTGTTCTATCTGATGTGCTTTCTTTCTTTCACTCTCGTGCACAATACATGACATCATTACAAGGTGTGATCAAAATATACACTGAATAAAAATTAAAAATTATAATAAATTAAAATTATATAAAATATTATTATATATTATATAAAATTATATAAAAATTATTTTACAAATATTATAATAAAGGCACATTGCCACCAATCCCCCCCAGAAAACTCCCCCTGGCTTTGAATATTTATCATGTTGTTCTTATCATTTTTTGAAGCAGCTGTGAAAGTCCTCTTTTGTGAGTGTCCTTAAAAGGTATGAGCAAAAATTCGGTCATTGCTGCTGCCAAGTGACATCCAACTGAAATGCAGGGTCATTAAAACATCAGGGTGTCTCCTCATCCACCTTATTCACTGGACTTGGCGCTGTGCAAATTCTGGCTCCTTGTCAAAGTTCAGACCATCATGGAAGGTAAATGTGTTGAATTAATTAGGACATTGACATAGCCATGACAGCACAATTTAAAGACACTCTGGAAAGAGGACTTCCAGAGCTGTTTCAGAAAGTGGCAAGAATGATTGGGGTATGTGTGTTTGAAACAAGAAGGTGCGTTATGAAGGGGATTAATGGTAATGTGTCTTTTACTGTAGTAGTTTTTAATTTAAGTATTTATATTGATCAATCAAATCTCACAGGTTTGGATCATTTGGCTCAAAATTTATTAAGATTGCATAAGGAAACCGAGTGAAGCACAAATACCTCACTCAACTCTCTAAATTTTAAAATTTTAAAAATTGTGGAATCTTAGAGTATTAAAGCATATTTGTTCAGTCTGATTGTTTTTCTTGTCAAAAGAATTTGCAATGATGTCACAGTTAGACAAAGGCAGCTTAAAATGCCAAAGAAGAACAAAATTATATGATCTGATTAATTCATCTTCAGTGAAGCTCATAATCTCTAAGTAAATTTATGACCTATTTGGAATCTACAATTTTCATTTGTCTAGGCTGACCAAAGGTAGAAATGAAATAACCTACAAATAAAATGTCTTTTCAAAGCTAGAAGTGGTTGTGTAATCCCAGTACTGTAGGAGGCTGAGGCAGGAGGATTGCCAGTTTGAGTCCCAGCTGGGCAACTGAGCAATTTAGTAAGACCCTATTTTAAAATATAAAACAGAAAAAAAATTAAAAAGTGCTAGGGTTGTAGCTCAGGACAAAGGCTTTGAGTTCAATCCCAAGCAACACAAGGAAATGAAAATTAAATTTTAAAAGGGTTTTCAAGTTCATAGTCCTTTAGAAGAAATTGCCTCAAATACTGTTATTAAGCATTTCAAAATTAAAATATAGCAATATATTGATCATTTGGAGAAAAATATTCATTAAAATACATGGTGAATCACTGATGTTGTTTAATTGAGGTGCAGGGTCTTGGATATTTGTTCTAAGAAAACACGGGGGAATAGTGGCTGGACAACTGTGGGGAAGCACAGTGCAGGTGTAACCTGAGATGTTAATTACTTTAAGTGATGCTGAAAAAGAACCTCACCAGCAGGAGCACAGCCCCATTTGCTTCTCCTTCTTTGTAGGGAGAATTAGGTTTTTTAGGAAGGATTAATTGATATGTTGGATGTAATCATAAAGGAACTGGCCCAGGAAAGACTTTCAGTAAATCAAAGTTTTGTATGTCTCTTTCTTATACCTATTTTTAATGAAAAAGTCAGAATGTGTAATTATGATTTGCTGCTAAAGTCCTATCTTATATGAACAAACTAAAATATATTTGGGAGAAGTAATTTCTTAATATAGAATAATATTAATTAAAATGAAACTATAGTCTCCAAAAAAAGAAAAATAGACAGGTTGTTCAATTGAGTAAAAATTCTAAATGCTCATTATTATTTATTTGTAAAATATTTTACTTAAAAATCTTAAAATTTTAAAAGTGCAACTTCAAATATTTATGTAGAACAAAAGGCAAAATAATTATGAACAATCTATATTTTAGAAAAGTTACAATTCCTCCCTTGGAAGTAGAATTAGAGCAATTATATGTATTTTTCCTAAGGCCATTCTTTTCTACTGAATATTTATTAGGTTTTGGTTGTAGAAAACATGACCTTGGAAAGAGAAATAAAATTGCATTTTTATGTGGATATTTTTATTTTCTCACTTAACAAGCAGTGTGTATAGAGTAACATGATGAGACTGGAGCTGATGTCCCTGACTGAACATAAAATTTGTAATTATTCATTCATATGTTTTTATAACTGCCCTGAGTATAATTAAATAAGATTTAAGTGAAACTCATAAATAAAGTTAATATAGAACAACACTAAATATCAAGGAGATTATTAACAATAAAATTTTGTCATATATACACATCATCAAAATTAGTTTTTTATAATAATTCATTTAGTTAAATAAATTATTATTTTAGTTTAAAGACCTCTTACCAGTAAAGAAAAAGAAGACTACACTGAGTCATCTTTTAAAACTTTCATGTGCCTGTGATTAAACTGAAACGCATCTTAGGCTGGGGATTTAGCTCAGTAATTTTGCCGCCTGCTGTGCAAGCACAAGGACCCAAGTTCAATCCCCGGTACCAAAAACAAAACAAAACAAAAAACCTAAAACACATCTTAAAAACATTGGGTAGGGCTGGGGATTTAGTTCAGTGGTTTTGCCACCTGCTTCACAAGGGAAAAGTCCTGAGTTCGATCCCTGGTACCAAAAAAAAAAAAAAAAACCAAACCAAACAAACAAACGAACAAAAAATATTGGGTACCTGATACATAGGCTATAGATGTTCTTGTGTGTAAATTCCCTAACTCCTAAATGCAACAACAAAGACCCTATTGATTTGGCAATGGCAGATGTGGTGTTTCCATTCACAGTCCAGCTGCATTTGCCCCTGGCTAATGACCTGGACCTCCGAGAAACAAACTCTTCAGCTCCTTCCCAGTACACACTGTTATTATTTTTCCTGCCTGGAGGACAACACCTTTGTGCTCTTTCCTGCTGCCCTCTTTACTGTCTCTGCTACTGGTACTCAGAACATGTGGGAGCGCTTAATTCCTCAGTTATTATGTTACCCAGATGGAGACTCCCCTGGGGCTTCTTTCTAGGACCCTAGGGTCCCAAACAGAAAAGGCAGCAAAGGTGTATATTTACTGAAATATGCTTACAGAGTGAGCCCAGGCCTGTGAAAAGGCTCACTGCTCCCTGAAGATAAGGGGAGGGGTCTTATGCATCCCACATTTCTGGGTTGTCTCCCTCTCATGCAAACAGGGGCCTGGGGTGGTCGTCCTATCAGTTGCTGCTTTCTGCCATGTGCAAAGTGTCCTATGGACAAACTTGCTTGGCTCCTGTTAGGTGGAAAAGAAGGATCAGGATGGGGCAGAGTCTTTTGAGTGGTTTTGTCTGGATACAAATGAAGATTTGAAAACAGCATCTCCAGACTATCCCTGTGTATAGCATCAGATTCAAATGAAGAAGTGAAAACAGCATCTTTTGATTAAACAATGTGAGGACTTCTCTAGTGGCCCATATGTAGGAAGCACAAGAGAATTCAGAAGTGAGTCAGTCTAGGCTGGAAAGTCTAAGAACTGGGGAAAATGAGGACAGGGTAATTCTTGAGTCCAATGTTTCATAACCCAAAGGCCAAAGAACCTGGAGTCTGATGTGTAAGGGCAAGAGACAAAGAGAGAGAGAGAGAGAGAGAGAGAGAGAGAGAGAGAGAGAGAGAGAGAGAGAGAGAGAGAGGATTCTTCCTTTTCTACCCTTTTACCCTTTTATTTCACCTGGCCCCAGCCAATTGGATGATGTCTGAGCTTCTGCATTCTCTTCTCCTTTCAGTCCACTGACTCACATGAAAAGATTCTCTGAAGATACCTGGGATTCTACCCATAAAAATACTTCACCATCCATCCAGAAATGCTCTGCAGTGAGTTGACTCCTAAATGAAACACTGGGTATAGACACACAGAGTTACAGGGAGAAAACTGATGAGATAATAAGACTTATCTTTTCATTCCTATTTCCAGTCTGATCCAGTATGCAGAAACCAGGTATGAAATTCCACTTGCAAAACAGTGTCTTTGTGAATAAAGTATTTTAGGAAGATGACAGAGGCATATCACCCATGGCACCCTAACAAAAGGCCAACATCCCTCAGGGCTAAGTCCATAGCCTTAGCTCTGCTGGAAACTCTGAGCCTGGCTGCTGCCCCAGATGCCATGAACATGGGTCCCCAAGGACCCATGAGCGTTCCACCATTGTGGACCTCAGGTGCCAGACTGCCCAGATCCCATGTCACTGTGCTCCCCAAACCCAGCTGGCATCAGCACCCCATGCCCCAGCCCATGACTGTGCCCACCTCAGAACTACTGACCCAATGGGCCCTGGACCCCTGCCCCTGCACTTCCTCAACAGGGTTCTCAGACCCCACTCATACCCTTCCCTCATTATTGCTCCCTGGTGAAGATACGTGCAGACCGAAGCCAGTCTGTGAAGTCCGGAAGAGGAGACTGCCTCTCCAAACATGCAACCACCAATGCATGGCCAAGAATCATGCAAAAAATCACAGAAGCGTGACTCTATTAGAGAAACACAGCAGATGTCACTAATCAACCCTAGAAAAACGAGGACCCATGAATTTCCTGCAGAATTAATAAAAATGGATGGTGAGTACAAGACTAAGAAGATATTCAACACAAAATATCATGATGACAATACATAAACAACATCTGAAATTCAATAAAGAGATATAAGTCATTTTAAAAGAACCAAATATAAAATAAAAAAAACAGTAGACATCTTTATCAAAAGAGTCAAGCTGATAAAGGGATTGGGAAAGTTTGAAGAAAAGTATTTTGAAATTATTCAATCAAAATATGAGAGAGAAAGAGAAAGAGAGATAGAGAGAGAGAGAGAGAGACTGAAAGATTGTGGGAGTTTTTGAACACTGTTAAGCGAACTAATTACACATTATGAGAGTTCCAGAAGGAGGAAAGAGAGAAGGATAGGAAGCTTACTTTAAGAGATATTCACTCTAAACTTCCCAACTCCAGGGAAGAAATAGATATTCAAATTCAAGAAATCTAAAATATTCTCAAGCAGAATATAAAGAGTACTATAGAAAAACACATTTTAATTAAATTGTTTATGTCAAAAAAAATTGTGAAAGAAACATAACAAAAATAATTTGTCTTACGTAAGGCTCCAGTGGATTTCTAGATAAAAATCTACAAGTAACTTGAAAGTGTCATGATATATTATCTAATAACTAAAATTAAAAAAACAGTATCCACAAAATTATAATTTATAAAATGGAGAGGTAAAATCTTTCCTCTACAAAACCAATGGAATTTATTACCAATACGGTACTTTCAAGAAATACTTAAATAAATCTTTTAAAGGAAAATGAAAATATACTAAATATCAATGCAAATATGCATAATAACATAAATCTCATGGGCATAGGTAAGTATATAGACAAATGCAGAATAATGTAATGATATTAGGTAAATTAAATCTTAATACAAAAGCTAAAATGCAAAAATATTAAGGGTAGCTATAACTCAAAATGTTAATGAATAAGGTATATAAAAAGTAGTAAGTACTAGTGTTTTACAGAGCTGTAAGTGGTTGTAGTTAACAGCTCATTAAATATTTTATAAAATAGAAAAGAAGGGTTCACAGGCCCAAAACACAAAGAAATGATGCATTTTTAAGGAGATGGAAAGATTAATGATGTATTATATGTTGCATACATATATCAAATTACCAACTATACTCCATAAATAAGTATAATTATTGTGTGGCAAAAAATAAAATCTTTAAAAATGTGGTACATCCTGACTTTAGGAACCCAAAGTATCAGAATGAAGGAGTAAATTGCAGACTTGAGTGAAATTAAGTTGCTCTCAACTTAAAATAGATGAGTGTAACTGCAAGATAATTTATGCAAGCCTTGGGATAAACACAAGAAAGAAAAACCTCTAGTAGGTATTCAAAAGATTAAATAGGAAAGAACCAAAGCATCACTGTAAAAATAATCAAGTAACAAAAAAGGACAGCAAGAGAGGAAGAAAGAACAGACAGAGAGCATTAAACTAAATGGCAATACTATTTCCTAACCTAATTACTTTTAATGTGAATGGATTAAACTTACTGCATTCAACCATTTTCTGTTACTGTAACCAAATAATTTACAATGAGATTTGCTTAGCTCACAGTTTTGGACTTAAAGAGTCAAAACAGCATGGTGCTGCCTCTCGTGAAGTCCTTTTTGGCTACATCACATTATGGCAGATGGCCTCATGGAAAGAGCACACGCAAGATTGGGTGTTCAAATGGTGAACCAGGAAAACAGAAAAGAGCAATTCAGGAGCCAGGCCTGCTCTTGTGTACCAATCCTGTTGTGAGCACCAACCATAGTCCCATGGCAGCAACATCAATTCCTCCTGAGAGGAGGGCCTTCAATGACATAGTTGCTTTTCATCACACCCAACTTCCTAAATGTTTCAGCCCCTCTTTCCTTTACCACACTGGGGACCAGTTTCCAGCACAAAAACCCTCAGAGGGCATACCACCTCCCATCTACTAGCTGGAAGAGAAATGATCTCACTATTACCAACATATTGGTGATAGATAGATCTAAGAGACTCACTATAGATTTAAGAAGATATGTAGGTGGAAAGTGAAGTAATGGGAAAATATATTATATATAAATGGTGATCAAAATTAAGGATGGGTGGCTATTTTTATGTTGGACAAAAAGCATCAAACAATTTCTGTAGAAGACATAGAAAGAGAGTGGACAAGAAATTTTTAATGATAAAATGGTCAATTCAGCAGAAATATATAGTAATTATAAATATTTGTGCAACTAACATGAGAGCATCTAGATATGTAAATATTTGAAGTTATGAACAGAAAAAATTGATAGGAGAAAAATAGTCATAGGAGACTTCAGTAATCCACTTAGATCCACCTAATCCACTTCAGTAATCCAATCCTTCCTAGAGTCTTTCAAAATTCAAAAAAGGAAGAATTAAAATTAATTGTATAAAACAAGCATCAACTTGATTCAAAACCTAGACAAAGGGCCCTTAAGAAAAGAAAATTATATACAGGCCAATATCACTGATGAGCATAGACATAAAACCCTCAATAAAATACTAGCAAAACAATTTACAATGCAGTGAAAGGCCAATGTACCATGACCAAGTGGGATTTATCTACAGAATACAGGGGTATTTCAACATAGGCAATCAATCAAAGTGATATTTCCACATTAACATAATGAAAGATAATCTCATAATTTCTCAATAGATGTAGAAAACACATTTAGCTAAATTCATGTCTATTCATGATGAAAACTGTTCCCCAGATACATGAAGAAAGGATTTACCTCAACAATATAGGCCATGTTTGAAAAGCCTGCATAATGTATATAATCAATGGGGTAAAATGGAAGACTTTTATTCTAAAAAGAAAACAAAGAAATGATGTCTACTTTTACCACTTCTATTTAACAAATCCAGTCCTGGCTAGAAAGTAATCCCTCATAAGATAATTGGCTTTAGGGCCTTCTCTAGATACCAATATCTGTGGATATTCAATTCCTTATATAAAATAGTAGTATTTCCATATGTGACACAGTCATATACTTCATATAGTTTAAATCAGCTCTACATTATTTGTAATGCATAATAAAATGTAAATGCTATGTAAATATTTGTTATATTATATTATTTGAAGAGTAATGACAAGGAAAAAATCTATACTGGCTTGGTATAAATATACTTTTATTTCAATATTTTGACACTTGATTGAGTTTGGGGATGCAGAACTCTTGTATATACAGGCTCAACTGTGTATGTAAATGTAACTCATAAATATATTTACATGATTGTGAATATTCATAAGTATATAAATATATTCACACACTCATACATATTTATACACTCACATAAAATCAATATAAAATAGGAATTCATATTTAACTATACAATTATATATAATTATATAATTGTCATATGAATATACTATATCTATTGTGTATAAAGTATATAATTATAGCATATGATATATAATGCATAAGAAATGTATGATTATGACATATGAGTATATATTATATATAATATAATGAGTGTAATATATATAATTATATAACATATAAACAATATATAATATATATTTTATATATTATATAATATAATGATATATAGTTATATACGCATATTGACATAAAAATGATTATAGATAAAACATTACATTAAATAAACATAATTTTAAATTTATATATTTAAATAAGTTTTCATTGTACATTAAATATTACATATAAATAGACCTCTAATTCTATTCAGATATAATAAAATTATCAAATTATATGATATATTTGTACTATATAATTATATTTCTCAATAAAATTACTTATAAAATTATATAACATTACATACTTGTACAGAATAGAAAGTGTATGTGCATAGGTTTAATAGCTATATAGATAGACATATAAATATATATGTAGGAGTAATTTAAATGTGAATGTTTACATAGATGTAAAATATGTACATTATATTATTAAGGCAGAATATTATGCTGCCTTAATAAAGGAAGAAAACTGAAACATCTGTCACAGTATAGATGGATCTGAGGGCCAGTGTTGAGTGAAATTAATCATGCACAGAAGGACAAATGCTGTGTGATATATGCATAATAATTGTGTCTTCAAAGGCAATTGGCTTCACAGAAGTGAACAGAATTCCAAGGTCTGGTGGGAGAGTGGATTGGAGAGATGTTGGAAAAGACGACACAGTAAATCCCGGAGATTAAGGTACAGCATAGTGCCTATAATTAATGACACAATGTTTTGTATTTGAAATTTGCTAAGAATTAATATTTTAAGTGTTCTCACGAAGAAAGTGTTCTCACAAATTCTCATCACAATGATGAGGTAATTAATATATGGTCATGAGGTGAGAAATAAATTACTTGCTTGCAGTGGTCATAGCACAATATGAATGTATATTAAAGCATCATATTTATACTTTGAATGTTTAAAACTTTTATTTGTGAATCATGCCTCACTAAAATGTCAAAACAAGTCAATAGACCATCTGTCTAAGGCTATATTCCAACTTTGCACACTAATGAAAGATTTTACATAATTCTTATTTTATCCTTGGAATAAACTTCCTATAAATGTAACTTTTTAAATAGATCATATAAAAAATAAGTGTCTTTTTAAAAAATCTTCCCTATTTCTTTCCTGGCACTTGTAGACTTACCTATGTTGGTATCTGTGACTACCTTCTCCTCTCCCTTCAAGATGAGGAATTATCTTACCTTACTCCCTTGCACAATCTGCTCCTCTCTCTCCCTCCCTCCCTACCCCTTTCTTTCCTTCCTTCCTTCCTTCCTTCCTTCCTTCCTTCCTTCCTTTTGCTCTGTCACTTTTCTTAGATATAGAATTTGGGTACATATTGCCCTAACTAAAATTTTCACTATTTAATAAATGCATCTTACCATATTAAATTACTTTCTTTTGCCTACATTCACCCTTTTGATTTCCAATAACCTTCCTTTCTTATTCTTTTAAAGGTGCTTCCAAGTTTCTAAAGGTAAATTCTATTATCTTGTGCTCCATGCCAACCTTAATAGCTACTTTTCTATCTTTCTTTTTATATCGTTCTTCTCAATAGCTAGTTTTATATAGGTCTGTCTATAACTGATTCAAAGCAGTGTTTTATATTATTTTTATTGTTTTGACTAATTCTCTATTGATTGAGACTTTTCAAATTTTAGTAATTAAAGCTGTCAGCCTGCAATTTAAATGGCACTATTCTTGATACTCTTTAAAATTGGCATATAGTTGAAATTTTTTAATTAAAAAGAAAGTCTCTCAAGTAATGATTTTTAAAGTAGCAGCACATAAAACCTGAAAGTCTATAACAATCAATTATTTCTGAAATTAAAAGCATGTGTAATAAAACTTCAGGGCTGAGAGTCCTGGAATTCTCCTGCAGAGGAAACTAGAAGCCCCCAGAGCAATGTATGTGAATCTTGTCTCCTTATGTGACAAAGGCAGAGGAGTAAGAGAAATGGAAAGTACAGTCACATCACTGATTCATATCCATATACATCTAAGAAATCTAATGTTACTGGCACATTTCTAAGATAAAAGCTAACTTAGATGAACTGTATCTGATCATTGGAATAGATCTATAGTTGATTGTCTGAAATGGATGAAAGAAGGGATATTCTGAAGAGTTGAGCCTGAGACTAATGATGACAGCAGAGAACAATAGCTAGAAGTATAATGGAAACTTAGACCATAAAATTTTGAAATAATAGGGCAAAAAAGAGAAAAATGTAAGAAATACAATATTTTAAGAACAATATGTTTAATCTTTAAGAGTTGTTAAAATATAAACATGATTTGAATAATAATCATATACTAATAGTAGCAGTGTTACTTATTAAGAGAAAACCTATAATGTTTTATGTACTGACACTTTGTAACAGTCCCTTTTTCCCCAATTAAGAAAGCTTCAATAGCGTTACGTCCGTCTTTTGATTCAAAACACCACTATAAAGCTACATCACTCTTATTATACAATTACATTTATGAGTTAAAATATCATGTTTACTGAATTAATAATAGACAGAGCTTGCTTTCTTACTAAGTTTTGTTTGACCTCCAAGTATGAAGTTCCTTTACTATCATATTTGCCTGTTACACTAAAATTATGCACTTTAGATCTTAAAATGGTAGAAAATTCACAGCCATAAACAAAAATGGCCTGAGACATACAGATACATTTGCAGGTGCATTTCAGGAATTTCATATTAATAAACCCTAGTTTGCTAAATTCAATATTTTTTATGATTAGTTTGTGCTGTGTTGTTTTTATCATAAAAAATAAAAAACATTTTACCATTTTCACCTTTCTTTTACTCAGTACTTCATAGTCATTTTTTAATTTTCTCATTTATTTGAATTTAATATTGGTATATTTAATTATATTTTAATATTTCTTTAAGTACCTTTCAAAACAACCTTTTATAAGCTGCTGTATTCTGTAGGACTAATATGTCACATGGAGTAGCAAGGTTGATAATACAGATGAAGCATATGGAAAACCATAAAAAATGAAATGGAAATTCTGAGTGTGTTCTTTACTTCTGTGAATTTTATATTTGTACCTACATTAGAAGTCACCACAAATGAAGCACAAAAGAAAAAGATAAGTGTGGGAGGAAACAGTACACAGCAAAGAAGTTCTAGAATAGTAACAAATACTCTAAATATATATGTGACCAAAGCCTCAAAAAGAGAAGAAGATGGGAAGACACAGGAGAAATGGTTGAAGAAATGACAACTAAGACTTCCTAAAATACCAAATGTCATCAAAATTTTAAAATTTATTTTCCTTAAAAAATGTGCTATAGTGAAAGACACATTGTCATTAATCCCTTTCAACATACACCTCTTTGCTCTGAATGCCCTTATTCCATCACACTCACCACTTTCTGTAGCAGCTCTGGAGTCCTCTTTCCTGGGTGTCTTTAGCTGAGCTGTCCTGGCTGCCTCGATGTCCTGAATTGATTCACATCCTTTATCTTTCAGGGTCATTTTAATCTGGGGACGAGCAGAGGTCAGATGGTGCCAGACCCAGTGGGGGAACAAATGTTGATGCTGGACTTAGTCTCACAGTTGTGCTTAGCAATAAGGGAAACCAGGCTACATAATCTCTAGCCAACCCACAGTCTTTACTCAAAGCAGGAATCTTTAATATCCAAGCCATATGCTTTAATTATTACAAAGGAAGAAAGGCAGAATAAATACTGGGGTAAATTAGGAGTGTCAGCTGCAGAGTTCCTCTTCAGATGTTTCCTCTCCTGCACATTAATCTCAGTAAGATTTCTTCTACTTCATCTATCAACATTGTTCTATTAACTTTTGTTCTAGAAATTTGATAAAAAGCTCACTTAATAATAATATATCTCTTATTTACTTCTCAGTATTGGTTTCTACCTTTGAAAATATATCTTCCTGTCATTGTGTTGAATTTTCATTATGGAGAAAGAAGAAATGCATATTCCTAGTCTTTAATCTTGATTTGTTAACTCTATTATTTTGACATTATTTATATTTCTTCCTTAAACTCATTCGATGAAAAAAGCTGGTTTGTATTATTCAACAAAAGTAGATTTACTATGTACAGCAATGAATGGAATGAGAAACCTTGTGTTAATAATATCACTTTAATATATTCATTATAATAAAATGCAACACTTGTACATAGTTGTTTAAGAACCTTTATATACATGAATGGGAAAGATTTAGGAAAGTATTGAGAGGTCTGAAAATTTAAAAAGATCTTGAAATTGTCTCATGTCTAACAACTATTCTACTTATACTTGAATCTAGAAATCTGTACTAGAGAAGGGAATTAAACCACTTTAGAACTGGAAATTTTATACAGTGGAGCTACTATTAGATAATGGTTATAAATGGCAATTGGGAATATTTTTTTTCTCTGCTGAGCAACGTAAACTATACACAGGATTTTTCGAGAGTGCTAGATAGTTTTACTAGCCCATTTCAACATTTCTCATCACAATTAAAACTATTAATCATATTACTTACAATTAATATGTATCACAAGCTAATAAGTATTTTGTATACATGAATTCATTAATCTTAGAAAACAAATTACAAGATAATTTAATTCTATTATTGTTTTATGTTTTGAAGCAATAAGGAAAAAGCCACAGAGATGCTAAATTCCATTACAAAAGATGACAGGGAAAGTCTGCGTAAGAAATTATACAGTGATCTTTTCGCAGAGAAATGGTGAATTCACTTCTTAGAACACAACCCTATGCCCCATGCATCTGTCTGTGTTTCACTGTCTTTGGGATATGTGTATAACTGATTTTCAAACAAGCAGATATTGTTCCAGAGTACCTATTACATTTAAATTGGTATAGTTTTATATCTGTACTTTCTGACTGCATAATTTAATTCTTCTGTGGATATTTCTTATTTGTATTTTATTATCAGCATGTTGTTATTTAATTTTTTAAATGCCTTTATAGTAACTGCTTTGATGTTTTTGTCAATTAAAACCAAAGAGGGAGCCCATTGTGCCAGACTTCCTGCCTTGCGGTGGCTGAAACAGTGCCCACTTCAGTGTTTTTCTCCTATAGAAGGGAACTGCCCAACCTCTCCTGGGCTCCATTACTGGAAATATGTCACTTCAATTTCAGATTTTACAAGGATAATGTAATGTGAAAAATAACATAAAAGTTAGTGGCAGCCAAAATGAGGATGGGGTTGAGTGGGAAGGAAATGAAGGGAAGTGACTAACCTTACAGTGAAAAGTAATGTCATGCAAGTCTTTACATATTTCTCAGAATGGAATAGCCAAGATCTATCCCTCATGGTCTGTGTAGTGAACTGGGCTTGGCCTTTCCCTGGCCTCTGAGAGGTCGATTCTGAACTCTCGGAATGACTCACCAGTGTGGTCCCCATTTGCTCACTGGAAACTGCTTATGTTCTTTCTCTTGAAAATAAAAACAGATGGCTTATATTTTTCTAATTTTTACACATATTTAAAAATAATATGATTTTAAACTTATTGATTATATATTCATGTATAATAATACACAACTGGTTAAATTTTCTATAGCTCTTATCTAATTTCCTTTCATTTGTTGTCAGGATAAATCCTCACAAATATGATTTTGAATTTTAAAAAAGTGCTGTGCTTTGTCACACACACACATGGCTTTGGACTTCATTTCTAAAACACTGCAGCTTCAGTTTTATCTCTCAAATCTTTCCCCTGCCATCTGTCCTATTTCACTATCCATGGGCCTCGCAAACCTAATTGTATGTACCTGGTCTGAAAAGAATAGGAACTGCAATCTCTGGGATAGAAACTGGATTTGCTGTGTTTCTCAATAGGTATTTAATTCATATTTCAAGGAAAGCTTATCTCTGTTCCTAAGTTAAAAATATTCTTTCTTTTTTTTTCATTCACTAAGTTTCTTCATACCTTTTAGGTATACAGTATGATGGCCTTTATCACTGGGGATTTGTACCTGTACATGATATATCTTGGTTCTTAGTTTTTCCCATTCCCCTACCCTCCCTTCAACCCCTCCACTCTTCCCTATTTACAAAGACTTTGTTTCCATTTTTTCCTTTCCTCATAAAAAATATTCTTTCTTTCTGCTTTTAACTCTGGCATTTCTCCAAGAAGAGAAAAATATGCCTTTGGTAGTAGAGGTAATATAAATATATAAATGCTTTTTCTAGTATTTTATTTATAATCTCATATGATTTCATTGTTTTATAATTTCAAAGTTATTCCCATCAAAACACCAACAGGGTTATTGTGAAACTTCACAAAAAATAGCAACTTATCTGAAAAATTAATTTATAAAAAGGGTAATGAGATGCTAGGAAATAGAGTTGAACAAGAAAGATCTAGAAGAGGCTGAATTACATTATAGAGCAAAATAATTAGCAATTTTTCACTAGGAGGAAGAGAGGAGTAGGTCAGATTAAAAGGTGTCAGAGCCTGGGCTTCGGCTGTCCTCCGGCTGTTCAAAGGCACGGGCCTGTGCAGCCCTGCTGGGAGTGTGGCCTAGCCTAGGAAGTGAGGTTATGCAGCTGTCCTGCCTCCAGTGGAGGTACACCTGCCTGCAGGTGGTCTGCAGCCTCAGAGGCTTCCTCCCTCTCTTCTCCAGGTGTGCGCACAAGGTGAGTTCTGTCTCCACCCTGAGCTCTGCACCAAACTGTGCTTCCTCAACACAGGTCCAGAAGCCATGGGGCTGAAACCCACAAACTGTGAGCCCTAGCAGACACTGTTCTTTAAGAGTTGATCATATTGTTCCAACAATGGAAAGGTGAATAATGCAATGGGGAAGTTTAAAAACAATTCAAGTTTGGAATTTAGTTCATGGTCAACTCAAGGTTTTATCAGTTGACATAAAATGAACTTTAAAAAACTAATGTTGGAGCAATTGGTTAGATGTTCAGAAAAGTGTATAAATATTTGGTTAATAATATAAAACATCATAATGAAAGTATACTATTTTATACTCATTAAAATTTTATATGCTAATTAGTTGTTAATGTGATTATTTTCAATAAATTTAGAGAATCTTTGAAGGAAAATCTAACAACATGGGGGCCTATTCAGAGTATGAGAGAGTAAAATGAGGAAGTAGAAATAAATGCCTAGTATGATATTCAAGTTAACACTGACCCACTATCCCTTAAGCACTGTCCTTTAAGGAGGTCCAAGTGAGTAGACTCTGATATTTATGAGATAATAAGGGATTGAGAAAAATAATTGGCTAAAAATTATTTGGAGGAAGAAATTAAATAGAGGCCAATTTTGGTGGGGTTTAGAAAATAATTGTGCAGTGAACTATAAGGAGGTGATGAAGAATTGCAACCAGGAAAGAAATAGGTGAAAGTACAAGGGAAACCTTAGGACTGACTGGTTACTATGGAACTGCATGACGGAGTTCATGTCAAGTCCTCAACATTCTGTGTCCCCTTTCCCATTTGTCTCGTTGGGAGTGAGGACAGAGAAGATCTGAGGCAGTGTCACAGTCCTGCCTCTGTTGTGGAGCAACCTGCTCCGACAACGTATTCGCTTAAACCAACTGCCACTTACTTGTCTCATGACTGTGTGTGTTGGCAATTTATCACGGGGTCAGCTGGACAGTTCGTGCTTCAGCTGTGGTCATTTACATTTCTGTGTCAACTGCCAGGACATCATGTTTATGACCGGAGAACATTTCTGAGAGAATGTGAGGAGCAGTATCTACCAGGCTGTTAGGCTGTTCATGAAGATCTCCTCCACTTCTGTCTCTTTTAATTTGCTTCCTCTGGAGACTTTTTGTTTCACTTTGGATTTATAAATTTTACTGGTTTTGATTGGGTAATTTTTATTTCCAGGTTTTCTTAATCAGTTTGAACTGCTATAATAAAAATTCCCTGGACTGGGTGGCATAGAAAACAATCATTTCTTATAGTTCTAAAGGCTGAGAAGTTGCAGATCCAAAAGTGAGCAGATTTGTTGCCCATGAAGCCCTCTCTGGTAAGTACAGGGGCACCTTGTGGTGTCCTCACAGGGTAGAGAGAGACAGAAATATGGACTTTCCAGTCTCTGCTCAGAAGGGTACTAACTCCATGCAAGGGCTCAACCTCATGGCTTAGTGACCCCCAAAGGCTTCAGATCCGAATACCACCACATCAGGGACTAGGGTTTCTTGCAGGAATTCGGGATGATGCATTCGGTCCTTTGGTTGGCTGGTTATTTATTTATTTGGAAAGTCAACATGCTTCTTAGTGTGTCACAGTTAAGTCTGAAAAAATAAAATAGGCTTCTTTAATATCCCAGACATCTCTTTGATAGCACTAGCATTTATTTAATACTACTGCTGTGAGTTAAACTGAGCTTTAAAAAGACATTTAGCTACTGATCCAACACATTCACTATTTTTAGGGTTAAAATATAAAAATCAAGTCTGTAAATGTTGAGATTATTTCATGAGAAGAGGATAGAATTTTTAAAAGTTATTATCTAACTTTATTTAATAGATGAGGGAGTTAGACAATGATAATTGAGTGCAGCTTCTCCAGGTGACTTTCTGATAACAAGACTAACACCATGGTGCCATTTCTCTTTATGATAAACCATGTTGCCTCACAGAATGAACTAACTTTTCAAATGATGAGGGCATGATGTTCAGAAAGTGTGGACAAATAATGCGGAGAGAATTCCATAGGAAGCACCTCAGAAATTTTCAAAATTGTTAGGGTATTATTCTTACTGTATTATCTTCCCCACCAATGAATTGAAGACATCCTGATTATTAAGTTTTATTTATTTATTTTATTGACACAAAAATATTTATAGTGCTCCATGTGATGTTTGGATATCTGTGTAATGTTCAAATTGGGTAAGCACACACATATTTTTACCCATTGTAGGTAAAATCTGTAAATTGCTCCAGTGCCTCACAAAAATCAGACCATGGCATGGAAATGTTAATAAATACATGTGTGCATTGTCATTTAGCAAGATGGATAGATAAATGTGATTAGGACACTGCCACAGAAGGCCTGGCATGAGGTATACCTGGGAGAACTTCAACAGCTAGAAATTTACACTGAACGTAACAAAGACAGCACTGGAAGACACATAACTGCAAAGGGAAAGCTAACAAGATGTAGACAATTTCAGCTACATTGAAATTAAACTCTGATTGTGAATACTTGCAAATAGTTGGTGGTTGTGACCATGAACCGTAAGATGACTGTGTAAATGGGTTAAGAAACCCCTCACAGACTGAAGAAGTGTTGTGGGTGTGTCTGCGAGTGGGGACAGGAGGGTTGCCGTGAATGGAGCCAATCAGCACACAGCCTGGACAGATGGAAGGGACAGCAGAGGGAGGGCCCCATTTGCAGAGCTCCGGGCTTGGCTTCCCTTCGGGCCCCTCCAGCTTCTCATCCTTTGGAGGCCCGGGCACTGCTGCCCTCAGAGCTCTTCCCGCTCCACTTTGGTTCCTGAGCCCTAGTCCTCTGGGCCTCTGCAGCACCACACAGACAGCTGTACTGTTACTCTCCCTTTGTTGGGACAAGACTACAGACACCCATGCCTTAAGGAAGAGAGGTTTATTCTGGCCCAGTTTCACTGGATTCAGGTCGTGGTCCCGAGACTCCAAGGCTGAGAAGCCTTGGCAGATGGCACTAGGGAGGAAGCTGCTCGCTGCAGAAAGCATAGCATGGAGGGAGGATGCGGGGACAAGGACACCCTCCCAGTCACACCGGCCACCTGTCCCTTCCAACAGGCCTCGCCTATGTGGGAGGTCATTTGGGAGATTTAGGTATGAGTCCTAACTATGGCCTTGTGAGCTCTGCTGCCCCCATCCCCTGCACAACTGCACATGCATTTCCTCTAGAGGACCTTGCCTAATACAGTGTATTGTTGGTAATTACCATGTACACTAGCTTTTGAATAATTACCATCAATTGAAGTTTATTGTAGTGCAACTGAAAATGTCAATGAGAGTGAATGTGTAGGTGGAGCTCTTCCTTTGCTACTCAGAAACATCATGGTTGGCCCTCACTGCCTACATCAGCTGTGTGACCCAGAACATCTGTAATTTTCAAGTTGACAAACATATAGCTCAGCACTGGCTGTAGAGACTCAGCACAGCAACTACAAAGAGAGAGGAGTTACACATTTAATTGTTTGGCTTAAGAGTTTTCATTCCTTTCATGAGTGTGGCTGCTTGGTGTGTGCTAGACTGCAGAGCAGAGGGATTATTGGGAGATAGGTACATTGTGGGGGGAAAGGAAGGAGCCAAAGTGAGTGCAGCTTTCTAAGCTCATGTTGCATCAATGGAAAAGCTGCTCATCGAGTTCATAAGATTCCTATTAAATACCAACACAAATTTCTTCATGTATTCTCAATATTGAACGATATCAAAATTAAGACTTGTTGAGAAAGGACATTACATTATAAGAAGCACAGTAAATTCTTTGTGACCTCTTAATTAAAATGATCCCATGAAACTTAATTCAGATCTTATCACATTAGCATAATACTCAGGCAGGCAATGAACATGCTAGGATTTGGCATTTTTGAATTCAAAACATTAAGATTCAGTATTAAATATGAACTGTGGACTGCATTAAGTAATCAAAATGATCATATCTGTGGCTGTTTCTTGATGATTATTCCAATCCTTACTCTGCATTTGTTTTCCTACATACATGTATCTGAATGTGCCTTAATACACATGCACATTTTAACCTCTTGAAGGTGAGGTGCACAGATCATTTGTTATAAATCTAATCCTATAACATGCAGGGTTGCTGTATTAAAAAGTTAAAGAAATGACTAGGAACATCTGCGGAAAATGATGTATAAAGGACAGGTATTATTTGCATCCAATTTTGCACTATCAGTCTCCATTTGCTGTTCTTCTTTACAGGGAGTCAAGAGATTCATTTTCTGTAAGGGGCAGAGAGTACCATTTTCAGTTTTATGAGGCATACATGTCCAAATTATTCCACTGTGCTTTTGTAACATGAAGCTAGCCTAGACAATGCCTAAACAAATGTGTGCCTCTGTGTTTCAGTGAAGTTTTATTTGTGGACACTGAAATTTTAATTTTAATATCTCATAAGATATTTTTGATCATTTTTAAGACAGTGCAGAGGTGGTGAACCTAGACTAAACACCCACATGAAAAAGTCATGGGGGTCAGAAAGGGTATTTTTATTCATTAAAAAGAGTAAAATTTATTTCAGAAATTAATTTGATTTTCTACATTTTAAATTGAAAAGTGTTTTAAAAATCTAATACTATTTGAGTTTTATTGAGGAGACTGCCTATCAAGAAACAATAGTAATCTGTTAGGTCTTGAGACAAATTAGCAGAAATAAGATCTTAAAGACTCTGATTTCTTGTTTATTCATTTGGCTTTGTTTAATATAATAATTCTTGCTCTTATTTAAATAAATTTTAACTAATTTGAAGCTAACTCATTTTGTTCTAGTTGATATGTAGTGGCATGCTTTCAATGAAAATATAATGTATTTGGTTGAAGTATGAATTGATTGGACTCAGATATTTTGCCAAGTTTCAGAATATATCAAAATAAAGAATACAAGTAAAACAGTCAGGAGATCTGAATTCCATTATAGTATTTATTGATAATATAATGTTAATACAGAGTAAATTGTCCTTGATTTTCCTTATATAAAATGAAAATAAAACTACTTGACTATTCTAAAAGGAATAGGGTAGTTAATACAAACTGCTACTCAAAGTAAGTATCCATACACAATGCAGACAATGAAATACATAGGTGCTATCTTGGGCAAATAGTTGTTTTCACATTTGCTTAGAAGTAGATTTTATGCATCTTTATTTTTAAATGATCAGTAGTCACACTTGTTTGAGATATAGAACAGAAACTACAGCCATAAAAATGAATAAAACATTGCCTGATGCTCAAAAAACTCACTTTTCAGTACAGAAAATATATTACAGGAAGTAGATTTAGCTTTAAAATTCAAACTACTAGAACATTCAAGGAAGGTATAGTTTTTCAAAAATATATTCATTGACATAATTAATAGATATAGAAGCAAGTGCAAATTTAATGAAAGTCTATCTCCATTACAACATATTTTTTCATAAATAAGAAATGTTACATAAAGAATATATACTAAAATATAAGTCTCTGTATTACAGGAAAGTTAGTTGTAAAAGTGATGAAGGAAAGATGGTAAAATGAACACTAATTTTTACTAACTGAGAGGTTGACTTTATTTCTATTATTTCAATATACTTTCTGCATCTATTCCAATAAAGGGTTGTAAGCATAAATGTAAAAGCAGATTAAACTATGTTCAGTATCAGTCCTTGATATTTCTTCGTAACTGTCCCCCATGTCCTAGGATGTGCTGGCCTCACTGTTTTTACCGCTAGCAGACTGCATGTCCAGATGAGGACTCGGATTGAATGGATATGGGCAGCACTCTAGTGGCCATTCTGTTTAAGTGCAAAGACACCTGGCAGTGAAATAAATCACAGCATGTGACACAGATGTGTTTGAAAAGACAGCCTTTATTCATGTACTGATGGCTAGTTTGGATTATTCTTATAATGAATGTAATTAAATTTAAAATTAGTGTATCTTTCCTGGTAATTTTCCCTTCTTTTCATGCTGCACATTTTGAAAGACAAGACTTTGTGATTGAGGAGGTGATGAAATATAAATGCTGAGGAGTTTGTCCAAGTTGAAGGTGATAGGCTAGTCTGAAAGATTATTCTGAGGTAATATATCCATTCGGGTTATAAATGAGGATAGATTAATACCTTTTTATCCTGCAGTGGTATCGATTTTACTCCTGTAACACTTTTATTTGGAGGTAGAAACTTAAACTTAGAAGAAGTTTCACATGGAATTTAACACCATATATGGAAAAATCTCAACTCGATTAAAATTTTATTTTACAAAATATGTAATTATCGGGGCCGTGATTTAGCTCAGTGGTTCCACTGCCTGCCTTACAAGTGCAAGGACCCCAGTTTGATCCCGGGTACCAAAAAAAAAAGTGATTATTATAAAAAGGGGAAAGAGAATGGGGGGCTTTGGGAAGTAGTACAGATTGGGCAAGAAATAGATTAGAGAGAAGCTATTTTAAGCATAAAATAATTAAAAGTAATTATAAATAAAGACATGAAAATCCAGCTACAAAATGAAATGCTAATAAACACCCACATGTATCTGTCATCATCTATGTATCTACCAAAAAACATTTTGATTAAATTGTAATTGTTTCATTTTACCAGTGATTAAATTTAAAATCCCAAAAGATAATAATTCTAGAAAAATGTGTTTCTAAATAATTCATCAACTGAAAATTAAAACATTCTCTTTGTCATTTGGTAAAAACTTGCTAATAAAATATAAGCTTGTCAATTAGCTTAATGAAATAATGTTTAAATAAATTTATCTGTTTTCTTCAGCAGAAATGTATGCAATAAAATTGTATTTTACCTCATAAATTATACACATGCCTTTTAAAAATTCACTTAGTCGAGTAAAACTTTCCATAACGTGTCTATAAAAAGACTAGCATTTTATTCTAGTTTTATTTTTTATCCATGGATGCAAATTCTCTATAACCACAGGTATTTCCTTCATTAGTAGAGCTCTCCCCCACCCCCCGCAACATACACATGTATGTGTCAAAATTTAAAAACGATACGTTTAACAGGAAAGCCTTTAAGTGATTGAATCAGTCTTCACCGGACACGTGCAGATACAGTTCTGATGAGACTTACATGAAACGATCCTACACCTACACTTCCCCAGGAGTCTTTGTATATGACAGAAAAACTCATGGAGAGAAATCGTTTCCATACTCAGAAGTCCTCTCTTAGCCACAGTTTCACTTTCCATGGTTTTAGCTACCCGAGGTGGACTCAAAGAAGAATATCAAATGAAAAATTCCTGAGATAATTCATATTTTAAATTTTCATGCCCACCACTCTGTCTGCCTGGTCAGGGTCTGCTTGGTTCTTCGGCCCTTGGCTCGCTTCAGCCAGGACCCAGCCAGCTTCCCGGGGAACTAGTGAGGGCGGCAGCGCTTGTGTCCGCACGACCTGACTGCCTGTTAATGGCCTGAGAACACTGGTGTAGCGACCCAGGACTTCATGTATGTCAAGGAGAAGTCCGAAGGGGCTTGCTGTAAGCGTAAAGGTGACGGCGCAATGAAATGTCTTGAGAGAAGTAGAAAGAGAGGCCACATTCTCACAACTTTTATTACACCATATTGTTAAAATTTTGCTCTGTTATTACTAGCTATTAATAATTTCTTATTATGCCTAATTTAGAAATGAAGCTTTATCATGGGCAAAGGCAGTGGAAAAAAACATTGCATATGTAATATTTAGTACTACGTAAGTTAAGCTATTGGGGCTCTTGGAATGCATTGGTGAGATGATTGTGGTCTCCGATATGCAAATAAATGGTTGGTAAAGGTTGAATAAATGTCATTATCAAGCACAATAATATTCATTATTTTCAACTTTTATGTAAGCCTTGTATACAAACAGTGAGAATGAGGTAAAACAAATTGGCATATGTTTTTGTTTTCTTTGCTTTAAGTATTTTTTAGAAAATGTCTTGCAATATACTCCAGGCTGACCTTGGAGTCACTATGTACCTTCTGATGGCTTCAAAATTGTGATTCTCTGCCTCAGCATCCAAATGTTAGGATTACAGGAGTAACCACTACATTCAGCTTGGGGATATGTTTTAAAACATAAATAATCACTCAATTTAGTTTCTTCACTCAAATACATGGAATTGGTTAGCTTCAGTTGTGTAAACCTTTTCTTCTACAAATTGTTGGGTTCAGATTGAATCAGAGCACACAAATCATAATGATATATTTCATAATGATATATTTAATGATATATATTTTATATATATTTCAAAGTCATTATAGTAGATATTTGCACTAATTTATCTTATATTCTTTTTCAGAATAATTAAAATTATATTCTTTGAAATTATGAAATCTAGGTTATTAGAGTTTCCCTGCTTTCAAAAAAGGGTGTGGAAAACTAGCAGTGGGTAAAGAATGGCCAAAAGGCGGTTGCTCATGCTGAAGAAATATTGCTCCCCACTTGTTAGAAGGGCATCAAGAAGTTTTTATTATTCAGTGTTATTGTGTGGAGGTCAGGTGTAGTAGAATAGAGGAGAAAGGGGACTGGAATCTGAACACAGCAAAGGCAGCTGGGGATTTGCGGCCAGTGAGTAAAGTGAAAAGTCTATAAATGAGTACTCATGAAGATGCATATTCTTATTAAACTGACATGATAGGATCCCTGCTCAAGGTAGGCTGATCAAATGTCAAGGGTGTGGGAGTTTTGCTAAACTGACCCAGGGATATTCTTGCGACATCTGGGTTAGGCAAACTTGACAAATCTAGAGGCCTAGTTAAAAATATGACACAGAGGAGTTTCTCTAAAATTTGGTCAGTGAGTCTTGGTAATTCATAAATGTCTTTGGAAAGAGATTGAATTACTATCATTTATTTATTTTGAGTACTCAAAGCATGATAATGCAATGGTCTGTGCCCTTCTCATATTTATTTTGGAAGGTACATGACATATACAACACCTTCAGACACTTATTACTATATTTAAAGGTTTTATATTGACTAGAATCTCTACTGATGAATTTAAATTTACATATAGTGCCTTGATTAGTATTTGTCTTGTGCTTTGAATTTTGAAGAACTTTGCCTGATTAATTCTGAGTTATTCTCCCAGTATCTTCTGAGAGAAGCCTAATTCTTGGTTCTATTATGTTTCCAACTTCAGAGCTTTTAATAAATATCACCTAGTTAAATTTGACATCATCACTCTTGAGGCTTGTATATTACCCTCAATTTATTTAATAAGGAAAACAGAATGCTGAATCACTTTCTTGAACTCATGAAACAATTGTGAGAAAGAAGAAAATTACATCTTGAATCATATAGAAAATAAGACAGTGACTGCAAAAATCCTACAAGCACTTTATTTGAGAATGTACGGATTTATTATTTACACATTAGTCCTCAATGTAATCTAATAGAAAAAATTTATTTAGGAGTCATGTTTCATATTAACTAATTCTTAAGAAAATTGAGGCAAGCTACTTAAACTTACTTTGTTACATCTTTCTTACTTGTAGAATGACAATTGTTATGTCTTACTGACTCTCCTTTTGAAAATTGTAAAGAAACATCAATTAATCTATGTAGAAATTTTCCTGGGAAGAAAAGTATGATGAACAATATCATAATTTTATAACCCAAAGTGAGCTCTATATTATGCTATTGAATGAGGATTCACAAAGGCCTAAACACATCTCATCTTCCACCTACAACGTGATGTCCCAACACTGGCATGGCTGTCCAGGCCTCCCCTGTGTCCTCAGATCCCAGCATCCTCTGTTCCCTGAACACCTTCTCACCTCATTTCTTGCCAGTCTCTTTCCCTTTTTCTCCAGGTGCTCTGACCTCAGTGTTCTTGCAGGAAGCTTCCTTCAGATTTCTCACAACCATACTTTCCTCTTTCTGGATGTCTCTTTCCAATGTCTTTCACATGGTTACTCCTACTTTTCCATTAAAAGTCAGTCATTCACCAAAGCTTTCTGAGCTCCCACACTAAGCCAGTCCTTTCTGCTGTACAATCACGGATTAACTACTTTCTCTTTATATCATTTATTGATGTTGAGGTTGTACAAATATTTATGTAATGACTGCTTTAATATGTACTTGTTCACACTAAACTGTGAAGTCCATGAAGGCCATGTCATGTCTGTTGTGTTCAGTTACAATCCTTGGTCCCAGGCACAGCAATATCTGGAGTCTCAAAGGTAAAATCTGAACATCTGTTGAATCTATGAAGACATGTTAATGTGGGTGAGAGTCCTGGAAGTGTTCCTAGGTTTTCATACATGATGAGCAAAGAATTGGAGGTGAAATGTGACAGCCAGAGAATAGCAATGAAGTTTAATTAGGTGACAGCATACTTGGAGTGAGCAGGGTCATGCCAGACAAAGGAAAAAATCATGAGCACATGGGCATTGGGTTTAGGGATTTTAAATGTTGCCCTGGGTCTAGGTCTAGGGTACCTCCGATGGGGTTTTTCCAGAACGTGATTGTCAATGTGACTGACAGGGTGCTGTGAGGTCAGCTGTGTCTACTGTTTACGTCCTGTCCCATAATGCACTCTGTTGTAATTGGATATATGAGATGCAGTCCATATACATGAACCTTCAATGAGCTCCAAGAGAAGAAAGGTTACTCAAGGTTGTGCAGGCCTGGCACCGATGTGTCCTGTTTTGGGATTTTGGAATTTTTCGAGGGAAGATCAGAGGGATTTGTTTTTCTTACCTCTTCTTCTGGTTAGTAAGATTTAGGACAAAGGTGAAGGGGTTGGGCCTGAGATGTTGCCCGGGTTTAGGTGAACGGAGTAGAGAGGTCCATCAATGAGTGGAGGGGAGTGGTCCCATAGCTCCAGTTGTACTATCTATATTAGATATATTATACCCATTAATCACCTTCACTTCATAGAGCACAAGTATTCTATTATGGAACACAGAAAAAATAGCTTTGGTAGCAATAATTTGGCTAACAAGAAGAAGAAAATTATTATCTTTCTGCACTACTTCATCTCATGCTAAACTCTTGTATTGGCTGATTTTAGTTTACCTTAGCCATAAAAATTGCCTGATATAAAAAGAGGACATAAAACCATGCACAGAGACAAGGTGACTTCAGAAAACTTCCAGTATCATGACTGAGAGTGGAGTTTAAAATTCACACCAAATATTGTTAAAAGGAGCATTGTGGGGGTTGTATAATTCCCACTTTTTTTTGTAGAACTATTTCTATTGATGAATTATTAATTTTAATTTTATGAGTTTATTATATTTCAATATGTATTTAACAGATAAATAAAATATCAATAAAGGAAAACATTGAATTTTAATATGTAGTGAGTGTGTAGAATAAACATCAACATTTTCAACATCAACTGTTTACCTGTATACAAGATGTAAAAAATAACAGCAGAAATGAATTCTTATGTGAACTATGATGAAAATAAAACAAAAATCTACCACAGAAATAATCTTTGGTTCAACTATCATATCTAAGGCAGTCTTCACACCTGACAGCAGTATGTTCCACACACAGGTCCCACTCAGTACCAACAGCACAGGTGCTTAGCTTTCCTTCCCTGTGTGGCAACCATACTTGTCACCTCTCTTATCTTCCTCTTTTGTCAAGAGTTTCCCATTATGTTATATAATGTGCACTTCCCAGGAAACTAAAATATCAACAAAATAAAATATCAAATATATACTGAGTGTTTATAATAAACATCAACATTTTTATATTAACTGATTACTAAGTCTAAAAAATAACAACAAATAAATACCTATGTGAACTACAATGAGAATACAAATAAAACATAAAAATAATCATTCCTTCAATTATTATAGTTTTGAGAACAGCACATTCCATATACAAGTATTGCTTATCATGACAGCACGTGTTTTGTTTTCCTGTCTTTGGTAGAGCATACTTAACATTTTACTGGTCTTCCTGTTTTCTTAGGGAGTTCTTGTGGTGTTTCACATGTCTATTCACAGATTTGCTCCAGAATTCCTTTGAGGAGTTCTTTGGATAGATACGTATTGTTTTTCCTCTGTTGTAATTGATCATTTATCAGTTCCAGTCCCAATGCTCCAAGAAAATTTCTCCGTGATATTTTGAGCTTGTTATTTTCTTTGTAAACTATGAAACTATTTATGCCTGACATGTTTTTGATTGAGTAAAATACAACCATTGGCCAACACTTTGTGTTTTGAATGACATCATAGTTGCTGCATAACTCATCAACAACATTTACTCCACCATTCCTTTTGTTGTGAAATGTGGCTATTTCTGGTTTCACTTGTGTTGAAGATTCACTTCCAATCATGTTTGTTTGTTTGTTTGTTTGAGATAGAGTCTTGCTAGGTAGTCCAGGCTAGCCTTGAACTCATTATATAGCACAGGCTGACCTTGAACTCACAGGATCCTCCTGCCTCAGCCACCACCCACCCAGTACTGGGATTACATGAATGCACCACCGGGCACAGACAGTATCAATATTATTTTGTTTTCTTTGCCATAATGTTGTTTAGGCTAGCCCGGAACTCACTGTGTAGCACAGGCTGATCTTGAACTCACAAGATCCTCCTGTTCCAGCCTGCCAAGTGCTGGATTACAGGCATGCACCATCATTCCATGCTTTACTATCAATCTTATCATTGCGGTGTAATATTGACATTATTGATAGTGCTTTATTTTTCTTTACTATATAGGAGGCCAATGTTATGCCTTTCTAAATTCCAAAGATTGCAATATATATTTCTCTATTGTGAACTTGCTACATTTTTTTCAAGAATCTTGGTTTTGTTCTTGTGAATAGTTCTGGTGCTAGTTAACTGGTGTTTTTTTTTTTTAGCAAATGTAACATCAATGGATAACTCATGAGCCATTTGTCAAATGTGACATTAGTGTTTCTTTTTGAAATAGGTTCAACAAGTCTGTTCACAGTTTATTATTGCACAAAAAAAGACCTGGTGGCTAAGTTCCAGGATGAATTTCTAAATTCAAGGTGTAAATGTAAAATGTCTTCATATCTACCAGGGCATATCTTTTATACCAAATTTGGTAGGTTCATTTGGCATATATTGCTGAAACCTTCAACAAGTGTGAAATGATGCAAGTTGTTTGTCAATTGTCATGTATTCAAATGGTGTATAAATTGCTTGACAGTTTGAAACAAAGCTTTCGAAAAGTTAGTGAATAGCAGCCAAATTGTTGGATATTTTTCTTTTTTCTTTCTTGGTGGGTCTTTTTCTCATCAAAACATAGGTAATTTTGAAAGAAACCAAATCTCCTGAGTGCCATAATTGTTCTAAAATTCTCAATGCCACATCTGTCACTTCAGAATCCTTTAGATTCTGACAATTCAAATGATAAAGTCCTCCTATGAAGTTTCTTAGTTTAGATAGTGAGGTGTCATAATAAATATATTTTTGAGTATTACTACTGATGCATATCGAATATTTTACTTGTATTTCATTATTAGTGTATTTTAAAACATCTTGTAGCATATCATCCATTACAAATAATTTCCAATACCCCTGGAAAGAACCTAATAACATTTTCTGACCTCGTTTTAACTAATCATTTGGTATATATGACCATTTTGTAGCATTTTGACTAGTCAAGTATTTATTCATGTTACTGTTTACTTCCTCATCTGAATTAAAATCTTCATTCTGTACTTCTGTTGCTGTCAAATCTTGCTAACTTCTTTGGCTTACAAGATCCAAGTCATCATCGATAGCTAAATCACCTAGTGACTGACTTCCAAAAGTTGTAAAAGTGGATAAAGGGAACACAAAATTGTAATGGTATCATGCAAAAGTGATTTTGTATTATTAAGGCAGAATTGATGCAATAGAAAACCAAACTATTTGCTTGGAAAAAATGTGGGTGGAGAAAGCAGTGAATAGATGAATATAGCTAAAGATATCAATTATTAAGAAAGGAAAAATAATTCAATAGAACGTTAATAGATATTTTGGAGAAAGATGTGAGAAAAATGGAATAGAAATATAAATATACTTACTAAAAAACAATTTACCTCTACTAAAGAGAAATTTAATTCTAGATGGCTAAAGAAATCCATCAAATATAAAATTGATACAAGAAGAAGAATTCTTAAGTAAACTCTGCTGAAATTATTAGAAAAGTTAGTGGGAAAAATATCCCAAATCACTTCTCAAATACTTCGTAAAGCCAAAGGGGAGACATTTTGCACATGATAGAATTTAGGATGCATAGCCTCTTAGTCTGTTCATTTGAAAAATGAGTTTAAGAAAAAAATACAAACTCTTTTCAATGTGAAGATTTCACTAGGCAGGAATATCACATACTGTTGTGATGTGGGTTACTGGGAATGCAGGGGCTTGGGGACAGAAGAAGAGGCTAAGGAGGGGTGAAGGGATTATACAAGAGCTCAAGTTTTAAGGCTAGATTCTGACTGGGCTACTGGTGGCAACAGAGTGCAGAATCCCACCTCTCCCAGGCTAATGGCAGCTCAGATGCCCTTCTCAGTTTGTTTTCTCTCTTTCCCTAAGAACTCATCCTATTCCCAGTTCTTACAATGCCACCCAATGAGCTCCCTGCCCATTAGAGTTTCCTAAGCTTTTGGAGAGGGAGCAAGCTCTCCCTGCCCCACTTGCAATGGTTGGGGCAAAAACTTATCAGGACCCACTGGCTCTGCTCTCCTTGATAGTGGGTCAGGACCAAAGATTATTTGTCAAATTGCTCACTTCTGTCAACCAGGGCCCCCAAGAGGTACCTATGCAAGAAAATTTATCAGGGTTTTATTGAAATCTTCATGGAGAAGGTGCTTAGTACCCTTCCTTAGACAGGCATATCATCATATTAGGTTATATGATAATTTGCTAGAGGTGCCCAACCAGGAGAGCACCCCAGATCCAGACCCCTGTCCTCCAAATAACTCCATCAATAACTCTCCTCATGGTCCTATTCCAAGATCTTGACTTGGAGCCAGGGTATTTTACAGAAGAATTTCAAATGATTTATGATAAAGGAGAAGTTCAAAAGTGTGGTATGTCGGATACCTTTTTTTCTTATCACAATGAGCACAGTGTAGTCATTAAATCCCTAGATGATTCCTTCTTCCCAGGGAAGGTCACCACCACTGCTATCCACCTCTGTAGTGCATTATCTCTATATAGGGCCTGGAGTCCACACATTGTAACCTATGTCTACAAGGCATGCCTTGCTTATGTCCTCCATAAGCCACAGACCCATCAACTCTCATTGCCAAGGGACCCACCATGGGGAACATTGGCAAATAGATTTTAACCATATCCTCTGTATAAGGAGTATTTGCATCTCTTGGCATGCATAAATACCTTTCCTGGATGGATAGAAGCCTTCCCTACCAGATCAGAATGAGCCTTCTTAAGGACAAGATGCCTAGGTTTGGGCTGGTGAGGTCCATCCAGGATAATAATTAGTTCCCCTTCACATCCCACATTACATAGGGAGTTATTAAGGCTCAGAGAATCAAATAACACCTCCATTCTGCCTGGAAAACCCAGTCCTCAAGGAAGGTTGAATGAGCCAAACAAACTCTCAAATGAACCTTAGCCAAGCTGTGCCAGGAATCTCACCATAAGTGACCAGATCTCCTCCAAATTGCCTTAAAGAGGCTTTGGACTGCTCGCAACTCTAAACTTAATATTAGCCTGTTTGATACACTGTATGGGAGACTCTTCCTGACATCTGACCTGCATACTGACACTGAGAATTCCCAGCTCCTCCAACATGTCAACCACCAAGAATTTCTAAAAGGCCCTCCAAAAGTATCAAAACCAGATTCTTCCCCTTTCAGGGAATAACAATTGTCAACTCAAGATCTCACCCTCAAATGGAAAGGCTCTTATACAACCCTCTTAACTACACACTCTTCCATCAAGCTGCATGGAACAGATAGTTGAACTCAACGCTCCAGGGTAAAACCCAAGTTGCCAGAGGCACCAGAAAATGCAGAAGAGACATTTCCTATACCTGTGAACCAGTAGATGGCTTCAACTTTCTTTTCAGAAAAGAAAACACCAACCAACTTGCTGAATTTGAAAAGCAAACCATTTATTCCCCCTAAGTAGAAATGTAACATCAGCCCCATCCTGGAAATAGGGTCCTCTTTTTGGGTCTTGTGTGTTGGTTTTACTACCCTCTTGTTCTCCATGACTCACTCTTGAGATCCTCATCCCAAGTTATAAAATGACTTCTTTCGGCTTGTTCTTATTCTTCTTGGGATCCTCTTTGGTGGCTAAAGATTGCCTGTAGAGGAGATAATGAGATGTGATTACCTACTCAGAACCTTAAATCTAACCCATCTCATTGAATTCTACTTAGCCAAGGACTGCTTGCTGTGTCTTTGTCCACCAGCCAATATACTACTCAACTCTTAACTACAGGAAAATAAACTAGTGCCTCAAATATCAAAAGGCTACCCATTTTGGTTAGTGTCCTTAGATAGCCTACATGATTTTCAGGTCAATGAAATTACCAAGGTAATCTCAACAGTGAGGGCTGCTACCCCCCTCCCCCCTCAGATTCTATTAAGCAGTCTTACTCAGGTTTCTTCCATAAAACCACCTAATGAACCAATATCTATTTGCAGGTTGTTAAATTTCTGGCCCGTCTGTATAAAGAGAACTAAAGACCAGGGTTGGAGTCAAGATTTGGGCATAGTAAAAGACTCCCTTTGGAAACAAATTCTAAAGTTGAAGCCTTCACTGGGCCATGTCAGTATCCAGGCAAACCAAGCCACATCCTTTAAAAACCTGATATGTTCTCACGGACACCATTTCTGAACATACCAGGGTTAGGAGACAGGAGGTCAGAATATTGCCAAGGGAGACCCTCCAATCACATTTCTGTGTTGCCATGGGAAGATTCCTCTGAGCCCATGACCAGTGATTCTTTGCCAATCTCTGGTTATAAAATCTAGACTGAATGAGTACTAGTGGATAACAAAAGTAATTTTATACATCGAGAAAACAGAACTACTAGTGCTACTCCAGATACTTCTTATGGGCCCTTTCAGCCTTTGGCTGGAGCTAGATTGGCAGAGACTTTGTCTGCCTGGGAGAATGAAAATGGTCAGATCACCCACATATTTACTACTGAAACTAATTTCTGTCTGAAGTCTTGAGGACTATTCCTCATGTTTGGCGCCAGTTCCTACCTGTGTCTTCTAGCAAACTGGGCAGGAACATGCACCCTTGTTTATGCGGCCCCAGAGATCATGCATCCCTAGTAACCAAAGTTACTTTAAGCACCAGGACAGGAACTAAGTGAGCCATAGAATCCATTCCTCTCCTAGTATGTCTGGGCAAAGCACCTGGAATAATACTAGAGCAGGAGGACTAACCACACCCCTCTCTTCTCCTACCAAAAACTATCCAAAGACCTGACAGCCAACCTGGATGAAATTACCCAAAGCGTTGTCATTCCCAAGAATGGCTCTAGAAAACTGTAGGTCTTAGACTTTCTGACTGCTGAAAAGGGGTAAGTTCATTTCTAGAAGAAGAAGGTTGCTTCTATGTCAATCAGTCTGGAATAGGGAGAGTTGCACCACAAAAGCTAGATGACCATGTTTCTAGGATCCACCAGGAACTATCTGAATTATGAGGATCCTTGTTTAAAATCTGGAATTGGGCATCCTGACTACTTCTCTTGACAGGGTCTTTAATGTTTCTCAAAGCCTTACTATTTGTACCATGCCTAATTAATCTTAGTGAAATTTGCTTCTTCTTGTTTAACAGCTATTGAACTACAGATGATGATTCAAGCTAAGGACCAAAACCTTTCTTCCTGTCCAGAGCTCATCAGCAAATACTTGGAGGAGGAGAATAGCTCTCCAGCTGTCTAGATTAGATAGGGTAAGAGTCCCATGGTCTCCACATGGATAGGGTCAGTGCCCCTATTCAACAGGAAGCAGCTATAGAGGATGTGCATTCCACCCATGGCATCTCTTAAAGATTTTCTGAGACCAGATGTCTCAGGAAGGAATAATATAGACAGTACATACAATTAGGACCATGGGGCCTCCCTCTCTGTACTCACTGCTGGACTACTCTCCTCCAGTCAACTGCACCCACTTAAACCTGGGCAATACCATGGGACAAACTCTGACTTCTGGCTTACTACCCAGAGGCAGAAATAAGAAAAGCCAAAGACCCCTGATACTGCCTTGGAAAAGTTCCAAAATCTCAAACCAGGACACATGGGTGCCAGGCCCTCCTACATGATGTTGAGTAATCTTTCTTCTCCTGGAACTCATTGAAGGTTCATGTTGGTGGACTGCATCTCATATATTCAATTACAACAGAGTGGAGCAGGACATGCACAGTAGACACAGGTAACATGACTTAGCACCCTGTCAATCATGTTGTCAATCATGCTATGAAAAAACCCCATGAAAGGTGTTCTAGACCCAGGGAAACATTTTAAATCCCTTAACACAATGACTTCAGCACTCATGCCATTTTCCTTTTGCTACCAGGAGCCTGCTCACTCTGAGAATACTCTCACATAATTAAACTTTGTTGCTGTATCCTTACTGTCATGTGCCACCTCCAACTGTTTGTTCTGCACATGAACACAGGAACCCATCCTGGACCCCATCACCCACATCTTACAAGAACAATTAAATTTGAAAGTAAGGACAAAGGAAAGAAAGGTAAATGAGGCAAAGAGATTGTTCTAAATTAGCAAATTAAACACCTATGAATCAAAAATGTTTAGTTCTAATCATTAATACTCATAAAATAACCAAAACTTCAGATACAAAAGTATTTTTATAAAAATACTTACGTCTGGTAATAAAGATGGAAAAAAATGAAATACTTCATTTCACTGCAAAAATAAATTTTAGAATATCCTGAAAAATGAGTTTCTTCATCTACCTAAATATCCTATTTCATCAGTCTGGACATGGTGCCTCACACCTGTAATCCCAGCATTCCACAAGACTGAGGCAGGAGGATCGCAAGTGTGACCCCAAACTGAGCAATGTAAAACTTAGCAAGACAGTTTTAAAATAAAAACAAATTTAAAGAATGGCTGGGGATGTAGCTAGGTGCAAAGGCCTCGGGTTCAGTCCCTAGTAGCAATAAATAAATAAAATTAAAATTAAAAATTATATTGTACCAAACAAGTGAAACATGAGCCAATTCACAATATGTGCATATTTGCATTATGTGTGTGCTATGCTTAATTCATATCATCCCACACTGCACCATAATAATGTTTAATAGCAAAGTAAAAAATAGTTTTCAGAAATAAATTGAGAAATTTAGATATTCCTGAAGAATGTTTAGGTTTAGAAATGAGTTAGGTTGAATTTAAATTTGCAGTAAACCTTGGGGATTGAAATGTCACATTTATTAACTTTAATTATCATAATTATTTTATGAAAGGTCATGTATCTACATAACTAAAATAAAATGATTTGAAAATGTCTATCTATTTATAATAAAAACACAGATATATTTTTAAAGGTAATATCAGGAAGCCCTCTGAGATGTCGCATGTTTCAGTAACCAGAACACTTTGTATAAAGATCACACAAGTATTTTCATTGATAAACCAGGAAGATTTTATATTTACAATTGATTTTTCTTTGAAATTTCAAAATACTTTAAATTTTTTCCTAGAGGGGGTAACAAAGTAATGAGGAAACATAGAGATGGATGTAGGCATAGCTATAGTCAATAGCTATGTAATCTACCTTTTGTTTTTATTCTGCAAATCATTATTTTGTGATTTAGATAAATTATTGTTGATGGATGACTCATATTATTGTTAATATTTATAAAACTATATGAGAATTATATTTTATTAATAATATGAAATATTTTAAAGCCATCAAATAGCTAATTAGATCACCAGTAAATATTTTAACCGGAGAAAGAATTTAGCCATTTGTAGGAATCTGTATTAGATATAACAGTTGCTACTTGCTGATGCACGCTTATGATATTAGAGGGAAAGGTTAATCTTGTAAGTGAATAAAAATTCAACCTTAAATTTCACCTTGCTCTACTTAAATTTATAGTTTCAGTTTTCTAGCAATTTTATGGATAATGACTTTCCAGTTTATTTGTTGTTTTATTTTTGTTTTCTAAGCCATGGAAAATGATTTCTATAGAGAAATGCTATCACGAGCATCTTTCTTCCAAAGAATACATAACACATATGTGGAGTGACTGCAACTGTGAGGCAATATCTGCCACAGATTTTGTTTCTAATCTTATATAATCTTCATTGCCTCTATGCTCTAAGTTCATGGTAGGTGTTGAGTCCTTGTATTATACATGTTCAACAGTGTGAAAATTCACCTTTTTTGGATCAAATCATTTTAGTTTTGATGATGTGAGAATATAAAATATAAAAACTTCTTATAAAACTTCTTTTGTTTGTACAGTTTGCTGTCTAGGAAGAACAAATGTACACTATTGATGCAGGCTGCTGTTTCTTTGTGCTTTCTGTGTCAGCTCCCATGTACCCACATCTCTAAACCAAATATAACTACAATTTCCCACAAATTTTTGCAATCTCCCTAACAAGAGAGATTGGGAGAGCCGTTGAACTCTGCATGGTGTTAACCACCAGTCAGGAGTACCTGACTGTTCTATTCAATCCCAATCTTTCCAGCCATCTTATCCGTTTTCCATCAAATTATTTTTATGTTCTCAGATGGATGTTTGCCACCCTTTCTACACTTTAAGCATGGTGAGGACAAAGAGCACATATGTTCTGTTCACTACTGCATCTGTGCCACCCAAGCAGGGTTTGGCTAAGGAAAATGCAGAGAAGAGTGCTGGAGTTAGTGGGCTGTTTTTTTTAGGATCTGGTCAGTAGCAAGGCAATTATTATTAATCTGTATTTTTGTCCTTCAACTCAAGATTACAATGTTCAGAAAAAGACTTCAGTTGTCCCTTACCTATTTCTTGGCAAAAGGAGAACAAGGAACCTGTACTGAATCTGGAATCAAAAGCTGTGTAAGGTGGAAGAATCGCAATTCCCTTGCAGAAAATCCAGATGATGTCACTAGGTCATGGTAAAAGCAAACATCAGGAAAGCAAAACAAAGCTGCTGGCGCAGAGGATAAACAAACTGTTCTACACTTTCAATAAGTTCTTCCATTAGCAACATCACACAATCTGCAAAAAATGTTATTACATTCCCTTTACTATTGGTTTCCTCTTAGAAGACCAGCAGAAAATGAACCCATCTTCTGTTAAAACTTATTATGTCCACAGGTGTTTTGGATCAATAATCTTGGACTCTAAGATGGCACGTTACATGCAAGACATTTTAGAATGTCAATTCTAAAGTAGGTTCTTTCCCTCATTGCCACGTCCTGAAGACTGGGCTGTGTCTGTTCTGTACACTACTGTGCTCCTAGCACTTGCTCAGTGCCTAGGCCAAAAGAGCACTCAAATATATTTGAGTGAATAAATCAAGCAAGGGCTTCCAGGCTTTCTGACTGTATAGTCCTCATGAATATCATCTCTTAATATAACTAAAAAATTGTTTAAATCTAAAATTATTTTAAGAAATATTTATATGCAAATATGAAATCCAGGAAAGTCAGCCCTAGAGCTTCTAAGAGAAAATTGCTGTATCAGTTGTAGACTGGGTTCAACCTAAGGTACTTAGAACATTTTGGGTACACAGGAAACTATGTTAGTTGATCTTCCAGTTTATCTCTTCTATAAAGCAGAAAGGGCAACCTTCCTGTGTAGCTATGAGGATTTGAATTACTTCAAAAGAATTCAGAAACTATGAGGGCTACATCTGAACTCTAATTCATCCAAGGACAGTATAACTTTCTTAAGTAATCCTCCCTGACAACTTGCTGTGAAAATCTATCAGAAGCTTGTAGTTATTCATCTATGAGCTCTTTCCAGTCGACATATCCATTGGGTGCTTATTGCAATTGTCCGATCTACCAAAGGCTGAAGTATTTATACTGACTCTTGCTCATGTTCTACTATTTTGGTAATTATAGAATATGACTTTTAAAACATAAGCTTTCTTGCTTTAATTTCTGGTTTCCTACCTTGCAAATACTTCTTCAGCTAGGAATAGTTCAACTCTGTTGCCTTTTTGGTCAAATGAAGTCCTGTTCAATTGCTGCTGATTGTAGCAACTAAGTAGTATAGACAATACTATACTGAATTGTGATCCTAGCACTGACATTTATTGGATCCATGCCCTTGGAAATGTCTTTTCTGAATATTTGTATCGTAATTTAAATAACAAGTCAGGTGTATTAAATGAGATAGCAGCTAGCAATGGCATGCACACTGATCTACTCATGACAAGTATTCAAAAATAGTCATTGTCTGCCTTCATTTCCAAACAAAATGGCTTGGCTTTTCCTGGCCTAGTAGACTGAATAACTGAATAACTGAATAACTGAAAAGTTTCTTTCTCCAGTAAGGTGGATATGCATCATCCAAAAAGGCCCTGATCTGCTAATCATCCATGTAGAAACAAAATGGAAAGCTATGCAAAACTGTAATGGGAATTTTACTTCTAGCTCCAGCCAAGGGTCCATGTGAGTTAGGCCATCTTTATCTATCATACACTTCTAAATGTTTATATTAAATCAGAAGTGTTTATTTTCTCATTATCTGGAATATGATAGTGTTAGCACTTTGTATTTCCCTCTGAAAAGGCAAGATTAAAATCCCTAAATATTTAAAAGCATTGCAATAAGTGCTTGTGGGGTTGAAATATTTTGGAAAGTGAAGAGAGATTCATGTGCTGTGAAGTGATCTTGTAAGTCTTAAGGAGAGGAACCTGAGGTGGAAGAAAAGACATAGAATTTTTGTGGGTAACTGAGAGAGAGGGTGGGGTGTAGGGCCTGACCCCCAGGGCAGTCCTTAAGAGAGGACTAAGCTAATCACTTCTCCTCAGCTTTGGAATGAGGGCCTTAGAAAAGGGGACTTCTTGCTATTTTGGTTTATATTTCCTCTCCTCTCTTTCCAGTGGAATTTAGAGTGGTGACATAGCACATTTGGAGTATGAGGAGAAGATTTTGCTAAAGAAAAGAAAGCTTTGAAAGTCAGATAGAAGAAAATGAAATCAGAAACATTCTAAAAGAAAAAATGAAAAAATTTGACTTCCAGACAAGGAGTTTGGACTTTGATGTTTAGGCGATGCTAACCATTCATTACAACATTGAAACTGATCAATAATCACATAACAAAAGTTGTCCCTATATTTTTCTGCCCTTTAATCAATCTCAGATAATTTCTAAAAGAAATTACAAAAGAATTATCAATTGAAAACATTAGATGTTACAGAGTTTCAGGAAATAAATTCCTCTACCATTTTACTTCCCCTGTGCTATTTACTATAATAGCCTTGTGTGGCTTAAGGGTCAATTTATTGTTAGTACAGATAGCACAAATCTGTGCCCATTAGGACATTTTACTTCAGAAAACTTCTGAAGAACAAATCAGTCGGATTTATCTAATACTTGACAAAATATATAGCTAAAGTAGGAATATGCTACAGGAATATCACATTATACACACATATATAAGAATCTAGGGGCAGGGATTTAGCTCAGTGGTTTTGCCGCCTGCTGCGCAAGAGCAAGGACCCGAGTTTGTTCCCTGGTACCAAAAACCAAACAAACAAACAAAGAATCTAATATATCTTTATTACTTGTATTAAAGTTAGCTTTTAAATTTTCTTATTATATAATTTACACTGTGATTTTGCAATATGTTATCAACACTATATCTAACTAAAATTTGTTTATGGAATATATGTTATATTTTTCAATAATGTTTTATGAAGTTATAAATGAAAATTTCACCTTTTTGTAAGAATTATAGTGGAAGGATATTGGATTATATTTATTAATATATATTTTATCATATCTTTAAAAAATCTCCATCTATTTTATAATATTAAATCATGAAATAATAAAAACATTACCAAATCATTGAAATTAAGGCCTAACTAGAATAATATTCAATATTATAAGATATAATAAGATATAATTTAATAAAGCAAAGAAACAAATATTTTCTCAAGTCAAATATAAATATGTAATCAATACTGAGTATTCAAAGACTAATTATTTTCCTATTATCCTGGATCCAACCACAAAACAATGTCAGCAATCAATTATGCTCAGATAATAAATATTTCTTAGCTGTTACTATTTTCAAAGAGTTCAGATATTTTATCTGTTCTCAAGTAGTGTACACCCTAATTGGAGAATTTAGCCTCTTTGACATATAATGGAAAAGTAAGACAGAAAGCCATATATAAAAGAAGTGAACAAGAAAATTTCTATAAGCACTATCTTTATTACGTTTTTCTTCAATGAAATATAAAACACACCATGAAAACGGAGACAAGTGAGTTTTTCCAAGAAGGTTTTGAAAAAATCTCTCTTATTTTGTTTTTTTTAGGGGGGGATTTAATATTAGGTAAATACAAGCGAATAGCTTTGAATCACCTTTCCTGAATAAAGGGAGCCATGTAATGTCAAATGACTCCTAAATTAGCTAGGCAGTTAAGGGAAGGCATAACCAGTTAATAGTAAGGAAATTATCTCCAGCTTATCCGCATAAATTTTTCTTAAGAAATGGAAATAATTATATTTTGGATGGGTGAAAGTTTAATACTGAACATCAAAGGTGATCTGAATATCCGTCCCAGTTAATGGTGCATTCCTGGGTACTGGGCACCCCCACAGCAGATCTGATCTCCTGCTGGGTGCTAGGACACATGCAGAGAAGAAAGACAGAGACAGAGTTACAGAGACAGACATGGGGAGCCAGGATGATCAGTGCTTGAGCAATCAGAGACTTGAGCAAACGAAGGCCCTGAACACCCAGGGGCTGCCGATATATATTGATGACATCATGGTTAGATTGAAATAAAGGAGCTATGGAGCTTAAGGAGCTATGGAGCTATGTGGAGTTGCTATGGACATGTTGCTGATGCAGGCAAGGCTTGCAAAGAGACAAATCATTCTTGAATTAGGAACAGATCAGACAAAACATAGGTTGTGGTTAGTAATTAACTTTGTATTTTTAGTAAAGAAAGTTTTAACTTTGGAAACTGAATTTAGGTGTGAGTCACTCTGACCACAGCACATAGGCTTTACCAGGACTCACTTCTATAAACAAGCCACCTGTGGGGTTAACTCTATACCCTGCACCGCTCACAGCCTGCTCTGGACAAAATCAGTGGGGCAGTCCCCCACATCTGAGAAAAGGGACTCATAATCTGTGTGTTCTCCATCTAGTGATTGCGGCAGAAAATGGGTTATTTTGGTCCTGAAATTATCTTTACCCTTTCCTCAGAACTTCTGCTTCTGAATATTGGCCTCTGAGTGGGAGTGGGAGGGAGTTGGTCATCATGTGTGATGGGTTAGAACATAAGATTCCCTGGGAAATGCTTAGGGAGCAGCAGATCTAGGTATTGTGAAGAATGAAACTCTCATAAGTTTTAATAACCTACTTAAGCAAACGAACAGAAGATTCAGTACAAAATTGAATGTATATTTAGGATAATGAAATACTTCACATTTTTCAGAATTATAAATTTGAAAAAATTGACAAGTACCAAAGTCAACAAAAACCCAGAAAAATACTACAATAATTGTATTATTTGACTGCCTCTTCTACTCCTATAATAAGACCTTACAGTTTCTGCCTTTAGTCGGCTGTAGACTTTGATAACTTGCTCATTAGATAAAAATATATTATAACAATTAATATTTTTCTATAGCACAATTAACCAAAAATTATTTTTTTAAAAAATATTGATATATAATACCTGGTAGACAATTAATGTTAGCTTTATAGCTCATTTGGGTAGTATCAAACAGATATTTATAATTATTATAAAGTGCTTTCCCACGTGAGCTATATTTGGAAGACCTCCTCCAGGTCAGTGTGGAGCTCCAAGCATTTCAGACCCCGTTTCTCCTCCTCCTGCTTGTGTCTGGCACATCTGGCACCTTCAACAGGGAGCTGTCTGGCCCCGTGGGAGTCCCTGTGTCAGAACACAGAGGTTTGGGAGCACTGCAGTCATTCCTGCATGAAGACATCCAGCAGTCATTTAGTTAGATGGGAATGTGTTCACAAATTGCAAAATTGTATCCTCTTAAACCATAACTGAATATATGCAAAATCATCTCCCTCTCATTGAGTCCTTAAAGTGTCCACAGCCACCAATACCACACAGGAAGCGGGGTGGAGAAGACTATTTTAATTAATTACAAAAACTAGTGACTGATCAAACACGGTAACAGGGTGTCTTCCAGGAAGGATTCCTTGCACATGGAAAAACTGTGACTCCTGAGCTTTATCAGTTTCACAATAAATATGTTTCTAAGTTATGTTCTCAGTCTGTGCTTTGTCATCTGTGCACAGACTTTTCTAGGGTTAAGACTTCTCCTCATCCTTCCTCACACCAGTTCTTTCTGTTCCCTTTAATTCTCATATTTCATTGAGTAGAGCCTATATTTCTCCCTTTTTCCACCAAACATGTTAACTGAAAAATTGGGCCTTGGTATGTTTTGGATCATTGACTGCCAAGACCTATTCAGAGAAAAGGAGAGCATTTTCTTACTGGGACAACTATTATGTCAAACTTGGAGAAGAAAATATCTTCTTAATGCCAAGAATAAAAATATTGTTATGGCTAGGTCTCACTGATTAGACAAAATCTTTTTTTTTTAACTAGATAAAATCTTACTCACTGCCCTATTAAATCAAATTATATTCATTGTCAGTTTTGTTTTTCCTTTTCTCAAAAGTCTAACTCTTTAGGGATTTCTTTTGACAAGGTGTAGAATGTTACCCTTTAATCTTCTGTCTTTTCTATGTAATACTAAGACTGCCAGGATCCAAAATTTAAGATGCTAAATTATGAACTTAAAATTAATTAGATAGTTTTGTCTCTTTCATTGCTGTTTTCCTGTACTTATAATAGTTCCTATCACATAGCAGGTGTTTGTTGAATGAATTGAATATCTATAGTGGTTATCTTTTCTTATAATTTTCCTTTTTTTGTAGTTAGAACGTTATTAAATAAAAATTGAATTTAAATTTCATTTTTGTATATACAATGTTCCAATGTTAATACAAATAATATTAATATTAAAACAATGTTAATAAAACACTATTAATAATACTTTGTATATGCAAAGTATTGTTATTAATCATTTGATTAATATTTGAGTTAAAATTTTCGAGTTATTTTAGTTAAACTATTTGAGTTAAAAATGAATAAAATTAGATACCCAGTCTGGAGAAAAATCCACTCATATTTACGAGTGACATTAAAAAATACCTTCAAACTAAGTTATCCTGAATAGCTGAAATGGCCATGAAAAGTCAATTTTAAGTATGCATCTGGGTACTTGTTACTTGCACACATATAGAATCACAAGCCTATGGAAATTTCACTAACTTTCCCACAGATTTTCTAGTCACATACTGTCTAAAACACTAGCTAGGTTATTTTAAAAGTTCAGAAAGCACTAATAAGGTGATTTCTTATGATCAGAATTGTTTCATATGTCCCCATTTTTCTGAGGGATGGATTCCAATCCTCGTAAATACATTTAACTTTTTTCTTTCTGTTGCAAGAAGCACAAATCTTAATCAATTAGGCCTTTGGAAGTGGAGAAATTTTGTTAGCTATATAGAATAACCTGAAGTTAAATATTTTAAAAAATAATATCAAAATACCAATAAAACCAAGCTTTCAAACTAACTTTTGGCATGATAAAGAAATAAATTTTAAGTAATTTTTTCTACTTGCTTCTTGTAGAAAAATAATTGAGAAAACTGAAATCAATATACAGTAATCTTGGATTTAATTGAGAAAAAGCATCTGTGATCCAAACTATACGTAATTTATATCTATCAGAGGTTTCAGAGTATTTAGCACAGTATTACCTCTAATATGGAGTGAGAGTAATTTGTGTACCAATGCTATTATATCTCAGACCAGCAAAAAAAAAATCAGTATTTGAATTCAGACTCAATGTTATATTCTTTAGCCTTTAATAATAAAAGACATTAATTTAGACAACATTTCAACTCAATAAAAGGAGGCATTTTCTAATAATTTCCAACCATGGTGGAACAGTTGGAAACAATGGAGCTGAGGAAGACACTCCCTTCCATTCATTTAAATCTGAACAGCACCCTGGGGTCATCCCACCATGGACCACTGTCCTGAGAGAGGTAGAAGATAAAATAGCAAAGTCTTGGAAGATGGCTATTGCTCCAGGGAGAGCATGGCTTGGATCTCCCAGCTGAACCTTCAGTAGCTTCATGCGGCTGCAGCCTCCTTGAGGCAAATATCACACATTAATTAAGATCAGAGTAAATTCTGGGACAGAGGTCTGGGTTGAGAACCCTTGAGGTAGCTCATCACCCTGTCATCACACTGGGAGCTATAGGGGTAGGCTTAGGTGTTTGTCCTTCAAATTCCCAAAACCTAGTTTCATACACTTGCTGCTATCACTGCCACTGAGGCTCTGGGCTGGGCCTTTCTGTTGGCCCAGAGCCTTTTCCTGTGTGTGCCCAGTCTTCTGGTGGCACAGACTTGTCCTGCACACAGCTTTCCTTTACCTTCAGTAAGTGCAGCTGCTTGCAACTTACTACTAGGGGTACATTTGGTAATTATTTCCTTGTCATACACAAGAACCTGGATTATATCAGCCTATTCCAAAACTGGGCTTGCTTGTTTTTCAATAAAATAAAAATCTCTGTTCATTGAAGTGTTCATGCCTCTAGGGTAAGATGAAAGTCCCTTTGTTGGTTCTGACTCGAGTACCTCCTATTCTCCTATCGGACATAGTACCTAATTTATGGGACTTTGCTTTGCCCAGAATGTATTTACTGGCATGTTGTGAAGTTCAAATAAGCTAACTATAGCTTGTTTTTCAGTCTACAAATGAGTGTGTGAGCAGTTAAGGTTTTAATAATAATTAGCTTTAGGAGTTTGTTACTTTCAAATAGTTACTTTATATAACCATGCTAAGCACCACCCTCACCATGAAATCTGGCTCCTGAAGAAGTACTTTGCTCATATCTAACCACTACCCCACTACCGGTGCCCGGTGCTTCATGTGCAGAGAGTGCTATGGAGCAGTCACTTTCAGCTTCTTTACTAGTGTTTTATGAAAGTGAAATAAAGTGAGGTTCTCGAGTTGCTGGGTTCTGTCATCAGTTGTTATTTCTGCCATGTTATGGATGTTCATCAAGGATAAGTAGAACCAAGAAGTGGTTGTGTTGCTTCCAGAGGTAAGTTTCACATGGTTGAGAGTGGAATTGCTCCCTGGAGATAAGAAGAGCCTATAATAATAATAACAATAGGTTCATGATCCCCAGTAATTATACCTGGTGTTTAGTTTGAAAGCACAACACATTCTCTAATTAGTTGATTTTCCTAGCTATGTCTCGGAATTTTGAATCCACAGTTCTGGCAGGTGCACAAGAAAAATGATTTACTTTTGATTAGTACTAAAAGCAGCTCATTCTTAAATTATTTCTTTTGGAACCATATTTCCACTGTAAAGACATAATACACTCCATGACACTCAAGAATAGAAATTGAGAGATAAGAGCTTCTTGAAAAGCCAGCCCTTTGTGTTTAGATACGGAGTAGTGTTGGAAAAAAAATCTAGACTATTAAGGGTGAGGAAAATAGCTTGCTGATGGACCATGTCTAAGTGATCATTTTTGTCCTTCCAGACAAAGGTACCCATAAGAACTAATTACATTTTGAAATCTTGTTGCATTGGATAACATATTTAAGAACTGGAGCTTGCAATGATATTTAAAACCTCCAAATGAAAAATAACTGTCTCACCTTTTCCTCTTCTTAGCATTTGTCTATAACATTTGTGCTTGGTTGGTTTGGATATTAAAACCATTAGAATTCTAAAATTCTCTTTGATCTATGAACTGTATCAAAGTAAGTTCAGTAAATTCAAAGTAAAGTCATGTATGGATATAAGTTCTTATATATTTCATATTATTCCTTTGTAAACTTTACGAGGTATGGCCATGTGAGATTTCGGTAAGGACATTGCCCTAAATGTCCCTATATACTTTATTGGTCTTGGTAAGACCCATATAATGTCATGTGATAAAAGCCAATGTTAACTTTGTAAAATAACCAATTTTGTAGTAGTTTTCCCAAGATAGAAATAAGAACTTTAATACTGATGTATATTTATAAAGAAAAACTAAACAGAGCCGGGGATTTAGCTCAGTGGTTTAGCTGCCTGCTGCGCAAGCGCAAGGACCTGAGTTCGATCTGCGGTACCAAAACAAAACAAAGCTAAACTAAACTAAACATTACCGGAGATTAGATTTGGTTGCCAGATCTGGCACTGATATTAGTTAACCATGTGTTTGCTCTTTTTTCTGTATAGTGTCACGTACACCTAAATGTGGTTTAAATTTTTTGAGTAATATATAACTGTGTATCTACCTAGTATCATTTTTTAATTTATAATACATTATTATTTCAGTATTACCTATTCTTAATTTTCACTTAGGTGAAAAATCAAGTGACTTCAAAATCTATTAAAACTAAATATCAATACTGATATCAAATGGAAAAATATTTTCTTTTAGTCCAATGATATGACTATCTTAATCTTATTTCTGCATTGTTATAAATCTAGTTTGGCAGATACTTTCTTATAGATTATTTGCAAATGTATTTTCTAAGCTTAGTTTCTGCTGTATTTAATCAAATTAAGATTGAATCATTTTATGAATGTACAATTATTCCAAAAGATTTTTTATGCTAATTAAAGATACTATTTTCTATTTAAACAGTGCAAATTTTTAACCAAATAATCCTTGTATTTTATTTATTAGAGAGGGAAACTAGTAATGGTTGTAGGACAGAATTAAAACTAGGATAGAACATTTAAGATATTTTAAAACATTTTTAAATGAGAGCACACATTTCAATCCATTCTTTAAATGGCCTCATGAACTTTGAAAGACTCATCTCATATTAATTAAGAGAGAAAAGTACTATGGGCAGGCTCTTGGATCTGCAAATTAACCAGTATTAATTAGCTCTAGCAGCCATCCATTTTAAGTTTAAGTGTGAGAACTTAGCTAAGGCAATAAGAACAAATCAGGTCCCTCTAATTTACATTGTTCTTCCTAAAGCAATCTAAGATTGACTGGTACTGCTGAGAGAGGGGATCAACTAGTTCATAAAGAGAGCTGCACTCTCCCTTGTCTCTTCTCCAGATTTCTGCTTAAACTGGTAATATTATAATCAGGGGTATGCTTTTCTAAATTAGACTATGGTGAACAGCATTTCTGAAACCAAGGGACAGCCAAGAGATGACAAAGGTGCTTCATTTGCTTTGGAATTTGTTCATTTGTCCAACTATTTTCATTTTTGTCCTGTCTCCTCAGGTACACACCAGAATCTCCCTTTTAAGACTCTGACTCAGCCTCAACATTAAAGAGAACAAGAAGCTGGGACTGAAACAGGCTTAAGTGTGCCCTTACATTTGTACTGCTGCTGTGCCACTGAAAGTTCTCAGCAAGTTACACTTAGTTGTCTTTGACAAAATGTGATCCTACATGTAGAGAGTTTGGAATTACTGAAAATGATATTTTAGTACCCACTTTGGTTATTTCAAAGATTTAGACAGAACTTGCTTAAAGAGATTCATTTCAAGAGGGTAAAAAATTCTACTTCCTTCCATTCTGTTGCATGATCGCAGACATTCATTTTCTTCAAGAGAATCCTGATTATAAGGGGGTAATTATCAGCAATGACCTGTCTCAAAGGAGTAGTGCTGAAGAAATTGCACTGCTCTATTTCAGGAAGACCATTTCCAAGAAATTAAGTCCCAGGTGAAGATTTCAAAGAATTGCGTTTCCTAAGCTGTATCTTGAGAGGCTTATTTCATCTCACATTATTTTTGCCATACTTTATAAAGCAGATTCCTCACTTCCGAGGGCCTTAAAACTGGTAACATCATTTCTCAAACATTCAGTCCAATGTACTGCTGATGGAATAACGATGAACCAACCAGATTTCATAGCAGTGAACTACATGGGACAAATATCAGTCATCAGAAAGATAATGGGGTCACCAGAACCACGATTTAAAAGTGATATGGAAGAATGATCAATCAGCCATGCCTTTGATGCACACATTACACTATGCAGATTGAGGATTATGCTATTCTAGATAATTTCTTTACAACAAGTACTTCTGAAGCCACAAGACACAGACTTTTGCTACTCTGCAAACACATCTGAGTTTTAACATCATACTAATCCCATTTCCCAAGAAGAGATTTTTAAAAATCTAGATTATCATTTCAACTGGATTTGTCTTAATGAATACTGCTCTCTTCCATCCAACAAGGTAGGGAATCATGTTGAACACCTCTCGAGGTTGTCGCAAAACTGAGAGAGCACAGAGGATACGAACCAAGGGGTCCGTGGTGTGCTGAATTACAGGTGGACTTCTGAGGTCTGCTATACCAACTGGGAGTAGAAGACATCATAGTGTAAATCTAGTCATAGTAAAACCAGTCATCTGTGGGCTACTCTAATGCCAGCTACAGTCATCCAATTCCAATTATTAACTTTAAATTAAAATAAATTAAGGGAAATGAAAAAATGGAAACAAGTCTTTGTAAATAGGGAGGGATAGAGGGGTTGAAGGGAGGGCAGGGGAAGGGGGAAAAATAAGAACCAAGAGAGTATGTAAAGGTACATATCTCTGATGATGAATGTCATTATATTGTACACCTAAAATGTACCAATAAAAGGATATACAAAAAAACCCAAAAAAACCCAAAATAAATTAAGAGTTTTGGCTTGATCATAAAAGTCTGATATTTCACTATAATGATAATAATCCAATTATGACATTTAAGAATTAAGTACAAATATATCAGAATCTATGCAAATTATTGAACTAAGAAAAAACTCTAATGATAAACCCGATCGGCTGTCTTCTTCCTGTGCTTTTCTCTGGTTGGACCCTAAGGTGTCAGTGATGCGTTCCTCAAAAATGACACCCCCCAAGGGCCGGGAATTTAGCTCAGTGGTTCCACCGCCTGCCTCGCAAGCGCAAGGACCAAAGTTCGATCCTCAGTACCAAAAAACAAACAAACAAACAAAATGACGTGCCAAATGGCACTATGCTGGCTTAAATGCCACTCCTGAGTAACAGTTTCTCTGATGTTAACCCTTCCCTTATCAATGAACTCACGTTTTTCAATTTGCAAAAGACCATTTTCTACTCTGATTTCTAAAACTGATCAATTGTAAAATAAGATGAATAGCACAAGCTTATTTTCTTAGGGATGAACTCATTTTTCAGAAGTGAAACAAAGTAACCTACTGTGGTTATCTTAATCATTTAATCACATTAATTTTTAAAATTTAAACAAACACTAATATATTTTTATATGCCATGCAGGGTTTTGAGTTTTGCTTTTCAATACTGATATTATAGCTATGTTTTAATTTTTAATTATGCAAATAATAAAGAAAAGTGGTTGGAAAAAATAAATATATAATAGTATGAGAAAAAAGGAAAAAAATCACTTGAAATTTTGGTAACAAGGCATAACAATTCCTACCCTGTTGAATTGCCACAATGTTATATGGCAATTTATGTGTGTAATTACATGCATTTATACAATGGTATCTATTGTGTGATAATACATGTGTTTTCTTTTATGACATATTTAAATGACTTTCTCAAAATGTTATATGAATGTAATTATGTTCATACAGTATTTAGATTTGTTCTCAGGTATTCTGTTATAAATGATATCCTATTAAACATATATTTTCTGTTTGATTGTGGTAAAGAAAATCACAATTGGTTTTATTCAAGTGCTTTCTAAAACTCTTGCTCAACTATTAATTTTATATATATATGTGTGTGTGTTTATTTAGATCTTTTTGAATTTTTTTATTCTTAATTTTAGATATACATAATGATCACATTCATCACAGGGAATTTGTACCTGTACATGATATATCTTTTTTCCTTTTTTTCCCATTCCCCTCCCCTCCTGTCAGCCCCTTTTCCCCTCCTTATTTACAAAAGCTTTGTTTCCACTTTTTCCCTTCTATTCTACTTTTTCTTTTGCCTTCCTTCCTTTCCCTCTCCCCATTCCCTTGTACCCCTTCTCATTTGAATATTTTCTTCCCATTTCCCAATATCTATTATACATTTTATCCTATTTACTATTTCAGTTTCTCATACCAGAGAAACAGCAGGGTATTTAAACATGTGTGTCCAACTTACTTCATTTAAGAGAATGGTCTCAAGGTGCATCCAATTGGCTAGAAATGTCTCAAATTTATCCTGCTTTATGGCAGAGTAGCACTCCATTGTATTAAAAAAAACCCAAAAACATCTTTATACATTCATCAGTTAATGGGCATTTGGGCTGTTTCCAAAATTTAGCTATTACAAACTGTGTTGCAATAAACATGGTGTGCATATATCATTGTGGTATGATGCTTTTAATTGTTTTGGGAAGATACCAAGAAGGGGAATACCTGGGTCAAATGGGACATCTAATCCTAGTTTTTTGAGGTATATCCACACTGATTTCCACAGTGGTTGCACCAGTATACATTCCCACTAACAGTGGACAAGTGTTCCTTTTTCCTCACAGCCCCTCAAGCATTTGTTACTGGTTGATTTCATGATAGCAGGCATTCTTTCTGGAGTGAGAAGGAATCTCAGCATTGTTTTCATTTGCATAGCTTAAATGACCAGTGATGTTGTACATTTTCTATATATTTATTTTCCATTTCAAATTATTCATCTGAAAAGTATGTATTCATTTCAAATACCCATTTTTTTGGATTGGGGTCTTTAAATTTGTGGACCCTGATATTTTGGAGTTCTTTATATAATCTAGATATTAATACTTTGTCTGAGGAACAGCTGGCAAAACTTTTTTTCCGCACTGTGGATTAACTCTTCACTCCATTGGTGATTTCTTTTGCTGTGAAAAAGCTTTTTAATAAAATAAGATCCCAGTTTTTTTTTTTATTGTACCAGGAATCAAACTCATAACCTTGCACTTACCAAGCTGGTGTGGCACCACTGAGCTACATTCTCATCCCAGTTAGTGATTCTTTGTGATATTTCATGTGCAGTTGGGATTGTGTTCATAAAGTCTTTGCCTACACCAATGGCTTCAAGAGTTCCATATTCTATCTTCCAGCAAATTTAGTGTTTCTGTTTCAATATTTAGATCTTTTATCCATTTTTATTTTATTTAGTCCAAGGTGAAAGATATGGGTCTAGTTTTAATCTTCAACATGCATAAGCTATTTAGATTTTGTATATTACTAATATCTGCAAATTATAATAATCTTGAGTTTCTTCCCTCAATTTTGTTTTTCTTCTTTCTGCATTGAGTAAAATTGGTAGTAATAGTCTGTTGCTATTTTACTGATAAATATTTCCAAAGGTTTTTAGTATATTCTATTTGTAATAGTTTTGTATTATGATCAATTAATACAAGAATAATGTTGCCTAATTTCCTACTATGAAACTACTGAATTCCTGGATTAAATTAAACCTATCTCTCTTAGACATAAGTATACTTTGTTTTTTAATATTTTAAAATTTATTTTCATGAGTCAGTATTCTTTTATTTTGGTACCAGGGATCGAACTCGGGTCCTTGTGCTTACGCAGCAGGAGGCAAAACCACTGAGCTAAATCCCCAGCCCTGAGTCAGTATTCTTTATTGTGCTCTCTTGTACTGTTTTGTTCCACTTAGAATCAGGGTTCATTTGGTGAGTCATGGGAAAAAAATTGTGAGGTATCCACAATGGATAGTTCCTGTGATGGAACTGCTCCAAGAGTCTGGCAAGGCTCCCTGAGCACCAAGGAGGTGAACTTTTTGGGCTGCCATACCTCCACCCTGAACACTGAGGAGCAGAGGCCCCCAAACACTGAGAAGCTGAGCCTTTCAGCTCACTGTACCACTGCCCCCACAGCTGAGGAGGTGAGTCTTTCTATATGCCATACCACTGATCACAGCCCTGAGGAACTGACTCTTTTGGGTGGCCATACCACTGCCCCCAGTTCCAAGGGGCAGAGCCCCCACAGCACAGAGGAGCTGAGCCTTTCGGGCCACCATGCCACTGCACCCAGCACTCTTGAGGTGAGCCTTGTGGGCTGCTTTACCACTGGCCTGAGCTCCAAGGAGCAGAGCCCAGCCCAGCACCAAGGAGGTGAGCAGCATGGGCTCCAGTACACCTCCCACCCTCCCCCATTGAAATGAGAAGACATGTATAAAAGTCTCAAAACCAGACTTCCAGATCACCTAAAGCAACCCCAAAGGGAACCGAGATGGAACAATCTGATATTCAACCACCTGGACTCCCTGAATTGGCAACAAAAGAGGATCTGGAAAAAATGAAATCAGAAATATTTTCTCAGATAACAGCAGAGATTGTGCCCATAGTGCAAGATGTGATTAATAAATCTAGAGAGGACACAGACAAAAAAATAGAGGAGCTGAGTAACAGGATGGAATCCCAAAACAAGAAAGAAATGGAATCCACAAAACAGATGAAAACAGATTTCCAGGATATTAAAAGTTCCACTGAAAGTTGATGCAGCAGAATGAGCCAATATGAGGACAGAATTTCAGATATAGAAGATAAGATTGCAATTAGTGACCAGAAAAAGAAAATTTCCTTTAAAATAGTAAGGGACCATGAGAAATCAATCCAGCAACTGCTAGATGATGCAAAGAAGAATAACATAAGACTGATTGGAGTCAATGAATAAACAGGAGAGACTGCAGATGACATAAAAAGATGTTTGCAGAAGTCATGGCAGAAAACTTCCCAAGCAGGGGAAAAGAACTTGACACAAAGATACATGAGGCATATAGAACTCCAACTAGCCTTGATCAAAAAAATCTACACATAGGCATATAATTGTTAAGATTCCAGAAACAAGCAGAACAAAGTTCTACAAGGAGTTAGAGAAAAGGAACAAGTCACATACAAAGGAAAGCCCATCAGAACCACAGTAGACTTCTGAACACAAACCCTTAAGGCAAGAAGAGCTGGGAGTGAAGTATTTCAATCCCTAAAGGAAAACAGCTTTCAACCCAGATTTATGTACCCTGCAAAACTATCTTTCAAAACTGATGGAGAAATAAGATACTTGCATGACAAAGAGCACAATAGGAACTTCATGAATACCAAACCAGCACTCCACAAAATTTTAGATAATATCCTAGGAAAAGACAATGAGGATCACAACTCCAGGAAGCAGAGAAGAATGAATCAATTGGGCATGACAAGAACTTAAATGTAAAGGGGGAGAATCCAGCAAAAAGAAAAAGTCATGACAATGATAATTCAATATGTATCAGTTATAACCATCATTGTTAATGGTCTCAATTCACCAATCAAAAGAAATAGACTGGCAGAATGGGTCAAGAAGCAAGATCAAACATATACTGCATACAAGAAACATACTTAATTCAAAAAGAAACTCATAGACTGAAAGTTAAAGGAGGGAAAACAATACTCCATGCAATAGGAACCTGAAAAAAAGCAAGAGTAGCTATCCTCTTTGCAGACCAAGTGGATTTCAAGCCCACACTGATTAAGAGAGACAAAGAAGGACACTACATCCTTGTAAAGGAAACAGTCCAAGAGGAAGAGGTGATAATCATAAATATATATGCACCAAACACTAGTGTGCACAACTATATAAAACAAATCCTAGCAGACATGAAAAATCAAATAAGCACTAATACAATAGTAGTGGGAGACCACAATACCCCACTGTCACAAATACATAGATCAACTAGATAAAAAATAAACAATGAAATACTAGAACTCAATCAAACTCTTGCACAAATGAACATGACAGATGTTTACAGTATTCTACCCGACAAAATCAGAATACACATTCTTTTCAGCTGCACATAGGTTGTTCTCCAAAATTGACCAAATACTCATGCATAGAACATGTTTAAGTAAGTGCAAAGGATTGAAGTTATCCTCTGTATATTATCAGACCATAGTGTGATGAAATTGGAGATCAATAGCAAAAGAAAGTGCAAGAATTTCATAAACAAATGGAAATTGAACAACACACTTCTGAATAACCAATGGGTCACAGAGGAAATTAAAGAATAAATCAGATAGTTCCTAAAATTAAGTGACAATGCCACTACAATATATCAGAATCTATGGGACACAATGAAAGTGGTCTTATGAGGGAAATTCATAGCAGTGAATAATCATATTAGCAAAACAGAGTGAGCCCAATTAAACAACTTTGATGCTGAACCACAAGGTTCTAGAAAAAGAAGAGCAGAACAACCCAAAGCTCATACAAAGGAGGAAATTATAAAGATCAGAGCAGAATTCAATGCAATAGAGACTAAGAGAATGGTGAAAACAATCCATGAAGCCAAGAGTTACTTCTTCAGAAGAATAAATAAAATTGAAACACCCTTAGCCAACCTTATCAGAAAAAAGAAAGAAAAGGCCCAAATCCATGCAATTAGGCATGAAAAGGATGAAATTACAACAGACCCAGAAGAAATCCAGAGGATCATCAATACCTACTTCAAGAACCTATATGCCAACCCAATAAGATGGACAACACAGAAGAAATGGACAGATTCCTAGATACATGTGAATTACCAAAGATGAATGAAGAAGACCTAAATGAACAACCCAATATCAATGAAATGGAAAACATAACTAAAAACTTACCAACTAAGAAAAGCCGAGGTCCTAATGGCTTCACTGGTGAACTCTACAAGATATTTAGAGAGGAACTACTGCCACTACTGTTTAAACTCTTCAGTGAAATTGAAAGGGAAGGAATACTCCCAAATTCCTTCCCGGAAGCAAGTATCACCTTGATCCCCAAAGCAGGGAACAACCCAATCAAAAAAGAGAACTATAGGCCAATCTCACTAATGAACATAGATGCAAAAATCCTTAGCAAGGGGGCAGGGGTTTTAGCTCAGTGGTTCTGGCACCTGCCTTACAAGCACAAGGTCCCGAGTTCAATCCCCAGTACCAAAAAAAAAAAAACCCTTAGTAAGATACTGGCAAATAGAATGCGGAAGATCATCAATAAGATCATATGCCCTGAAAAAGTGGGATTCATTCTAGGGATGTAGGGATGGTTCAACAAATGCAAATCAATAAATGTAATACACTATATCAGTAGATCCAAGGACAAAAACCATATTATTATCTCAATAGATGCATAAAAAGATTTCAACAAAATCAAACATGCATTTATGAATAAAACCCTACAAAAATTGGAATAGATGGTCTCTATCTCAATTTGATAAAAGCCATCTATGGAAAACCAACAGTCAATATAATACTAAATGGTCAAAAACTGAAATCCTTCACACTAAACTCAGGAACAAGACAAGGATGTCCACTATCACCACTCCTGTTCAACATAGCTTTGGAAATATTAGCCACAACAATTAGACAAGAGAAAGAAATAAAAGGAATAAAGAGGAAATGTAGAAGTGAAATTATCATTATTTGCAGATGACATGGTACTCTATATAGAAGGCTCCAAGAACTCCACCAAAAGTCTTCTAGACTTAATGACCAAATTCAGTAAAGTAGCTGGATACAAGGCCAACATTCAAAAATCAATAGCTTTCATCTACACGAAAAACAGACTCACTGAGAGAGAAAGAGGGCAAATAATTCCTTTCACAATAGCATCCAAAAAAACTGAAATGCCTAGGAATCAACCTAACAAAAGAAATCAAAGACCTCTACTCTGAAAAGTACAGCACTCTGAAAAATGACATTGAAGAGAATATTAGAAAATGGAAAGACAACCCTTGCTCCTGGGTAGGAAGAATCAACATAGTGAAAATGGCCATACTTCCAAAACTGCTATATAGATTCAATACAATACCAATTGAAATTCCAGCAACATGCTTCACAGGCCTTCAGAAAACAATCTAAAAATTCATTTGGAACAAGAAGTGCCCTAGAATAGCAAAAGCAATTCTAGGCAACAGAGGCATGGCAGGGGGTATCACAATCCCCAACTTGAAACTATACTACAAAGCTGCTGTGATAAAAACAGCATGGAACTAGCAAAGAAATAGACCTGAAGACCAGTGTAACAGATTAGAAGATGCAGAAACAACTCCAGACACACTCAGCCACTTCATCTTTGACAAAGGAGTCAAACACCCTCCCTTGAGGAAAGATAGTCTCTTTAATAAATGGTGCTGGAGAAATTGGGTTTCAACTTGCCAAAGATTAAAACTAGACCTGTATCTCTCACTATGCACTAAACTAAAATCGAAATGGATTAAAGATCTAAATATAAAAACAAAAACACTGAACCGGCTGGAACAGAGGTTAGGTAGAATGCCTCAAGACATTGGGGTGGGAAAAGACTTTATGAACAAAACCCCAGTTGCCCATGAACTAGCACAAACAATCAACAAGTGGGATCTCTTTTTACTAAAAAGCTTCTGCACAGCAAAAGAAACCACCAGCAGTGTGAAGAGACAACCCATGATGTGGGAAAAAATTTTTACCTGTTTTTCCTCAGACAAAGGTTTACTATCTAGAATCTATAAAGAACTTTAAAAACTCTGACCTCCCAAATTTAAAGACCTAATCCAAAACTGGGCATCTGAAATGAACAGACATTTCTCACACAAAGAATTAGAAATAGCAAAGAAACATGACAAAATGTTCAACATCACTGGTCATTTGAGAGATGCAAATGAAAACAAGGCTGCGATTCCACCTTACCCCAGAAAGAATGACTGCTATCATGAAATCAACCAACAACAAATGCTGGTAGGGTTGTGGGGAAAGAGGAACACTGTTCCACTTCTGGTGGGAGTGTAGACTGGTGCAACCACTGTGGAAATCAGTATGGAGATACCTCAAAGAGCTAGGACTGGAAGTCCCATTTGACCGAGCTATTTCCCTGCTGGGTATCTTCCCCAAAGAATTAAAAGAATCATAGCACAGTGATATATATGCACCCATGTTCATAGCAGCACAATTTGTAACAGCTAAAACTTGGAAGCAGGCCAATTGTCCATCAACTAGAGACTGGATAAAGAAAATGTGGTGTCTTTTTTTTTTTTTTTTAATAAAATGGAGTACTACTCAGCTATAAAAAATGAGAAAGTAGAGACATTTATAGCTAAATGCATCCACATTGAGGTGATTCCCTTAAGTGAAATAAATAGGTCACGCATACGTAAATACCGAATAGTTTCTCTAGTGTGAGAAACTTAAAGTGTAAATAAGGGCAAAAAAGTATAATAGATAATGTGAAATAGGAAGAAAAGGGGCAAAGGGGAAGGGGAAGTGGGAGGGGTAGGAGAAAGGAAAGAAAGGAATGGAATTAATTAAGAAAATGAAAAAAATAGAAACAAAGTCTTTGTAAATAGGGAGGGAAGGAGGGGTTGACTGGAGGGCAGGGGAATGGGGAAAAAATAAAAACCAGGAGAGATTATGTAAAGGTGCAAATTTCCAACGATGAATGTCATCATATTGTATACCTAAAATACACCAGTAAGATTCATATTAAAAAACATTGTCGGTGAAATGCAACAATGGTTCCCACAGAGAAAACCGTGAGCTTGTGGATAACACAGCCATTGTCACAGATGCAGGGGGACTTCTCATCCTGCTAGAGATCATCTATTGGCTTCTAAACACCATCCTGTTAATATGAATGTGGCTAGATTCAAGGACACAGAAGAAAAATTTTACCTCCACTTTCCAGAGCTCAGTAGTATTAATGTCTGACAGTAAAAAATATTGAACTTTTATTTTTATTTATCATTAACAATGCTGCAATGGACTCCACTCTTATGAACATAATCTTACTAGAGACTAAAGTAAAACTAAAGAAAATGTTAAAAAAAAAACAACTAAGTTAGCATGTAGAAAAATGGTAAAAACATTAAAGATTTAGCATAGAAAAAAATCTTTAATAGAAATACTCCAACATAGGAAATTGTAAATTAAAATGACATAGTGTTTCAGGATTTAGTAGTTCAACTACTGAACTGTTCTGTAATATTTACTGTTGCAGAGGGAATAGCAAATAGCATCTCATGGGTCAGCTGTAAATCACTCATTTTCTAAAGTCAGTTTTCATTATTTGTCAAGTCACTGACTCCATAACTTATACTGAAAAATATATAAAGAAGTAGAGTGCACCCAAGTTTGTAACAGTAAAATTGTGATTAACTTAAATTTTCCTTAATAGAGAATAACATGAGTATTCCTTTTACAAAATAAAGTATTGAGCATTGTTTGATTTGATTTGATTTTTTCCTATTATTATATACAATTATATTGTATAGTGGGTATGGGATAATTCAGCAATATACCCAAGGTATGATGATTAAATCAGGATAGTTAATCTCCATAAGTATTTTCAAAGATCCTCATTAATCTCTAGTGATTATAATATTTACAGGATACTGTGTGATATCCCTGTATACAATATGTGTTGGGCAAATCATCTCCTTATCCTTACTTTGTGTTGGGAAGCTTTTTGTTGTTCTCTTGTGGTTATTTATAAAATGTACAGTGAGTTGCCCCTTCACTGTGCTGCAGAACACTAGAGCTTAGTAAAACTTCCACTTGACTGTATTTGAAAAACCTATTCTCCATTACTTTCTCTCCACTGTCTTCTCACCTCTCTTTGGTCTAGAGTAATCACTGTTGCACATTACAATTGACTCTTTAAAATACCTGTGTACAACAACCTGCAGTATTTGTCTTCCTGTGTTTCATTTATTTCACTGAAATGTAATGTCCTCCAGTTCCATATACTTTCTCACAAATGATAGGATATCATTTTTTATGGCAGAGTAATATTTCTCCATTTATATATGCTACATTTTCTTTATCCACTCAGCTATTGATAGGTAACTAGGTTAATTATATTTCAGCTATTATTAATAAAAACAAGTATCAGATGTATCTTTGATATACTGATATATATCTTTTCCCATGGGTCTACTTTTGTGTCCCAAAGTAGGATATATGGTACATCAGATATATGGTTCCTATGGGAGATCTACTTATTTCTTGAGGAATCTCTATACTGCTCTCCATAGTGGCTACACTAATTTACAGTCCCACAAATGGTGAAGAAGGGCTCCGTTTCACCACATGTTTATCAGCAATTTTCTTGTCTTTTTGATAATAGCCATTTAAGTGATTTTCATCTTGCCTTTTTCATTTGTATTTTCCAAACAGCTTGTAAGGGTTAGTATTTTTCATATATTTATCTGTCATTTGAATTTCTTCTTTTAAGAAGTGTCTGTTCATATCCTATGCCCATTTTAAAATGTATTATTTGGGATTTTGCTATTGAGTGTTTAAGTTCTACATATTTTATGCATTGATTTTTTGTGTGACAGTTTGAGGAAGTGTTTTCCCACCTGCCAGTTATGCCTTTACTTTATTTCCTTTGCTGTGTAGTAGCTTCTTAGATTGATAGAAACCTATTTATCAATTTTTGCTTTAGTTTTCTGTGCTTTGGGGATCTTATCCAAAAGGTGGTTTTATCCATTTATATCTTTAAGTGTCTCTCCCAAATTTTTTCTAATATTTTCATAGTTTCAAGTGTTTCATTTAGAGATGATTTTTCTATAGGGTGAGAGGTAGGAGTCAAGGTTCAATCTTTCCATATTACTACCCAGTTTTCCCAGCACCGTTAGTTAAGTAGATGTTCTTTCTCCAGTGTATTTTTTGTTGTCTTTGTCAAGCATCAGTTAACTATAAATCTCTTGCACCATGAAAACATAGTACCAATTCTAGGCAACAAGAGCAGAGCAGGAGGCATAGTAATAGCTGACTTCAAGCTATTCTGGAACAAAAGCAGATACGTGGATCAATGGAATAGAACTAAGGATACAGGAACTTCCCCTGACACATTCAGCTATTTGATCTTCCACAAAGGGGCCAAAAGCATATGTTGGAAGACAGAGAGCCTGTTCAACAAGCGCTGCTAGGAAAACTGGCTACCTGTGTGCAGAAGATTGAAACCGGCCTCTTATCTCTCACCGTATACTAAATTAAAATTAAAAAGGATCAAAGATCTAAACATGAAAGCAGAAACATTAAACTTACTGAAAGATAAAATAGATAAAACACTTGAAGATATATGTGTAGGAAAAGATTTTCTAAATAGAACATCAATTGCACAAGAAATAACACCAAGAATAAACAAATAGGATTATAACAGACTAAAAAGCTTCTGTACAACAAAAAGAATCAATCAGTAGAGTGAATAGAACAACCTATGGAAAAAGAAAAAATTCCTCCCAGCTATTCCTCAGACAGAGAACTAATAACTAGAATACACAAAGAAATAAAAAAATATTAAATGACCTGAAATTAACGATCCAGTCAAGAAATGACTAGAGAAATGAACAGACACTTCATAAAGGAAGAAATACAAATGATTAGCAAATATACTAAAAAATGCTCAACATCTCTGGTCATGAGAGAAATAAAAATTAAAACAATACTAAGATTCCATCTTACTCCAGAAAGATTGGAAATCATAAAGAAATCAAGCAAAAACAAATAGTGGCATAGCTGTGGTGAGAAAGAAACCCTCCTGCATTGTTGGTGAGAATACAAACTAGTACAACCATTATGGAAATCCATATGGAGATTCCTAAAAGAGCTGAAATTAAAACTTCCCTATGACCCAGCTGTCCCCCTGCTAGGTATCTTCTCCAAAGAGCTTAAGACATCATACTACAGCAATGCATGTGTACCGATGTTTATAGAAGCAAAACTCATAATAGCCAAGTCCTGGAAACAGCGTGTATACCCATCAACAGATGACTGGATAAAGAAAATGTGGTATGTATACATAATGGAGTACTATTCTGCTATAATGAATGACAGACTCGAGACACTTGTCGGAACATGGATAATATAATATTGAGTGAGATTAACCAGATACACAAGCTTAAATGCCATATGATATCACTCATTTGAGTTAGGCAAGGCAAAGAAAGAGAGAATAATAAGAATGGATATAAGAGGACAAGGGGATGGATCTCTTGCAATAGGAAAAGGGTCCAAGGGAAAAAGTGTGAGCGGTGAAGAGGAAATAAGTAGAATAAAAATATGTCATGTGCAGAAACCTAATAACCTCAATGAATGTAAACACCATTGCCATAACATGAGCTAAGATCAATATCCAGAAGAATGAAAAATGGGACAGGGGAACTGGAGGAGGAGAGAGAGGGAAGAGCAAGGGGCTTAAGGAAGAAACAAGCTGCGGTGTGTACATGAAACCACTCCCCAAGACGACTGACTGCAAATATGTACCAATTACATTAAAAAATTAAAATATTTATTACACAATCATACTCCATTATGTTTTATTTGTGTGCCTATTTTGTGTCAATATTGTGCTGTTTCAATAACTATATAGCTTTGTAGAACATTTTAATGTCACCAGATTTGATCTTTTTACTTGTCTGCTTTATCTTCTGGGGTCTTTTGTGCTTCCATACAAATTTTAGAATTTTTTTCTCATTCTGTAAAGAATATCATTGAAATATTGATGGAGATTGCATTGAATTTTGAAGTCACTTTGGTTAGAATGGGCATTTTAAGAACATTTGTTATTCTAAACTATGTATATGGGAGATTCTTTTTTCAGTATTTTTTCATGTTCTTTTCCATTTATTTCATCAGGAACTGTCATTTTTATTATAGAAGTCTTTTTCTTCCTTGGCCAAAGTTATTCCCAGATATCTCATTTTTTTAGCTATTGTGAATAGGACTCCTGTCACTATTTCTTTTACAGTAAACTTGCTATAGGTGCACACAAATGCTTCTGCTTTTCATATGCTGTTCTTGTTTTACTAAGTTTGTCTATCTGGTCTAGTAGCACTTTGGAGGGGTCTTGGCTTTTTCTATATATGGAGTTATAGCACCTGCCACTGGTATAAGTGGACTTCCTCCCTTCCTCACTGGATGCTCTGTTCTTTCTCCCAAGTACCTGCCCCAACTTGGCCTTTCCATTCCAATGTTGCATGAGAGCTATGAGCATACCCAGTCTTGACTCATTCAGATTCTGCAGAACAGCTTCCAGCATTTCACTTTTCTCTGTGATGTTGGGTATGAGTTTTTTATGTGGTGCCTTTATTGTATTGAGGTTTGTTCCTAGTCTTACTAATTTGTTTAGTTTTTATCATGAAGGGCAGTTGAATTATATCAAAAGGTTTTTTTTTCTGCAGCTATTGAGATAATTATACAATTTCTGCCATTTGTTTCATTGATGTGATAGGTTACATTTATTGATTTGCATGTGTTGAATAGCTTTGGGTCTCTGGAAGCAATCCCACTCTATCACAATCAATAATATTTTTGCTATGATGGTAGAGTTGACTTGTTAGTATTTTACTGAGAATTTTTGCATCTATGTTTGCTAGCAATCATTGCTTATAATTCTCTTTCCTTTTTGTGTCCTTATCTATTTTCAGTATTGGGATAACATGTTCTTCAAATGAGTTTGGGAGAATTCCTTGCCTTTTAATTTTTTGTAATAGTTTGAGAAAAATTGGCATTCATTTTTCCTTATTATTTCCATATTTCTTTATTATTCCTAAGTTTGGGAACAGTGCACACTTTTGGATTTTTCCTGTGGGGAGACTTTATTATTTATCCAACCTCTCCACTCATTATCCATCTGATCAGGTTTTCTGTGCCTGCATAGTGCAGTTCCAGTGCATGGATAGAAAAATGCATTCTCTTTCTCCTAGGTTTCCCACTTGTTGGGTGATAGCTGCTCATGATGGGCTCAAGTGATCCTTTGTATTCCTGTGGTACCAGTTGAAATGTCTCATTTTTTATCTCTAATTTTACTTATTTATATCTTTTCCCTCTTTTTTTCCTTAGTCAGGTAAGGCTTTGCCACCTGTGTTTATCTTTTTAAAAGCCAAATCTTCATTTTATCTAAGGAATAATTTTAAATCAAGCACATAGACAATGAATTGTGGCATGAACATTAGGATATAGATAACACGGAAGTATTACTAAGGAAAACTGCACAATTTTTAAGCAAAATTTAGTAGTGTTTATGTTGAGAAACTATATGGTTACATAGCATATATGTGTGTACAGACATATATTTTTATGATTAAAAGTTTGTAGTAAGCTAAAAGGACTGGAAAATAAAAATATGTTAATGTGAAATACCTGGAGAAGAAAGTGAAGCAAATGAAAAGCTACAGTCAAGTAGATTTTGAGTTATATTCTCTGTGTAATTTCACATTTTAAAGAAGTTTGTATTTAACTATTATTTGTATAACTCAAAACATTAAAAGTGAAAAATTAGAACCTATTTTATTAAAAGTTATTTTTATTATTAATGTATACTCTTGTTTAGACTGGTATTTTGTCATATATAATCATGCAGATGATGTGAAGTTAACAATTCTCTTAACATCAATGCTGTACAATGTTATTACCATATCTACACCCTTATCTTTAAATTATAAATTGTGCTTCATTTTGATTTCAAACGTAACTTGTATATTTGATATGAAAATGTCTTCTTGAAAGCTGGTTGCCTAGTTAGGGGAAATTATTATTTTTAACACTTTGAAGGTCTTCATTTTCTTTAATTTACCCTCAGAGAAAATAACTCTAACTTCAAAAAACTCATTTTTCTGCATCAGAAGAACTTAAGCTCTGAGTTTACTGCTCTTTGGTTGTGTTTCTGTGGGTGAGGAGAGGGTGTCTTTGTGCCCTTACACCAGAAACTCTGCCACTGCAGGGCAGGCAGCAACATGACCTGGACTCAGATGTCAGCATTCTTGAAAATTAGCCAGAGACTCGGGAGCAGGTTCAACCACATCTGGACAAATAAAGGTGCAGGCCATGGACACAGTGGCATTGTATTAGTTAAAATCAGTCGATGGAACCCTTTTCTGCCTTACAAACTAATTAGCAAATGCAGTTAATTTCTCCAAGTCTATTTGAAGTCTTAATTAAATCTTCATTTTCAGTATCACTTTGTCTTTGGAAATAAAGTTATAGAAAGATTAGTCTCTCTCTAACATTATTGGGAATGTGAATAATTGGCTCTGCCATCATGTATTATATACATGTTAGACTTTTCTTTAACCAAAAATTTAGCCATTACTTTAGAGGCTCTACATTAATTTTCTAGAGTGTCTTATTATAAATAGCCCAAAGGCATTGATTTTTTATACAGGTGAATCAAATTTCTTGAATGGTTTAGTTTAAAAGCAAAACGTTTTTTGATTTTTCTTATTTTGATGTAATTTCAGACTTATGGTAAAACTGCAGGAATAAGAAAATCCTACTTATTTCCTAATTGATCAAGCATTTGCATGTTGTGCTATTTGATCTTCTTGATTTCTCCCTTGCACACGTGCCTATGTGTTTGTGAGCGCCTCTTGTTTTCTGTGACTGTAATTAAACTGCACATATTTTCAGCTGCTTGATGCCACCTCACAGGCCCCTGACTCTGTGGACCCTTTTCACAAGCCTGGTTTTTTTTATGTTCTTCAGGCAGGATAGTTCCTATCACTCAACCTCCAGGTCATGTCCTACTCTGTGTCACCACTGCCAACTGACTCTTACATCCACAGAGTGAATTTTCATTTCACAAATTTTATGCTTCAGTTTTAGAATTTCCATTACATTTTATAATGATTTACATTTCTCTGAGATTTTCCAATGTGCTTACTCTTTACAACAAGACTTATCTTTCAGTCAAAACACTTTTATAACAACTGCTTTGAAGGCCTTTTTTCCTAGATTCAACATCTGGGTTACTTCAGGAGTGGTTCTGAAATAATCACTTTTCCTCTCATCCAAAGATTACATAACCCTTCTGCTTCACACAGACAGTATGGTAGTTTGCCTCTTGGGTTTGGGGCTGACATCCTAGGCACCATGAGTGTCACGCTGTGGAGCCTCAGAGCTCTGCTAGCTCCCATGGAAGATGTTGGCCTTGCTCTGCTGATGATTCCTTTGTGAGACACAGATGCCAAGCTCTCCTCTGCAGTGAAGGAGGAGCTGGGCCTCTGCCGAGCCCTCTGAGCATTGATCCACTGCTATTGGAGGGGTTGGGTGACCCTCTGTGCACGGACAGCTCCTGGGAGAACAGAGGGTGCAGGCAGGTTAATGGACGCCATGGTGCAGTCCTCTCCATTAGATAATCTCCTCCCTATAATCCCCTGGTGTGTTCAATCCTCCTGGATCCCTGAAATCCGGTTTCAGACTTCTCCATGAACTCTGAATCTGCCTGAATTTAGTGAACCCACATGAAGCTAGTGCTGTGACAGTCATGAGTAACAGCCCTGGGAGTTGGATACTTCGCCTGTTGTCACAAATCTGCTTGATCCTACCCAAAAAGGAGTAACTCGGAAATCCTGAACAACCTAAACATGTAAACTTTCTACCAAAAGCCAGATATTTCTCTTAGAAATATAATTATGTTCATTTTAATGGAACTACACTTCAAAAGTGAATTTCTATAAAAATTCCAAACAAAGTTATTATTGCCTAACAAATAAAGAAGCAATATAATTTTTATTAAGACACCGTGGAAGTAACATGAGACATCTTTTGTCATTAAAAGAATGATTAAAAGCAGATTATGTCATTGGGTAAAACTTTCATTCTTCTAAATTCATGTGAAAGTAACCTGAAATTTAAGCCATCACTTTTAGTGCTGGTGATATTACTATCAAAATGAATACTGCTACTATGTTAATGAAGTGACTCATCAGGAACCTCTTTTTAAACCAATTATCATCTTGTGTTCTCTCTTCTGTCTTTTCTACACACACACACACACACACACACACACAAACACACATTCACACTCATAACAGTATCATATAAGATATATGGATTTAATTCTGGCACAATAAAAGAAATCAGAATACTGAGCAATTAGTTTTACCTGTAACTATCACTAAGATAACATTTTAATGAACTTCTTAAACTGAAGAGGTTTTTGATAGTCTGTGAAGGAAAAGACATTCATTAAGTGCAGAAGGTGCAATGGCATGCAGTCATCCATGCTCGTGAGAGTTTGGAACCATGGATCTTTGCCAGAATAGAGGGGCACGAGGCTGACAGGCCAGAAACTAATGGGAGGGACACAGTGGGGTTAGAATCATAAAAGTTTTGAATGCTACCTGAAGATGCTTAGAAATTTTCCAAGAGTGGATTGAAAACCATTTCAGTGAAACCTTGTTTTTTTTCTTCTTTTTTGGCCAAAATGAAAAAAAACCCCAACCATTTATAATTGCTTTTTTCCAACTATAAGTGTGATATGTACTTTGGTTAACATGTAAAATAATACCAAAAAATATAAATGAGAAATCAATGTCATATATACTCCCACTCAGCAGAGATTAACGACAGCCAGCACTTTGGTGTGTGCCTTCCGTGTGAGTGTGCACTTATAGAGAATATCTATATACCAAAAGACAGTCCACAAATCCTCTAGAACTTGTTAAATATGTAATAAGTTTTACAGGGAAATGGTAAAAAAAATTCTGATGAAATGTGTCTTCTTGTATTTTTCCATTTCTCCAAATACATCATAAAAAAATCAAATGTGATACATAATTTTAGGAATAGTTACGCATATTCAGGGATAGGCATATAATTATGCTCCCCTTTGAAAATATATTGTGGCATATCACAAACGGTACAACATAAGCAACACACTACATAATATCCTGTTTTTTCATTTAGCAATTTATTCTGAAAGAGATTATACATTAAAACATATGTTCCTAAGTAAAGGAAAAGAGAGGAGAGGCAATATGAGCACATGAATCATTCATGTTTGCTTATCTTATTAATTTTCTGACTAATTTGAGGTCTTATCAGATAATAAAAAGGCATAAATTTTATACTGAGTTTACTTTATACTTGAATTTACTGAGTTTTTAAAATTTACTGAGTTAGTGAATCTATTGAGTTTTTAAATCAAATACTGACTATTTATAGATACTTTGAAAGCATAAATTTGACATTCCATTGAAATATTTCAATTATATCAGTACAAGTAAGGTTACACTGTTTTTTTTTTTTAATTCTGGGTAGGGTAGGGAAACTTGGATTTCTTCTTTATGATTTTAGTGCATTTTTATATATAGATATGTCTACCAAATTTTTGAGGTGGGCCAAATATTATTTCATAAGCTTTCAGAATTATTTCATAATCTTTGATTTGTTTTTTAAACCATAAATATATATTCTCTGACATTAATAACTAATCTTCGAAAAAAATTAATTTATACTTTCCTTCTTTGTCTTTATATTTTCACTTTCTGAGTTACTTCATTTTATTTTTATATACATAGTATGCAGTTGGATTTTTTTAATCTAATGTAAGAATCTTCTTCCTTTTATTTTCTTTTTTCAGATTTTACAGAATTTAAAAGGATATAGAAAGCATATTACAAAAATCTTTTTTGAAATAAATTGGACAACTTCTAAGAAGTACCTCGGAAGACAAATTAATGAAACTAACTGTGGAGGAAATATAAAATTTGAATAGCACCTATTAAAGAAAGTATATTCCTAGCTTGAAAACCTACCTATATGACAACAGCAGACTCATATACATTTTAAATGATAAATTATATCAAACAATTAAAGCAGAAAAAAGAAGGAACACTTCTCCCCTCATTTTAGGAAATCAACATTGTGCTAATCCTAAAACTGGATAAAGATAATAGAAGAAAAAAGTATGAACATAGATAGAAATTTGTTTAACAAAACAAATTATTAGAAGTCAGATCTAGCAGTATGTAGAAAGTGGTTTTGTTATAGGGATGGCAGTATTGGTTCAGCATTGGAAGATCCACCCCCTAAAAGTCATCATTTTAACAGAGGAAAGGAAAAAGCCATATGATCCTGTCACTAGTTGGAGAAAAAGTATTGGACTAAATTCTACAGCTGTTTATGGTAAAAGCTATCAGGAGACCAGAAGTAGAACAGAACCTTCTCAACAGATCAAAGACATGTACTCCGTACTTCCAGCAAAAACACCTTATATGAATGGATACAATGCTTTCTCCTTAAGGTGGGGAACAAGGTCAGATATGCTTACCCTTTATCTGTCCATTAAACATTGAAACCTAGGCCCAAACCAAAATAGTCTGGCAATAAAATGACACAATTAGGATAAGATTGGCAAGGTAGAAGCAAAATCTTTATATGTAGATGAAATGATCATCTACAGAGAAACTAAGAAATCTCTAGGAGCCCCTAGAACATGTATTTGAATTTAGCAGGATTAGAAAACACAAGGTATAAATAAAAATTCAGGTGTGTGTATACTTGCTTTAAATGAAGAATTGGATATTGAAATTTAAAAGTTATACAGGAGTACAAAGGACCTAGAAAAGTTGAAAAAAAAAAACAGTGTTGGAAGATGTTTACTACCTAATTTTAAGACTTCTTCTAAAGCTACAGTAATCATGGCAGTGTTGGTGTAGGGAAAGACATATAGATCATTGGGATAAAACAGAGAATCTAGAAATAGAACCACACATATATGGTCCCCTGAGTTTTGAAAGATTATTTAACATTAGCATTTTATAGAATATAAACTCAATTCAAGACCCAAGGAAGAGATAGTGTTTTCAGCAAATGGCACTAGAACACCTGGTATCTGTATATAAAAAATTAACCTCAACCCTTTATTTCCATACATGAAAGTAACTTGAAGGGATCTATGAACCTAAATATGAAAGTCTAAAAGTATAAAACTTTAAGAAGAAATTATGGAATCAGCCCGCTGCAGACAGGTAGGTCTGTGCACACCCTACTGAGGTCCTGAGTTGAGCAGAACACGTGGAATCAGCCCGTGCCCTGGCAACAATCCGCTGGACCCCACCCCCTGTTCCTCTGTACAGCCAACTGGTTCCACACTACAAAGATGCAGAGGACACCAGACCTCCAGACCACGGTACTGAGTCCTGCTGCTCCTGGCCCAGAGGTAGGGGCTTCTGAGCTGCCATCCCACTGCTCCTGGTCCAGAGGAAGGGACTTCCCAGTCACCATCCCTCCCACTGCTCCAAGCCCAGAGGAAAGGGCTTTTGGGTCACCTTCTGTACCTCTGCTCCTGGCCCAGAGGAAGGGGCTTCCTCGCCACCATCCCTCTCGTTGCTCCCAGCCCACAGGAAAGGGCTTTTGGGCCACCATACCTACCACTGCACCCGGCCCCTCTCCCACCTCTCCCAGCTCAGAGAAGGTAATCCGTGCAGGTGCTAACAGCCCGCCCCCCAGTCAAAATGAAAAAACACATAAATAAGTCTCAAAACTAGACTTCCAGATCACCTACAGCAACTGCAAAGGGAAATGAGATGGAACACTGATACTCAACCACCTGGCCCACTGAACTGGCAACAAAAGGGGATCTGGAAAAAATGAAATCAGAAATAATTTCTCAGATAACAGGAGAAATTGTGCCCCTAGTGCAAGACATGTTTAAAAAATCTAGAGAGGAGCTCAGGAACATGATGGAATCCCAACATAAGAAATAAATGGAATCCATAAAACAAATACAAACAGATTTCCAGGAGATTAAAAACTCCATTGAAAGTCTACACAGCAGAATGAGCCAATGTGAGGACAGAATGTCAGATATAGAAGATAATATTGCAATTAGTGACCAGGAAAAGAAAAATTGCTTCAAAATTATAAGGGAACATGAGAAATCAATCCAGCAGCTGCTAGATGATGCAAAGAAGAATAACATAAGACTGATTGGAGTCAATGAAGAAACAGGAGAGAGTGCAGATGACATTAAAAAATCTCTTCACAGAAATAATGGCAGAAAACTTCCCAAGCAGGGGAAAAGAACTTAACATACAGATAAGTGAGGCATATAGGATGCAAAATAGCCTTGATCAAAAAAAAAAATCTACACATAGGCATATAATTGTTAAGATTCCAGAAACTCAACAGAATAACAAAATTCTACAAGCAGTGAAAGAAAAGAAACAAATCACATACAAAGGAAAGCCCATCAGAATCACAGCAGACATCTCAACACAAACCATCAAGGCAAGAAGAGGTTGGAGTGATGTATTTCAAGACCTAAAGGAAAACAGCCACCAACCCAGATTGATGTACCCTGTAAAACTATCTTTCAAAATTGATGGAGAAATAAGATACTTTCATGACAAAGAGCACCTTAGGAACTTCGTGAATACCAAACCAGCACTCCAAAGAATTTTACACAATAGCCTAGGAGCAGACATTGAGGATCACAACCCCAGGAAGCAAAGCAGAATGAACCCATCTGGCATGACAAGAAATTAAATGGAATGGGGGAGAACCCAACAAAAAGAAAAAGTCATGGCAATGACAAGTCAATATGTTTCAGTTATAACCATCAACGTTAATGGTCTCAATTCACCAATCAAAAGAAATAGACTGGCAGAATGGGTCAAGAAGCAAAATCCAACAATATGCTGCATACAAGAAACACACTTAATTCAAAAGGAAACTCATAGACTGAAAGTTAAAGGGTGGAAAACAATACTGCATGCAACAGGAACCCGAAAAAAAGCAGGAGTAGCTATCCTCTTTGCAGATCAAGTAGATTGCAAACCAACACTAATTAAGAGAGATGAAGAAGGACACTACATCCTCGTAAAGGGAACAATCCAAGAGGAAGAGATGACAATCATAAATATCTATGCACCAAACACTAGTGCACCCAACTATAGAAAACAAATACTAACGGACATGAAAAGCCATATATGCACTAATACAATTGTAGTGGGGGACGTCAACACCCCACTGTCACAAATAGATAGATCAACTAGACTAAAAATAAGTAATGAAATACTAGAACTCAATCGAACTCTTGAACAAATGAACTTAACAAATGTTTACAGAGTCTTCCACCCCACAAAATCAGAATACACATTCTTCTCAGCTTCACATGGCTCATTCTCCAAAATAGACCACATACTCACACACAGAACATGTTTAAGTAAGTCCAAAGGAAGTGAAGTTATCCCCTGTGTATTATCAGACCATAGTGCGATGAAATTGGAGATCCATAGCAAAAGAAACTCAAAAAATGTCATAAACACTTGGAAATTGAACAACACACTTCTGAATAACCAATGGGTCACAGAGGAAATTAAAGAAAAAATCAGACAGTTTCTTCAATTAAATGACAATAACAATACAACATATTGGAATCTATGGGACACAATGAAAGTAGTCTTACGAGGGAAATTCATAGCAGTGAATATGCATATTAGGAAAACAGAATGAGCCCAATTAAAAAACCAGATGCTGAACCTCAAGCTTCTAGAAAAAGAAGAGCAGGACAACCCGAATGTTCATACAAGGGAGGAAATTATAAAGATCAGAGGAGAAATCAATGCAATGGAGACTAAGAGAACAATGCAAAAAATCAATGAAGCCAAGAGTTGGTTCTTCGAAAGAATCAACAAAATTGACAAACCCTTAGCCAACTTTGTCAGAAAAAGGAAAGAAAAGGCCCAAATCCATGCAATTAGGAATGAAAAGGGTGAAATTACAATAGACCCAGCAGAAATCCAGAGGATCATCAATACCTTCTTCCAGAACCTATACGCCAATAAGATGGACAACACAGAAGAAATGGACAGATTCCTAGATACATATGAATTACCAAAGTTGAACGAAGAAGACCTAAAAATTCTGAACAACCCAATATCAACTAATGAAATTGAAAATGTAATTAAAACCTTATCAACTAAGAAAAGCCCGGGCCCTGATGGCTTCACTGCTGAATTCTACAAGACATTTAGAGAGGAACTTCTGCCACTACTGTTTAAACTCTTTAATGAAATTGAAAGGGAAGCAATACTCCCTAATTCATTCCTGGAAGCAAGCATCACCTTGATCCCCAAAGCAGAGAAAGACCCAATTGAAAAAGAGAACTATAGGCCAATCTCACTAATGAACATAGATGCAAAAATCCTTCATAAGATAATGGCAACAGAATGCAGAATATCATCAAGAAGATCATACACCCTGATCAAGTGGGATTCATCCCAGGGATGCAGGGATGGTTCAATATACACAAATCAATCAATGTAATACACTATATCAATAGAACCAAGGACAAAAACCATATGATTATCTCCATAGTTCCAGAAAAAGCATTTGACAAAATCCAACATGCATTTATGATAAAAACCCTACCAAAATTGGAATAGATGGTCTCTACCTCAAACTGATAGAAGCCATCTATGAAAAACCAACAGCCAATATCATACTAAATGGTCAAAAACTGAAATCCTTCACACTAAAATGAGGAACAAGACAAGGATGTCCACTATCACTACTCTTGTTCAACATAGTTCTGGAAACATTAGCCACAGCAATTAGACAAGAGAAAGAAATAAAAGGAATAAAGATAGGTAATGAAGAAGTCAAATTGTCATTATTTGCAGATGACATGATACTCTATATAAAAGATCCCAAGAACTCCACCAAAAGTCTTCTAGACTTAATAACCAAATTCAGTCAAGTAGCTGGTTACAAGATCAACACACAAAAATCAATAGCTTTCTTCTACACAAATGACAGACTCACTGAGACAGAAATAGGGCAAATAATTCCTTTCACAGTAGCATCCAAACAGCTGAAATACCTAGGAATCAACCTAATGAAAGAAATCAAAGACCTCTTCTCTGAAAACTATGGCACTCTGAAAAGAGAGATTGAAGATGATATCAGAAAATAGACAGACATCCCCTGCTGCTGGGTAGGAAGGGTTAATATAGTGAAAATGGCCATACTTCCAAAACTGCTATATAGATTTAATGCAATTCCAATTGACATCCCAGCAGCACACTTCATGGACCTTGAGAAAACAATCCAAAACTTCATTTGGAACAAGAAGAGACCCAGAATAGCAAAAGCAATTCTAGGTAACAGAGACATGGCAGGGGGTATCACAATCCCCAACCTGCAACTCTACTACAAAGCTACTGTGATAAAAACAGCATGGTACTGGCAAGAAACAGACCTGAGGACCAGTGGAACAGATTAGAAGATGCAGAAACAACGCCAGACACACTCAACCTTCTCATCTTCGATCAAGGAACCAAACACCCTCACTGGAGGAAAGATAGCCTCTTTAATAAATGGTGCTGGAAAAATTGGGTTTCAACTTGCCAAAGATTAAAACTAGATCTATATCTCTCACCATGCACTAAACTAAAATCAAAATGGATTAAAGATCTAAATATTAAAATAGAAACTCTGAACCAGTTGGAACAGAGGTTAGGTAGAACCCTTGAAGACATCGGTGTAGGAAAAGATTTTATGAACAAAACCTCAGTTGCCCATGAACTAGCACAAACAATCAATAAGTGGGATCTCTTCTTATTAAAGCCTTCTGCACAGCAAGAGAAACCAGCAGCAGTGTGAAGAGACAACCCACAATGTGGGAAAAAATCTTCACCTGCTCTTCCTCAGACAAAGGACTACTATCTCGAATCTATAAAGAACTTAAAAAGATCAGACCTCCTAAATTTAAAGACCCAATTGAAAAATGGGCATCTGAAATGAACAGACATTTCTCAGACAAAGAAGTAGAAATAGCAAATAAATACATGAAAAAATGCTCAACATCACTGGTCATTCGAGAGATGCAAATGGAAACAACACTGAGATTCCACTTCACTCCAGAAAGAATGTCTGCTATCATGAAATCAACCAATAACAAATGCTGGCAGGGCTGTGGGGAAAGAGGAACCCTACTCCACTCCTGGTGGGAGTGTAGACTGGTGCAAGCACTGTGGAAATCAGTATGGAGATACCTCAAAGAACTAGGACTGGAAGTCTCATTTGACCCTGCTCTTCCACTTCTGGGGATCTTGCCGAAAGAATAAAGGAATCATACCACAGTGATATATGTGCACCCATATTCATAGCAGCACAGTTTGTGATAGCTATAACTTGGAAACAGCCCAAATGCCCATCAACTGGAGACTGGATAAAGAAAATGTGGTTTTTTATAAAATGGAGTACTACTCAGCCATAAAAAATGAGAAATTAGAGACATTTATAGCTAAGTGGATGCACATTGAGGCCATACTCTTAAGTGAAATAAATAGGACACACATGTGTAAATACTGAATAGTTTCTCTCGTGTGAGAACCTGAAAGTGGAAATAAGGACTAAAATGTATAATAGGTAATGTGAAATAGGAAGAAAAGGGACAAAGGGGAAGGAAGTTGGAGGGCTATGGGAAAGGATAGAAGGGAATGGGATTGATATGAGAAAATGGAAAACTAGGAACAAAATCTTTGTAAATAGGGAGGACTGGAGGGGTTGAAGGGAGGGCTGGGCAAGGGTGAAAAACAAGAACCAAGAGAGACTATGTAAAGGTGCAAATTTTCAATGATGAATGTCATTATATTGTATACCTAAAATGTACCAATGAATAGAATGAATAATCAATAATGTAAAATAGGAATAAAAGGTCCAAAGGGGTAGGGGTAGTGGGAGGGGCAGGAGAAAGGAAAGAAGGGAAAGGACAAATGATGAGAAATGGAAAAAATGGAAATAAAGTCTTTGTAAATAGGGAAGGGTGGAGGGCGTGAAGGGAGGCCTAGGAATGGGGAAAAATAAGAACCAAGATGCATCATGTAAAGGTACAATTCCCAATGAGAAATGTAATTGTGTTGTGTACCTACAATGTACCAATAAAAGAATTTAATAAAAAAAAAGAAAGGAAAGAATGAGAAACTAGAGAAATTCATAGCTAAAGGGATGGATATTGAGACCATATTCTTAAGTGAAATAAATAGGACACACATGTGTAAATACCAAATAATATCTCTAGTGTGAGAAACTGAAAGTGTAAATAAGGATTAAAACAAATAATTGATCATTTGAAATAGGAAAGAAAGTTCCAAAGGTGTAGTTGTGGTGGGAGGGGAAGGGGAAAGGAAAGAAGGTAAAGGAAAAATTATGAGAAAAGAAAAAAATAGAAACAAAATCTATGTAAATAGAGAAGGGTGGATGTGGGGAAGAGCACTCAGGTAATGGGGAAAAAATAAGAACCAAGATATGTCATGTACAGGTACAAGCACCCAATGATAAATGTAAATGTTTTGTATACCTAAAATGTACCAAGAAAAGAATTTAAGCAAAAAAAAAAAAAAAAAGAAACTATAAGGGAAAATGTTTATGAATTCAGGGTAGGCAAGAACTACCTAGGATAAAAAAAACATGATGTATAAAAGAAAAAAATTGATAAAGAGATGCCATCAAACTTTGGAACTTTAAATGACATCATTAAAATGAAAAGTAGTCTTTAAACAGACCATATTTACAATGCATATGACCTATGACTAGAATATATAAAGAACTCTTACAGCTCATTAATAGACAACCCAATTAAAAATTAGACATAAGAAGATGATAAATAGCCAGTATAGTACAAGGAAAGGTGTGCAACTCTAGAATCAGAAAATTACTAATCAGTACAATAACAAGATTGAATTATACACTCATTAGGGAGATGAAGTTAAAAGTTTAAAAAGCCTTGTCCTGACTTTTTCTTTTTGTTGGATTCTCCCCCTTTGCATTTAATTTGTCATGCCCAATGGATTCATTCTGCTGGGTTTCCTGGGGTTGTGATCCTCATTGTCTTTTCCTAGGGTATTGTCTAAAATTTTTTGGAGTGCTGGTTTGGTATTCATGAAATTCCTGTGGTACTCTTTATCATGAAAGTATCTTATTTCTCCATCAATTTTGAAAGATAGTTTTGCAGGGTACATCAATCTGGGTTGGAGGCTGTTTTCCTTTAGGGCTTGAAATACATCACTCCAAGCTCTTCTTGCTTTGAGGGTTTGCATTGAGAAGTCTGCTGTGATTCCGATGGCTTTTCCTTTGTATGTGATTTGTTTCTTTTCTCTCACTGCTTGTAGAATTTTGTTCCTCTGTTGGATTTCTGGAATCCTAATTATTATATACCTATGTGTAGAATTTTTTTGATCAAGGCTAGCTGGAGTCCTATATGCCTCACTTATCTGTATGTCAAATTCTTTTCTCCTGCTTGGGAAGTTTTCTGCCATCACTTCTCCGAACAGTTTTTTATGTCATCTGCACTCTCTCCTCTTTCTTCATTGACTCCCATCAGTCTTATGTTATTCTTCTTTGCATTGTTTAGCAGCTGATGGATTGCTTTCTCATGTTCCTTTAAAATTTTAAAGCAATTTTTCTTTTCCTAGTCATTAATTGTAATCTTATCTTCTTTATGTGAAATTCTATCCTCACATTGGTTCATTCTGCTGTGCATACTTTCGATGGAGTTTTTAATCCCCTGGAAATCTGTTTGCATCTGTTTTATGGATTCCATTTGTTTCCTATGTTGGGATTCCATCATGTTCCTCAGATCCTCTATTTTTTTGTCTGTGTCCTCTCTAGATTTATTAATCATGTCTTGCACCATGAGCACAATCTTTGCTGTTATCTGAGTAATTGTTTTTTATTTCATTTTTCCCAGATCCTCTTTTGTTGCCAGTTCAGAGAGTCGAGGTTGTTGAGTATCAGATTGTTCCATCTCGTTTCCCTTTGAGGTTGCTGTAGGTGATCTGGAAGTCTATTTTTGAGGCTTGTTTATGTGTCTTCTCATTTCCCCGGGGGTAGGGTGCTTCTGGCCCTTGTGTGGCTCACCTTCTCTTCCCTAGGAGCTTGGGATGGCAGTGGGGGAGCTTCCTTCCAGGTGCTGGGACTGGCTCAGCTTCTCTACCCTAGGAGCATGGGTTCTTTTTCCTTTTAATAGATAAGCAAATCACATTTATATTTGTAGAGGTGAAATCAATGCTTGGTTTCAGTTTTGCCATCTTGTTTTATGTTATTTTTTCTAGCTTTTAGGTTGTATTTGTTTTTCTTCTCAGTAAGGTCTGAGTTTCCCTCCTTGTGTGTGCTTACTTCTGCTACCTTGAAAAGTCTTTACTGTTCCAGAGTTCTTGTAGTCATTTACAACTGATTTTCTTAGTGGAATACATCCATCTCCCTGTACTGCCTGTGGATTTGCTCTGAAAATGATGGTGAAATTCCTCTACCTCACCTCCTTCCACCTCTGTAATCTTCACTGCCGCACACTGTGGCTCATGACATAATTCTTGCTTCATCTAGGTTTTCACATTTATACACACATTTACTTTTGCATTGCTTTTCAAGATATACACAGTCTGTCTTCCCTCCAGCACACACTTTTCCTGAGCTGAGAACTGCATCCTATCTGTTTTTGTCCACTCTGCCATACAGTGGCAGAGGTGGCAGAGGTGTCAGATGCCCAGTCACAACGGCTTCTGTGACAATGCCCTGTATAGAATAATCTTGAGACATATTTTGATAGAGGGCTTTAATCATTGAAGAAAACCTGCAATTCCAAGTAAGAGGCTTTGTCCCTCCCTCATTATCCCTCTACTGTGCAAAGGCAGTGTTCCACCATCTCTGTGAAATATGTCAGCAGACGTTAATTTTTAAGAATTAATACACCAGTGTTTTACTTTTACTGCAGTAGGAAGTATATCTATATCCACATCTGTATCTGTTTCTTTCTTGTTACCTAGATAAATTTTTGTCTTTTTTAATGGTTCCTGTCATCCGAGCAGAATGGAAAAGGAGGAAAATTGTGCTTGTGTGCCATTTTACAGTCAGAAATCCATTTAAGAATTTAAAGTCGAGGGTTGTCAGGATTACAACTGTATTTTAGAAAGATAATCACAAAGGCATAAAACCACTGTTACACAAATTGATCCAGTTGTGATTTTAAAAATACTCATCTGCTAATATTTCCGATATCACTACATTTATCTAAATCATTTTGTTGTAAGACAGCTAATGATTTAAAATTAAATTTGTTTACTTTATGGAAGTGATTTAAATCCAAGAATGCCACAAGGAACTAAACACCTATGAAGTCACTTTCATTTTTTGTTAAAGGTGTGAAGTATTTTCAAAATTGAGCAACTGGAATGCTTATAACTTGGATGATTTTTAACCTTAAAAACACCACTTTTACTACTGCTACATGTGAGAAATATTTCTTCACCCCTTAATATTTAAAAACGTTTTTGAGAGGGAATCAAGTAAAGCTAATGAATATCTGTTTCCTGGGGAGGAAGAGAGATGAGAAGGGGAAGGAATTGCACATTCTCCAAGTCCAGATTTGAAAGAAATCAGCTGCTACGAGGACATAGAGGTATTAGTTTGGAAATAGAAAAGAGAAAGAAAATGTTGAACATGTTTTGAAATGAAAGTATACCCTCAGAAGTTGAGAGTAGAATGGTGGTTATCAGAGGCTGCAGATAGCACAGTAAGGGGTAGGGAAAAGTGCTTAAGTGAGTAATGAATTGTCATTAAGACTGAGAAGTCTGGTGTGCTACTGCATGCTAAGTTGATTATAGTTGTGCAAAGTGTACTGCATACTCACAAAAATAGAAGAAAGGATTTTGAATGTTTTCACCAGTATTGGGACAGTCCTAGGGGAGTTAGGAGTTTGCCTCTGATAGCTAATAATAGGGGATGAGTCCTTTTCACCATATCTTGCCTATTTTATAGAATTTCTCACTTGAATCCAATATTCTTGTCATTGCCACTTTTATTCTTTGCTACTAGCTTATAGTCCAATTTGCTAGAGCATATTTTTCTTGTTTGATTCTTGATATTATCCTTCCCCATTGTTATAAATTTTTGTGATTTCTTTTGAAATAGAGAAATCTTCCATTGATTGCCAATCTTCAATGACAAATTTACTTCATTTATAAGTAAATACTTGCTGATATCATTATCCTATGGTAAACCCAGTTATTTTTCTATCTGGGCTGGGGATAGAAGGAAGAGATTACCAAGGGCACAAGAAAACTTCGGAGGTGCATTAGATGCCTTCACTCTCTTGGAAGTAATGACCTCACTGATGGAGACATGTATCCAAATGTATCTAGCTGTATGCAGTAAATAGACACAGTTTATTGTACATCAGTTATACTCCAGTGAAATGAAAATTAAATTCTCATTAACTGAAATTATTAAAGTAAATAAAATTTCTATTTGATTCCCAAGTCATGCTAGGTCACCCTGGTGGACTTGGTCTACTCTTCTCATACACATCTGTGCTTGGTCTCCATCTGTCTGCCTTTGGGGGTCAAGATGACTTTAAATGTTGCCAAGGAAGCCACTTAGCTCCAGCATTTTCATCAAATTGCCCACTCACAGATCAGGGTCTATCATTCTCTCAACAACTCTTATAGTCGTCCAATGCTACGATCCTATAAACAACATGTTTCCCAGAGCCTCTAATGCCAAAGCAATGATGTGGGCCTCCTGCAGCCCTTTTCATGTCACCACAGGTGAGTCTCCTGAATGGCACCCATATAGGAGCCATAGACAACAATGCAGGATGCATAGGGATGGCTCTTCCTTGCTGTTCACTGGGGATGAGCCACCCCTAGAATCCCGTCTTTATTGTCAGATTCCTAAACCACATATAGTATCCATTGTCCTACACCCACTTTCCTATGAGTAGATTCTAAAGAAACTGACTTCTTGAGGGAAAGCATCCTGCTTGGAGCAGGAAAGGACACAGAGAAAGCTAAGCAAGGATGAAGAGAAATTAATGATAGCTGACTTCACAGGAAACTCGAGGTCACAAATGGCTTCACAGCATTAGTCCTACCTTGACTCAAGGTGACAATCCATCTTTAGCTGCAGGCTGTGTAGCATGTAAAGAGACATTTTTCAACTCAGGAAGCTCTGGCAGAGCTGAGGGTTTTCCTCTATCTCAGAGGGCAGTGATGAACATGAGGAACCAGCATGAGTAGTGGCTGAGTACTTTGGGAAGCAAAGGCACAGTCAAGAAGGGCCGAGTGAGAGACTCCAGCCTTGCTGAAGGTAGCCACTTTTTCAGCATTTTCAATGAATCAGCTTTCAGTTCCATAGATTATATTTTGTGTGTGTTTGCTTTCTATTTCACTGTTCTTTGAATTTTTAAAGAAAATTAGGTATAATTGACAAATAAACATTGCACATACTTATAGGGCATAGTATGAGGTTTTGATATGTTTATTGACCATAAACATTGGTCAATAGTTGAATCAAGCCAATTAACACCATCTCTTCACTGCATATGTTTATCATGTTTTTGTGTTGAGAACATTTGATGATCCACCCTCAGTAATTTACAAGTATTGTCTTCTGTTTTTAACTTTATTATTTTCTTCCATATTCATAAGCATTACTTTGCTGTAATTTTTCTATCTTTTAGGATGGATTCTCAGGTCATTGATTTTTCATGTTTTAGAGTATACATGTTTTTAAAATATAAAAAAGAAATGATACATATTTGAGGTGATGGATTTCTTTACCCTGTCTGAACATTACAAAATGTATATAGGTATCAAAACATCACGTGGCACCTCACAAATACAGGTACTTTTTATATTTCCATGAATAAGTTTTAAAATATGTTTAGATGACTTAAGGAAAATGACACATTTTCAAAAAAATGAATCTCAGGTGGAAGAAATGAGATGCTTCCAGGCTTAAAGAGTCCCAAAATATGAAATATGAAATAATTAATCTGATTAGGCATAAGAACAATGTAGAGCTGAGCAGATAGACTAATGCTTAGGTGGGCTTATGTGTCAGGAATCTGGAACAGCAGAGGTAGAAATTCCATTTTAATGAGGTGAGTCTTACAGAAGAATGTGTGATCTCCTGGGTCTAAAGCACAGGAAGGTCAGGAAACTGGCCTAGGTTGACAGAATACCCTGCAGAGGCGGGTCTCTCTCTTTCTCTCTCTCTCTCTCTCTCTCTCTCTCTCTCTCTCTCTCTCACACACACACACACACACACACACACACACACACCAGAGAAATACCTGTTTTTCCTAACACAATTATAAATAAGTCCCTAGTTAAAATTTCCAAATAGAGACTATGAAAAATTAAATCAATGAATTTAACCCAGGAACCCAGGGCAGTTAGGATTTTACTCTTCTCAGGCCTGCTCCCTAGGGCATCCTCATTCCATTCTCTAGCTTTAGTTTCTCCAGTATGCAAGAATCATGTTCACAGGCAAGTAGATAATTTTCTAGCAAACATAAAATATAGAGACTCTCTAGGATAGAATGATCTACTGGCCAAAAACCCCTCAACCTCCAAAGACCACCACATCTGAGGGGAAACTGAGTAGTAGAAATGGCCAGATTTTGTCTAGGGTGGGAGGGGACAGGTCCTGGGTGGGGATGGAGCAGAGAGGAGCATAGGCAGATGATAATATAATGTGAGTTACACTGTGGAGGTGGAAAATTGAAGAAACTCACATTCATTTTAGTTTTTTAAAATTAGATGACAAAACAACTTTTCAGTTTTTAAAGATTGGATATTGCATAAGAAACTGATAGATTTCAAAACTGTTATGGTTTATATCTAGATGCCCCTCCAAAGCCTCATGAGTGCATAGGAGGGCTTTGGAAGGTGATTGGATTGTGAGTGTGATACTCATCAGTGGATTAGTCCACTCTTGAAGAGCTCACAGCTAAGTGTGATGCTGGGAGGGGAGGCTTGGTCGGGGAGGTGGTAAATGGGGCATGGCCTGGAAGAGTCTTCTCCCTCCTCCTCCTGGATCTCTCTCTCTCTCTCTCTCTCTCTCTCTCTCTCTGTCTCTCTCTCTCTCTGCTTCTCATTGCCATCCATGAGCTGTTTCTCCACTATAAAGTCACTATGCCTTGGAAAGAGCCCTATGAACTGAAACCTCTACAAATTCTAAGCTACAATAAAATTTCCTCCCTTAATTTTGCACATGTTGAGCATTGTCTCAGCGATGGAGAATGTGACTAAGACAATGTTTGCAGAAAGAAATGAGAAAAATTCTTTGGTAAAGTTTCCCTTTTTCAAATCTGAGCTACTGAAGATGGCTCAGACTTGTTGATTTTGTCTTATATTGTGTCTTGGAATAGCTTGATCTATATTCTTTTCAACGTCAAACATGTGAAAGTTAAGTAAACATGTAAAATGCCATCTATGTAAAAGCAGAGAGTGCAAAATAGCGCATTTATTGCATTAGTTCCTATTCTGATGGTGCAAGCTGAAGAAAATCCCGTTCACAACATTCCACCAACAAATTCTGTCTCTGTTACAAAAATTCCCAATAATATAAAACTTCCTTTCCACTTACATTTTTATATCATTTTGTTTGCACAATCTCATTTCAGTTAGCTTCATAAAACTATCATAGCAAAAGGACTTGTGTTTTCTTTAGAGATACAAGTTGTGGCAAGAGAAGAACCTGGAAAGTGTCGAATATTCTCATTTTCTCTGACATAAAGATTTTCTATCTTACCTATGACCTTGTACAAACAAATACTGGAGTTTTACTAAAGTAAAATGATAGTAACACTATAATGTCATCTTCTTTTATATGTCATAAAATATAAAGGTAATCTATTAATGAAAAGATATCCTTAATTGAAAGACATTAAAATTTTAACATCAGCAAACCACAGTAAAATACATTAGAAAACTCTACAGCCTGAAAGAATCACCTACAGAAAAATCACTGGATGACCAATGCCACATGTGATTGGCCTTAAGTCAAGATTGTGATGATAGCATCATATACTTTTGAAAATCAGATTTGGCATTTCCCATTTGATCATGAATTATGTGACAGAAAGCTGTGATTTGAAAGTTATTTACAAAAAAAACCCTGGAAACCATCCAAAATGACTTTTTAAATTAATTGTTACAAAGATTGTAGACATGACATGACCCTTTCACATTTTTTACTGTACTTACAGATAATAAAATACCAAATGATTTTATAATTTCTGATAAATTGACAACATTAATTTCCATTGAAGAATTTCTCAGTGAAATAAATGCTAGAGTATCTGGTTGTTATGGGATATGCTTTAATCCCAGCACTGGGGGAAGCTGAGGAAAGGGGATTGCAAATCTGAGCCCAGTCTGGAGAATTTAGTAACTAACTGAAACTCTGTCTCTGAAAAGGTGCCTGGATTTAATATCCAGTACTGAGAGAGAGAGAGGGGGGCGGGGGAGGGAAAGAGAGAGAGACAGACAGAGAGAGAGGGGAGAAGGAGAGAGAAAGGGAGAGGGAGAGGGAGAGAGAAAGAGACACAGAGAGGCAGAAAAAGAGGGAGAGAGAGACAGAGAAAGAGAGAATGAGGGACAGAGAAAGAGACAGAGAGACAGAAAGAGATGGAGAGAGAGGGAGAGGGAGAGAAAGAGAGAGGAAGAGACACAGAGAGACAGAAAAAGAGGGAGAGAGAGAAAAAGAGAGAATGAGGGAGAGAGAGAGACAGAAAGACAGACACAGACAGAAAGACAGAGAAATGCACAGAGAGAGAGAGAGAGACAGAAAGAGGGAGACAGAGACAGACAGAGAAAGAGAGAAATGAGGGAGAGAGGGAAAGAGAGAAACAGCCAGACTACTGCAAACAGTTTATAAAAACAATGAGCATGATATTAACTGAACTGATAGCAGATCCAAGATTAGTTAAGCACACTTTTTAAAAACATATTTATTTTTAAGACCAAGAACATGTTACTTTTAAGAGGAAGATAACTTCACAATCTATTCTTTTTTTTTTTTTTTTGTACTGGGGATTGAATTCGGGACCTTGTGTTTGTGAGGCAGGTGCTGGAACCACTGAGCTACATCCCTGGCCACAATCTATTCTTGAGGAGAAAAATCCTAGCATTTCTGAAGAGCTGTATTGCACTGTGTACCTTAGCATGCTAAGAAATGGGAACATGGTGTTGAAAAATGATAGGATGTTTATGGGGGAATATTTTTAAAACGTTATATGACTAACGTTACACCGGATGGTTTTACTCATAATACTGTTTTAATCCCCTACCATTTTATTTCTCCCAGGTGCTACTGTGTTTGTGAGATGAATATGGGAGGCTAATTCCCATTGCTCTACCCTTTCTGTGTTCACCCTAGTGATTCATTTCTATCACATATACTTTCTGTCCCTTGGCACACATTTTTTGCCTGGAACATTCTAATATAATAGAAACAATTTTAACCTAATATATCAGTTTTCTTCTGCTGCTATAACTGAGTATCTCACACCTAGTAGTGACACAACTTTATTGTCCAGCAGCTCTGGAGGAGCGAAGTCTGACATCAGCCTACCTGAGACTGAGCTGTGGTCATCTGGTCCCTCCCCTCCCATTGGACTCCAGGGGACGTCCAGTTGCTCAGCTCTTCAGCTTTCAGAGCTGCTTCAGTGGGATCCCTGGCCCAAGGCCCTCCACCTTCAAATCTAGCAGGACGGCAGCTCTGCTCCTTCTGCCCTGCCCTCATGTCCTCTTCTGTCACTTTGATCCCTTCTGCTCTGTGTAAGAGGCTCCCTATGATTTCATCTGCTTCCCCTGGACAGTCTAGGATGTTCTCACCTCAAGGGCTTTATCTTGACCCTGTCGGCCAATCTCTGCTGTTATATAAGTTAATATTTTCAGGCCCCTAGAGTTAGGACCGGACCTCTCAGAGGGACACTATTCACCCCACCACACCTAGGTTATGCTTTATGCCATGTACAGAACCATAACAAAGACAGTTTGAGCCACTTCACTTCAAGATAATGTTTTGTTTGCTTTTTCAGTACTAGGGATCAAACTCAGGACCTTGTGGTTGCGAGGCAGGTGCAGTGCCACTGAGCTAAATCCCAGGCCCAAGACAATGTACTTTTAATTAATAAGCATTGAAAACCTACACAGCTTTGAATAACCAAATATGTGATGCATTAATTATCTGATTTCTTTAGAAACCAATAGTTCAGGAAATCTGTATAATGTAAATATCAATACATGGATTTGCCATTAATGTTTCTCACTTATTAAAGAGTTTACCATCTCTAGAGTGATTGGCATTCCAACTGCTGTGGTCCAGGTGTTTATGTCCCTCACTCAGAGTGGTTTTGGGAAGGTCCTGTGGGTGGTGATCAGGTCATGAGTGGAGTCACCATGGCGATAATTTCTTTATGAAAGAGGCCTGAGACCTCTTGCTGCCAGCACAGTGAGGACACAGAGGGAAGGTGCTATCTTTGAACTAGAAAATAAAATAAGAACCAGAAATAAGAACCTGACACCAAATCTGCTGGTGGTTTGCACTTTGACTTCAGTCTTCAGAACTGTGAGAGATAAATTTTTGATGTTTATAAACACGCACTTGATGGCATTTTTTACACTGTCCTGAGCAGGTGAAGACACTGATACAGTTTAATATGAACTTAAAGTGGTGTTTGAATACTACATTTGAACTACTGAGCACATTTGTTGCTTTACTTTTGTTTTTACAAACTTGCTGTTCAGGAGTGAAGCTCATGGGGTGTCCTTTCTTTCCCTTAACCCGCCATACGATAGAAAGCCACAGAATGAAAATGGAAGTATGTCCGAATTTCTAGGAGTTTCTGTGAGTTAAATATGGGTACAGAATTCATCAACGACCAAGTAATAACCAGAATACAACTGTGGCAAGTTTTTCAAGAATAGAATTGTGAATTTTTAAACGGTATCCTTAGTAGGTCCTAAAACTGTTTATGTGACTTCCCATTAAAATTGTAAGATGACTCAGAAAAGAATGAGAGATAAACACAATCCCCAAATCCTGGCTGATGGTCTATATCCAGAATCTAAGAAGGACTTTACTTTCTTATAAGGACAAAGATATTGAATTAGGGAATTAGCACCAACTACGTATGCTTTATTCATGTCAAAGAACTGTGGTGCTCTGAAGGAGGCTGGAAGCTCAGTATAAATTTCCTTTGTGCCAGTCCCTGACCTCCACACAGGCATCAACACGTTCACCTCTCTGGTGTGAAGAGTGTTTTGAACAACTTCAAACTATATTAGTAATTCCATCAAGTTTCTAGACTGTACCATCCTGGAATATAGTTGGGAGGTAGCTGGAAGAGTGATAAAGTAAGTAAATCAGTGCTCTCTGAGCATGAACCCAGTTCTCAAAATGTCCTTGCCGAAAGTCAGTGAATGCATTTGCTATCCTTATAAGTAAAGCAATCTTGATGCAGCCTCCAGACAATATATAGCTTATAAGATGACATTAAATTTAAACTATAAGAAAATGTAGCTTTTAGTAGTTTAACTAGATAGCAGTTATTTTTGTTGAAAAGAAAAAAAATGAGTTAAATGATAATTCACTGACTTCAGAGACACAGTTTGAAGCAGGTCTCTCTCTGTGTGTGGCTATCAACATAATGCTCGTGGTGGTGAACACCTCTTACAAAATGGTTGTGTGCCTCCATCCATTACACCTATATTAAAGGGAATGTGTGAAAAAGTGGGGCTAGTCCTATGTGATTCTGTTCCGAAGGCAAAAATTTTCCCAGAAACACTTGCAACAGACTTTCTACTAGATTCTACCAGTCAGAATTACATCTAGGATAGCATCAGATTTTGCAAAAAGAAGTACAAGTGTCCAATTGAATTTGAGTTTTATATAACTATGAACAATTGTTACTAGAAGTATGTTCAATATAATATTTGAAACACAAAATAATAAATATCTATTCATTATTCTTTGATACTGAAATCTAATTTGAATTCTATACTAAACCCGGCGACCCTAATTGGGTCATGATTCTACTATTCTACTACAAGTGTATCACGGCTACAAAGCATGATCAAAATATACAGTGAATGTTTGAATTAAAAATTCCTTTTTCTGGGCCGGAAATTTAGCTCAGTGGTGCTGCTGCCTGCCTTGCAAGCCCAAGGTCCCAAGTTGAATCCCTGGGAACAAAAAAAAAAATCCTTTTTCTCTTTAATGTCTATAGTTGTGCTATTGTGGCTGCCTTGGTTTCCCAAATCAATGCAAAGCATGTACCTTTTATTTTAATTTTGACTCTCGGGGAAGAGCCAGAAGTTGCTTGGTGCCAGCTAATCTGGTGAATAGGGTGTATGGGACACAGCATCCTGTTCGTGGAGCTGCCTTTCCATTGGCGTTCTGCATCAGCACTCACCATATAGTTTGCATCACCGCATAGAGACGTTCACAAAAACATGCTTCTGGAGCCGCCTCAGATAGTGACAAGAGTGGTGGGGCAGTGTATTCAAAGAAAGTGGGAGTGTTTCGTGGGAGATTAATGGCAATGTGACTTGTGCTGTAATAAATGATTTTATTTAAGCACATATTTTTAATCAGCTCTTGAATCTTGGCCAATCGTGATCCATTATTTAGTTTAAACACACTGCCAGTTTAAAAAACAAAACAAAACAAAGGCAAAGGACTAAAACCAGGAAATTTTTTTTTGCAAGAAAAATAAATACAGGTGAAAAAGAGAAAGCAGTTGATAGTGGCTGTCAGAAGCTACTGGCATGCTCGTTTTGTTTGCTCTAGGAGTTGACAGAGCACGGTGTGGATAGCAGAGACCTGACAATCAGGTGCACCACCTGCTGCCCAACTACAAGTGTCCAGACTCCCAGGGACACAAGACTAAGCAAAGGGAAAGAAATACTATCTATAATCTACTTTTTGATTTCCAGTTGACAATATAGACATCTTTACAAAAAAAAAATATATATATGTATGTAATTGATTTTGAGGTAGGAGAGATCTTTCTCAAAAATATGAGTAGGAGTTACACAGTACTGAGAAGTAAGTTTTTTAGAAAACTATATGAAGATTCAATGGATTAAAAAAATTAAAATCTAAATACAAACTGATAGTCAGTTTTGCAACAAATAAAGCAAAGATAGTGTTTATCTTATTAAGTTAATAATTTCACTCATTACTAATATCCTAGAAAATAAGAACAAAGTATAGGAATAACAGAATCATAGAAAAATATGCATGACAATGATGTGTTTAGAAAAAAATCCAACAATTTGCTGATAAAATATCAAAAGCAAGCAAACAACACACCACTTTTATCTATCACATGTTCTGTCCATCACGACAAGGCAGTTTCTCAGACTTGTATGCTAATGGTAGAAGCCACAGCTGATGCAATATCCCTGAAAAGCAATTTAAAATGGAGCAATGAAAGGGCCCTCTTACTAACATCCAAAGCTAGGAATCCCCACTCCGGAAACAGTCATTTCATAGGCAAATAGTTCCCCAGAAATCCCACTTCCCTTTATTTGAAACAATGGGAAAACATTTAAAATAGGAATAAAAATGTCTTCAGATACCCAGACATTCTAGAAAAGACAAAATTATAAGTACAGAACATGCATAGAACAGATCAGCGGTTTCCAGGGACTGGGTAGGAAGTGGTTCTGACAGCAGTGAGTTAGGATAAGGGAAATTTGAGGCCGTTGAAATGGTTCTGTGTGCTTTTGGTGATGGTGATCATTAGAATCTATGCATGGGTTAAAACTCATAAAATGCTGGGGAGTTAGCTCAGTGGTTCTGGTGCCTGCCTTGCAAGCACAAGGTCCTGAGTTCGATCTCCTGTACCAAAAAATAAAGGAAAGAAAACTCATAAAATTATACCAAGAAAGAAGAAAGGAGTATAGGAAAGTAAGGAGGGGAGGAGAAGGAGGAGGACAAGGATGAGGCAGAAGAAAAAGAAGAGAGAAGGAGAATAGAATTATTTTACTGAATGAAAACAAAAACATTTGTTATCAATACACAATATATAGGCATTTTGGGAAAAAATCAGAAAAGAAAACCATATAAAAATTTTAAAAATACTTTGTACTGTCTCCCAACATAGAAAAATTAAGAGCTAATAATAGCTGTATTAATTCTTACATAGCTTTTATTTCTATATATGCATCTATAGCTATTGATGAAATATATACTTGGGTCATATTTTATTTAGTCCATATTTATATTGTATAATATAAACATTTTTCTATATAATTACATATTTTCTATATATTATACATAATGTGATGATTGAATTTCATAGCCAATGAATATACTACAAGTTGTTTAATCACTTTTGTGTACTAAGTGATATAATTGTTAAGTATGAACTCCCCATTGTTTTTAAATATATACATATATGTCTATTTTATGTTGAAAGAGGTATGTTTTTTAACAAAATGCTGGGCAATATTCTTGGAGAAGAGTTGCTATGGTTCTGTTTAGGTTTTCTGAGCTATGAACAATACTTGCTGTATTTCTTCTTTGTCGAGGAGCTGCTGGGCCAGCCTGTCTCACATGATATGCTCCCCTTTCTTTCTTTTGCTAGGAATGTAGTCATTGCAAAATGGCTATCTTCTATACTTTTTCACATTCATTGGATTTAGCAAGAACAATGAGATATCCATTGAGATTGATAGTCCTTGAATCTTATAAAAAATACAGGAATTTAAATCTTTAATATTTATAGACTAATATTTATAGTTATATATTTATATATTTAATATTTATAGACTATTTACCAAATTTAAACTAGTGTATTTAATATTTCTCATGCTATAGCAATTATAAAGACAAATAAGAATGATTATACTATCTCCAGAGGCAAGCTCTGAAAATTTTATTGCATTTCGTTGTGATACCAAAGTGAGACAAATAAATAATCAATAGATTGTTTGTACACAAAATTCAATAGCAGTTCAAGCCTGCATAAATCAGGTTAGGAAACACAGATAATTCATCTCCATGCATACACAAGGATCCCAGGCAGAAACTCCAATGTCACAGAAAGATTAGTTTTCTGTGACACATTGCTCCACCTCTAGCACAGGGGGCCATTCCGGAATGTCCACATGGGAAGGGGTGTTTCAGAGATGAGTGTTAACATGGCAATATCCTGTTTAACTTCTCCGTTATCTAAACAATCTATGTTCCAGAGCCTGGTTGCCATCCAAGCTGGAGAATGCAAAGGGCTGAAGCCGGCCTCCTTCTTGCTATGGATGGGATATCAAGCCATAAAGCAGCCATTAGGCAGTGGCATGATGGCCACCAAATCCACAAGCACCACTAAATACCACAGCCTCCAAGTTCTGTGTCAACTCCCTACATCCAGAATCCCACAGAAAGACCTCAAATGGTGAAAAGCTAAGGGTGCTGGGTGGCTCCACTGAAGACTCCACTTTAACTTACATCTCGGAACTGCAGATGCAACTCAGACTCTGTATAAATTCCTCTACTTACCAGACATTTGATCCTGGAAAACCTGTGAATCAGGACTTCATAGAAGAAGTTATTAGGTGGTTAAATAATTTTAATGGTCAGAATCATTTTTGCCCTATAGGATGAAGTCAATCCTATAATTTTCAAATTACCTGTAGTTAAAGGTTTGCTTCATTTTTGTTTTGCTTTTTTCCCTGCTGTCAAGTACTGGGTTTACAGTGCTACCTCTAGTTCTAGCTTTCAACAACATAGGTCCCACTCACCTTCTCTTTCTGGGTGTAAATTCCTAGAAATGTGGGGGGCAAATAGGGTGCATGGCTTCCTCCAGCATACAGATAGAGTTCATTGATCTTAACTTCAAGAACTAAGTCTTGGGCTATATCAGAGATTCTAAATAGGTAGTAAAAGAATGCACAACCTAAAAATCTATTATACTACAGCTACAGGGACTGCTCTCATAATAACATTTTAGTGATAAGTACTTTACAGAGGGTATGACACCTTCCCTTCCTGCACTGTGCTCTGACCTTGCCTCCTCTCCTTTCTTAAAATCATCTCCTTATATTTGTAGCACGGAGCTCCGAATCCATCTATTTTCCCAACAAATAGCTTCTGTAAATTTCTGCCTTCATTCATGTGCATGATGTAGGAGACAATCAACAATTGAAGAAAATTTCAAAGAGTCATAATTGTAATGAAGAAAATGAAATAGGTATCATGAAAAAGAGTGGGCAGGGCTTCTAGGTCTGGAGCATCATGCTTCTCATCATCAGCCCCTAAAAGCCTTAGTGCAAAAGATCAACCAAAGTGAAGACTTCTAGGAAGACAGACTTTTATATGCTGCAGTTTTCTTTTTAGAATTATAGTTCAATTAATCCAAGGTATCCTTGGACTCTTAAGTTCCCTGTCCATTTCCCTCTGGCTTGACCCATTGCTCAGTCTCCGTTTTCCTGTTTTCTCCTCATAGATGATAAAAGCTATGTAACTACCAGCATTTTCCTTTATGCTTTGAGTTCTAGGGATATTATAAGTTAATGCATGTGTCCGTTACAGTAATCACTTTGGAACTTATAATGCTTATCTGTGGTTTTTTACCCTCCTTCATCTCCTCTTCCTACTGTGGTTTAATTTTCCCTGGTCCTGATATTTTATTTATGTCTTACCATTTTGTTGGTTGTGTTTTTGTAAACTACCCTCTAAGCCCTTTGTGGATTAATTCAGAATATAAATAAGCCAATTGCTTAAGCAAGCCACTTGCTTAAACCAGTTTTTAGTTCATTACCTCTACCATCTCAGTCACATGAATCCTCAAAAAAATATTTTTTCTTCCAGATTTTAAAGTTCTAATTTTACTGCAAAATGCCTCTATAAAAATAGTAAGATTTTTTTAAAATTGCAAATAATTTCATTTGTGAAAAGTAAACTTCAACCTTAAACACTACTACATTTTATTGATTTATTTCTGAAGATTTCTCAAAATAATCAAGGCTATTCTAAATGTCAACAGGAGTAATTCTTCCAAGGACTTACTACTCTTTTTATTTTCAGTCTTCACATGTATGTAGTAATTTACTCCTTGCATGATTTTAGATTTGTTCATATTTAAAGTGTATCATATTTATCGGAAAATTTCAAGACTTGGTTATAATCTAATGAAGTAAATTAAAAAAAACACAAAAATGTGTTATAGCTGAGAAGATATTGATGTTTGCCTACTCAAATCTTAATCACCTGTATGGAAACTTATCATAAAGAAATTTTCAAATGCAGAATAAAATCTAGAAAAGTTAGTTTATATAGCTAGCTAAGAGAAAATATCTTTAATGCACAACAGTTCTTGTAAATTACCAAGGAAAAGCAAAATGGTCAATCTGTGTGAACATGCAAATCATGGAAAAATAAATGAAATATGAAAAGAGGTGTAACCTCACCATAATAAATGCAATTAAATGTAAAGAACTATGAGATATCTTTTTTATGTAATAGGCAGATTAAGTCATTTGATAATAATGAGTTTTATCCAGGATACCAAGATATTTCTTCTCACATGATATTGGTGGAAGTATATATTGCTATAAATTTCAGAAGATAGTGTTTATCAATATTTTTAAAAGTCCATATTCTTTAATCCATTCAATTGATTACTGGGGAGGCTTTATAAGTGAATCACAGATTTTCCAAAGGCATAATACTTGTAATCTTAAAACAATTAGAATAAATGTTTACCAAGATATGATTAATTAAATTTCATCATTTCTTCAGTAAGTGATTATTGATCACTGTTTGCCTGTTATGGTTTACCTCTGGGCAGCCCCCAGGAGCCCTGTGCTCATAGGTGGGTCTTTTGGAAGAGGATTGGGCCATGGGGCACAATAGCTGACATGCTTTGAGGAGGTGGGGCCTGGCCAGAGAAGGAAGTCACTAGGGTGTTACCTGAAAGGGTGAAGCTCCCTCCCCAGTTTGTATCTTCCTGATACCATGATGTGAAGCTGGGCCAGGCTGCCTCCTGATGGCCATGACATGAACAGCTTTTCCTCCAGCATACCCCTCTGCCATACCATTCTGTGTTTGAGCCTACCAAACACTGATTGAAACTTCTGAAGCATGAACCAAATAAACCTCTCCTCCTATAAGTTGCAGATGTTGGGTATTTTGTCCCAGGCACAAGAAAAGAGACTAAGACAGATTTAGGTACTGAGAAATGGGATTGTTGGGGAGACTACACCTGACCATGTAGTTTAGAAACCTTTGGAAAAAGTTTGTGGGGGAATTTAGGGAGGTTTGAGGATACTGGCTTGAGAAGCCACAGATGCTGCAAGGCAAGCTTAGCAGGAGAAATCTGGTTGGAGTTAAAAAAATCTAATGCTAATAAAAATGCATCTGGAATGAATAGACACTCCTCAGATGAAGAAGTAGAAATGGCAAATAAATATATGAAAAAATGTTCAACATCACTGGTCATTTGAGAGATGCAAATTAAAACAATGCTGAGATTTCATCTCACTCCAGAAAGAATCACTGCTATCAAGAAATCAATGAATAACAAATGCTGGTGGGGGTATGGGGAGAAATGAATCCTTCTCCAGTGTTGGTGGGAGTGTAGGTTGGTGCAACCACTGTGGAAATCAGTATGGAGATTCTTCAAAAAACTAGGATTAGAGGTCCCACTTGACCCAGCTATTGCCCTGCTGGGCATCTGCCCCAAAGAATTAAAAGCATCATACCATGGTGATATATGACCATCCATGTTTACAGTGACACAGTTTATAATAGCCAAATCTTGGAAACAGCACAAATGGCCATCAGCTGATGAATGGGAAAATGTGGGTTTTTTTATACAAAGGAGTACTACTCTGCTATAAAAAGATAAGCTTGAGACATTTATAGGTAAATGGATACAACTGGAGACTATACTTTTCAGTGAAATAATCAGACACATATGTGTAAATTATATTATCTCTCTGGTGTGAGAAAAATGAAAGGGTAAATAAGAAGCAAAATGTATAATAGATATTGTGATATAGGAAGAAACTATTCAAAGGGAAAGGGAAACTGTGAAGGGAGAGGAGAGAAAAGGAAAGGGAAAGAAAAAAAGAGAAAAGAAGGAAAAATGGAAACAAAGCTTCTGTAAATAAGGAGGGGAAAGGAGTTGAAGGGAGGGGAGAGGATTGGGAGAAAAAGAGGAAACAAGATATCCATCTACAGGTACAAACTCCCTGTGATGAATATGATGACTATGTATTTTTAAATTGTACCAATAAAATTAATTTTTAAAATGCAGATGGTGAAAACAAGGCTCAGGAGTTTTCATTTGGGAACAAGGATTCCACTGGCTGTTGGACTGAAGACAGGTGTGTTATACTCTAGCAGGAAATTTGTCTGCATTTTTCTCAGGTTCTGAGAAATTGCAGGAGACTGAGATTAAGGGTAACAGACTAATCTAATGGCAGAAATTTTAAGGCAGCCTGATATTCAGGCTGTAGCATGGATAGTTTCTCCTGCTGCTTTTAGCGATATTTGTACTGAGAAATGGGAGCAAAAATCATCCATTTAGAGGTTTTTATTTTCAACAGAAAGGAAGTTCTTATAAAATGGGGGCTTGTAAAGTTTTGGCCAAGGAGCACTTGATTGCTGAAAAGATTAGCATTGAAGAGAAGGCAGGTGCTTTGGATCAGGACAGTAGGAAAGATGCTTTGCTACATTGCATGGATCAGCAGGACTCCTCCCTTTGCAGCCTCATGGATGTAATGCTGCAAAGCTTTTATTTGTGAAAAAGGCCTGGGGGTAGCCCAGCTCATTCAGGGCCAACTAGGAAAGTTTTCTTGTGAGATCTCTTGTCTGTTGCTTTTCCTGTGCTTGAAGTAGGAAAAAATATCTTTCCTTTCAGATGAATCACCAGACTCCTAATTAATAAAACTCTGTGACAAAATACATAAATAATTTTTCTCCAATGATAGGAGTGTGGACTACATTTGAAAGTTTTAAAGTAATTAGGTATTGAGGCAGCCTGCTCAGGTGCCTTGCCTCCAACAAAGAGAACATCAGCTATTGTGTACAAGTAAGAATATCTTTCTGGCTGGTAGTGGGGGTTCGTGCCTATAGTCTGAGCATTCTTGGAATCTGAGGCACAAGGTTGGCAAGTTTGAGCCTAGCCTAAACAACATGGAGACTCAGTGAGAACTTGTCTTAAAATAAAAAGTAAGGATGGGCAGGTATGTAGCTTGATGAAAAGGCCCTGGGTTCAGTCTGCAGTTATAAATAAATAAATAAATAAATAAATAAATAAATAAATAAATGTAAATATATATTCTTTAACCCTTTCCTCAATGAGCTGACTGTAGCAATGGACACATGCATTGGCTTTGTCCATGTTATTGTAGACAGCTAAGTTAGACAAAAATTAATAGGCAGTCAGAAAGGGATTGGGCCCTCAAAGGAGTCAATGCAAAAGATAAGGCACATCAAAACTGTGACTGGAGATGAACTGGAAGGCAGTCAGGGCTGCCAGCCTCCTTAGAGATAGACAGCAGCTTGAAATCATACTGTAATCAGCACCACCTGGTCCAGGGAGCCTAGATAGGGATCAGACACATAGGTAGTGACCAGAACACCCTGACTCATACTCCCATCCCTTCCCTGGGATGACTTTGTCCTTTGTATGTTAGAAGTTATAGATAAGCTCAAGTTAATGATGTTATATATCCTCACTACATGCTTTGCTTCCCTATTAGATCAGTATTAGCCAAGCTACTGTACTTGTGACCCTATAGATTGAATGTGGTTTCAGTGGCAACCCACTTTCAGGACCTTCTGTCTCACAGGTGCTTTCTCTCAATGAAATTTTCCTTTGTCCTTGAATCCATCCTTTGGTTATTGGGAGACACAAACTCAGCAGATCTGACCTCTAACAGGCTGGGAGTCTCTTCCCCAAGACAATGCCAAACTTGGACCCTCCAGCCATCAAGGTTCACCCAATACCTTCACCCCATGGCCTCTGGTAGATGCAGAAAAGTAACTTTGAATATGTATTTGTTCCTTATCATTAGACAAAATCTAAAATCAACAAAACCTGCTGTTAGCTTCTATTTACAAATCCAGTTTTTGACTTAGAATGGTGGCTGGGATGACTCTTCATGCAGAAATTTCTAATTAATGGCACACACCATGTATTTTTATCACAATCTGCCATTAGAGGTGAGGAACATGCTTAAAATGGGGCAAAGAAATATAGCCACGCATTGTGTCACCTGGAATGTTCAGGGAAAAGGAAAAGAGAGCAGGCATTCTGGATGGGGCAAAGTGACTACACAAGGTCTTCGTGTAGAAAGAAAATATCTTTATATCCTTGACACCTGGATACACACTATTTTATCATGCTTGACACAGTGAAAACTGACTCACAGGACAAGTAAGAAGACTTTTCTACTTAGTGGGACCAAAGAACAAAGGTTGGCATTGGAGTAGGCTGTCAGGTTGAGAAGTCACACAGTCAGAGAGGCTCCATTGTTGTGAGTGTTTATGTTGTGGTTGAAGCACACAATCTCTTAATGTAAGTTGTGCTTAACATTACACATCTAAATAATTGAAGAGATTAATTTTTTCATTTGGGAAACATAATTTTTGTTGAAATAACCATTTTTATCCTCTTTATCTTCCACTGAGTGTACAGGCTCCATTAAAAAGAAATATTCAAAGTAGATATTTTGGTAGCATTGTCATTAACTGTCAAAACTAGCAGTAAGATATTTTCAAGAAAAGCTTGCTAGTATAACTTTTAAAAAGGGGCATACATATAATTATTATTTGTTATGTCCAATGTACTATTTCCAAAACTATGTAATTTATATATTTTTACCTACTTGGGAAGATCTGTAGTGGCCTGAAGAAAAGATATTTCAACCTAAATGTACTGATTCTTAAGGTCTTTTGTATGTACATTTTTGAAATAGTCAATCATTTAGAGTGCTTCTCAGCATTTCATATCTCTACCTCAAATTCTTTTGTTGTTGGTGGTGATGTTCTCGTTTCACCAACTTGGCCAACACAAATTCTTGGTCTGTTTAGGGGCTACTGTATTTCTTTTATAGACTCTAATACAGTACCCCTTAAATCCCTTACCTGTAGTTTCACTTTCTGTGCAGTTATCTGTGGTCAACTGTGGTCTGAAAATATCAAATGAAAAATTAGAGAAATAATTCCTAAGTTTTAAATTGTGTACCACATTGAGTAGTGTGGTGAAATTTCACTGCTCCATTTATCTGGGGACATGAATCACCCTTTGCCCGGTGTATCCATGATGTAGTATATACAGTTAGTCATCTTGCTCATGTTATCAAAAGAAAAAAGGATAAAAAGCTAAGATAAGGGTGGACAGATAAGTGCCCCTCTTCCTTGGAAAGAAACTTATTAGGCACATTATGCTAAGCTAATAACTCCTCCCTATCTTTAGGCTGGACTTGAAAAACTTAGTAACAGGCTTTCTTTGAAGTTGGCTTGCTCAGTAACTAATTTTTAAAAGCTCTGTGAACAAAGCACAGTGGCAATTCCAATTCCAGAATCTCCTTGGGATAGATATCCATCAAGAGCTATTTCCTATTTACAATTATTAATCTCTCAGCTTCCTCTTTCTGTCTGTGATTTCATTCTTTGACTTCATAAGACATCAAGAAGCTTGCATTTGTACAAAATTAGCTGTTTCAATATGTATGTATGCATAATAAGCAAACACAGTATATACAGATGATCTCAAAATCATGATGGTTCAACTTTATTATTTTGACTTTATGATAGGTTTGTTGGGATATTAAATACAGTTTTGATTTACAGTATTTAGAATGTAGGATTGCTTTATCATGACATAACCCTGTCATAAGGAGCATATTAAAAGGCCCACTATTTCCCTCATTTCTGGTCTCCACTGGGGGCTTTGGAATAATACCTTGTAGGTAAGGAGGATTAATGTGTTCCTATTAGAGATTTTTAAAAAGTGTAGGGACACATATGTTTACAACAAAGAAAATGACTAAGGCATTGTCTTACTTACTTTTCTCTCATTGCTAAGACAAAATACCTAACACCCAAAGTTAAGAGAAGAAAGCTTTATTTGGCTAACAGTTTGTAGAGGTTTCAGTCCATAATTATCTTGCTCCAAGGTAGGGTAGCACATAGCAGAGGGGCATCACAGAGGAGAAACAGTTCATGGAGTACAGAAGCTAGGAAAGCAACAAAGAGTGACCGAAGCTCTTTATATCCCCTATATCTTATCCAGGCTTCTTAGAGGGGTAGCACTCACATCCTTAATCCTAGTGTCCTTGATCCCAGCATTGCACCATGAATCAATCCGAACATTACACACTCTCAATCCAGCCATCTCTGAAAAAGCCCCACTTCTGACTGCATGAGGCTTGGGGGGCTGCATCTAGATACAAGCTGTAACAGGTGTAGACATTTTCTATCTTTACTATTTTTCATTGGTGTATATATATTTGCAGGCTTTATTTCCCTTAAAAATGTGTCTTTCCTTTAGATGAACTTGTTCTTTTTATATTAAAGTTAATATACTTTAATGAAAGTAATATATTTGCACATTATATAGACAAAATATGCTCAGACTGTAATCTGGTTTTTCATTAACTCAATTCTAAAACAATTCAAAAATTAACACAATGAAAAAAGCTTTTTTTACCCTAAGCAAAATTGGTCTTTGATAAATTAAAAGTGTCCTGAAAAGTTTTGACATATTTCTTAGATGCTTGTTTCTTGTTCATCTTTTAAAAAACATATTGCTCCCTTTTTGGACATTCTTTTATTCTTGGGAGCCACACAATATTTTCACACTCCGCTATTTCAGGAACACTTTGACCCAAAAGTCATCTCCAGCTTCCTGCTTGAAGGAATACACCCACTGGAGTCATGGCTTATACCACGCATAAGGTATAGTTTATGTGAAAGGACAAAACATATTCTGAAACTCCAAACACTGGGATAATAGCTGGAGACAAAAGACCTTCAATTTATTCTACAAATTCATACAACATTAGGCTAATTTGTTTTGAAAGCTACATCTTTGTTAAAGCACGTTATTTCTCAAATGATAAGATTTGCCTAAGATTACATTGCTAACTAATGAGAGAACTCAATTTTCCCTTTATTAGACAATATTAGCACTTATATATGAAACTATTGAAATGATTACTTAAATCTACCTAAATCTAGGTTAAAATCATCTGAAGAATATTTTTATTTCAGTATTAATATGTTCACTATAAAATTATTAACAGTTTAAAATAATTCTAATCTTGGACAGGAATCATATTTATTTACAGCTTATTTATTTGAAACTTCAACAATCACTTTAATATGACTCACAGAAGATGAGCTTTTATTATTTCCTCACATGCTGGCTATTTTTATCAAGCTGTTTTTCTACATTAATACTAATTTATGAGTATAATTTGATTTTGGTAATATTATTCTGTCCGTTAGAAAGTGATGCCATAGGAAAATTTTGTTTGAATAACAATAGCTTTTTAAAAATAAATGCATAATTTTATGGTATTTATTTCAATGATTTTTAATTTTACATAAAAAGACGCATCTGATTTGTATAATAGTATGACATAATGTGGTACCATTTCCATTTTCTCTAGGTTTCAATTTGCTGTTGTATGTATGCATGGTTTCCTCTTTTTTTTTTCAGATCTATTACAGTGGACCCTTGACTTGGTGGAACTCAATTCCCAAGGGCCGGTTGTAACTCAAGTTGGTCAGTGAAGGCTCAGGCTCTTCTATGCAGCCTTCAGAGTTTCTTTCCTGTACACAAGCAGATCTCAGTGTCCTTAGAGACACTGGCCCATATTTCTCAGTGAACCCCACACAGGAAAGGATGCTGTCACGTTCCTTCCAAGACTCTTCCAGGGCTAAATCTGTATATGAGACCATCTGGAAGCACAAGTGGCCGGCATTTGAGTAATAACTCAAGACTTTGTTTATAAGTTAAAAATAAAATTCCAGTAGTAACTCAAGCTGTTCTTAGGTTGGGCTGGTTGTAACTTGAGGGTCCATTCTACTGCTTTAGTCTGCAGAATTCATATCCCATTTGTTAGCTAGAGTAACATTATTTTTCCATGTAAAACTAGTAGCATAGACTTAATGTATTCTGGAAATGAGGACTGTGTCTCCATGAACTCACAAGTTCACAGTAATTTGTCAAAGTTCAGAAAAATACATCTCATCTTGACAACAGAAATTAGCAAGGAGGGGTTTGGTAAAACCTTGCTGTTCTCATTAGTACTGCAGGGCAGCAAGTAATTAGAGGAAAAAGAGCTGACTAGTGCACTTTGGATATAGGACAGCTCGCTCGATTTGTGGGTAGCATTCATTACTATTTCCTGAGGATCACATCAGGCCATAATAAAAGTGGCCGATGGTTTGCTTTAACCATTTGAAAGTGAAGAATGTAGACCAAGTTTTCAAGAAATATTTAAGTCAGAAAACTACCACCATGGATGTCAGAAGAAGGAGACAGAATTCTCAAATTAGATTGGCCACTACAAGTTTGTGACCTTTGACTGATTATTGATTGCTCCATCTTCAATACATTTTTCTGTAAAACGATGAGAAAAGCCTGGGTAGTATCCCTGCTTTAACTCTATGGTTAGATAATGGCTGAGTCAGTGTATCAGTGTAGTAGGGAGACACTTACATGGCTAACTGACATGAAAAGTAACCCTGGAAAGGGTTTGCCGAGCCAGGTGTGCAGGTGGTTTTCCTTTCAGTCCTGGCCACACAGTGGCCTCACAGGCTCCTGCCCATCACTGAGGCAGCCACAGAGGCTGTGGAAACCATGTCTCCAAGGATGAGCATGGTTTCTCCTTAGAGGAGCAGCTGTTGTGGCGCTAGTAGGGAGAAGAATAGCTTCCTAATGAATTTCAGCAGTTGGTATTTTCCAAAGAAGTTGCATTAGGCTTTTCTGGGCTGTGTATTAGAGTCACACAGTGACTTCTGAAATAGAGATGAGGATGTCAGAATCCCTGCTGAGGGGGCAGGCAGGTGTGGCTTTCAGATGGCAGGGTGGCTTTCAGATGCAGTCAGGGTGGCTTTCAGCACACGGATAATACTGGAACCATGTATCCTGATTAAGACTGGAACATTCATTTTCATTTCAGGGATTTCCTCAATGCAATCATTTGGGAAAAGGTTCCAGGGATCTCAGAGTCCAGAGATTCTGGGATCACATCAGAAGGTCTGTGGCCAGCGGGTGAGGGGTGTGCATCACACACCACCTGTACCTCAGGAGAGGGTTTTATCTCTAAGTACTATTGCCCAGGTTGCATGTTGTATGCCTGAATGCCTCCCAGGAATGGTTAGAAATTTAAGCAATAATGGAAAGAACACAAACTTACAGTAAACAATAAAATATTTCTGTTTCATAATGACCTCACAGATATTGGTACCTTGATTCTTATGAAATCATTTAAAAATAAGCTATAATCATTGTGAAAGGCCAAGAATAAATGAGTACGATATAAACAAGCTCAAAGTTATGTTAAAATTACTTTACCTTTGTCTTCAAACCTGTAGTATGTATTTTTCCAATTCAAAAACCAGCAAAAAGTGATTTGAACTTGCTACTCTTTGTAATTGATCCAATTTTTAGTTCTCCTTTATACTTTCAGAATTTTTTTTGTTTTGGTACCAGGGATCAAACTTGGGACCTTGCACTTTCGAGGCAGGCAGCAGAACCACTGAGATAAATCCCAGGCCCCTCGGAATTATTTTTCAGAAAAGGAAAAATTACCTACATTCTCGCCTCCATATCCTTATGACAGAGTCTTTTAAATCCTTGTAGATCACATCTACCTACTACTCTAAGTAAACTAACAATTTGAAATCTATCTATCTATCTATCTATCTATCTATCTATCTATCTATCTATCTGTCTATCTATCTAGTGATTACAGCTCATAAAATCTTCCTACTTCAGTGCATATCAACAGGTTAAATTATTTAAATTGATTTATTTAAAATTAAATTATTTCAGCCAAAACTCCACTAGCATTAAACAAAAACTTTTAAGTTTCTGCCATAATCACTAAAATGTGATATCTAAGAAAAAAAACCTTGTACATGAATCCTGAGCAATGCTATGCCTGATAGAAGCCCCTACTCTGGCCTTGAAAGCTGTGCTTGGTCACGATTCTCAATTTGATCACCAAATTTGTAAATAATTAAGCTTTAGGATATCTTGTTTTCTTTCTTGATTTAGAAATGAGTATTAAAAAGATGAATGGTCACAAGATGGTGGAAGAAAATAGAAACAGCTGCCAGAAAGAGTCTGGTGAGATGGTGGGAATGAAAAATGGTAGCTGACCCTCTCTGACGGAAAGAAAGCCGGTGGTCCGGGATAAGTTAGGGCGCCACCAGCACTCAGGTCTTTCTTCCGGGTCCCTGGCTGCCGCCCTGGCCCGGCTAACCTACAGGGGCACAGGACAGAGAGTAGTCTCGGGAGCGAGGGCAGTGGGTTCCTGACTCCACGGAGCTCACCAGCCCAGGCAAAGCTTCTTAGGTTAAACTCGAATCAGATTTGAGGAGAGGCATCATGGCCACTGGGAAGCTGCTATGTAACGAGAAAATAAACAAAGGAGTATTACTCATAAAAGAAAGCTGAAGTACTGATCTAGGGAAAGAAACTCAAAGGTAAAAAATGCTGCTGAATATTTTATTTTTTAGAAAACCTAACAAAACAAGGGCTCAAAGACCAATAGTAACAATGTCTTTTCAAGAATCATTGGAGAAAAATAATTTTTTTCAACTTTAACCAATTTATTTTCTATTCTCTTTTTAATTAATTTATTGGTACTTTTTTGACAAATAATGATCACATTCATCATAGGGATGTGTACATAATATATCTTAATTCTTTTCTTTCTCACTCCTCTCCCTTCCCTTCCATCTTTCTTCCCCTCTCCATTTACAAAACTTTGTTTCTATTGTTTTCCTTCTATTCCTTTGTGACTTTTTTACCCCTATTCTCTTCTTTTCCTTCTCCCTCCCCCTTGTTCTCTTCCCAATTTTGTTCTTCCTACTTCCCAATATCTATCCTTCATTTTGTTCCTGACTTACCCTTTGGGTTTCTCACAAAGAGAAACAGTACAATATTTAAACATGTGTGACCAATTTATTTCACTTAAAATTATGTTCTCAAGGTGCATCCATTTACCTAAAAATATCTCACGTTTATCCTTTATGGCAGAGTAGTACTCTGTTGTATCATATTTTCTTTATCCATTCATCTGTTGATGGGTGAATGAGTTGCTTCCACTATTTAGCTATTACAAATTGTGTTGCTATAAACATGGGTGTGCATATATCATCCTGCTATGATGTTTTAAACTCTTTTGGGAAGATACCTAAAAGGGGAACAGCTCAGAAGAGATTCAAATGGAATCTCTAGTTTTAGTCTTTTAAGGAATCTCCATACTGATTTCAACAGTGGTTGTACCAATTTACACTCTCACCAATCATGGAGAAGGATTTCTTTTTCCCCATAGCCTTGCCAGCATTTGTTATTAGTTGGTTTCTTAATGATAGCCATTCTTTCTGGAGTGAGATAGAAGAAATTTTTAAAAATCACAGGACCATTCATATTCTGATTTACACCAAAAGGTCAAAGTAGATAATTTTCCATGGCAGTATTACCAAAAGCCAGTTAGAGTTCTACTAAGTGGATACTGCAGTATTGTTTATTTATAGACAAAAAATGTCAATATGTGATTATTTTTCTATAGTTTGGGTAAGGAGACCTCTGAGTGCACTTTGAAACTCTAAGATTGTCTCTCTGAAAGACATGTCAGCTGAGCACCTTCTTAGGTAGATTAATCAGTTGCAAGACTGTCAGTAACCTAAGACTGAAAGTGAAATGCGAAAATTAAACTGAACACTGTATCAAATATATACTCAGACAATAAAAAGTTAATCCTATTGTGTGGTAAAGTCTAAATACATCAATATTTACGAAGAAATAGGAAATGGAAATAACTTTACTCCCTTCCCTCCACAGAGAACTGGTTCAGATATTTTTGTAGTAAAATTCAACCAAACCTTTGAAGACCAGCTAGATCAAAGATTCTAAAATGATTCTAGAGAACTGCTAATTATATAGACTCCTTAATTCTTTTTATCAATAATTATATCAATAACTAAATCTGAGTATAGAAATATATTTGTAAATATTAATTAGAAATAGTAGGTGAAATACTAGAATGCTAAGTCCAGTATCATATTAAGAAAATAATACAAATGATCAGATGCAATTAATTCCAGTGATAGAAATTTTGTTGAATATAAGGATATCATTTAATATCATAAATATGATAAAATACCATATAAAATGTCATATAAATATTTACATATATGCTGAAAAGTCTTTGACAAAATTCAACACTTATTCTCAAGAAAACAGAAAATATTTAATTTGAAGACCAGCCTCTTATTGACTGAAAACAGTAGGTACATTTTACTAAATGGGAACACAGCAAGAATATCCACTATCTTTGCTGCTACTCGATAGCCTACTATAATGTATTAGCTAGGGCTGTGGATATATATGTATAAATCTTATTATACATATATATGCATATATTTATGCAAAGAAATTAGAAAAGACAAATCAGTGGCAAAATATTCGGAAGAAAGAAGAAGGAAACTATTGTTATTTGCAGATAATGTAATAGTGAACTTTGGAAAGCTAAGGGACTCTTTCATAAAACTAACATTAATCATTAATAACAAGAAACAAAAAGCTTGAAAATATTCAATGATCAATAGCACTCTTTAGATACAATGACAGTCCAGAATACCTAATACTAGAGAAAGCCTGTTTGCCACAGCAGAAAAGAGTAAACTCTTGAAAAATTTTAAAAGAAATATGCAAAACCTTTATGAGGAAAACTTTAAAACACTGGAGTAGACATTAAAAAATAGGATTTCATCTGCTCTTGGACAGGATAACTGAACACCATAATCATATCAACTCTCCCTAAGGGAATTTAAAAATAATACAATCCTAATAAAAATACCATCAAGCTTTTAAATAAATTAGATAAGTCCACATTAATGTGCATAAGGTAACATTAAACATGTAAGCATAGCCAACAAAACATTATAAAAAGAAACTTACATGGTTTGGTAGCTCTATGAGATTTTCAGGTGTATTTTAAAGCTCTAATGTATAACAGTGTTGTCCTGACACATGACAGATACCACAGTGGAGCAGATGGAAGGCCCGAGTACCTTCACAAGCACACGGAAATCATTGCACAATAAAGGTAGCTTCTCAGACCACTAGAGCAAAATGGACTACAATAAACAGCACGGTGACAAATGGGTAACCATTTGGAAGAGATTAAAGTTAAAACCATACTTCATGCCTTACACAAGAATAAACTACAAATGGATTAGCACTTACATATTATAAATGAAACAATATAAACACTAGAAGAAAGCGCTTCTGTGTAGAAAATCTCTACCCCACCTCCATGTAGAAAAACTATGAGCAAACATATCTGTGCAATTGTAAAAGACTAAAAAGATGAACTAGAAAATAATGAAGCTGTTTACTCATTATATTAGATTTTGAGTTGCTGGAAATAAAGTGAAAAGAATGAGGAAATGAGAATAGAATGGAAGGAATGAGAAGGAAAGCCACTTTTGTTGAACATGATATGCATACATCTGTGCATATTTGTATATATGAATAGACATACACATGTCCACATGCAGATACATAGGCACAGGAGCATGAAGAAAAGGAGCAACACGTGGGCGTGTGTGTATGTGTGCTCACTGCAGGACTGGGGTTACCCAGCTCTGAAGGCTTAGAAGGAATGTCACTCCAGGAGTAATGAACTAACCCACATCCAGGTTTTGGATCCCACACAAGATTTGTCACCAAAGGAAAACTAAACTTCCTTGAAAGGGGCACTGATTCCAGACTGTAACTAGTACATATTTGGTAGCAAAGGCTGGGAAGATTTGAGCAATAAAATAAATAGTGATAATAATTTATAATAACATAAAATCAAACAATGACCCTTGAGCACATATATTTGTATAAGTGAATAAACAAAGACTGACAGCTATACCAAAAAAAATTTTAACTAGTAAGTAAAGAAATGATTATGGAAATAATAAATCAACATTTGGCATATAACACTTTGGCATATAACACAGTAATAAATTATTCAGGCAAGAAAGGTTAATAAAAGTAGAACTTTGTAAGTGCATATTTGTATAATCTTAACATATCTCTCCACAAGATGCTTATTAAGAAAGAGAAACAGTAGCTTTGCAGTGGACGTCCTGGAGGGTAACCCTCCTTGGTTGCTGTCTACAGTATCCGTGTGCATCTGCTTCACTGTTGGCTCTAGCCCCGGCCGATCGATCCTGTGACTGCCTTGCCCGGCCCTGTGAGCGGCGGCGTCGCGGCTGCCCGCCGACTTCCCCAAAGCTTCCTGGGGTCCGTCCGTCGATGCTCCCCGGGGATCCCTCGGTGCTCCTTTGGCTTGGCTTCCGCGCCCACAGCCGCGAGGCGAGGTCCCTGCAGCTGAGCCTCCGCGGGCTCCTGGCCTGGCTAGTCCCGGGGGCTTTGCAGCCTGCAGCCTGCTTCGCTGCTGGGCGCATCCTGGGGCACAGAAGTTCCGGTGGACCTGGGTGCACTTCGCCCTAGGGAGCACAGGCCTCCCCTCCTGGCTGGAGCCCCAGGGACCCTCTGGTTCCGCTGCCCAGGGCATAGCCCCGCCCCGAGAAGTCACCACGGAGCCCCTGGCTGGCGCCTGCTGGTAGCAGATGCGGCAGGTCCCCTCCTGCGGGACCCAGGGGCTAGCCCCGAAGGACCCGGGATGTGGGGCAGGCCAGGTTCACACTCGGGGAGTGCAGCCCACGCGACCCCACCTCGCCCCGCAGAACAGCAGGGCGCTGGAGTGGACTTCAGGATTCCTAGCTCGCCCTGCTGTGGCCGCCATCACGCAGTCGTGGCTATGGGTGAGCTCTAAATGCCCCGCCTCCCTTCCTGGGGGAGCACCAAAGGGGGACACTGTGCTCTTGCTCCTGCTCCCCTCCTCGCTGGCCTCTCCCCTCTGCTCCCCCCCACCAGCCCTCTGACCTGTGGACCTGCCATCCTGAACTCTCTTCTTCAAGTTCACCACTGAGAAGGAAACTGTATGAGGGGTGACCCGGGGTGCTCCTTCCATTTGCATTCTGAATTGCTTAGCATTCTTTTGACCTCTTATTGGCAATTCCAATCTCTTCAATACTTTCATAGTTAATATTCTTTACAAAACCTTTTCCCAATTAGATTTTTATGTATTTTCTCCCTTCCAACAGGACCTTGTAGGACATGGCCTCATGTGTCCCTGATTTGCAATATTTTTCCCCTCAGGACATAGTAGTAATTTTTAGTATTCTTGCCAAAAATGAATAACTTGAGTTATAGTGGCAAGGAAACACCATATGGATCCAAATGGAGAGTTTAAAAAAGACCAGCCAATATTCCTCGATAGGGTGAAATTTGAAGAATGCAAAGTGTTTTAAAAAATAGCTGAAGCCTTCTAGAGATTTAGTATTGCACCTATGAAAACCTGGACACCTTATCCTAGAGCTCCTGGTCTTGCCTCTGTCCCTGTCCTCCTCTCATAGCACTGTCCTCCTCCCCTTCCTTCCTATGTTCCAGCTCCAGCTTCACACTGAACCACAAGCTCTTCCTGCTCCTCCCTCCTTGACATTCCCTGCAGGGCTCTCCTCTAATACTCAGCCACTGCACAGCCCAGGTGTGTCTAACTCCGGCTATGTGTGCAAGATATGCAGGAGTTTAGGCTGAGGAGAGGAAATAAAACATGAAATCAGAGCATGTTTTGGTGCTCAGGGAAACTCTTAGGATGGAAGTGACCTGGGTGGAAGTCTTTGGGCTCTTTGCCTTTAGCGTTGCCCAGTGGACCTTCAAGTAGTACAGATGGCTTACTCTGTGAAGTGAGCCTGAGCTGCATTTGGGAGCCTGTTAATCTCTCACCCCCCACACCCTGTTTATAAATGGTTGTGAGGGAACCTTTCAAATTTCGCACTATTGTTACCTCTTCCCTCAGCTTTCACATCAAGTGGTACTTCATGTGATGGCAGCCTCTCCTGCAGCCCGCCTTGGCTGAGCAGTGTGTAGGTTCCAGGGCCTATGACCCAACTTAGCAGACAATTCATGATTTTCATGTTGTTCTCCCTTACTGAGCTCAGAAATAGGCTCAGTTTCAAATATTCTGTGTGTTCTTAATGCATGCAAAGTTATATCCAAAATTTCCTAGGCTTTATATGAATATCTATAGCTGTTTCCTGCAAGTTTTGTCTTGAATATTATAATTATAGCTGAACTATAACTTCTGATATTTTCCACCTTGGATTCCTGACATGTCATTCAATAGCTATGTGGCCATAGGACTGAATTAACTTCTCCCAACTTCAGATTCCAGACCTAAAAAAGAAAAAAAAAAGGAATGGAAGTATGCTGGGAATGGGTTGGTGCTATCATCTAATCATAATAAAGCCTGCAGATGATCTTTTCTGTCTATATTTCTTATTCTAATTAAATGGCAAGAGTACCTGCTAAATCGCTCTAGTGAGAAATCTGATTGCTATCCTCGATACTTTCCCTATCAATCTCTTGACATATAATCCATCAGCCATTGAGATCTGCTTACTTTGCCCTGTGACAGAGAGCATTAGCTGTTTGGGAGAACGGATTCATCTCTGCTGTGAGCACCTGGCTGGACCGGGCTCCTCAGACCCTCTCCTGGTCAGATGTGGTCCTGTCACTGAGCTCTCAGGACACAGTGCATGTGATGAACCCCTCCCAGGCTTGGCTCATGGGAGCTGTGGACTGGATTCGCACTCATTCCCTTCTTCGGATCCGGGCGGGACTTCTGGGGTAGCACTGGACACGCACGTTGAGACAGCAGAGCTTGGATGATTTTGGGCCACTTTGTAGAAAGAATACTGCCCATTTTGTCCCCCCCAGTTACTTTAGATCTGCCCTGAATTTTCTGGACTTTTCAGATTAGAAAAAAATATAAATATGCTGGGGTCTATTTGTTACTGTCCTGTCTCTACTTTTAAAATTCTTTTATAATTCATTATTACCTACAGTATGCTGTTTATGACTTGGGAGCCCCCTCATCACTACTACCATCCTCTTCCTCCCTGCTCAGGACCCTCTATTCCTCATGCTCACCATATTACACACCTGTGCCAAAGCATTTCGCTGGCACAATGGAACTCGTGTCATCTTTCCTTTGCAGAATTTCCCCAGTGCATAAAATGTCCCTGACTCCTGTATTCACAGATATGACTTCCATTAAAATAGAAGACTCAACTCAGATATTTTCTCTACTATTCTCCAGCTCACTTTCACCTCTGGATTACATGTTTGTGTTCATATCTTATCTCGTATAACACTATACATTTCTCTGATATTGCCCTTGGCAAGATATTTTGTAAGCATTAGTTTATTGTTTTTCTAGTGGGAGGTTGTAGTTTCATTTTTTTTCCCATTAAGTTTATTGGTACATTTTAGGTATAAAATACAGTTGCATTCATCATTGAGATCTTGTACCATTACATGAATAGCTTAGTTCTTACTTTTTCCCCTTCCCTTGCCCTCCCTTCACCCCCTCCACCCTTTCCTATTTGCAAAGACTTTGTTTCCATTTTTTTCTTTTCTCATATTTTTCTTTTCCCTTTTTTCCTTTCTCCTACCCCTCCCATTTCCCCTGCTCCTTTAGACCTTTACTTCCTGTTACACAATATCAATTATACATTTTTAAATTACAATATCAAGATCTAGGAGACATTACCACAGATTTTACAGAATTTAGAAGGATATAGAAAGCATATTTCAAAAATCTGTTTTGAAATAAATTTGACAACTTCTAAGAAGTACCTTGGAAGACAAATTAATGAAACTAACTCTGGAGGGAATATAAAATCTGAATATCACCTATTAAAGAAAGTATATTCCTATCTTGAAAACCTACCTATATGACAACAGTAGGCTCATATACATTTTAACTGATAAATTATATCAAACAATTAAAGCAGAAAAAAGAAGGAACACTTCTCCCCTCATTTTAGGAACTCTGTAGTTTCATTTTAAATTACATAGTTTATGTGTTTTAATATGACCCTTTTGCATTATCCAATATGCAGTAAATTTTTAGGATATTTACAAAAGAAATGAATGTGCTATTCCTCTGTTGCTACATAATAAATGTTCCTAATGTTTACTGATTAAAAATTTCTCTTTCAATTAAAAAGTCAGAAGTTTGTGAAGTGATTGTCAAAGTTTATCTTTGCTTCTTGAGTAGTCAGTCAGAGTAGCAGCTGGTGCAATAGCCTCTTGGAGGGCGGCTTGGCTGCTTAATTAACATTTCTGAGCCTGGGGCTCCTTGTCCCTCACCATCTTCTTTCTGTCTTGTCTTCCAGAAAGTCTCCTCCTGGCTTGTGCTTCTCCACCGTGGTAGTCTCAGGGTTATCGAATTTTCTGTGGCAGCTGGCTTCAAGAGGAACTATCCGAAAGCAGGTATTCTATTTTGGGGTAGTGTCCACAGGACTTGCTATGATTGTGCGGATTCCCCCGTACCACTTCTCCTCGCTTTCACACGAATGAGTCCTCAGGGAAGCCTCCCATGAAGAGAAAGGCAACTTCACTCAGTCTCAGTGAGAGGTACAGCACTGCCACACTCCATAAACGGAGGCACTGGGGTGCTATCTACAGTTTGAACATCGTGTTGCTTTAACATTCACACATTAAAATAGAAATGCTTCGCGGAATGGTGAGGGAGGGGAAAGGCCTTGGGAGGTGATTAGAGTATTGGAGCAGAGCCCTCCGGATGACATTAGTTATAGAGGGGACTCCAGAGAGCCATCGGCTTTCTCCACCTGTGGAAATGGGTCCGAAGTCAGCCCTCCATGCACCGGGTAGCAGAGCTATACCCAAGGGACCAATCTGCTGGTGTCTTGGCCTGGAATTTCCAGAGTTAGGAACTGTGAGGGGTTTCTGCGGTATGCAGTCACCCACCTTAACAACCATCTTGGTAAGGCAGCCTGAGTGACTGAGACATAGCAAATTCCAACTACAGCATCAGTATTGTAGTAGTGAATACATCAGTATTTAAAAATAAATTATCAAAGCAATAAATTATAAAGTTGAAACTAACACTGATATGTACACAGTGCCACGTTAGCCAAAATCTGGAAAGTGGACATGCATATAAGTGGACACAGCTCCGTTCACTGTACAGAGTGCAGTATTTTATCTGAAACAAATTTAAGAAAAGACCAAAGTGAAAATATTCATAGAAAAATTGATTGTAGTGTTATCTAATATTCTGTGTAAAAAGGTCTTAACAATAGGTAGCTTTCTAAAGTATGGAAACCATGGATGCATGAGTGTGTGTAAGAAATGTCTGGTTTTATCATAGTAGCAAAAGCTAAAATTTTTCGGGCTTAGGATTTGATCACAAGGAATAAGGTGATGCTAATGGAACAGAGTTGATGTGTCACAGCTGATGGGGCTGAGAGGGTTTTTCTCTTGGAGACAACACTGAAGAAACCAGTGCTCTTTACCTGGTATATAATAGAATCTATTTTTATCTGCCTTAAGCCCTGACTAAAACAGACTTATAAAACCAAAGCTCAAGAGTATTTTAAAACTCATTTGCAAATATTAGGGACATTATATATATCTTTATTAAAAGACTTAAAAACTCTTTTTGGTGATTTTATAAGAATTTCTTATACAAGCCAGTATTGAAACTAAATGGTGCAATTTTGCTGACTTATGAGAACACATGATGAGTACTCTTTCCACTAGGAGACCCTGGATTTCCTTGTCGGGGCAGCACGTGGAGTAAAGGAACGCACGATGTGCTCCATTGGTTAAAGGAATTCCATCTGCACTGTGAGGCTGGAGATTGTGTGCACTGTGTGCAGGCCTGAAAGCAAACTGATAAATAAATCTGATCTTGAAATGCATCTATACTCCCACTTGAGCTGTGTTATTAGTTTTCCTTTTCCCAAGAAAATTAATAACTAACAGCTCTCTAACTATATTCAACTGTGAGTTGCATTTATTAAAAATAGCCTGAAATGTATAAATTATCTTTTAAATTCATAAAACAGTGCACATTAATAGGAGTTACTACCAATGAATTTGGGATTATTTTACAATAAAGGAAATCCTGTGTAAACTATGTAAACCTTTCCCATCTTTGCATTGAGTCTTGTGTATTCCTTTCCTAGCATACCACTTGTCTTGAAGTGAACTTGTGGTGTGATTCCCTGTCTACATTAGCAGTGTGCAACCTTGCAGTCAATGTTTTTATCTTATTCTGCATCTTATTCCCAACATTAAAGCCATAGTTTGTTACGTCAAAGAGATGCTCAATAAATCTGGGTTTAATAAATATCTGCAATTGCTTATGCTTCATTTTCAAAGCATCCTTTTGATTTCACTCAATAAGACAATATGTTTTAGGTGCTAAGGGAAGTTATTGTAGAACACATTCGACATTTCTGCCTATAACTGTAGTGGAAGAAAAAAAGGCTAACACACCAAAAAGAAATTTATATAAGATCCAAACAATGGTATACAATCTAAATCATGGGAAAAATCCTGGGATTATGCATATCAATTAAGATTACTCAAAATAGGAGAGACACTTCAGATATGTATGTAGGTAAAGGATAACATTATTTCATGGAGAAATCAAATAGAAGTTACTGCCTGTCTGGAGCTTTCTCAGTTTTGTTTTTTGTTTTTGAGGGGTTTTTTAATATTAGGAAATAATTGTCAGCATTCTCTGGAAAAAGCAATATTTTTGTTTTCACTACTAATGCTAAAATATAGAAATAATGGTTCTCAACTTACAGGAAGTAACCTACTAACATTCTCAGAGATAAAAGTAGGAAATAAAATTGTAAATGTAGGTGGCCCTGAAATACTGTTTCAGTGTTCTAGCAATGCCCTGGTTCATGAATTATGTATAGTGCATAAGTAATATCCTGAAGACTACTAAGGTTATTACCAACACAAACAACTCCCATTCTGACATCAAAGAAAACATTTGTCCCTAGTTAAAAGAAGATACCTCAAAACAAATAATAGCCTGCAAAACATGCAGGTAAGATCCAGGGTGAAAAAAAGGATGGACATTAATAATAACACAATTACCAGACTGAGTTCTAAGATACTACTTTCATTGTATAAATTAGGTCTTTTTCTCTGAATTCTAAATGTTTGACTAAAGTAAAACTTATTATAAATCTGTATATACTAAATTTTAATGTGATAATTCATTTGATCTTCCTTCCTACCTCCTGAAATAACTTGAAAAAAGTATTGAGAAACAACAAGAATAATTCATTTATCAAAGATTGCATATTAAATCAAATCATATGAGATTATTCCAAGTAGTTGATGTGCTTTATTGATTTGGTATCAAGAACTGTTCATAAGTAACATCAATATCACCACCAAGTAACTGAATTACATAAAGAATTAATAAGTTTGAACAAGTTCATTCCCTCTTTGATAATTAAAGGACTACAGCTGTAGAAGCGCTGAGAAGATACTTAGCTTTTACATTATCCACATCCAATGTGAAAAAAAGTGAAAAAGTAGACAGAAAAATCACCAGCAAATATGCTTAATCTGCATTTTCAAGGAAAAATGAAACTATACCTGTGCTTATATTAAATATTAATTACTAATGTATTACTGTACAAAATAGCAATTATTATTCCCAGAAACTCCCTCTGTTTGCTAGTTTGTGTTGTATAATGGTTTCCCAAATAAGCCAGTTTGAAATGAACTAAGAAAATACATTCTTTTTGGAATATATTTCAGTTGTTACAAACTATTTTGTGTGGTAATTTGAGTATAGTTTTGTATTATATAAAATGTAAAATTAAACATGATACAAAGTTTAGCATTCATGAACAGAACTCTATGTTCCCTGAAATTTCTCAACACAAATGACTTCTCACGTTTTCAGAAGGATTAATCTGGTTTTAAGATGAAAAGTTTTTGTTGTTTTTATTTCTGAGAAGTACAGAAACTTTCGCCCTTATCACAGTCTTTCTTTTAATTCTTGAAAGGATCTTTGTGTTGGTAAACTTACCAGGTTCATGAAGCTTCCAAAATAGTGTGAGAAACACTGCAGCCCCTCACATTTTCCTGGCTTTCATCAAATTCTCAAACTGGTTTGTGGAGGGAAAAAGGATTCAGTGACTCTTAAGCTTTGAATTAGAAAATATCTCTTAATGTTTAAATTTTACTTTTTTTATGTTTAAGTTTTTCATGCTTTCTGGGCTTCACATTTCTCTTCTCATATTTATCTATTTATATACCTATTGATATCATGTATGGCTAGTCACTATTTGTAAAAAAAAAAGAGGATAGTAGCACACACACATTTTCTTAGTTATGTATTTGTAATTTTAAGGAATCTTACTATTCACATTCATGCATATTCATTATCAATTTTATTTAACATTTCATTCCCCCTTTTTCCTGCTCTTTTCTATTGGGTATTATAACTTAGTAGATAATTTTGTTGAATACAAACTATTGGATATTTGAATGAAATATATTGGTAACTATTGATGCCCAGAATGAAGGAGAAGAGAAATAATCAACACACAGGAAGGAAAATTACAGAACTTTTTATTTCCCTGTTTTTCTTATAGCTATTCAATTTGAACACAGTATAGTTACTTTATTAGGTGAAATCATGAAGCAGATTGGTAAGCATTAACATGAATCCCATGATAAGATCAGATAATGCAGAACCACAAAGATAAATCTTATAGTCGCTGGGTCTCACATCTCTTCCCATTGTCCCATGTTGTTTGTTGGTGGAGGACTCTGAAGTCAGCCAAATGCACATCCCAGAATCCTTCTCAATTGACTTCTAGCCAAGCTCTGCTAACATAAAATTCTGGTGTGAGTATGAAAGATGAAGAGAATAATGATTTTTTCTGCTTTTAGGGTACCTCCTGCCATGCAGCAGCAGCGGATACATATGTGTTCTGGGTCAAGGTGAAGCAGTTGCATTCTATTTCAATTTCAATAACAGTGGGAGAATAACTTCAGATGTACACTGTGGATGGGCTTTGGTGAAGGCAGTGCCAATTGTGGGTAGTGTCAGACTTCAAGGCTTCTGTGGGGAGTGTGAGGTCACACTGGTGGCTTTCCACAGGCTGCATGTGGGAACTGTAAAAATGGGGACAGACAAATGTATGAAAAGCAGTCAGAGAAAACTTCAATTTAGAACCCTGCAATGTTTATTAAAATCACCCCTTGGATTTTTAATGTATGAGTTTAAAATATTAGCTCAGAAATCTTGCACAAATGACACAGTAATATAAAGTCAGATTAACAGGTTATTGTATAACTGTGGAGATCAAATAAAATAGTAAGCAATAAGGTGCCCTAATTAAGTTCAGAATAGAGTTCAAATACAGATTGCAATTTGCTGGAAAACCACTTCCAAAGAACAGACCTAAATCATGCATCATGTTTTAGAAAGATACAAAAATATTAGAAATGATCGAGTCAATACTTTTTCTTTGTGAACAAAATGACAGTTCTGACAGTGATCTGTTAAGATTGACAGAACCACTTGGTTACAGCCCTTAGACAGGCACTCAGCTGTCTTTCTGTGTAACTGAGTACGTTGCTGAGAGTAGAGCCCTCGGGATGAAAAGATTCTGCACCAGCAAAGGATTTCTTTAAGCCTCTGTTGGCACACTGAACTTGAACTATTCCAGGAGCACCAGGTTAATGAAGAGAAAATGTTGATGCTTTCAGAAGTCTGTGGTTTTGGCATTTTTAGGAAATCCAGGTGCATTAATGGAGATGATGACATTTACTAAGTGTCTTTACATTGTCAGTGACATTAGACAATTTCACACATTCTTCCATGCTCAACAGACATTCTTAGATGATCTTGCTCTGGCTTTTAGGCTTCTAACTATTACATTGAACTTTATAAAATTGCTGTCTGGGGGGTCAAAATGGTGAAATATCAGCAATTTCATACGATTCAACCTAATAAAAAGGAGTTGGTATACCCATTAGACTTGCCTGATTTGAGAGAATTCAAGGGGTACTGAACTCAGTATCCATCAAGAAAGCTTTGCTAACATTACTGTGTGGGTAGGAATAACTCACTGAGCTCTCCAGAGACCCCTCATCTCTCCTTTAGAACACTGCTGATGTGACTCATCTTCTGCAGCACCTGGGGGTAGCTAATCAGGGCACGGATCCCATGCTGCAATTGTGCACGGAGCCATTCTAACAATGATCCACTACAGAGAGATGAATGGAAAAGTCCCACCCCACTTAGATTGCCATTGGACACTCTCTAAAATCCACCAGGTAAAGGTTTAAGCCTGGCCAAAGATGCACGTTGGGCTATTGCTGAAGCAGACATCAAAGTCTTGGAACCAAGATCACAGAGTTAATGTACTTAGCAAGATCTACCATCTATGTAACTTCTTCCTATACCTCAACTAAGTAGTCCTGTGAAGCAGAACTGCAAGGAAAATCCCCATTTCCACTGGAGCCTACTTTCTCCATTTTGACTTTTTCCTTTTCTTACTTTGAAGAACTCTTTATCATAGATGATGTTAGACTGTGCAAGTCTTAGAAACTGATGATGCTTCACATGCAGACCAAGAAAGTTTACTTGTCTAGTCAGATGTATCAGTGGAGATTTAGATTCAGGTAAATGTGTTCAGTACAGTTCAGTCTAAATGGTGAATATGAATCTACCTGGTAGATAAATCTGTATTTGGACAGTCCATTTAAAAAGACATTAACAATTTTAAATGCATCATTGAGCATTTTATTGCCCTTACCTATTGGCTTGCAAACTCAGTATGTAGGGAAGAGAAATATCTGAATTAATATACATTTCCATTTTGCAATGTATGTGCATTGATTTCATTTTAAACCAATTAATAAATGTTTTAAATGTCAAGATCAGCAGTATAGAATTACCAGTGTATGTCTCTGAGTACAAATTCTGTATATTTTTAACAATTAAACATTTTTTACACACTGTAATTCTTTGTTCTTTCTTAACTCATTTTTTTCCGTGATTTTAAGAACATGTTAATTGGAACTATAAGTTAAAGAAAAAAAGTACAGCACTAAACTTGATAATCATTTTAATACATTAATTTAGGGTGTGTTACAAGAAAAATATGTGAATTTTCTGAAAACTAGATATTAAAAAGATTATTGATAAAAGAGACCCAAGTTTTACATTACTCATAGTAATTCTATCAGTTAGGGTTCACACAGGCAAATAAAAACCACTGCAACTGTGCAAAGCATAAGAAATTAAATAAAATGAGTGATTATGCAGGTGACAGAAAAACTAAGAAGCCAACCAACAAGGCGGCAGCTGAATCCGGAGATTAACACCACAGGAAATGGCAACTAGCTCAAGGACAGAGGGGACAACTGAGTGCATTCAGAGGGCAGAGCTGACCCCGTGCAGACTGGAGTTGACCCGGCCCTGCCTGGAAATCGAGGGACCACAAACACGGAGAAGGACTCAGAACCTCAGCAACTACTGCATGGTACAGGAAGACAGAGGGGAAGGACCAAGTCCCTGGCTTCTCCCTGTGTCTCGCCTTTCAGAATTCCACCAGTGCTTTCCAGGAGTGAGCTGGTGGCCATGTGGAAAGGGATCTAGAAGTCTTGGTGGCCTTGCAAGTTCTGCCCAGACCTTCGATGGAGGGGACAGGCCTGGCCGCTGTGTCTGCGCCAAGTTCACACCATGCTCATGCAGGCCCGCACTTCCCCAGCTAGCACGTAGAGCTGTTACTGCAGACCTTCTGCAAAGCCTGGTCTTCCTGCAAGGTGCTGCAGCCAGAAATCCTCCCCCATGGCTCTGCCTTCCTAACCCAGCTTTCTCCACCTGCTTAACAGGGAACACATGCATTAGCATCTGGAGGCATGCCCCATCTTCTCTTGTCTCCTTCATTTCTTCACAGCCCTACCCTAGTAAATCTCTCTTGTGTGTTTGGTAGCTTTCAAAAAAGCTTTTATCACCTGCAGTGGAATGGCTGATGCAACAACTAAGCTCTCTGTAACTAGTCACAGAGAACCAATGATATTTAACAGTCCGTCCAAGGCAGGCATCTTGTGCTATTGTCATCACCCAGCTGAGTAAATCCGGGAGTAAACCATGAGTAGAGAAACTGAGAAGTGTGACCCTGAGAGTGTCCACTACAGATCTCCTTGACCCCTGACTTTGCAAAGCTGGCTCACCCTTCCCTACCAAGAATTTGTACTTCTCCTGTGCTCAGGGACAACCCTGAAAGCTAAAAGAGGTCTCCATCTATAGCTCCTCCTCATCATCCCTGTAGACAGAAGTGTAAGGACTGTAAAATCCCAGCATAACCTTGTTGAAGAGTTGCTGACTTAGCATGAATGGAAGAGTGAAGAGCAAAGGAGCTGTAAGAACTCTTCAGTTCTGTAGGAACCTGGAGAGTATTTGAGAATGCTCAATCAAGGCAGCTAGAAGTGAGAATTCCTTCAGTTGGGTTGCTTTCTTAGGATTCCCGGCTCAGTACCCTGAGAAATACCCCAAGGGTTGGGATACTAACTGATAGGCGCCTTTTAGAAGGTGGAGCTGCTGGCACAGACCATAGGAAGGAAGGGCGAGGGAAGCCGCGGTGCTGCAGTGGCGAGGACTGCAAGGCAGAGGCTCAGGAGAGAGGACAGGACCCCGTGCGTTCCTGTCCGTGTCTCCAGTCATCAGAAGTGTGCGAGTAGCAGGGCAGGTCCCAGGAGGACCCGTGGGGGTGAGGCTGCTCCACAAGTCAGGGCGCTGCTTGCTCCACGGCCTGTGTGCTCTGCACTGCGAGGTCACTGTTTAGCCCAGGAAAGCGTCGTGTTTAGGTTGCTGGCCGTCTGTTATTCAGACTGGAAGGTGGCAGTTCACCCACTAATCTTCCTGCCAACTGGTCTCTCCCCGGGAGGAGAAGCTGCTCCAAACACAGGGAGGCGGCTCTGACAACCGAGGTGGGAGTGGACGGGATGGCTCTAGTGTTGGACCAGGCGGCCAGAGCGCTGCAGTGTCCAGCTTTTCCCTCAGAGGCAAACTGAGGAGCAGCCGGCGTCTGCTCTGCAGTGCCCTCTGCTGCCCCCGCAAAGGCCACGCCGCACCAGGACATACAAGGCCATTCCTGCAAACTTAAATTACTTGGGAACTTTGTCTCGGGGTCTCCAACCTGTTGTGACCAGAGTCATCTGGCGCTAAGAGAGACTTCACTGTGAATTCTCCTACCTACTCCTCCTTTCCCCAAGGTCAGAGAGCAGCTAGGTCTGAAGCCCTAGCTCCCTGGCTCTAACCGCTGACCGCCCCCTTTCTCCTTCGAAAGGCATTTCCCACAGTAGGTCCCACGTGCACCTGCTCTTTTTTGACAGCTGCTTATCAAAGGATACACACTTTTCTTCCTGCCATATAGATCATACATTGAAAAAAGGCAAGAATGGGTCAAATAGGAAAGACAGTAATATTTCTAGAAAAAAAATCAAGAAAGCTTTTAGAAGTATTTGAAGTCTAACATTATTTATAAACAATATAATTAATGTATTTTCTAATGTTAGGTATAAACTAAATAATAACTATATGTGAATTACCAAAGCATAAAATTAAAACATTGATTTGAATATGATGAATAGATCCTTTATTTCTCAAACTATAATTTTTACATACATTCATATTTCAACCCCATTTATTAATAGAAGTACCGTGATTTCCCCCCAGTCTTCTTAGGATATTATGACAGTGTTGTAAAATTACATGGTCAATAATTCATGATCAAAGCAATTTTGTGCTTTGGCTTGAATTGTTAAAAAAAGTTTACACAAATGAATCTGTGATGCTAAAATATAGCCTTGACCACCATATTCTCTGCTTCAGAATCAGTGCATAGAAATGACACAAAGGTCTACCATGAGTAGAATTAAGGAATCAACAAATATCCCCATAAGGAAGCAACAATAATGAAAAAGAAAGGACCTGTGATGCATAATAACATTGATGAGTCATAAACATAACACTGAGCGAAAGAAGGCAGGCATCAAAGACTGCATAATAATTCCAATTATACAAATGGCAACAGGTGAAAGTTATCTTTAGGTCAGATGCCCAGACTGGGCCCAGTGTTTGCTGGGGGAGAAAGGACAGTCATGGAGAGGGTGGGACAGGGACTCCCAGGTGTCCCTGATGCTCTGATTCTTCACTTGGGCGGCAGCTACAAGAGAATGAATGTTCACTTTGTGAAAATGAGGGCAATTCATGTACTTTTCTGTGTGTGGAGTATATTTGGATTAAAGTGTCTGATAAAATGTGCACATAAAGGTTAAGACTGGTGTGCAAGCTATAAACCAGCACACTACATGTCTTCGCACAGTGAGACCAGTGACATGTCCACTTCCCTAGTAGACAGGACACATGTATTCCCCATGTTAGCTAATTCTGAGTGGTGTGTCAGCTGTTTCAGAAGCTTCTAGAAGCATCACTAGTCCTGTGTTATCTGTGCCCAGATGGTCCAGCACCCTTTGTACTTTGCGTTCTGCATAAACTGAACTTCTGTGAGCTTCCCTGGCACACCACGGTCCCCACAGCACAGAACTTGGACATGTGCTGCTTTACCTCTCTGCCACATTACTCCTTCCCCTCACTCAGCTCTCAGACAGCCTCATGGCTTTGGTAAGGAAAGCCTCCTTGGTTTCCCAGCTGGTGTGAGTCTCTAACAAGCTCCTGAGTGTCAGTGTTTACCTTCATAGGCTTTACTAGAGCCAAGCTTTTTCATGTTATTTTTGTGATTGATTGCTTAAGTCCTATACCATGTTCCATAATGCTATCCCTTTAGTGAGCATAGCCACTATGTCTGGCTTGTAGTTGTTTTTATTATGTTAGTTGTTTATTTTACTTTTTCAACAGCAAGACTCACAAGCAAATACAAAAACAGTTCAGAGAGGCCATCTCTGAGTTTCGTAGTTCTGATTACAGCAGCTAGGTTAGCCATCATGCATTGTCAAAAGCAGGAAATTAGCATAGCTACATTATTAACTTAATATGATGTCCAGCTTTGTATTATAGGTGTAGATCTTTGCCTTGTAGTGCAGTGTCTAGCGCATAATCAGCAGTAGATAAATATTTTAAATGCATACTCAGAATGTGGAGAAACAACACTGTAACCTAAATTTACTCATGTAAGAGCACAGGACTGTTTTACAAAAACATTCCTCTTCTAAATTCAGAGATTTAAGGTTTTCCACTATTATCTCTGAAAGGAATTGTTTAAATTTATATTATTTCTTCCTAACCCATGCCAAATCTCTGATGTTGGCTTTGGTGTTGGGTTTCTAGAAACTCCTCTATTAGATAAGGTAACCTGCATCCATTAAATTTCAACTAAATAACGCAGAGTTCACCACCTCTTTCCTCAGGAAAAGGAAGTGTTTGAGAGGCATCATTGTATGAAAAGGTTCTGTAAGTCTATTTAACTCCATTGGCTTGGAAGATATCAGGCCTGCTCCCATTAGATATTGCTGTAGGAACATGGGGGGCATTTTCCTCTCTCACCATGACCCTGAGATATTTTCTTCTCCACATTCCTTTAACAACATCCAGTGTGCAGAGCCTTCCTCTGTCTCCTGAGCAAACTCAATTAAATAATCCAGATTTAAATGATGGAGATGCTCTGAAACAATATCCTATGTATTCTTGTTGCCAGTAACATCCTGGATCTGATTTGTCAACCATAGGCTCTGTGTTTTTTCATAGTTATATTTACCCGTCACCACCACCAATCACCTAATCTCCCTCTACCCTGTCTTCCATCCAGACACACCCTCATATTGGCTTAGTTTAGAGGAACACAAAACCTGAAGGTCTAGTCACTGTCTTTTCTGTTCTGCTGCCCAGTTGTGCTTAGTTGTATACAAAAACTAATCTGTAGGCTTATTTTCCAAGCCCTAATTTTGCTAGGCCTTCTTCAGAGAATGTATCCCAAGGCTGAAGGCTAAGGTTAAGATCTAGTTTAGTTCCCCTTGATGAATTCCTGTGATCCCCTAAGACTGTGGTTCCTCATGTACTAAATTTTCATCAGGGACAATTCTGAATTAAGAATGTGACATCTTTAAAGATGGTGTTCATTCTGTGAAGCTACTCAACGTTTTCTTCAAAGGATATCTTTCTCCCTTGATGACGTGGAAGTCTAGGGTCAAATCTTTCAGACTTCCCATGCCTGTTCCATGCTCTCCTGTATTACTATACATATTAACAAGAAGAAACCAATATAAAATGTATTTTTCCTCCAATAAAAAGATGCTATTAATTATATTCCATTAAGGAAAAAGCAATTTCTCACAAGTACTAAGTTTAAGTGGCATTTTCAATAGGTGGAAGAGAGAAAAATATATTCCATTCTGAATTCTGTTTAATCACCTTTTAATATTTCCCAGTATGAATATGTTTATCATTGACTCCTTAAAAGTGACAGGTAATTATCAGGAAAGATTATTTCATTTTGATTACTAGGAAAAGCATCTTTTAAATTATTAAAATCTTCAAGCAAATGGAAAACCTACAATTATGCATTTGAAAACAAGTCACCATATCACAGCCGTTAAAATACCTCTTCTCCAAAGGAAGTAAGCAGCATTGCTGTTATTCAGGCTATAAACCACCATGCCGAGAGGGACTCAGAGAGCTTCAAGAATTGAACACAAAAGACTTCAGCATGGTCAATCAGTGTGTGGTTTAAACGGTTGACCCAGAGGCCCACCTGGCTATTGATATACATTCAATTATTAAATAGGTAAAACATTTCAAATTATCCATGCCAAAGAACTATCGGAACAGAGCAATTCAATCTAAGTCTATTCTTCCTTAAAGTTAAGTAAGGATACCAGAAGTCCTCCCATGTGTGAAATATTCTAAGAATCATGTACTGCACTTACTTGCAACACTTTTCATTGTTTATATTTATGCAAAACATGCTATTTTTACTGGGGGCAAAAGATGCAATGTCCTGACTATGTCATTTCCTAGAGGGATCTCTGAATAGAGCAAGCTTTGTTGATGGACTAAATATACTTGTAAATTAGGGAACATTCATTATGTATGCAACGTAGCTGGGAAATCCTTTAATAGATAAGAGAATCTAGGTAGACATTTCACTTATGCCATCAAAGATTTTAAAATAAAGTAGATAGAAATATCTTTTAGTGACAGTTAACATAATAAGTGAAGTACAAATAAGGTTGAGGTATACAGGACCCAACTTCAGTTTGGAAAATTGTGTATAGTCTTCCTGACACTGGCCATTCTTGTATTTTTATCTAAGTGAAAAATATAAAAGGATTTTTTTTCATATCCTGATTTAATGGACATAATCTGAATTCAATCATCAAAATGTGTATAATTCTACTAGTTTACTATTTCTTCTTGAAATTTTAGCAGCTTAAAACAGAAAGAAGAGAAAATGTTTCTCTCCCTTGAAGCAATGCAACATTTAAAAAGCTATTGGACAGGGTGAGTATCCTGGCTCTGCTTGGAGGCCCCGCTCTGTCCCCATGCTCCACACAATACAATGAACCCTGTCCCCCCCACCCCCATCCTGGCTCTGCTGCTACCTGGTTCCACACTACAGAGGCACAGAGGGTCATAAAGGCCACTGTCCTGAACTCCACAAGGTAGAGCAGAAGTGAGCAACAGAAAGAGGGCCTCTCTCAGGCTCCTTGATGAAACCCGAAGCCCAGTGGACAAGTGAAAAGAATCTCTGCAATAAAGGCACACCAGACCACCATACTTGGTAAGTTGGAGGGATCATCACCTCCCATTGGAACCTGGACTATCTTCAGGGGAAGGGCAGCTGGAACCTGAAGTAGAACCTTGCAGAGTTCAACCCTGCAGGAGGACAGGGAGCTCAACTTGGGACTAGCAGCCAGAAATCTGCCTGAATCTCATAGGCCTGCTAATGGCTTGCTGAGACTCATTGACTTATATCGGAACACAGCTGCCCACATTGTCTATTGTGACAGCAGAGACACGCCCTGAAAGAGGCCCTTCATTTTTGTTTTTTGTTTTTTTCCAAAAATTTTTTTTTTCTATTTTTAATTCTTAATTTTATTTTTTTCTACATTTTTCAAATTTTTATTTTTCTCTTCTTTTTTCCCTCTTTCTTTTCTCTTTTCTCTTTCTCTCTCTCACTTGTTCTCTTGCTGTCCCACATTGTTCATCATCTCCCTTTTTTTCCTTTCTGGACCTAATATGGATTTCTCCTTTATTTTTCTTTTCTTCTCTTTTTCCTTCTCTCGATTATCACTGGTTTTAAAGGAAAGTAAATACAATATCTAGCCTCTCTATTGCTATTAGGTGATTCTGTTCACATCTTTGTTCTTTCATTCTGTCTTTTCCTCTTGCTTTCAACAGTTTCTTAGAGTTTGCATAATGTTCCTGTGTCTTCTGGCCTCACTGCTAACCTTTCCTGATCCTTCTACCTATCTGTCCCTCCCTCCCCAACCCCTTCTAATTCCCCATCCTGAAGGATAAAGTTGCTATATTGAAGAGTTTATTCACTATAAACATATGTTGGGTTGGTCCTCAATTTTGATTTAATTCACACAGTTAGAGGTGATAGATTAATAACTTTCACAAATTGTCATTTTCTAAGCTGGGTTTGATGCTATGGAGTTGTTTATTGCATCATTTGGGTTAAGGTGTTGTGATTGCCTTCCTGATGTAATGAAAATGAGACAGCCTCAGAGTCATTAGAGATTCAAAACCTGAGGACCAGCTATACCTGGAAGACACCTCTGAAAAGCAATCATTCCACAAGGGTTCTAAACACAAGCAACAAAGATACTTACAATAAGCAATTTTGAAGTATCAACCCAGGAATTAAACCAAGGACAATTCCAAAAACAAAACTGAGAAGACATCTAAGCAAGGCACAAACTCAGGCTTCCACCCCACAAAAGGCAAATCCTGGAGGAAAGGAGGTGGAAGAATATGATAATCAACCACCTGGACACCCTGAACTGATAGCACAGTAAGTAACAAACGAGATGAATGAGGCTCTAGAAAAATTCAAAACAGAAATAATTTCCCAGATAACTACAGAGATGGTGAGCAGAGTGAAAGACATGATTAGAGGCTGTAGAACAGAAACAGATAAAAAAAAGAGATGATCTCAGAACCATGCTGGAAGCCAGGAATGCCCAGCATAAGAAAGAAATGGAAACCATATTTGCCCAACATAAAAAAGAAATAGAATCCATGAAACAGATTCAAACAAATATCCAGGAGATTAAAAACTACATTAAAAGCATTCACAGTAGATTAAGGGAATGTGAAGATAGAGTATCAGATATAGAAAACAGGATTGCGATTAGTGACCATGAAAACAGAGATTTCTTAAAAATAGTAGTGGACCATGAGAAGTCAATCCAGCAGCTGCTAGACAATGCAAAGAAGAATAACATAAGACTGACAGGAGTACACGAAACAACAGGAGAAAGTACAATTGACATAAAAAAACCGTTCACAGAAATAATAGTAGAAAACTTCCCAGACAGAGGAGGAGAATTGGACATAGAGATAAGTGAGGCATATAGGACTCCACCCAGCCATGATAAAAAAAAATCTACACCTTGACATATAATAGTCAAGACCCCAGAAACTCAACAGAAGAACAAAATACTACAAGCAGTTAGAAAAAAGAAACAAATCACCTACAAAGGAAAGCCCATCAGAATCACAGCAGACTTCTCAACACAAACCCTCAAGTCAAGGAGAGCCTGGAGTGAAGTATTTCAAGCCCTAAAAGAAAATAACTTCCAACCTAGACTGTTGTATCCTGAAAAATTATCTTTCAAACTTGATGAGGAAATTAGATACTTCCATGACAGAGAACACCTGAGAAATTTCATGAACACTAAACCAGCACTCCAGACAATTCTAAACAATATCCTAGAAAAAGATGAGGAAAGTGGATTAAGAAACAAAATCCAACAATATGCTGTATACAAGAAACACACCTAGTTCAAAAAGAAACTCATAGACTGATAGTAAAAGGATGGAAAACAGTTCTCCATACAATAGGAACCTGGAAAAAAGCAGGAGTAGCAATCTTATTTGTAGACCAAGTAGATTTCAAATGAAAACTAATTAAGAGAGACAAAGCTGGTCACTACATCCGTGTGAAGGGAACAATCCAAGAGGAAGAGATGACAGTCACAAATATGTATGCACAAAATATGAATGCCCCCAACCATACAAAACAAATATAAATGGGCATGAAAAACCAAATAAGTACTAATACAATCATAGTGTGGGACCTCAATACCCCACTATCACAAATGGACAGATTATCTAGACAAAAAGTAAATAATGAAATTCTAGAACTGAACCAAGCTATTGAACAAGAGGACTTAATAGATGTTTACAGAGTGTTCTACCCCACAAAATCAGAATACATATTATTTTCAGCTGCACATGGGTTGTTCTCCAAAATAGATCACATGCGAGCTCATAGGACATGTTTAAGTAAATGTAAAAGAACTGAAGTTACCCCCTGTATATTATCAGACCATAGTGAAATAAAATCAGAGATAAATAGCATAAGAAACTGCAAAACCCTCGCAAACACATGTAAATTGAATAACACTCTCCCGAACAACCAATGGGTCACAGAAGAAATTAAAGAAGAAATTAGAGAGTTTCTACAAGTAAGTGACAATGCCAGTAAACTATACAGGAATTTATGGGACACAATGAAAGCAGTTATATGAGGGAAATACATGACAGTAAATGCCCATATTAGGAAAACAGAGAGAGCTCAAATAAACAACATAATGCTGAACCTCAAGCACCTAGAAATACAGCATGAATAACTCAAAGCTCGTACAAGAGAGGAAATTATAAAGATCAGAGCAGAAATCAATGCAATAGAGACTAAGAGAATGATACAAAAAAATCAATGAATCAAAGAGTTGGTTTTTTGAAAGAATAAATAAAATCAATAAATCTTTAGCCAACCTTATCCAAAAAAGGAAAGAAAAATCTCAAATCCATGTAACTAAGAAAGAAAAAGGTGAAGTAACAACAGATCCAGCAGAAATCCAGAGGATCATCAACACTTACTTTGAGGACCTGTACTCTAATGAAATGGAAAACACAAAAGAAGTGGACAGAATCCTAGACACATACGACTTGCCAGAGTTAAATGAAGAAGATATAGAAATTCTAAACATGCCAATCACAATGAATGAAATTGAAAACATAATTAAAAATTTACTAACAAAGAAAAGCCCAGGTCTCGATAGCTTCACTGCTGAATTCTACAAGACATTTGAAGAAGAACTATCGCCATTACTCTTTAAACTCATCAGTGAAATTGAAAGGGAAGCAATACTTCCAAATTCATTCCTGGAAGCAAGTGTTACTTTGATTTCAAAACTAGGGAAAGACCCAACCAAAAAGGAGAACAACAGGCCAATCTCCCTAATGAACATAGATGTAAAAATCCTCAATAAGATACTGACAAACAGAATACAGAGGGTCATCAAGAAGATTATACACCCTGACCAAGTTGGATTTATCCCACGGATGCAGGGATGATTCAACATATGAAAATCAATGAATGTAATACACTATATTAACAGAGTCAAGGACAAAAACCATATGATCATCTCAATAGATGCAGAAAAAACATTCAACAAAATCCGACACCCATTCATGATAAAAACCCTACAGAAAATTGGAATAGAAGGTCTTTATCTCAACCTGATTAAGGCTATCTATGAAAAACCAACAGCCAACATAATACTAAATGGTCAAAAATTGAAAACTTTCACTCCAAAATCTGGAAAATGACAAGGATGGTCACTATCACCACTCCTGCACAATATCGTTTTGGAAACATTAGCGACAGCAATTAGAGAAGAGAGAGAAATAAAAGGAATGAAGATAGGAAAGGAAGAAGTTAAACTGTCATTATTTGCTGATGATATGATACTTTACATGGAAGACCCAAAAAACTCTCCCAAGAGACTTCTAGACTTAATTGACAGATTCAGCAGAGTAGCTGGATACAAGGTAAATACTCAAAAAACAATAGCCTTCTTGTACACAAATAACAGACTCACTGAGAGAGAAATTAGAGAAATAATTCCTTTTACAATAGCATAAAAAAATGAAATATCTAGGAATCAATCTAACAAAGGAAGCAAAAGACCTTTATAAAGAAAACTACAACACTGAAAAAAGAGATCAAAGAGGATATAAGAAAATGGAAAGACATCCCTTGTTCCTGGGTAGGAAGAAACAAGATAGTTAAAATGGCCATACTTCCAATACTGCTATATAGATTTAATGCAATGCCAATTGAAATTCCAATATATTTCACAGTACTAGAGAAAACAATCCAAAAATTCATTTGGAACCAGAAGAGAACTAGAATAGCAAAAGCAATTCTAGGCAACAGAAACATAGCAGGGGTTATCACAATCCCCAATTTGAAACTACACTACAAAGCTACTGTGATTAAAAACAGCATGGAACTGGCAAAGAAACAGACCTGAGGATCAGTGGAATAAATTAGAAGATCCAAAAACAACTCCAGACATACTCAGCCACCTCATCTTTGACAAAGGAGCCAATCGCCTTCACTGGAGGAACGATAGTCTATTTAATAATTGGTGTTGGAAAAAATGGATTTCAACCTGCCCCCAAATAAACTAGACCCATACCTATCACCATGCACTAAACTAAGATTGAAGTGGATTAAAGATCTAAATATTAAAACAGAAACACCAAACTTGCTGGAAGATAAGTTAGGCAGAACTCTTGAAGATATTGGCATAGGAAAATACTTTATGAACAAAACCTCAGTAACATGGGAACTAGCACAAAGAATCAACAACTGGGATCTCATCTTATTAAAAAGCTTCTGCACTGCAAGAGAAACCACCAACAGAGCTAAGAGACAACCTACAATGTGGGAAAAAAATTTTAACAACTGTACCTCAGACAAAGGACTACTATCTAGAATATATAAAGAACTGAAAAAAATCAGACCCCCTAAATTCAAAGACCCAATTTAAAAATGAGCATCTGAAATGAACAGACATTTCTCAGACAAAGAAGTAGAAGTAGCAAATAAACATATGAAAAAATGTCCAACATCACTGATCATTTGAGAGATGCAAATGAAAACAACACTGAGATTCCGTCTTGCCCCAGAAAGAATGGCTGCTATCAAGAAATCAACCAATAACAAATGCTGGCCGGGGTGTGGGGAGAAAGGAACCCTTCTCCATTGTTGGTGGGAGGGCAGACTGGTGCAATCACTGTGGAAATCAGTATGGAGATACCTCAATGAACTATGACTAGAGGTCCCATTTGACCCAGCTATTCCCCTGCTGGGTATCTTCCCAAAAGAATTAAAAGAATCATACCACAGCGATATAGGTGTACTCATGTTTATAGCAGCACAGTTTGTAATAGCTAAAGCTTGGAAACAGCCCAAGTGCCCATCAACTCGAAACTGGATAAAGAAGATGTGGTTTATTTCATAAAATGGAGTACTACTCAGCTATAAAGAACAAGAAACTAGAGACATTTATAGCTAGATGGATGCATATTGAGGCCATACTCTTAAGTGAGATAAATAGGACACACATGCGTAAATACTGAATAGTTTCTCTAGTGTGAGAAACTGAAAATGTAAATAAGGATTAAAATGATTAAAATGAATAATTGGTAATTTGAAGTAGGAAGAAAAGTTTCAAAGGGGTAGGGAAAGAGAGAGGGGAAGGGGAAAGGTAAGAATGGAAAGGAAAAATTATGAGAAAAGGAAAAAAATAGAAACAAAATCTTTGTAAATAGGGAAGGGTGGAGGGGGGGAAGATGCACAGGTAATGGGGAAGAATTAAGAATCAAAATACATTGTGTATATGTTCAAACACCCAATGATAAATGTAAACATGTTGTATACCTAAATTGTACTGATAAAAGAATTTATGCAAAAAAAATAAAAAGCTATTGGGAACTTTATGCATATAAACATTTTGTCAAAAGATTATCTTTTCATACTTTTATACATATCTTTGGGATGTTTGAATTTTCTGATTTATACTAACCCCTGTAATTGTGCTGTCCTTACTTCTTACTATAAACTCTTTGAAAAATGACGTATCATGTAAGGGAAAAAATGGGGAAAAATGCAGCAGTAGGTACTGTGTGGTGGAGATCAGAGTTGGGGCCACCTTTTCCTAATTCAAAGCCCTGCAAGTGGCTGCCTCTTAAAGCTTACTAGGACCTAGAGAAGATGTCAGGGCCAATCGGCACCTGAATATTGCACCTATAAACTGGTCGGTAACAATGATATGGTTCTATAAAGGAGTGAGAAATGGTTTTACCTCAAAAGCACTTGGACTGGGGGAAAAATAGTCTCATATTTTCAAAATCAAAGAATTCACTTCTTTCTCATTGCAAATAGTACTATATTGATAGAGATAATAGCAGTTCTTATTTTATATTACAAATGGAATTATTTGTAATTTCCAAACTGTGGAAGTGAGTTTCAATTGTGTGTAAGAAAAAAAAAAGTATTATTCTCATTTCTTCTCCACAGGACTTATATTGAGTCATGATCTGGAAGAACCAATTAATAGTTATTAACTTTTTCACATGAGCTAATTTAGAATCTTATTTAAAATGGTATGGATAAAAGTAGATATTAACTGGGAAATGTAAAAATACATAATAGCAAAAGATAGTCAAAAGAAAGAATTGTGACATGTTACACACATATACATGGGTGTGGAAATATATATTATTTTGAGATAAAAATCCTGACAGAGATGCTAGACAGAATACAATGTTTTGATAAACAAATCCACGTATGATTGCCATTTTGCTAAATGAGAAGATAGATAAATTTACAATCTCTAGGAGTATACAGTGACTATTTGATTCAATTTTTAATTGCTATAGGTTAGCTGCAGGAATGTCAGTTAATGGATTCATGATGTTGAAACTGCATGGACTCTAAACTCTCATTCATTTATATTTAAATTTTAGCACTAATACAGCTTGGTTGAATGATCTTGGAGAAAATATTTTATCTCCTTGTTCCTCTATTACCTTAAATAGAAAATAGGAGTAATATTACCTACTTCAAGGACTGTTATAAAAATTTGATACAATAATAGTCAAAAACATTCACGATTCATATTCTTTATTTCTTGTATTATATGTAAATATACACAAAAATTAAATATTAGGTTCCAAGACTCAAAAATTGTGACAACATTGTAATACTTATCATGAAGCTGGTTTTAGAAAAGATTTGTCTGAAAATTCAAACATGCAGAGTAGGAGTGCTAGATGTGGTTAGGGTTACCATTCCTAACTAAATCTCATTCCACAGCAGTTTCCTCTGTTGCTTGAGTGCATCTGCTCTAATCCCCCAAGGCTTCTGGATAGTGAGAGCCTCGCAGTGGCGCCAAGGACACCATTGTGGGAACCGAGCCAGGGAAGAGTGGTGAGCACACTTATTATCAGGCAGCTTGGAGATACCGGGTCAGGTTAATGATGGAGAATTTCCTATGTCTATCCGCATAGCACAGAGGTGCTTCAGTGCCGGCTGCATTTAGAAATTATTCCCATATGCTCACAAGCACACCAACAATGACCAGTTGCCTAGGAGAATACAGACCAAGGAAATATGGATTCGTATCCACTGTTGTCAAATCTATCATTTAAGAACAAGTGCAGGGGACTGGACATGTTGCGGGCTGTGGTCTGAGAGAGAATCAGAGGAAAAGAGCAGGGATTCAGGATAGCACAGGGTCAAAGAAGACCCTGCCATACTCTTTAGTGAAATAAATAGGACACACATGTGTAAATACTGAAGAGTTTCTCTAGTGTGAGAAACTGAAAGTGTAAATAAGGATTAAAATGATTAAAATGAATAATTGATAATTTGAAATAGGAAGAAAAGGCCCAAAGGGGTAGGGGAAGTGGGAGGGGAAGGGGAAAGGAAAGAAGGGAAAGGAAAAATTATAAGAAAAGGAAAAAATGGAAACAAAGTCTTTGTAAATAGGGAAGGGTGCAGGGGGTGAAGGGAGGAAAAATAAGAACCAAGATACATTATGTACAGGTACAAGTACTCAATGATAAATGTAAAAGTACTGTATACTTAAAATGTACCAATAAAATAATTTAAGGGGGAAAAAAAAGATCCTGCCACTGCTGAGGACACCTGAACCTGAAGTTACTGTGGAGCTGAGGCAGGGTCTGCTGTGATTCCATGTAAATGTGTCTCCCACACCTCGCCTTTTCCTGTTTCCTGACATCCCATTCACAGCCCAAAGTCTGCCTCAGGGACTTTCCAGATGTTTGCCAGGATGCTGCCAGTTAGGAAAGCATTGTCCATGGATGTTCACTCACTGTGGATGTTAATCACACTTACAAAACACCTTCATACCAAACCCTAGATTACCTTTTGGCTGCATCACTGGCACCAGAGCCTGGAAGTTGACACATAACTGATCATGGGAGCTTGCCTCCTGTTATCTCCCAAAACTATGTTTTTGCTTGGTTGAACTCATTTCTTCTGCTTATTCAAGAAAAGAACTAGATTCTTTTATTGCGGTGTTAACCACTTAGGGTATTAACTATCACACAGGTAGATACATGTGAAACTTCATTGAGTTTTATATGTAAGGTTGATATACTCAATGCAACAGTTTCAAAATGCACCTATGACCTCTAAGAATGGCTTTATTTTAATTTTTCAACAAGTATATGTATATGACATTGAAAATTTTAGCCAATGAATTTCTTTTCAAATATCACAAAAAATTCACAAGTTACTAGTGTAATTACTTTTACACCTACAAATTGAGAAAATCTAAGTCAATGATTGGTGGCAAAGTACCATAAATAAATCATCTGCATTAATCCTAGGCCCTCCACACTCAATGCAAAGGGCAAAGCATCTGTATTGCAAACTGAATGCTACTTGTGATGAATGCATCACATGGTATTTTTAATAATATAGTAATATCGTATAGAATAACATAATATTTTGTGTGATTTATAATAATAAAGTTCCTATTTATAATACCTATGCTGGTCACTAATACACAGTGGTAATACCACAGTGGTTACCACGGCAGCATTAGTCACGACTCCTGGCGATCATGGAGTAGACACTAACTGGATATTAAATTCTGTAACATTTCTTGCTATCAGATACAGAATTGTGAAAAACAAAATAAAAAGAGAATTCAGGGACTGCAACTACAATGCTGCAGGCACCCAATGCCCTGTCATAAATGTTAACTGTCAGGCCATTGGCAATGAAGTGGATTTACAAGTTACTTTCTCAGTGTTTATTTTGTTTTCCAAAAATTTTGATCATTGACATCAGGGAAAAATATGTACCCTGCGGCTTTTCTATTATTCCACACATGTACATAAGGGATATTATAACCATTTGGCCTTTGGTTTCCAGTCATATGACACAACTCACCTTTGTGACTGCAGGACTGTATTGCAAGTCTCAAGGAGTCCGATGTCACAATAAGTGATTAAGTGGAAAGCAAGTAATATCTACCGCGGTATGTTTTATTGGACATTTGACAGAAGGGAGATACATTTTATACAATGGGTGAAAAGCGATCTTAGACATGGAACTTTCAGCATAATGCAATGTTGTAAGTACATTTCTGCCTTCCAGACTCTCCTAAAAACAACTTCAACACATCATCCACATAACGGTCTGCAACATCTAGGTGTGTTTTGAAGAAATCAACACTTGTATGAATCAGTGACAGTAAAGAAAAGTTGTGTGTTGGCTGAATCAGAGGCTTTAAAGTGCAAAGCAATGACATGGCTTTCAGTGTTTAAAAATAGCCAGGTCCTATTCTATAACTTGGGGGAAAAAGAGTTACCTGTTTGACTTTAGGCACTATTGGGTATTCTACCAAATTTCAAGAGATATCTTTGCACTCTGATTATGAAAAATGTATTTATAAAACCATCTTCTCTAAGATTTATGGGACAGATAGATCAAGGCAATAGTTAAGAGATTTTCAGGGGAAAAGCACTGCCACAAACAATTTTTTATTCCAGGTGCATGATAATCATTGTCATATTTTCTGCAATGTTCTGAATTTCTATAATAATTGTATTTAAGGAAAATGAGGGAATCCAAAGGAACATAAGAAAATTTAAAGAAATGTTGTAAGTGCCAACTTTTAAATGTAAGAATCTGAATTTTTATTTTTTCCATAATCTATGCAATTTATTATACATAAGAAGATATGAATATTGTTAGAAAAGACATGTTAAATAAAAGAGCAATATATGCTGCTGTAGTGTTTTAAGACTTAAACCTGGTAAGACTGGAATTCATCACATAGTTTTGTTTTGGTAATTGTAAAATTTGTGAAGTCAGTACAGACCTTTAACTTACAAGATGTGCCTCACAATACAATTCATCTTATGGTGGTGCACTCTTCAAGGAGTGAATTGCACTTTCTTGTTGGTTTTCAGAGTCTATACAATATAAAAATATAATTCATATAACAAAGAAAAATGTAACTGAATCATTGTGGCTTCTGAGAAATCCAATGAAATTTGACACTCAAAAAGAAACTCAGGTTGTTCAGTAGGGAAAAGTCAAATTTTGAAATTGTTTTCCAGGATGGAAAAGCTGTTATGAGCACCCAACTAAGAAACACAGTCCGTGTGACAGACGGGCCAGCGTGTTTGAAGATGTGTTCTGAGAGACAGGCCTGCGTGTGACCCGCAAGGTCTAAACACTGTAGATCTTCGAAGCATCAGAGTTGGAAACAACTTACCTGAAGACCCCACACACAGAGGACTGCGATCTGGATCAAGAAATAGATCTGCCTGCTCATTTGAACTGAACCATTTCAAGATTTGGGCAACGAGTATGAGCTTAATGCTGCACAACAGCTGTTAAAGCCTTTGCTAAGATAACGTCTCTTCTGTCTGTATGTTCTATAAATGTCTTTCATGTACATTTAGATTCTGGTGACATATGCCACTGTGCTGGTTGTGTGGAGGTTAAAGAATCATACTACTAAAGAAAAAATAATGACCTGGCTTTCACAAGTTTGAGTTCACCAAAGCATGCATAGAATAATTATAGAATATTAAAGAATCATTTTAGAGTATTTATAAGTTTTTAGAAGTAAAATCAATAGAAATTAGTTACTTATAGGACAGTTTTAGTAAAAGGCAAGGCATGGAGAGAGAGGCAAAAAGCCTATAAAATGAGAAAAATCACAAAGTCTATCAACACCAAATGCAGGAAAAGATGTTATTAAAAAAGAGACTGATAAACAAACATGTTGAGGAAAAATAGCTAACCCTCTTTTAAAATATGTTCAAATTACATATATATATATATATATATATATATATATATATATATATATGAGATAAATGGGCAAGAGTGTGCCCAAGATTAAAAAATAAAGATGTTTTAAGTCACATAAGACAAAGAACATAATACAAGGTAAGAAGCAGAAGAGGTGTGTGGCTGTGCATCAGTACATGACTTTACAGGCAATGAAAAGAAGGAACTACGGAATCCAGAGGGATGGCACATGAAGACTCAGAAGAAGGGCTCCCGCCTCTATATCAAGGCTAAAAGAAGCAGCAGAGGCGTCTTTTCATGTTCATTGAGATTCTGATACATAGCTACCCTCCTCACAGCTAGAGAGCATTTAGATAAAAGAAATTTATTTATTTGATGCTGGGGATCAAACCTAGGGCCTCATATATGCTAAATACATGCTCTACCATTGAGCTATGTCACAACCCTGATAATATAACTTTAGACAATAAAACTAAGTGGACTAATAACATTTAGTTTAAACTTACCTCAAAATCCTAAGACTGTTTCTATGTGTAGAACTATATTAGAAGAAACATGAGATTTGTTACCTGGCTACTTGCCTCACAATTAAAGTTTATCACTGTTAACATCACAAAATACTTCCAAAATGTCAGGTTAGAAAAATTTCCCTTTATCTCTCAAATACGAAATATGATATGAGCACTCAACTGAACATTTAGAGTATTATCAGCATAAGCATTTTTCAGGTTGTGGGAAATTCAGACCCAAATCTTGTCCATTAACCATAGCAAGCCACACCAATAATAGCAAAAGAAAAAAACTGTAGGCCTTGTTTGAGTTGAACATTGAGCTCCAGAGAAAGCTGAGAAAAACAACGCACTTGAGCCATTCTCTCGCAGAAGAATCACAACAGTGTGCTGTTTATTTTCCACTTTTCTGAAGCTATGACTTGCCTATTTTATATCTCTTTCATCATTAACAAAGACTCGGAGCTAAATCAAAATATGTCAACAAAAATAAGTTGTATACCAATAAGAACTATGAGAGGAGCTGTGAGTATGCATTGGGTAGCCAAGAGTTCTTACATGTCCTACTTAGGCTGCTAATGGTTTGGCAATGATGAGCTTAATCCTACTGTAAATCTTACAGTGTCATCTCACTCTTTTGTTGTCCTTCCTTTGTTTTAATTTCTGGCACCAATAACCTCATTCACTCAGGTGTCTGTTTGCTAGAATAGCATTTTGTTTTTCTATATTCAAGCAACTAAAAATATGCATAAAACAAAACACATCAGCATGAGATTTTATTAATATTGTATATAGATTAACACAATTAGCACATAATATGTCATTGGAGTTCTAAAGCAATCTCTCCCTTTAATGTGTACCACATACTGTAGGGTACAGTCCCAGCACATTAGTTAGTGGTAATGATAGTTCACTTTCTTAGTATATGCTTAGTCCTTCTGAATATAGCAATACTGTACTGTCATTTAATTTTCTGTAAACTAAACACCAATTGCTCTTACCAACTTCTTTTTACTACTAATAAATGCTCACACAAACCCTCTTGACACAATTACAAAAGTTCTACTTAATTACAGTAAGTTCAGTTAAAACCCACCCAGAGCCCCTTGGGCTCTTTGTGTCATGCATGTGGAAAGAAATTTTATTTGTGTTCACATTTTCAGTTAAGGACTCAGAGGCCTGCTCTTTCCCAAATGTCTTAAGTGCGACATAAATGTCAAGTATAATTTCTAAGCCTTCAATCTGGGATTCTCTATTCCTTATTTTTTTTCACACTGCATTCATCCCAGGCATTATTTTTCTTTTTCTGGTCCACATTATAACCAACTTACATTTATGTAAACCTCCGTGTCCCTAAATATGAATTCTCAAGGCTCTTACCTGCTCAGTGTATTAAGATACAATTAAAAAGACATTAAACAAATAGGTCTTGGTACTAATGTGGCACTTGATAAGACAGGCATCTATGAGTGAGGAAGCACTGGAGATACATGCTGTAATATGACAATATACCTAATCTCATCTAACTACACAGGTAACTGTCTCTATTTCAATATCTCTATATATCTTATCTTAGAGAGTTGACTCCAGTGAGAAACATCATTCTTAGTTTTTCTAATAAAACAACATTTGAAGGAATCTCATGCAATCAAGTCATTGTTCAAGAGAAATAATTAGTTATCAACAAAATGCATCCTGGAGGAGAAAATTTCTTGAGAATATCCTGTCAAGGGAAACTGAAGGCGGTACATGGTGCTCCTTTTCTCCATCTGCTCTACACAGTGAGTGCTTCAGTCTCCTTTGTGCAGATTCTGGAATTGCATATTCAGTGTATACAATGCCAATGGATTATACAGAACTAGAATGAATTCAAATACAGACTGTTTTCCAATGTCCAAATCCAATTTCCTTATCCCATATTTCCTTATAGGGAAATCTGAATTTTAAAATTGGAAATATTCATCAAGTTAGGCCAATTAATTTGCAATTAGAAAGAGAGCTTCTCCCCAGAATGTCATATATGCAAGATCTGCCATATACATTTCTACATAAAACAGCTGAGAATAAGCAGCTTGAATAACAGATTTATGACTTTCTCTTTTCAATTACACACATTTTTTAAAAAGGAAATGTTCTAGTTTGTGGAATTGTATAGTTTTTTTTCAAGTGAAATGGAAGCTTTAATAACATTCAATATTCTTCAGCTGTTCCTTCTGAAAAAAATGAAAATTTTTGTTATGAAAGGGAAAATATGTCTCTCTTTTGTAGAAAATCTGACCTAATTGTCATGTCTTCATGAAATATAAGTCGTCCTCAAATGATACAGTTTGTTCCATAATTTCACACCTCCTCTGTGCTAATTAAGCCACCACATCCAGGTTTTAAAAGTCTCTCCTCCTCGCCTACTCTGGTTTGTTCCAGGTCTGTACGTGCAAATCACATTAATTTTCCTGTTAGATTCTCCCTGTAGAACTGCTAGGGAAGCGGATGCTGGGGAGGAAAAGGCACCATCTTATTTCCTTCTTTTCTGATTCTTGTTCTTGTCAGTATTGCCCAATCACTGCATCCTTAAGCAGCAGGTCCATTCCTGCTGGCAGTTTTCCTACCACCTGGAGCTCCAGCTGAGCTGGCTGCAGGCCCTTCTGCCTCCTTCGTCCCTGAAGTCTGAGTCCCAGCACCTAGGAAGCCGGTTCCAAGCTTTTAAATTTGAATAATTCTAACCTCCTCCTGTCTTTTCCCTCTGTTTCAGGGTTTGTTCCTGCTTCTCCACAGTTGTCTTCATGACTTTTTATCATTTTTTTCTTTTAATTTTTTGAATTCCCGTAAATATTTTGCTTTGAAGAATTTTAGTATTTTAAAGAACTATTTTCTACTGTTGGAAGAAATGGTTGGTTTGGTTTCCTGACCAGACCCCAGCTCATGTTTCCTATCACTTCTGTCCAACTCTGAGAAATGATGAGGTTGAATGATGTGCTCTGCGGGTGATGATGTGTTAATGACAGTATTAGGCTTCAGAGAGCCTGGCCTGGAGCAGGAGAGTGATCTGTTCCCTTTCATCCGTACTGAGCAATTTCTGCCCACTTTTACTTGCAGAGATGTGCCTCTGGTTCACAACCGTGAGGACAACCACCCCGGGATCCAGGGATATAAGATGCTGGCACTTTAAGCATGGTTTCAGAGGCTGAACCAGGTGGATTGCCATGAATGCCAGGCTAGCCTGCATGACACAGCGAGACTCTCTATATATGTATTTCCTAGAGCTGTGAAGTCTTCAGTAAGGTGCAGGGAAACCACTCTCCACTCCACACCAGGCCCTCTGAGGACATCCTCACTCCAATTCAGTGATGGGCTACAGGGGTGCACTGGCCTCTGGTTGTCCTACCTCCCGCCTGTGTCCCTGAAGGCTCAGGCCAGCCTAACACTGTCATTAACACATCATCACCCACAGAGCATTGTTCCCTGGTGTTAAAATCCAGTCATCTCAGTCCCTGAGAGATCGAAATAGCCTGTCCAAAGACACATGGCCAATGAACAACACTGCCAAAAGTCCATCTGTCTCTCATAGCCTATTTCCACTATTTTTTCATGTGCAAGTATAAATAGATCTGATTATAAACACATTATTTTTTACATAAATAAAGGCTTAACTGATATCTGATCCCAGGTAAAGTGAACTGCTCCAGTTTAACAGGGTCAAAGGTTATGATGATTAAATTGGATAGAAATCAACAATGATTGCAATCATTGATCATAATCTCTGTCCTTTCCAAACTGAAGCTGAAATTCAACTTCTCATTGTAACTGCATTAAAGACCAAAATCTTTAAGAAGTGATTAGGTCTTTTTTTCCTATTTCACATTAACTATTATGCCTTTTGGTCCTTATTTACACCTTCAGTTTCTCATACCAGAGAAACTATTTGGTATTTACATGTCTGTCCTATTTATTTCACTTAAGAGTATCGCCTCAATGTGCATCCATTTAGCTATAAATATCTCTAATTTCTCATTCTTTATGGCTGAGTAGTACTTCACTCTATAAAAGAGAAGGTCCAAAGGAGAAGGGGAAATTGGAGGGGCTGAGGAAAGGAAAGAAGGGAAGGGAATTAATATGAGAAAAGGAAAATATGGAAACAAAGTCTCTGTAAATAGGGAGGGGTGGAGCAGTTGAAGGGAGGGCAGGGGAATGGGGAAAAAATAAAAACCAAGATAGATTATGTAAAGGTACAAATTCCCAAAGATGAACGTCACCATATTGTACACCTAAAATGTACCAATAAAATTAATTTTTAAAAATGAAGTGATTAGGTCTGCCCTTAGGGACAAGCTGACCTTGTCATGCTCTTCACCTCAGCCCTCTTTCCTCTGCCTTGTAACCTTGTGGCAGGAGGCCTTTGCCAGATGCAGGACCTTAATATTGGATATGCCAGACTTCAAAAGTGGGAGCCAATTACTACGTTCATATAACTGGCCCAGACAGATTCTCAGTACAAAAAGGACTGAGATATCCCCCTGCTTCTACACAGAGACCTTTCAGAATGGTAGGATAGGTCTGCTCCACCAGGCCTAGAGTCACTGACTTTTTGTATCTTGTACTTATATACATGACTTGTATGCCCAGAGCCATTATATAGCCTCAAATAACTTCTTCAGTGATAATATTATCAAAACAGCTTGCAGGCGGTGGAAAGTAGGACAAAGGCCTCTTCCTTTAGAGGCACTTCCAGAAAATAACATTTTCTACCTACATTAAGAACTTTTTCATAGGGCAGGGAAGTACTGTAAGGGAAGCTGCACCAAGTCATCTTCATTCCCCTCCCTGTAAGATGTTTCATGACCAGTGAGAGCCAGGCATGTCTTGGTGTTTTGAAAGCAATTGGAAAACATCTACACAACGCACCTACTTCAGATATTCATAAGACTCCTGTTATTCCTTTCCCTTAAGTAAATGATGGGGTACACAAACTTGGCACTTCCCAGCTCACTGGCTTACAGATTATAAATAAATTAATAGCTGATTACAATCGATGCTACTGGACATGTAACTACAGGTAAGACAGTCATGACCACTTTCTTCAGGCAGCAGACACCTAGCAAGGAACCATAATTGAATTTGCTCTTTACAAAACTGAACAGGACACACATCCCTGGTCACAGAGAGTGCTTTCCTATTAGGGGCCTTCTTTATTTGAAAGGACAAATCATAGGATCCTCTTTGTTCTCATATAAGTAGAGAGAGAGAGAATTTCACAAATATCAAAACTAAGAAATCTTCTGTTTAAGAAAAATTGCTTAGTTCAAGCAAATGAATGACAGAGCAACAGCTGTCTGCAAAGTTGGGGGGGCAGTGTAAGCACTAAAAAGGTGAAGCGATAGTTTTTCCTTGGAAGAGTTTACATTTTAGTAAAAGATGTTTAGGAAGAAGCTAGATAATACAAACTAAGGCTGGGTTTTAAAAGAGGTATGAAAAAAAAATAAAATAAAAGAGGTATAAAGAGACATTGGGAAGGAAAAGAGAGTATTGGGTCTTACAGGGGCAAAGCAGATTAAACTAAGAAAGTGAAAGGACATCTGAAGTGTGTGGTCGCAGATCCAAGGGTCAGCATAATTGTTAGTGCTATTTGCACAGCTGGCCTGCATTCGGCCCAGGCCGCCATCTGGTAGACCCGTAGCCCGGACGGAGGGAAGAGGGGCATCTAACTGCACGTGAAAAGCTCTGGTCTCTGCGGGGACACGATCTTTTGCTGTCGCCATCATCAGTGGACATCAGACTCCAGTTTCTTCACCTCTCAAGGTGGACTCACCAGCGACCCTCTGGAGCCTTCAGGCCTTGAGCAAGCACTGCCTCGCTGACCTCTTTCTCAGTTCCTTGGAGGGAGCAGTTAAGAGTCCTCTGCTGTGCACACAGGCCATGTGGCTCTCCTGCCTTTGATCCCATGAGCCGCCTGTTACCTCCATGGACCGCCCCCCTTTCCCCTCCTCCTCCCCTCCTCCTCCTCCAGCAGAACCCAGGCAACAGCTGGACCTGATGGTTTAGTTACATTTCCCGGAGAGCAAGTGCTGAAGAGGGCAGGCATTCCCGATAAACCTACAGTATGATGGGCAGCAGATGGAGATGGGATGTCTGCCTCTCAGGCTGTTTAATTATAGGTAGTTCTGTGACTGTTTCCTTGTAGCCTTCTGAAAATAAACAAATATTCCTGTCCTAATGTAAGTGAAGTCACAATTTCACTAATAACCAATTATTTGATAACTTAAAGTGAAATAGGCTTTAAAAACGCAACTCTTTCATATTACCAGTGTGTGGGTGAATTCAGAAGCTCAAGTGATAACACTAGATTTTGTCCTTTTCTCCCTCCCAGGCTTTCTTTATAATGCCTCTGATCAGGTCACATCCCATAGCTCATCCACCGAAGAAAGAGAATCTTTCCTGGCAACTACAGCAGAGTTTCACAGAGGTCTTTGGGGAGGATATTCTAATTGGTTGGAGATACGACAACATGTCTTTATAGATGGTTGAACTTACTGAACTGCATGCGTATTATTCTATTTGACTCCAACAGTTCTGTGACTAAAGCCAGATATTATTATTACTACACCTATCTCACTGTGGAAGAAGCCAATGAGGCTCAAAAAGATAATAAGAATAGAAATTTACCTGAAGTTTTCAAACTCCAGCAGTGAGTTATTAAACATATATGAAGGCTTGGAAGAGGATAAGGAACCAGAGAGGTCAAAGAGAGCATTCTAGAACCACAGAACTGAAAGTAAAGGGGGAACTATTTCCACACAGAAGCTGAATGATGCTACACAATGAGTAAAGACTAAAACTGAAGTAAGAGCAACAGATTTTAAATATTTACATGAGGGGAGGAAGTTACACTGCCATCAAAGTACATTGGCATCTTGGAAATCGACTTTAGTGTAGCTGGAGAATGGCAGGAAGGAAAACAATAGGAATGTTTCTCAAAAGAGGAACAGCAATGAGGAATAAGAAAAGTTTTGTTTTGCTAAGGTAGCTGAGATAAATTTTTATGATATATGAGTAATAAAAATAAGCATGTGTTGAAAATATTTTAGAAATAAAATGAAAAAATGTACTCAAAATAATTTAGAAACTAAAACTTCATTAGGAAAATGTATATTATTATATATATTATGTATATTATTTCAAACTAAATTTTTTGACAAGCTTGTCAAAAGTCCATCTCGTTAACTTGGTATTTTACTTTCTCCCTCCTGTAATGAACCATTTACTAGCAAGCAGATTCAACATCTTCTGTTCTCTGAGGTCTAAACAGCAGTGACCCTGTCTCCATCTGTTATCGTTCCTGATTGGAACAGAACAAATAGCTGCTAGAGGTTATCAAGGGTAAATTCTTTACCTTTACTAACCTGTCTCCAGCTTGGCAGTGTGCACGACTGGTCAATAAGCTGTCTTCTCCTGAATTACCCAGCAGTATTTCTTGTGTCAGTTTAGAGCAATTTTCTTAAGATTTTTAGGCTCCAAGAGTCCAACTGGACCTTTTACTCTTTGTAAAAGTCTCTGACAGGTGCTGAGTGCTCTTAATTAGTTTGTCTCTGGAAAGAATAAAAGTACAATGAAACAAGTTGATGGCTGTATTTAATAATCTTTTGTTTCCCTTGCTTCTACCTTTGGCTTTAGTAGAAATATATTTTACTTCATACTGAATTTTGATAAATGTATTTTCTTTGCTTTTGCAATGAGACAATGCCTTATTGGGAGCATTTTATTCTGGAATAATTTTGAGAGCACAAGGTTAAAGGGGATCCGATTATGGACATGACTTTTATATTTCCATCATTGTATCATTTTTGAGTGTGTCAGTTTTTAAATGAACTGACTACAGGTAATAATGTATCTTGGGAAAAGTGAAAAAATAATGAAAGAGCGGCTATTGCTGCTGCAGGTCACAAACCACTTTTCTGAGTTTGGGAAAGATGCCTTAGTTTTAGTTTCACTTGATGGTGGTAGGCATTTTTCCTCCCCAAGTCTTCTCTTTGACCTGATGGATAAAAGGGCAACAACTAACAAGGTAGTATGGTTTATATCTGGCTGTCCCCCAGATCCCCAGGTGCTTAGAGGCAGGGTTATGGGGACGACTGGATCTCGGAGGCCCTAGAGCTAACTGGAGTTGGGGTGCAGGCTGTCAGAAGGGGGATCGCTGGAGCATAACCTGGAAGGGCTGTCCTTCTGAGGCTCCTCCCTCTGCTCTGATTCCTAGCTGCTCTGATGTCAGCAGCCCACTTCCTGCCCTGGAGCCCGCTGTCTGTGAACTGAAACCTCTGCAAACTGGGAGCCAAAATAAACCTTTACTCCTTTAAGCTGCAGGTGTCTGGTAGTGTATCTCAGTGAGGAGAAAATGACTAGGACATGTGGAAAAGAGTAACAAGGCAGCCAGTCTTCAAAATTGAAATGTCCTGATTCAGAGGAAGCATGTTTGTATTCTGATGAAAATATCCATTTCCAAACTATTAACAGGGACATTTCTACACTTTTGTCAGACAGAAAATTTTCCAAAACACCCAATCTAAAGTATATATTTTTACTATTCTGCCTTACTATTTTCTGGGTTTTCATTCAGAGAACATATCACATTTTTAGTACATTCAATGTATTCACTCATTACTGCACTCTGGTTCACAGAGGTACTCAACAGTGTTTCAGTGAATGACTAAATTAGTGAACAATGACAAGAGCACCAACCAAGAGCTACAGAGCTATGGAAGCTGTAAAGGACACTGAAAAGGGCAGGAATCAGTGAACAGACGAACTGACCAGTTGAGAGCAAAGGCCAATGTGCCATCCACTTCCCTACTGTCAAATTGGTGACTCATTTAACTTAAGCCTTCCCTTGGAGTAGGAATTTTTCCACATCAACTTATTTCAAGAGGCCCAAAAGTTCATGGCTTGTAATTAACTTTCACTTTCACTGATGCATAAATCTGAGACACAAGGAAGGGCTAGAAAGAAGGAATAAATTTTTTTAAAACTTTCATGAGTTAAACTTGATGACTGTTTCTACTTATCAATACAAATGCTTTGGCTTTCACAATTTCTGGTCATTTTATAAAAATATGTATAAAGGGGCTGGGGATTTGGCTCAGTGGTTTCGCCGCCTGCTGCACAAGTGGAAGGATCTGAGTTCGATGCCCGGAACCAAAAAAAAAAAAAATACATATATATATATATATATATATATATATATATATATATACTTAAAGGAAAAACTAAAAATATGACAAGAGAAATGTACTTAAATATGCTTACGTGACTTTCTATACAGAATTATTAAAGATTTAATGGGAATCAACAAATAATTTTTAATTTCAGTTTTACTTTTTAAGGGAAAGTGTTTATTATAGTGATATTTTCAAATTCTCAAGCAATTAATGCACACCTTTCAAAAATATCAGTTATCTACTGTATAATTTCACAATTCAAATTCATTAAGATACACTGAAATAACATTGAAGTGTTCCCCATTAGCAGAGCATATATATCAATAGGAGAAAGGGTTGTTTCTTTACAGTTCAACCCCAGTTCCAACTATCTCTTGCTTTGTTTCAAAACCTGTTCTTTCTAGTTGCTTTTACAATTTCTGTGCTTCCTAGTAAGTTTCTATAGCAATTTAGAAAATGTTCATGTTGGAAAAATATTCAATGGGGAAAGCAAATTTTTGAGGCCAGAAAACTACATCTAGCAATATGCCCTGCAGCCTATAGTGTAATTGCTTAAAAAACTCGGGAATGGAAAACAGTCAGAGTGTCACACTGCCATACATCTTGCAAGGATTAAAAATGATCATTTTCCAGACCAGTGTGGGGCAGTGGCTTTTAGCATGGTGCTGTGCCACATGGTGACACATTTGGCTGCAGAGTTCCTGCTGAGGTAGTATAATACCCAGTCCTGCTTTGGATTTCCCCTACAGGCAGACACAATGCTGCAATAATTGTGATATATTGTGTGGCACTCCTTTGAACAGCCAGACTCCATCTGATTTTTGCAATGGTTTGAAGCAGGTTGTCCATGCCAGGCTTTCTGTTTTGAGGTTTTGTTCTCTTTTTCCTTTTAGTTTTCAATTATATTTTCCAAAGAAAATACAAAGACTAGGATTTCACTTTGTAAATGGCAATAATATAAGCATTTGATTTTATGACCTTTGAAATTTTATGCCAAAACTTAACTGAGATTTAAATTATGGTTCTCTTCAGGCAAAAAGTATTTTATAGTCCTATTTTAGGAAATTTGAATTTGTCTATTGCTAACTGAGATATAAAATGTTTGACAGCTAAGGTCAGTTTGAACTACCAGAAATGTTCCTATGGTGCCAGATTCTGGGCTTTTGAAGAGACTAGAGCATAATTTGCTTCTAACTGTCAAGGAATTTCTATTTTATAGAGTCCTGCTGTGAATTCAACATGATCAGTTATCCTCTTCGATCTTTCAATGGCCATGTTCACAAATGAATCAAGGTTTCATCATTTTTTTCCTACTCTATTTCCAATTGTTTCATATTTCTGCAGCAATAAGACTATAAAAATCATGTGACACTCAGGACAATTTCTGCATCTAAGAGTGGACCAATGAGAAAATGTGTAAATATGGGCAATGTTCACATTCAGGATAACATGCATTTCAATTATCTAGTTTTGTATTCTGAACATTCACTTCAAAACTTTATGAGAATCATATAACATGAATATATCTGTAATAGCTGACCATATAATGAGACAACAATGTGACATCACAGAGAGAAAAGTCTCTTCCTGTATAGACAAAGAGAACAGGACAGTTAATACCCTAAAACTACGTTCCAAGGGGATTTGTGAGCCCATTAAGCTCAAAATTGATAAAAGGACTATTCTACAAAATGACCTGTACTGTATGACAAACAGTGCTATATGACTTTTAGCCAGCACATGCAAATAAGCCAGAAACATCAGAAATAAAGATCTCAGGAAGATTTTTTCTTTCTCTTAATATTCTCTTTGTTGACATATTTAATCTATTGAGGGTTCCAATTCTCACTGTTAGGATGTACCTCTAGAATCATTCTTCAAATAACCTTTGGAAATCTTCATATGGATTTTCAGCAGTTTGAACCCATTTTGTCAAATAATGTATTTACTGTTTTCCCTGTTCTTTTCATAGCAGGAGTTTTCTTCCAATCACTCAAATTCAAAATTCCACTAGAAACTATGTGAAAAACTAGATTACTCAACCCAGGAGAATACTGGTGTCACTAACTACAATTCAGGGCAAAAGATGCTTAGGTTGGTGGTGGTATACATTAGGAGAGCAGAGAGAAGAAACACACATCAAATACATGCTTACACATCATGTTGGAAACTGTGAATATCAGTGTGTTTTTAGTGGAGGCAAAAATGGAATGAGATAAAAGGAATGGTCTAAAATGATATACAATGGACTTCAGCACAGTATAGAAGAAAGTGAATGTTCAAAGAACATAAGAGAGAAATCAGAGGAAATGGGGAGACTATTGGATCAAGTAAGAGACAGTTCAAGAGAACATAAATAAATGCCAAGTTGTTGCTAAGAGATAAATTGTTCACTGCATTTAGATTCATAGATATGATCACTGACTATGTGATTTATTTTGGAGGAATCATAGAAGCATAAGATTAATGTTTAGCACATTCTACTGTGTGTCCCCCAAGATCCATCCTCTTCTACAGAAAAACAAAACCTCCAATCTTGAGCTGTGCCTCCTCAAAATTAGGCTCAAAGTTCTCAAATAAATGTTACCAAATGGGATTATATCTTTAATTTACATTAACTGAATTTCCTAGCCATGCCTTGTCTTGTTTTCTTTTTCTTTGCTCAGTGACTGGAATGGGGACCTGAGAAAATAACACTATGACTATCAGGGAAAAAAAAGCAGGGAAATGGGTTTTAACATTTTTGAAGGATGCTTCCATACCAGTTTCCATTTTTATAAGAGAAAATCATTTCTTTTATGCTTTTGTTAATTTGGGGTCTCTTCTGTAACAGAATAATGTAAAGAATAATTTAGTAATATAGAGAGTGACATAAGGAAAGTGAGTTGAGAAAATGGAGACAGCATTTTAGAAGATTTCCTACAACATTAGCTAAGAAAGGGACTAGAATGCTACTGAAGTAGCTCCAGGGCAATGAGAGGAAAAATAACTATGGTGATGTTGGTTTGGTAAATATGTGAGTATGTCAAACAGCCCATGGGAATAATCTAGACAACAGATGCAGTTTAAATACAGAGAAGAAAAGGTCATTCAATAATGTAAGATTAATGAATAAGAAAGTGTACATTAGATTTACAGAACATCCAGTAGTACCGGCATTTTGTCTTTTACAGGGGAATGAAATCATAAATGTAGATAATTTCATATGATTGCACTGGCAAGTTCCTGGGCTTTTTCCTGTATATCCCCTATAAAAGTAAACTAAAAGGTTTGGTAGGAAGCGAAAGTGCCTGAGATTTAAGAAGACTGGAATGTCTCAGTTTGTGTGCATAGACCAATACATGCAAGTTATAGGAAAAGGACAGAGTAGAACTGGCAACTTGGTTCAGGTTTAAATTCCTCACATGGGTTCACCAAATTGCAGCCATAAGAAAATCTGATAGCTTGGTTTTCTGGCAATATCCACATTAATGTGATAAAAAGACAACAGAGAGAGGGAATTTATTGTATCAAGGGGTGCAGTCCAGATGGTATAGTGTATTCCGCCTCAGACCTGATGGCTCTGCACCTCAGAGGTGGTTCTGCAAAGCCAGCCCACTTTATCCAACATGGTTCAAAGGCAGCTATCCAAGAGGTCAGTCAACAGTCTGATCCCTCCACCCTTCTTTTCTCATCTTCCTTTCACTTACATAAGATGCATGTAAGACCATTGCTTTTGTGCTATTTTCATTAATTGAAGAATTATATAAATATAAGATTATAATGTCTATTTTTTGAATGAATAAATTAATACATGCCTAAACTCCACCATTTGAGGCTTTCTACAACTAGATTTGAGTTCTAAGTACCAGAAAATACAAGGGCAATGGAATCACAGGCAGATTTAACTAGGCCACAAAATCCTGCCACATGAGGATTGCAGTGGAGAAAGGCACAGTGTTCCTCATTCTCATCATCAGACTACGCTCAGAACTGTCACTGAGATATTTCACCTGTTCATATCCTGTGCCAGCTGATGAAACAATGTTTTGATGATTATATTTTTGATGCTTCAATCAATATAATTATATGCTGAGAGTTTAAATCTACTATTGTTGTTTCCTACCTCCCATGTAAAGTCAGGATGTCATTTGATTGTGATCACTTAAAGGTTTAGACTGCAGTTCTCTGTCAACTTGTATTAAGGATCAGCTGCAGCTTTCCTTGGAGAGCAACCTATTTCCCGGCATTTCCATCAGCTGTGGCATTTCTTTCACAAGGTGTCTCTGGTGGGACGTGGCTGCACATGTTTCTTTTTGTTATCTCAGTATTTGACAGCAAAAAAACACAGTCTGTGCAGCCTCTAATTGCCACTCAGTCTATCTTTTTATCTATTGTTAGATGTTTTCAACCAAAGAAAAAATATTTTTCTTTGTCCTACCTGAAATTTGGGCCTTGCTTTTTAGGATTCTAAGGGATTATAACATTTGTACAAATAATGAAATTGAAATATCTAAATATATAAATTAAATTAATTACAAAAATGTCCAAATACAGTTCTATAAATGTTCATTGGTGTAAGCAATTGACAGAATAATAAAAATAATTAGAAAACCTCTGTCAGTACTATGAGAATTATTAGCTCTTTTGAAAGCAGAATCATTTCCCAAGTTTTAAGTACTTCCCAGAGATTTCAGACCATAGAAACAATTTTGAGACCAACAATCATAAAACAATATTGTTAAATTCTTACCACGTGTTTTCTGTCCTTATGGAAAAAAAGGAGACAAAACGAATAACTTGACTGAATCAGTAATAAAAGGTTCTCATCCAAGAAAAGCCCAAGACTAGATGGCTTCACTGCTGAGATCTGCTGAACATGTAGGTAAGAACTAACACTAATTCTCTTTTAAGGGATAACAAAAAACAAAACAGAGGAAATAATTCTTCCAAATGCAAAGGCAGCATGATTCTGATGCCAGAACTAGATAAGGACACAACTACAATGAAGAACATTGTCAACCATATCCTTGATGAACATACACACAAAATCCTAGCAACTGAAATCAAAAGTACCAGCCATGTATCAGCAAACCTAATCCCAAAACACATTAGAAAGATTACGCATCACAGGGAAGTGAGTGGAACTCATCCTAGGTGTACAAGGATGGTTCAACAGAGGCAAATCAATAAATGTGGCAAACCACATCAGCCAAAATAAACTACTAGAACTAATACATAGATTTATTAATATTGCAATATAAAAAATAAACAAATCAGTAGCATTGCTGTATGTGATAGTGCGTTATAGAAGCTAGAAAACAATTCCATTTGTTATAGATCTAAAATACTGACAGTATATGTTATCAAAGAGATAAAAGATGTATATAATAAACAATATATATAATATACACACTGATAAAAATATTGAAGAGGGAACAAATAAGTAGGAAGACATCCTGTGTTCATGAAGTAGAAGAATCAGTACTGTTAAAATATCCATATTGAACAAAGCAATCTACATATCTAATGCAATCCCTATCAAATACCAATGACATTCTTCACAGAAATAGAAACAATAATTCTTAAATTTATATGGAAGTACAAAACAGCCAAAGCAACACCACCCCTCCCCCCAAAAAAAGAATGAAGAAGGTTTTACTCTACCTGACTACAAAATATACTAGAAAGCTGTCATGTAAAAAAGCATGCTATTGGCATAAATGGACACATAAACCAATGGAAGAGAGAAGAGAGCCTAGAAGTAAGGCCACAAATCTACACCAAATTGAGTTTCAGAAAAGTGCTAAAAACATGCAATGGGAAGAGGATAATCTTCAATAAGTAGTACTGAGAATGCTGGATATATGTAATCTAAAAAATTTCATGACACAAAAACTGGGAGTAGACGTTACCAGAGGCTGAGGAGAATAATGTGGAATAGAACTGGGGTAGAAGGGACAGGAAAAGGTTGGTCAGTGGGTTTGAATTCCAGATAGCTAGGAAGAAGAGGTTTTGGCATGCTGTTGCATAGTTGGTTGACTAGAGATACAACAGAGAGTACAAAAGTGCACTGTAGATTTCAAAACACTAGAAAAGCTGTTTTAGACTTTTTACCCAAAAGAGATACTTAATCTTTGATGGCATAAGTATGTTTAATGCAATTTCCACATTATGTAATGTATGCATGTATTGAAACTCCTATTATGCCATGGATACACTCATTTTTAGGTTTTTAATGTATTTATTAATAATAAATTTAATTTAAATTGAAAACAGGGTTATAGGGCAAAGGAAAGAAAAATGTAATTCTGTTCTCATCTGTGAGGAACACCCCCTTTTGTGCTGTCTTGGGGACTCTGAGGTTCAGGTCTATGGTTGCTCTGGGATGTCAGCTACATCCTGTGATACATGGCAATTATCACACCAGGTACCACACACTCCTGTGAAACCATTGCCTCTTCCATGTGTCCTGACTACCTGTAGGAATGTATGTTATCTTTATTAACATACTTCAAGCTCTGATGTTTATGGCCCCTGAAATTACCATCTTACTCCAATGATACTCTCACAAGTGAAAACAAAGATTTAGTCTGGAAAACTGAAAGGGGATGTGGAACATAAAAAATGAAGGAAAAAAGAAAAGGTGAGAATGAAATGCAGAAAATCCAAGAATAATAAATGGAAAAAATGTAAAAACCAGTTTGAGAAGTGACACTTGGGGACACAAATTACTTGACACCTAACACAATGAATAGAAAAACGAGCATTCCCATAGCTGGTAACATTGGGTAAAGCTAGATGCACTTATTTTGAGGAGCTTGGAAATGAAGTTTATGTTTTGGAGATAGATATATAATATTTATACATATATATATCACATAAATTGAGATGAGTAAATTAGGAAATTTAATGAAATATTATACCTAACATGTAAAAAGCAGAAATAGCCTACCTCCCTTAAAATATATGTTACATCATTGTAATGAAAATTAAATTTCTTGAAAGCTTAAGTTTTGGCCACTTTATCTAGTCTAGATTTCTCTATCATTTAAGTCACCTATCTATGCACACATGTGAAAACATTTTGCCATATTTCTCAGTAATAAAATATTAGAACAGCAGTCACTAATGCTCATATTCCATGCTTTTATTTTCCAGGAGCCTCAGGAAAAAAATAGCATTTTTTGTTTCTCATGGACTTGTTATTGCTTATTGATTAGAATTGTAGAAAGTCAATTATAACATATTACTATATCGTTCATGTGACTAACACTGTATAGGTAGCCTATTTGCTGTTAAGAAGGGAATCTTGGAGAAGAATGAGAATAAAAGGACCTCAAAAATAAATTTAAGTGAAAAGTAAAATTTTGTATTGATTCACAACCCCTATTTTATTTTATCTAGATTTTTTGTGGCACTCGGGATTGCTGCCAGGGCCTTTACACTGAGGCACATTCTCATTCCTTGTTTTGCTTTGAGACAGTCTCACTATGCCACTGAATTTCTGAGGCTGAGCTGAATCTTGTGATCCTCGTGCTTCATCTTCCCAGAACATTTGAGATTACAAGTGTGTGCGGTTATGCCCAGCTTTTATTTTAAATAGTGTAAATCCTGTCTTCCATTTGCTCAATGGTGTATCATGATAAAAATTATCATGAAAGCTAACAAAGGGATCTTAGTAGCTAACTGGAAATTTAGGACTGTTTCATTACCTTAACTCTTTTCCCAGTGATTCATGAGAAAATAAAACATTTTTATATCATTTGTGATTATTTAAAAATCAAGAATGTTTAGATGCAGGTGTTTTACATCCTTGTGGAAATACATGTCAATAATACTTTAAATACATAGTAAGTACTGTTTGGTCCCTTGTCACATTGCTTATAACATGCAGTGGAGAACTTTTCTGAGAGTGGTGAGCCATCATGCTGCTAAGTCTGGATCCATTTCCAGCATTTTATGCTTTGCTCTTTCAAAGTCATGAAATGCTCTGAGAATCCTCTTACTGCTACCCTTTTTGCCCATGTCACTCCTGAGGCATCACGTTTCTCTTCAGGACCTTTTTCTCATTGTCAGTAAATTTACCTTCGCCAAGTTCTCCTGATGATGCAGTAGCATCGCTCAGAGTACTGCGGTGTCATTCAGCTCTTTTCTCTACACCTTCATTTATATTTGATTTGAATCCGGCAAACCTGATTTCAGGGAGCAGTAAAAATTGTGCCATACTTCATGAATCTTTCTCCCTGTTAACTTCCTGCTTCATGCTCAAATATTTTCCATTGGATGGTTCATGTCATATTTTCTCCAAAACTGAACTAAAATATCACATGATCCTCAACTGCAGCATGGACAGCAAGTCTTTCTGAAATAATGGGCTTCAATATCTGAGCACTCCTAGGTCCATTGGCTGATTGATAAAGTTGCATTTAGTAGTAAAAATTAAATGTTTCCACTTTGGTTTAAGTCCCAGGGTGACCTGTGGCATTATCCAACAGTAGTACTCAAAAAGTTAATTATTGGGGCTGAGGATTTAGCTCAGTGGTTCCACCGCCTGCCTCACAACCACAATGTCCCAAGTTTGATCCCTGCACCCACCAAAAAAAAATTAATTATTATTTTCTCAGTGTCTTTCCACCTCTGTGAGATGACCTGATAGAGCTGTGCACTGCGCCATCTGTCTGTGATCTCAGTAATGCATGTGCTGTGACCTGTATCCAGCAGCCTACAGGAGGTATGTGACTGGCCACTTACCAGTGTGTGTGTCCACAATTTATGCAGTGATTTGTTTACTGAAGAGCTCAAAGCCCCATTTATATTTTAAGTAATTACTGCTAATGCATCATGGTAGCTAAAATTTTCACTGTGTTTTGGGGGACTGATATTTAACTAAATGGCCTTAGCTGAAACACATACATTGAACCATGCAAAATAAAGACAATCTGGGTTTTTAACTGTTATCTACTGCTTCTTAAATTAAACAACTTTTCTAATTGTTGGAGCTTATATTCCTAATACTATCATTGGAAAAGTTATTATTTGATTTTTTTCCAAGCAGAAGGAACAGCAATGACAAATAGAGTGCTAAAGTATGAACCATGGTGGTTCCCTGGAGGGAAATAACCATCAGTCACCCATAAGCTCTCATCAGAACTGAGCTGTCCTTGTGTGGTAGAAAGTCTGAATGAATGAATAAATGAATGGAAATTATTTCTAATTTGTGTAATTGATCAATAGACTATTTAATGAATTTAATTTAATGAATATAATTTTCATTCAGAGATTACTTTGAATGGCAAATTCTTAGACTAATTCTTATTGAATTTCAAATTTCCCATCTATGGCTGGAGTTTTAATAAATCTGAATTCTTATTTAAACTTGTCTTTGGATAAAATTTGTTGAGGATGAATTGATGGAGAAGAGAGAGGTGAAGTAGTGGCCAAGGTCAGGCGCTGACCCTCAGATCTCCAGCATCCCAGAGGGAAGGACTTGCATCTGCGTCACAGTAGGAGACTCTGAGAGTCCAGGGATGCACAGAAAACAGGCCCTGCAGGCCCCAGTGTAAAGTCCTCTATCCACGGTGAGGCCTTCCCACAGGGATTGCACACTCATTTCTCTCTGATACAAATATCCGTGCACTTTAGACTCCTAGCTCATTGCAGTGCATTTTTAAAAATGAAAAAGAAGGAAACAGGAATAAATCAGGGCAGAATAAAGAGAAAGAAAAAAACAGAAGAGAGTTGAGGAGAAGAGAAAAGGAAACCATGTGCATACCAACTGATCATGTCTATCCTAAGCAACTTGTAAAATGTTTTTCTAAAGGTCTAACATGGACCAAAATTAAAATAGTCTTAATATTTTCTTTATGAACGTTCTGCTAGTGTGCCTAAACTCATGTATTTTTGTCACATACATGGAATTAAAGTGACAAAATTTAGTCCATAGAAAAACCAAATGGGTGTTAAATATAAAATCTTATAAGATGCATCTGTGATTACAAATACTTTGTCTATTTTGTTACTTTTTGTCTGCAGTCATAGATATATATATATATAGTTATTGCAACTGAATTTTATTCATTAATATTTCATGTTCAGTTACAGTGACACTCAAATTTCACCATATACTTTAAAAATTATAGACAGCCATAAAATGGTACCCTACTTGGAAAAGATAAAATAGTTTCTGCTGTAAGTGCAACCTGTTAAGTGCCATTTCCATAGCTTGCAAACCCTAACTCTCAATGTACATCAGGCAGTCTCCCTGCATTTCTCAGCAGCAAATCATTAGTGGAGAAGTGGAGTGGAACCTCGTTATCATGCAAACTGAAGTATTTTCACAAAATGTGATAGAAGAAATTTACTAGTCTACCCTGAAGCATTATCAAAGAATTGGTACTTAAGTACATTTTTCAAGATAAATGAACAAAGTACATTTTGTGATATGGTTGTCTGCATTTGCAATCATGTTTGCTGGCTTGTTCGCTAATTCACCAAAGACAGTAATTGGTAAATTATTGTCATTGATGTAGATTTGGCCTGGCCTTCTATAACTTAACTTTACAAAGGAGCCTACAATTTCATGACTATTTCAATATTTAAAATGCAAATTTAAGCAATTATTTGTTTATGGGAACACCTTTTTATCTTTCACATAACAAAGTATGCTTATTAAGGGAAAACAAGTTACTTCAAAACAATAAACTGTTATTCAATCATTATTATAAAAATTCAAACCTAGATAAATAATTTAAAAATAGTCAAAGATACACAAAACATGAGGAAAACTATGAAAGCTAACTGGCTAAGTGCATTAAGATGCAAATAACTTAATATACAAACAGAGGAATTTCAAAATCCAAGTAGACCTAGAACTTGAAAAGATGGAGAATTTCACTGTAATTTTTAAAATACAAAACAAAAAGCCAATTATATAATATTATCTACTTAAACAAAAATTTAAAATATACTCAATTTAGATGAGAGTGTAGAGAAACAGTCTCCCAGATATTGGTAATCAAAGTATAAAGCTGTGCACTTTTACTAAAGAAATATTTGGGAAAATACAAAGGAAAAAATATCCCTAACTATGCTTTCTCATAAAGTATGCAAGTTTCTGTACATGTAACACACATAAGAGCACATTTATGATTTTTCATGTTTTTCGTTACCTTAAAAGAGATAAATTTTCTAAATAATTTCATTATATTTTGATTATTGTAGTAAGTGTACCAGTTTTGTAGCACTAAACAAGAATTTTTAAAAAATGAACTTGAGTTTCAGATAAAATCATGAATCTAAAGCCTTGTAGTATAAAATCTTCTTTTACAGGGTCTGAAATAGCTGAAGATGGTACTACATGTATCACTAGTGGTCCATTCAGCAGAGTGGAATTCACATGGATCTCCATGAAGAGGAGGGCAAATTTTTTTTTAAAAAAATTAGTTTTACTTCAATCTCAGTTTTCTTTCTCACAGCCTAAATAAGTTATTCACTTCATGAAAATAAAAACTACTACAGGTAATGATGAAGAATCTCTGATTCCACCAATACTTAAGGAGAAAAATAGATTTTAATCACTTTTGTTCTCATTTAAAGTTCAAAATGAAGCTCCCCTGCCACCATTCCATGCTCCTAGGGCAGAGAAGCTGAGCCAGTGCCAGCACTGGAAGGAAGATCCCCCATCACTATTCCATTCTTCTAGGGCAGAGAAGCTGAGCCAGTCACAGCACCCGGAAGAAAGCTCCCCTGCCGCCATTCCACTCTCCTAGAGCAGAGAAGGTGAGCCCTGTGGGTGCCAGAAGCACCCGCCCCGCCGTGGAAATGAGGAGACATGTAAACAAGCCTCAAAAACAGGCTTCCAGATCACCTACAGCAACCTCAAAGGGAAACGAGATGGAATAATCTGATACTCAACCACCTGGACTCTCTGAACTGGCAACAAAAGAGGATCTGCGAAAAATGAAATCAGAAATAATTACTCAGATAACAGCAAAGATTTTGCGCATGGTGCAAGACATGATTAATAAATCTAGAGAGGACACAGATAAAAAAATAGAGGATCTGAGAAACATGATGGAATCTCAACATAGGAAACAAATGGAATCCATAAAACAGATGCATACAGATGTCCAGGAGATTAAAAACTCCATCAAAAGTCTGTGCAACAGAATGAACCAATGTGAGGACAGAATTTCAAATATAGAAGATAAGATTGCTATTAGTGACCAGAAAAAGAAAAATTCCTTTAAAATTGTAAGGAAACATGAGAAATCAATCTAGCAGCTGCTAGACGATGCAAAGAAGAATAACATAAGACTGATTGGAGTCAATGAAGAAACAGGAGAGAGTGCAGATGACATAAAAAACTGTTCACAGAAGTGATGGCAGAAAACTTTCCAAGCAGGGGAAAAGAACTTGACATACAGATAAGTGAGGCATATAGGACTCCAGCTAGCCTTAATCAAAAAAAACTACACATAGGCATATAATAGTGAGGATTCCAGAAATCCAACAGAAGAATAAAATTCTACAAGCAGTGAGAGAAAAGAAACAAATCACATACAAAGGAAAGCCCATCAGAATCACAGCAGACTTTTCAATGCAAACCCTCAAGGCAAGAAGAGCTTGGAGTGACATATTGCAAGCCCTAAAGGAAAACAGCCTCCAACCCAGATTGATGTACCCTGCAGAACTATCTTGCAAAATGGATGGAGAAATAAGATACTTTCATGATAAAGAGCATCTCAGGAACTTCATGAATACAAAACCAGAACTCCAAAAAATTTTAGACAATACCCTAGGAAAAGACAATAAGGATCACAACTCCAGGAAATCCAGAAGACTGAATCTATTGGGTGTGACAAATTAAACACAAAGGAGTAGAATCCAACAAAAAGAAAGAGTCATGACAAGGCTTTGAAAACTTTTAACTTCATCTCCCTAATGAGTGTATAATTCAATCTTGTTATTGTACTGATTAGTATTTTTCTGATTCTAGAGTTGCACACCTTTCCTTGTGCTGTACTGGCTATTTATCATCATCTTGTGTCTACTTTTTAATTGGATTGTCTATTAGTGAGCTGTAAGAGTTGTTTACATATTCTGGTCATAGGTTATATGCATTGTAAATATGGTCTGTTTAAGGACTACTTTTCATTTTAATGATGTTATTTAAAGTTCCAAATTTTGATGGAATCTCATTTCTCAATTTTTTTTCTTTTATACATCATGTTTTTTGTATCCTAGGTAGTTCTTGCCTACCCTAAATTCATGAACATTTTCCCTTATAATTTCTTCTTAAAGTTTTATACTTTTAGGCTTTCATATTTAGGTTCTTAGGTCCCTTCAAGTTATTTTTATATACGGAAATAAAGGGTTGAGGTTAATTTTTTATGTACGGATACCAGGTGTTCTAGTGCCATTTGCTGAAAACACTATCTTTTCCTTGGCTCTTGAATTGAGTTTATATTCTATAAAATGCTAATGTTAAATAATCTTTCAAAACTCAGTGGACCATATATGTGTGGTTCTATTTCTAGATTCTCTGTTTTATTCCAATGATCTATATGTCTCTCCTTATACCAACACTGCCTTGATCACTGTAGCTTTAGAAGAAGTCTTAAAATTAGGTACTAAACATCTTCCAATACTGTTTTTTTTTTAACTTTTCTAGGTCTTTTGTCCTCCTACATAACTTTTAAATTTCAATATCCAATTCTTCATTTATAGAAAGTATACACAGACCTGAATTTTTATATATACCTTGTGTTTTCTAATCCTGCTAAATTCAAATACAAGTTCTAGGGGCTCCTAGAGATTTCTTAGTATTTTCTCTGTAGATGATCATTTCACCTACATATAAAGATTTTGCTTCTACCTTGCCAATCCTATCCTAATTGTGTCATTTTATTGCCAGACTATTTTGGTGGGGCCTAGGTTTCAAAGTTTAATGGACAGATGAAGAGTAAGCATATCTGCCCTTGTTCCCCACCTTAGGGAGAAAGCATTGTATCTTCTCCATTCATATAAGGTGTTCTCATTGGAAGTATGGAGTACATGTCTTTAATCTGTTGAGAAGATTCTGTTCTACTTCTAGTCTCCTGATAGCTTTTACCATGAACAGCTGTGAAATTTAGTCCAATACTTTTTCTCCAACTAGTGACAGGATCATATAGGTTTTTCCTTTCCTCTGTTAAAATGATGACTTTTGATGTGGATCTTCCAATGCTGAACCAACACTGCCATCCTTGTAACAAAACCATTTTCTGCATACTGCCAGATCTGACTTCTAATAGTTTGTTTTGTTAAACAAATTTCTTATCTATGTTCATACTTTTTTCTTCTATTATCTTTATCCAGTTTTAGGATTAGCACAACATTGATTTTCTAAAATGAGAGGAGAAGTGTTCCTTTATTTCTGCTTTAAATGTTTGATATAATTTATCAGTTAAAATGTATATGAGCCTGTTGTTGTCATATAGGTAAAGTTTTCAAGCCAGGAATATACTTTCTTTAATAGGTGCTATTCAAATTTTATATTTCTTCCAGAGTTAGTTTCATTAATTTGTCTTCCAAGGTACTTCTTAGAAGTTGTCAAATATATTTCAAGACAGATTTTTGAAATATGCTTTCTATATCCTTTTAAATTCTGTAAAATCTGTGGTAATGTCTCCTAGGTCTTGATATTTTAATTTTAAAAATGTGTAATTGATATTGTGTAATAGGAAGTAAAGTTCTAGGGGGGCAGGGGAGATGGGAGTGGGGGAGGGGAAAGAAGTGGAAAAAATACATGAGAAAGAGAAAATAATGGAAACAGGATCTTTGCAAATGGGGAGGTGTGGAGGGAGTGAGTGGAGGGCAGGGGAAGGGGAAAATAAAATAAGAACCAAGATACTCATGCAAAGGTACAATATCCCAATGATGTATGTAAATGTATTTTTACCTAAAATGTACCAATAAACTTAATGGTTGAAAAGAAATAAAAAATTTAAAAATAAAGTTCAAAATGGTAAAATAAGAATAGGCTATTTTTTGTCTGTAATGGTCCAAATGATCTCATATTTACATCATTTATTTTGTTATTTTAAAATTATGTAACATGGACATGTAGCATTTACACAAAACTCAAAACTGTGATGTTACCTAACCATAAAGAGAAAAACAATACTCGGAATGCTCAGGGTCAGATAAGGTGATCTTTTGCAAGTATTCCCTAATAATTTGGAATGAAGAATGGGTAATCCAAATCCTTATAACCTCAAACAACAAATATAAAATCACTGGATGATCAGGCTTATTATGAAGGAATGCAATTAGTCCTAATTGCATCCCAGCCTTCTCTTCTTCGATATTTCATTCTGCTGCTACTCATGCATATTGATTATACTACACAATCATAAGTTTACTGATTTGTTGTCTTTTAATTGGTCTCTAGTGTTTTACTGTGTATATTTCTCTTCCTAATATCACTGTGAGGCTTTTTAAAAAATTTCCTTCCCTATACTCCTTATTATAATTGATAATCAGGAAATGTTTCTTTAATGAAAACATGGTGAGGCAGAAGCAATTCAGCACAAACTGTTAAATCAATTATGCAAGAGAAGTACAATAGGGAAGGTGAGATTCTGCTTGGCAACTGGATGATAGTAATGTAAAGTTAAACAATAATCGCATAGGTAAGTATAAACTAAGGACTCTAGGTCCAATATATTAAACAGGAAGTAAGAGACAGTCATGTTAAAATAATTGTGAATAAATTTCAGATATCCAGTCACAATGGGATGGTGCAAAATAGTGCCAGGTGTTCATATATTTCATTTTCAGATATTACACAAATTGTTCATGACATAATAAAATACAAAAATATTATGAGGTCCTCTTACTAAAAGGATAGATTTGTAATATTCAAAGTTTTTGTTATTCTTATATGTAGTTTTTTCATGACATCTTTTCTCTACCACAAAAACCATAAGGGTAAATTTTCAAAATCACTTCTTAATTTTTAAATCAGTGATAAAAATATCATATTGTGATATTGAATGAAGATTTAAAAAATACTAAAATTGAGTTCCAAATAAAATCACATGTACATCCTAAACATGGTGAAGAAACTGTTACTCCATGGAAAATAATTAGATGCTGTCATAATATACTGTCTTTTACCTTAATACATTTTAAAAATTTAAACATTCACAGTATATTTTGATCATACCTCATATATGTGACATCCACATGTCTGGAAAATTGTATTATTTCTAAGTCCAAATTATTCTAACTAAAAGCATTTGTCCACATTGAAGGATTGTTCCATTTCAAGATTAAAATTTTAATAGATATTCTATGCATCAACTAAAACACATCATTAAAATCTTCTAGGCCTTCAGTAACACTCATTGAAAAATCATAATTTATTCAAATAATTCACTCAGACACTTTTAGTTATTGAACAACTGAATCAGTATGATATTTATTTCTGTACATAATCAGCAACAAAAATAGTGCTTTTCTGAAGTTACTTAAAATTACAAATACATTTCCCTTTGTCTGTTAAAGCTTTTGCCATGTAGGGGGGTGGTTTAAAGAGAGTGAGTTCAGATTGGCATCTTGGTGTGGACAATGACTCATCTTGTGTCCCACATTCACAAACACACAGCATGCATTAGTGACAGCCACTGCTAATGTTAACTACTTTCATTTTTCATGACTACCTTATAATATAGATATTACTGCAACCCTACAGATAAGGAAACTGAGGCAGGGAGGTAATATGTCTAAGGTCTGGAAAGCATGTTGAAGCTTTGTTAGAGTTTGGGTATGTTTGAGAGTGTCCTCTAAAGCAGGGGTCCCCAGCCCCAGAGTTTCAGACCAGGGCAGGTTGGATCCATAGCCTGTTAGGAACTGGGCCACAGTGCAGGAAGCGAGGGAGGGTGAGGAGAGAAGATGCCCCATCTTTGCCTACAGCTGCTCCCCACAGTTGCACAGTGCTGCTGAGGGCTGAGCTTGGCCTTACCAGTTCTCTAGTAGCTGTAGCCCACTGTGAAGCACATGCCAGCATCTAGTTGCACACTCCTGAGAATTAGTGGCTGGTGATTTGAAGTGGCACTGAAACAGGATGAAAATGCAGACCAACAGTTTCACAGAGGCTTGAGCAAACTGCACCTGAATCACACCCAAACAATCCTCTGTCTGTGAAGGAGCTGCCTTTCACTAGACTGGTAGCTAGTGCCCACACTGCTGGACTGCTAGTCTTGCAGACACACCTACCTGTGCAGAAACCTGGTCCTCGCTGAGGCACTGAGAAATGGCTGTGGTGGCGGGTGGTGTGTCCTTGGGAGGTCCCCTCAGAGGTCCTCTTGGCACCCTAGGTAGTTCCCATATGAACATCTGGTAGTTCCTATGGGAGCAGATGGATATGCAAAGAGTAGGCTTGGGTCCTGACTCGTTCTTGACCCTCATTCTCCCTCTGATGCTCCCTCCTTGCATGTGCAAGGCCAGGATGCCATCCACACAGGGGGATGTCACCAGAGGCTCTGCATCAGGGCCGCCCAGTCTTGGCTGGACTGATTCAGCCTCCAGAGCTGGGGTTACGCAAAAGTTTTTTCTCTATGCATTATTCAGTGTCAGGTATTTTGTAGCTCCTGATTTTGCATTCTTAGCCAGCATAAAAATGTTTTCTCTGTAAATTCTAGCAACACATTTAATTGAACTGCAGTAAATACAGCTGAAATATATATATATATATGTATATATATATATATATACATATATATATATATATATGCTCACCTGGATGTATGAGGACATCTAAGCAAAAGAAACTAGAAATCAACAATAAGAGAAACAATGAAAATACACAAACATAAGGTTACTAAATAATTCACTCTTGAGTGATCACTGATTTTGAATGATCACTTTTGAATGGTCATCAAAGAAATCATGAGAGGCTGGAAAAATTCCTAACATCAAATGAAAATGGGATCTGTGGGATACAGTAAGGCAATTCTAAGAGGGAAGTTCATTGATATGTTAGCAAATGAGAGCAATCTCAAACAAATGACCCAATCATGTTTCTCAAATTATTAGGAAAATAAGACCAAAACCAGTAGAGAAAGAGATGAAGTTAATGAATGAAAGACTAAATGAACAATTCAAAGGCTCAGTGAATCAAAGAGTTGGTTGGTTGAAAAGATAAACAAGATCAATCAACTTCTACCTAAACCAAAGGAAAAAAAGAGAGGACCCAAATTAATGAAATTAAAGATGAAAAGTGGGATAATATAACGGATACTACTGAAATCCAGAGGATGACTAGGAACCACTTTTAAAACTTTTATTCTAACAAAATTGGAAAAATCTAGAAGAAATGGATGAGATTTTAGACAAATCCTACCATAATTAAGCCAACAGTACCTTTAAACCTAAGCAGATAAGTAGCAATGAGATTGAAGCAATATAAAAGTCTCCCAGCAAAGAAGAGCCCAGAATCGGACAAATTTATTACAGCATATCACCAGATCATTCTTTCTAAACATAGACATAAAAATTCTCAATAAAATCGGTACAAACAGAATTCAACAATACATTAAAAAGGTCATATAATCTAGTGATGCAAGAGTTGATCAATATACACAAATCAATAAATATGATGCAGCACATAAATAGAATCAAGATGAAAATCACATGATAAACTCAGTAGATGCAGAGAAAACTTTACACAAAATCCAACACCCTCTCATGAGAAATCTCTAAAGAAACTAGTTATAAAATGATCTTTAATATAATAGTGACTAAATATGACAAACCCAAACCCAGGATAATACCAATTAGGGAAAATTGAAAGCCTTTCCTTTAAATGAGGAATGACCCAAAGATGTCCATTTGTACCACTTAGTTCAAGACAATATTCAAAATTTAGCCAGTAAAGTTAGGCAAGAGAAGGAAATACAACCAGTAAAAGTAGGCAAGGAAAAATTCAAATGATCCCTATTTGCAGCTTATATGATTTTATATTAAGAAGATTGTAAAATATCCTCCAGGATTTGGATCTGATAAATTCAGCAAAGTGACAGGTTGCAAAACCAACATATAAAAATTAAGAGTGTTGGGCCTGGGATTTAGCTCAGTGGTTTCGCCACCTGCTGTGCAAGTGCAAGGACCCAAGTTCAATCCCCGATACCAAAAGAAATAAAAAATAAAAATTAAGAGTGCTTCTGTATCCCAATAATGAAGCCACAAAGAAAGAAATCAAGAAAAAAAATTCCATTCACATAGCTTCAAAAAAATACATATGGACTAATCTAAAAGGTGTTGAAAGACCTCTGCAATAAAAATTACACAACACCAAAGAAAGAGAATGAAAAGACACTAAAGAACGGAAACATTTCCTATGTTCATTGATTGGCAGAATCAATATTGTTAAAATGATCAAATTATCAAGAGCAATCTATAGATTCAATGCATTTCTCATTAAAACACCAATGACATTCTTCAAAAAGCTAAACAAATTCTAAAATTCATATAAAATCAAAAAACATCCAAATTATCTAAAGTAATCCTGAGAAGAAAGTAAAATGGTAAGGGTATCAAAATATCAGATTTCAACAGATACTGTGAAGCCACAGTAACAAAAGCAACCTGTTAGTGGCATATAAACAAGACAGACTAAAATAGAGGACACAGAAACAAATCCATACAGATACAGCCACCTTATTCTTGAAGTGACCCCAAAAACACACACTGAAGAAAAGGCAGCCTCTTTAACAAGCGGATATGAGAAAGTGGATATACATATGTAGGAGACTGAAACATATTTACCGTATCTCTCACCCTGTACAAAAAGTCAATTCAAGATGAATAAATGACCTAAATATAAGACTGAAACCATGAAACTACTAGAAGAAAACACAGGAGAAACACTTCAAGACAGACACAGGTAATGTCTTCCTGGATAGGTCAGAAAATAATTGCAACACTTGCTGAATGAGATTGCACCAAATTAAAAACTTCTCCAAAGCAAAGTAGACAACAAAGTTAAGATACCATCCATCGAATGGGAGAAAAATTTTCTCCACTACTTCTGACAGAGGATTAACTTCCAGAATATGTAAGGAATTAATCTAATACCCCCAAATAATTCAATCAATAAATGGGCAAATGAACTGGACAGATATTTCATAAAAGTAATATAGATGACCAATAGGTTTATGAAACTCTGTGGAACATATTTACCTAGGGAAATGCAGATGAAAACTTCATTGCAAAATACAAAAACTGTGAGTGCTGGTGAGGATGTGGGGAAATGTAACCCTGATGCACTGTTGATAGAAATGTAAATTAGTACAGTCACAGTGATCAACATGAGGTTCCTCAAAACACTTAAAGTAAACCTCCCATTTGATCCCTCTATACCACTTTTCAACATTCCTGAAAAAAGAAAATGTGGTATATACACACAATGGAGTATTATTTGGCCATAAAGAAGAAAAAAATAATGCCATTTACAGGAAAATTCATAGAGCTAGAAGGCATCAAGTTAATATTCCAAAAAGACAAAAATCATGTTTCCTCTCATAGGTGAAGTCTAAGGAAAAAAGAGATGGCATGGAATTAGTAGGGAGACTGCTAGAGAAGAGAAGGGACTCCAGTGGGAGGGGGAGTCAAGAGGGTTAGTGGATGTAAAAGCAATCAAGATATGCTATTGGCATATGTAAATATGCAAAATTAGAACACTCTATTCTCTATAAGTAATATGAACAAATACGCTACATTTTAAAAAATAAACTGAAGGTATCTATATAAATACCAAAACAGACTTTAAAGGACGACAACTCATTATGGATGAAGAAAGCCATAACATATTGATGATAGATTTAATTCTCTAAAAGACATAATGATCCTTACCATGGATGTGATTAACAGCAAAGCATCAAAATATGTGAGGCAAAAATTGACAGATATATGAGGAAAATTGGAGAATTCAGTTATGGGAGGAAACTTCAATAATTTTTTTATAGCAAAAGTCAGGAAGAATATAGTTAAGTTTAACACCCCATCATTCATCTTGATGTGATGGATGTTTATAAACTCCTTCATCCAACACCAACACACTATGAATTTTTCTCAAACCCCTGTGAAGAATTCATCAAGATAGATCCCATTCTGGGCTATAAAACACAGCAAATGTAAAAGTACAGGAAAATCACAGGACCTGTGCACTATAGGGAAAAGTAACAGATGGTTGGGAAATTTCAAAATATGGCACTTGAAACTTAAGTGATACACTTCTAAATTACACAAGAGTCAAAAGAGATAATCAAAAGAAATTTTAATGTATCGTGAACTAACTGAAGATTTTAAAACTCAAAATTTCTGAGATTCAGTGAAAGAAGTGCTTAGAGGAGAACTTACGAGACTCAAATGCATGAACATCAGAAAATAAGAAAGATCCAAAGCTCATCATTGAAACTTCCACTTTGTAAGACTAAAAAGAGAAAAGCAAAGTAAGTCCAAAGTAAGTAGAAGAAAAGAAATAGTAGACAATAGAGAAGAATCAATATATTCGAAAATCAGTGAAGAAAAGTGAATGAAACCAAATGCTGATTCTTGGAAAAGATCAGTAAAATCAGTAAGTTTCTGGTGAACTATGAGAAAGAGGCTAAAATTTATAGTAAAAATGGAGAGGACATCATTAGAAATCCCACAGACATTGAAAATACTGTAAAAGGATATTAGGAACAAGTCTACACCCACAAATTTGGTAACCTAGACAAAAATGATCAACTTCTCAAATGATAATCTCTCAAAAGTCACACAAGAAAAAAAACATAACCCAAACCAGTCAATATCTATTAAATGTATCAAATCAATAATTATTCATTGAAATGAAAAGTTCCAAGCCCTGGTGAATTCTAGCCCTGGTGAATTCTATTGAAACTTTAATGGAGAAATTATATCAATTTTTTTCAGAAGATAGACACAGAGTGAATGTTTCCTAACTCATTCTATTAGGCCAGCCTTATCCTAATCCTTATACCAGAAAAAGATATTAAAAGAAAAGAAGACTGAAGTCCAATATTTCCATGAACATTTATGCACAAATCCTCAATAAAATATTAGCACATTTAATCACAAAATTAATAAGCCATAACCAAGTGGAGTTTATGCCAGATATGTAGAGCTGGCACAACATTTGAAAATAACCCATTGTATTTCATTGTATGAACTGAATAAAAAAAAAATGACAGTATCAGATCAAGAGGTTCAGTAAAAGTATTTAACAAAATTGAACCTTCATATGTAATAACAAATTATAAACTAGAAATAAAGGTGGATTTCCAAAAATTGATTAAAAATTTATGAAACTTCTACAGCTAAGATTATACTTAATGTTGAGAAACTTGAATTTTCCCACTAAGATTAGGAATAAATAAAAATGTCCCCATATCCTGGTTTCTGACACTGTGTCTGAAGTCTTAGCTAATACACAAAAGGAAACAAAAAGTTCACAGCCTGCTAATGAATAAATGAAAATTTACTGCCTGTAGATGACTTGAATATCAATAGAAAATCTGACAGAATTCAGAAAAATCCCACAGAAAGTGACAATTGCAGAGTTTTACGGGTACAAGGCTAATACATAAGTCTCCCCATGAAATAACTTCGATGTAAATCTAGAATAATATTGACAAGATCTATATGAGAAAATCTATAAACTGATGAAATGAATCAAAACAAGAACTAAATAAATGAACAGATACTGTATATCCATAGATAGGAAAATTCAATATTGTCAAAATGTCATTTCTGCTCAACTTGATCATTGCATTCAGGGAAATTAGGATAAAAATTCTGGCGAATTGGTTTGTGAATAGTGAAAAATTAATCCTAAAGTTTTAGATTTTATACTATTCAGAAAACTAACTTCAAATAGATTACAATCCTAAAGGTAAAATACAAAATATAAAACTCCTCGACAATGACACAGAGGAAAGTATACATGGCCTTGGGTTTGGTGACATTTTTCTTGGTGACATTTTTTAAGGAATAACATTTATAATCCATAACAGAAAAAAATTGATTAAATTTTACTAAAATCAAAAATTTTCTGCACTGCAAAAACCACTGTCAAGAGAAGGAAAAGACAAGTCACAGATGATGAGAAAATATTTTCAAGAGAAACATTTAATAAAAAATGATCTAAAAATATGCAAAAAGCACTTGGGTCTTTTGGGGTTTTTTTTTTACTTTTATTAGTACACGTTTTCTGCACATAATGATTACATTCACTATAAGGAAGCAGCACTTTGAACGGAATGATAAGAAAACAAACCAACTAAAAACAGACCGAAAGATCTCAAAGGACACTCCACCGAAGAAGATACACAGCTTTCAAAAAAGCATATGGAAAGAGGCCCCAGGTCCTATGCACCGGAGCCCTGGAAGATAAAATGATGACAGGGTAACCATTGTGCTCCCGAAAATAAGCCCCAGGTCCACAAACCCAACAACACCAGTGCTGGTGAGAACGCAGAGTGACAGACACTCCTGCTACTTGCTATCAAGAATGACAAGTGATAAAGCCACTTTGGAAAACAGCTTAGGACTTTGTTTCACAACTGAGCATTTTGTGACTATGATCCAGCAAGTGTGCTCCTTGGTATTTGTCCAAAGGATTTGAAAAATAATTTGCACACAAATCCTTCCAAGGATGTTTATAGCAGGTTTTTCATAACTGACAAAACTTGGAAGCAACCAAGTGCCCTCCAGTAGGAGAATGGGTCGGCTCCTGTTCATTCAAATGATGGAATGCTCACTGCTATAAAAAAAATGAGTTATGAAGCAGAAAAAAAGACATGGAGAAATCTTAAGAACATATTATATAAGTGAAAGAAGCCAATTTGAAAAGGGTACATACTGTATGATTTCAACTATACAATGCTCTGCAAAATGTAGAACTACCCAGGCAATGAGACAAGAGATGGGTACTTGCCAGTGGTTAGGGAGGAGAGTGCAACAGACCACGGAAGGCTTTTGGGGCAGCAAAATCTCCCCACCTGACACTGCAGTGGCAGATGCATGGCAACACGTATCTGTTTAGCCCCACGGAATCCAATGTCAAGGCTGAGCTATAGAACAACCTGTGACACTGGGTAGTGATGACCCCTGCTGGGTCCATGGGTGTGACAAGGGCTTCAATCTCCTGGGAGTCAGGATGTGCAGAAGCAGCTGTGTACAGGAAGTTGTCATCCTTCAGTTCAGTTTTGTTTTGAACCTAAAACTGCTCTAAAAAATATTTCTTTACTTTAGAAGTCCCCAGAAGTTCTACCCTATGTGAATCAGGTTTTATGAGATCCTTTAAATGACACAATTATGGAAATAAAGACCAGACCAGTGCTTTCTAGGAGTTAGAACAAGCAGGGATGGGAGACTTGGATATGTAACGAAGGGCAGCATAATTGAGCTTTTGGTGATGGAATTACTCGGTCATTCTGTGCTATGACAATATCAATTGAGGAGAATATCTTAGAGTCATAGAACAGAATATCTTAGAATAGAACAGGATATCAACATCAATACCCTGATTGTAATACTTTATTAGAGTGTTACAATGTTATGATTAGGGAAACTCATGGAATATACAAAAGATCTCTTTATAATTTCTTACAATTGTACATGAAACTATAATTATGTAACAATTAAATGTTTTTTTAAAATGTTAAATAATACAAAAAAGGAAGAAATCCCGCCATTTGTGACAACACAGCTAAACTGGGAGGACAGGAGGTTAGGCTATATGAAGTATACTGGTCACGGAAAGATAAACACTGCATGATTTCACTTACGTGTGGTATCTACAATAGATAAACTCAGGTGGAGAATATAGTAGTGGTTGCTGGAGACAGGAAGTAGCAGAAATGGAGAGTTGTTCAATAGGTATAAAGTTTCAGTGATGATACATGCATGTATTCTTGAGATTTTCTGTACAACAAAGAGTTCAAAAGCAACATGAGAGAAGGAAGAGGAGAAGGCAGAAGATAGAGAAGTACAAATAGGAACATTTTTCTACTATAGTGAGGATTTCAAATATTCTAAAATCAAATTGTGTTTGATTTATTGGATGCATATAATATAGAAACTCATACCCATCACTTGAGGAATATGGTTAACAAGTAGTAAAAGTGAGCTAGGCTGTTATTCAACACTAAACACACAAGAAACTTGAAATACACGGGACTCGTCATTTGTATTTATTCTGGAATTTCAGATTTCAAGCAAGAGAAATGTAAAGAATATCTTTCAGGTTGTTTTGTAGGAAAGAAAATAAGGACTTAATTACCATTAGAGATGTTAATTATTTATAATACCATTATTTTTATATTTTTAAAACAGGAAATTGGCAACCTTCTTAAAAATAATGCAAACAAGAGTGCACAAGGAAACTTTAGGAAGTGTTGAGTATGTTTCTTATGTTTAATGTCACGATGAAATTGTTAGTGTGTGTATATATCCAAGCTAATCAAATTGTGTACTTGGAATACATGCAGTTCTTTTTATATCAACTATACCTTAATAAAACTGTTTTTTAAAAATTAAAAAGATTCATCAATAGGAAGAGTCACCTAAGTAGGAACAGCTCTCTGAAGTGTTTTGTGATCTGGTTACCGGAGAATGGAACTCTTACACCACCTCGCACTAAGATGCCGAGAGCCTGGTGGAGTCTTTGGGCTCAGAGGCTGCACATTCTGCTTCTGGGAATATTGTTTCCACCCCTACTCATCAGGTGACTCAGAGGACATCTCATTTCCTGGGAGCTCAGATCGAGAGGATCCCTAGCAGGACAAGTCTGTAGAGGAAGCTATTTTAGTTCTCTGATTCTATGATGCAGCAGATCCAGTGATGTTGGAGTTATCATGAATGAAAATAAAACTTTACAGATACATGGAAAAAGTCTCAGTAGGACAATTTCAATGCAGACCTTTATGATTCTATAGATATTCCATTCTGCCTATTTGAAAAGACATCTTGTTGAGAACTAGAAGAAAGGGAGAAATTAAAAATCACTTAAATACATGCGGAGTTTCCTTTTGAAATATAAAATGTTTAAAATTATTTTGGAAGAGAATTTCTGGGTAAATTCAAAGATTTAGGGTAAGAAATTCTGAGGCAAATATACATGCATGGGCCCTAGGAATTGTCCCCCAAAGCAGAAAATTTCGGTGTCCTTCTGAAAGCTGTCCATCACAGTGCAAATCCTCCAACTGGCTGAACAGCATGAGTGACTGAATCTGAGCCAACTTTGTTGTGCTCCTGTGAGGATATGCAGAAACTCTTCACTGAGATTGAAGCTACAGTGGTCACATGATCATTCTGGGTTACTTATGCATGTGTGAACCAAGAGAAGAATCTGCATGGTGGGAAGCAGATAATCCACTGGGATCATCATAAGGAACTACCATTACTTATACAGGGTGGGGTCAGGAAAGCATTCATTTGGAGCCCATAGCTTTTACTGGGCACTTTGTTCCAGTCATGAAGGTGATTGGGCAATTAAAATAGCTGAACAGCAGCATGGGAAGCAAGGGCTCATACTGGAGACCCATAAGGGAATTTAGATAAGGGGTGAAAAGCAGCTGGAGATGGTTTTGCACACCTGTAATCCCAGCATTTTGGGAGGATGAGGCGGGAGGATGAGGTGGGAGGTTGAGGCAGGAGGATGGCAAGTTTGAGCTCAGTCTAGATAACTAAGTGACTTCATAAGGCCCTGCCTCAAAATAACAAAAAACAAAGTGCTGCGTAAGGCAGCTTAGGGTGAAGCCCTGTGTTCGATCCCTTACACCACACACAAACACACAAAGAAGTGGAGAAGTGAGATTTTCAGTACCTGTTTGTCTTAGGGACCTGCTGAAGGGGTGAGAATTGTAGCTTATTTCAATAACCATAATTTATTAAGACTGCCACAACTACAGCTAGCCTTAAACAGACTAGAATTAAATGAAAACTGCTGAGTAGTTCAAAGGTGGGTGATATTCGCAGCTCTCATGCACGTAGCTTTTTCTACTTTTGTGGAAATCAGTTTCACATGAATTCTTGAGCATCACACAGTTACAACCTGGGCTCCAGGCCGTCCTGCTCTGGGGAGTGCACCTGGAGGAGGAGCTCGGAGCTTCCAATGTGCCGCCCAGGAGTCTACAGGACTAAAGCCCTGTGAGTGCAGAGCTCCTCCCCTGCTCTGGCCACTTCAGAGAAACAGCCTTTTTGAAGAAGGGAGGATGCACCACGCAGTGACTAAGATCAGGAGGGGAGAGGTCTGGGCCCCTTATTTCCATACCCAACATTCACAGAGAGCCTTCCATTAAGTTTCCCCAGTTCCAACCCTCACTGTCACCAAAAGAGGCTTTCAAGTTGCTACACAAGCAGCACTTCCCATGCTGTACACAGCCCAGTTACAATGAAGACTAAACCTTCTGGTGATTTATATCCTGGGTAGTGTGGACAGAGTGCTCAGTTAAACACTCAGAGCTTTTAATGCCAAGGAGCTCTGGAGACCAGCAGTATGGATCAGCACCTATAGAGTTGGCCAGGGGTGTCCAGCCCAAGCTGGCTCAGGCGATGATGGCCAGCAAAGGTGACTGTTAGGACCCAGCATTACCTGATGTCATCTGGTGATGCCAGGACTGCTAGAAGAGCTGCCCTTTTCTGATTCACAATTTCCATCTGAATCCAGCAAAAGAATCCTGGGCTGATTGACAATAACCCAGCAATGATTTATTTTGGACTGACTGAGCTCTTCCTGCTCCATGCTCCTGTCTCTTGCTCTTGGGATGAAAAGCCTTTCGTATGTTTTAGGTTTCTCTTTCTCAGGCACAGACATAAATAAACATGAATGTTAATTGTAATGATGTCTGTGTGAGTGTGTGTGTGTGTGTGTGCACGCGCACATGTGTGTGGTTCTGGGGGTTGAACCCAAGGCCTTGTGTATGCTAGGCAAATATGTCGCCATGCTTGGCTCTACCAGTATTCTTTATAGAATAAAACTAATTAGGGAAAAAAGAAAAAAATGCATAAAATTCAGTGTCTTAGTATCAAACATCATTCAACTAATTAAAGACTGAATTAAACCTTCATGAATTAGAAGGTATATATCATCCACTGAGAAACAGGTGAGTACTATTGAATTTTCATACTGAAGTGAAATCAAACTGTGATTATAAGAGTAGTGTGAAGAGAAACCAAGAGGTGACAGGTTTTTAAAAAAGAGGGCAGTTGACTCTTTTTTTTCTTTTTTCTTTTTCTTCAATTCTTTTATTGGTACATTTTAGGTATACAGTACATTTACATTTATCTTTGGGTGCTTGTACCTGTACATGATGTATCTTGGTTCTTATTTTTTCCCCGTTACCTGTGCGCAATTCACCCCTAAACCCTTCCCTATTTACATACATTTCCATTTTTTTTCTTTTCTTATAATTTTTCTTTTCCATTCTTTCCTTTCCCCTTCCCCTCCCACCACCCCTACCTCTTTGGCCCTTTTCCAATTTCAAAGTATCATTTATTAGTTATTAATCCTTTTAGTCCTTATTTACACTCTCAGTTTCTCACACTAGAGAAACTATTTTGGTATTTACACCTGTGTGTCTTATTTATTTCACTTAAGAGTATGGCGTCAATATGCATCCATTTAGCTATAAATGACTCTACTTTCTCATTCTTCATGGCTGAGTGGTACTCTATTTTATTAAAAAAAACCACATCTTCTTTATTCAGTTTCGAGTTGATGGGCACTTGGGCTGTTTCCAAGCTTTAGCTATTACAAACTGTGCCGCTATAAACATGGGTGCATGTATATAGCTGTGGTATGATTCTTTTAATTCTTTTAGGAAAATACTCAGCAGGGAAATAGCTGGGTCAAATGGGACCTCCAGCCCTAGTTCTTTGAGGTATCTCCGCACTGATTTCCGTAGTGGTTGCACCAGTCTGCACTCCCACCAACAATGGAGAAGGGTTCCTTTCTCTCCACACCACCGCCAGCATTTGTTATTGGTTGATTCCTTGATAGCAGCCACTCTTTCTGGGGTGAGGTGGAATCTCAGTGTTGTTGTCATGAGTGCAGTTGACTCTTGAGGAACTGCTATCAAGGATAGTTGATGTATGTAGTTGAGTAAGGGAGGGAAGGAAGAAGAGAGAGAAAGGGAGGGAGGGAGGGAGAGAGACCCAAGTAGGGATTCATTAAAGTACAAATGTACCGATTTTGTATCTTCATAAGAAGAGTAAGCAGAGAGGAGGCACACAGAGCAGTTTGTGGAGGATGTCGCTAGGTGTGGGAACTAGTGCTGAGGGCAGTGCTGGCCTTCAGTCCCCAGGCAGGAGAGACAGGGGTGCACAGCTGGCGAGGGCTGGGCAGCTGCTTGTGTTCCTTCTCCAGTGAAGTGGATGGTAGGGACATAAGTCAAGGAGAGTGGAGATGGAGATAGACGTCTAATTCATGGAGTTGTGGAACCCGGGAGAGACAGGACTGCCTGGGACCAGGGCACAGCTTGAAGGCTTTGGCAAATTTACTGTGAGTCCTGACACTAAGCATGCCTTTCTTTGCAGCCAACCTCAGCTGCATGTGGAGGCGGGAGGCAGGGGAGGCAAGGGAGGCTATGACACAGGGGAGAGGAGGCCCACTCTGGGCCTCGGCTGTCAGCCACAGAGATGAGCACCCATGTCTGCACATCGTGTTATCCAGGGCTCACCTCACTTTCCACTGCCTTCATCTACTCCAGCAAAAATGAGGAGGCGCCATGCTGAGTGTTGGGCTCACAGGTGCCCGAAATTCCTCTATCCACAGACACCTTTATGATCTTGGGGGCGTTTTGTGGTAATTTTGTAGATTTGGGCTCAAGATGAATGGAGCTAAATCCTACCTGGAATCCTACTCTTCACAATGTGGGAATTGCACTATAGTTTTCTTTTTCTTATATTTCATTATAAACTTTCTTATTTTAAAGCTGCCTTTTGTTTTCCTGCACTTTGCTTTGTTTGGTGGTGATGGTAAGTATTGAACTCAGGGTCTTTTCACTGAGCTACATCTCAAATCCATTTTTATCTTTCATTTTAAAACAAGATCTCACTCAGTCGCTTAGTTACCAAGGTCAGGCTTCAACTCGTGACTGTGCATATGTTCTGTATCACAGTGGGATGGACGTTTCTTCTTGTTTACTCCATATGGGTTACATTAATTAAGAAACATTTAGTAAAATCAATGCTTTGGGATTCTCAATGGCTTTGGTAGAAACAAATGTTTATTAATATAAACTGGGATCATGTACAACAAATAGTGTTTTTTAATAAGTTGCTTGACTGCAGAGAAAAATTACATTTTAATAACCAGTAGGATAAGGCTTTAGCACAGTTGTCAGAATTTTACATCCATCTGAAAGTGTGATGAAATATATTACTTTCCATTGAACAAATCAGGCTTACTGGAGGAATATGCTGATAGTGGTTTCTATTTTTGTCTGTTTATACAATATAGCACATGTATATGCTAAATAAGATTTTCCTGGAATCTAGCCTTAGAAAAAGCAAATTATGTTTTGGATTACTCAAACTTTATCATGCTTCTCAGAATTATTTATGAAAGAGCAAATCTGAGGTGAAAGATGCATGTAGACTTTTTTGCTATTCTAAACAAGTTTCAGATGGGAAAGATTTTTGTTTAAGTTATATACAGTTATAGAAGTTTTGTAAGGTTCAACATGATTAAAACCACAAAAGATACATTTTAAATTTATTTGGCAACTCCATATTAAGGGTCTCTACCACCTAGAAAAATCATCAGCAAAACAAATAAGGAGTTTCTTATTTTCTTTTAGAAAACTGTGGTAAATATTATATATAATATATAACATAAAATTTACCATTTCACGTGCACAATTCCTGGGTACTAGGTATACTCATACTGTTATTCTGCAATCAGCAGTACCCAGTCCTAGAATTTTGCATCTTCTGAAACTGAGAGTGGGGCAGTTGCACACCCAATCTCCTCCCTTCTCCCTAGCTCCCAGAAGCCCCGTCTACTTTCTGCCTGGGAATCTCACTACTCCCACGATTTCATGTAAGGAGAGCTATGCCATATTTGTCTGTGTCTGGCTTATTCCCTCAATATAATGACTTTAAGGTTTATCCATGTTGTAACATTGGCCAAAATTTACTTTTGTTTCAATGTTAAAGGATATTCATTGTATGTATATACCCCATTTTCTTTATTCACTCATCTGTCTTCAAGGTCTTCTGAAGAACACATCACTTAATTTTTGTCTTTGAAGTGAAAATATTTGCAAGCTTAAATACATCTGAATCATATTTTTCTTATTTCTTTAAATGGAATTGTACTAAAATAAGGAATACAGAAATAAATGACCCAAGTATGCAATAGAACCTGTGAATTTACATATGTGATGACAACTGCCCATGTTTTCCTCATATGAATATCAATATAGCAGGGTTCACACCCAAAATATCAAATAATACTTGGAACTTACACTGTTTTCAACCCCAGGACCAGTATAACTCATGCTTAGCAAGATACACTGTTCTTTCTTAGTGTTCCATACTTGGCTCCTATTCAAACCTTGGAAGACAGCTCCAACATTTACCTTGGAAACGTCTTTGTTGAGCTACTTGTAGAAAACTGCCACCTCCCACCTTTCATCAGTCTTGATCCTAAGAGCCCCACTGACTTTACTGACATCATCAAGTTTATAGTTAGAATCCATGTGGTTATTGGGAAGTGCATTTTTTCTCATTCCCTGAAGGACCTTGTTCGTCTCACTCACGTGGATCTCTTGACTTAGTAGCACAGTGCCATCTCACCTACTTCCCCAGGGGATAGATACCAAGAGCCCCAGAGGAAACCTGAAACCACAGAGAGCAGGGGTCTCTGTCATATTTATGTTTTCCCTATGTGTAATATTTTACCTTATAAATTAGGAACAGTAAGAGATTAACAAAAATAATTGAATGATTATAACATCATAGTATAATATAAGTTATGTGAGTGTAATCCCCCCTCTAAAAGTCTCCAAATTTATGGACTGTGCTTGAATTTGGGTAACCAAAACCATGGAAAATGTAATAATACATAAGGAGGTACCACTGAAGCTACTACACAGAAGTAATGAAAAAATATTTAGGGTAAATAAAATGAAATTATATAGTCAAATCAGTTTTTCATTAATTACATAATCAAAATATAAAAGTTTTATGCATGGATTATTTTAAACTTATTTTATGAGAGCCAGTTATAGGTCTGTTCACTGGTCCAAATGGAAATATGTTGCCACATCCTATCTTTCATGGTGAATCAATGCTTCATAATTGTTTATAAGAGCTGTGGCAGGCACTTTCTTTCCCAAATTTCTTGTCTGTAGAAAGTGTGTCTTTTCCTCTAATACTAGAAAAAAATATTTTGCAACTTCCTGAGCTTCTGAGAGTCTTGGTTTTTTTAACCTTAGTTTTGTTTTCTTAACTCAGAAACAGTAATGAATCAATTTCTATTCATAAGAGCTGTGAAACATTAAGGAGATATTTAAAAGCATGGCAACCTTATGAGACACTTTTCAACATTACTAGGAAACTTAATGATATAAAGAAACTAAACATTAATTTTGATTCTATTTTTTCAGTCTCTTTAAAAAGATACATATTTAAGTGCCAAGGAGCCCAGCCACCCCAAGTGCTGAGGAGGTGAGCCACATGGAGACCAACAGCACAAATCCCTCCTCCCCTCTTGGAATGAGAAGACATATAAACAAGTCTCAAAATGAGACTTCAAGATCACCAAAAGCAACCCCAAAGGGAAATGAGACAGAAAAATCTGATAACTCAACTGCCTGGACTCTCTGAACTGGCAACAAAAGAGGATCTAGAAAAAATGAAATCAGAAATAATTTCTCAGATAACAGCAGAGATTGTGCTCATAGTGCAAGACATGATTAATAAATCTACAGAAGACACAGATTAGAAAAAGAGAGGAACTGAGGAACATGATGGAATCCCAACATAGGAAACAAATGGAATCCATAAAACAGATACAAACAGATTTCCAGGAGATTAAAAACTCCATTGAAAGCTTATGCAGCAGAATGAGCCAAGGTGAGAACAGAATTTCAGACATAGAGCATAAGACTGCAATTAGTGACCATGAAAAGAAACATTGCTTTAAAATAGTAAGGGATAACAAGAAATCAATCCAGCAGCTATTAGATGATGCAAAGAAGAATAACATAAGACTGATTAGAGTCAATGAAGAAACAGGAGAGAGTGCAGATGACATAATAAAAACTTTTCACAGAAGTGATGGCAGAAAGCTTCCCAAGGGGGAAAGAACTTGACATACAGATAAGTGAGGCATATAGGACTCCAACTAGCCTTGATCAAAAAAAATCTACACATAGGCATATAATTGTTAAGATTCCAGAAACCCAACAGAAGAACAAAATTTTACAAGCAGTTAGAGAAAAGAAACAAATCACATACAAAGGAAAGCCCATCAGAATCACAGCAGACTTCTCAATGCAAACTCTCTCAAGCCAAGAAGAGCTTGGAGTGATGTATACCAAGCCCTAAAGGAAAATAGCCTCCAACCCAGACTGATGTAACCTGCAAAACTATCTTTCAAAATTGATGGAGAAATAAGATACTTTTATGACAAATAATGCCTTGGGAACTTCATGAATACCAAATGAACACTCCACAAAATTTTAGGCAAAATCCTAGGAAAAGACAACAAGGATCACAATCCCAGGAAACCCAGCAGAATGAATCAATTAGGCACGACAAGAAATTAATCACAAAGGGGAAGAATCCAACAAAAAGAAAAAGTCATGACAATGATAAGTCAATATGTATCAGTTATAACCATCAATGTTAATGGTCTCATTTCACCAATCAAAAGAAAAAGACTGGAAGCATGAGTCAAGAAGCAAGATCAAACAATATGCTGCATACAAAAAACACAGGTAATTGAAAAAGAAACTCATAGACTGAAAGTAAAAGAGTGGAAAAGAATACTCTATGTGACAGGAACCTGAAAAATAGCAGGAGTAGTTATCCTCTTTGCAGATCAAGTGGATTTCAAACCAAAACTGATTAAGAGAGACAAAGAAGGACACTACATCCTTGTAAAGGGAACAATCCAACAGGAAGAGATGACAATCATAAAGATCTACTCAGCCATAAAATATGAGAAATTAGAGACATTTATAGCTAAATGTATGCACGTTGAAGCGATACACTTAAGTAAAATAAATAGGACACACATGTGTAAATACCGAATAGTTTCTCTGGTGTGAGAAACTGAAAGTGTAAATAAGAACTAAAGGGTATAATAGATAATGTGAAATAGGAAGAAAAGAGGCAAAGGGGAAGGGGATGTGGGAGAGGTAGAGGAAAGGAAAGAAGGGATTGGAATTAATATAAGAAAATGAAAAAATGCAAATGAAGTCTTTGTAAATGTGGAGGGATGGAGTTGTTGAAGGGAGGGCAGGGGAATGGGGAAGAAACAGGAACCAAGAGAGATTTTGTAAAGGTGCAAATTTCCAATGATGAATGTCATTATATTGTACACCTAAAGTGTACCAATAAAATTAATTTTAAAAAGATTCACATTTATGAAATAATTAGCTTTTTGAATACCACAATTACTGAAAGCTGCTGCTTCTTGTGTATCTCAGCATACTGACCTAAGGGTCAACTTGGCTGATTTAGCTTCATCTGCTTAGATAGTATTGAAATCTTTTCTCAATTTCTTGTTAAGAAATCCCTCAGGTTTTTCTTTTCTTAAAAGCACTCTTTAAGTTTAGCAGAATGATACATTGGAAACAATCATCCCTTCTTGAAACACTAAATACCAGGGTGATTATTGAATGATGGAGTTTTTCCATTACTTTTGTCTTTCAGATTTTTTTTGTATCATTAATTTTTCAGTGTCGGCAGAGTATTGCAATATTCTAAAGTGAAAACCCTTTCCCAGTGAATCTCATAAATCTTATGGCCACTGTGGTTAGAAAGCAAGAGGCTTTTATAATTACAGATGTTTCTGGTCCAGAGACAAATACTTTCGCAAGACTTACTTTTGTTGTTGTGATTGCATAGAAGGAGACACTTTGGGGCCCTTGTGTAGCCTAATATGATGGACTCTGTGAAAGCAGTTAGCAAATGTGGGCTCAGATTAAACCCGAGTCACGAGCTTGCTGTGTGAACTTGCAAATATCAATTTTTTCCAGTAGAGATTCACATTTATAAAATGGAAATTCTTCTAATAATGTTATTATAACTTGTATGATAAAACTAACTGTTACACTATAATGTTTTTTAAAAAAGATGAAAAAAATACTTTTGAGCACCTACTTTTTTTTTGTTTTTTTTGGTACCGGGGATTGAACTTGGATCCTTGTGCTTGCACAGCAGGTGGCGAAACCACTGAGCTAAATCCCCAACCCCAAAATGCTTTTGAAAAATAAAACCATGAGCTTCTAAAGACTCTCTTGTTGAACAAATTTGACATTTCTAACTCATGTTGAGATAATTACATTTAGTTTTCAAGGAAACACATTTTACAAAAGAAGGTAAACAAAGTTGATGTTCTAAATTGGAGGCTTCAAAATTCAGTCTCCTGAGTTGATAATGCTACTGTATATTTGAATATTCAACATAGAAACAAGTAGTTTGAAGCATCCTAAATATGGATGCTGAAAGATAGAAAAAAATCATTTTCAGCCCCAAACCAAAGCATCTGCAAATGATAATCCATGTCTTTTAAAGTATCTCAGAAAGTGACTACAGGTAAATTTACCTAAACATGTTTACAAATCACTAATATTTTATCCCCAGCTTACTACATGCTGACTTTCAACTGTAGCATATTAGAGCTAATGGCAGTGCCTATTCAGCACAGTCATGTTTGGTAGCTTTTTGTTGTTGGGACAAAATACTTGGCATATACAATGTAAAGGAGAAAAAACTTTATTTTTGCTTATGGTTTCAGATGTTTCAATCCATGGTAGGCTAGCTACAAGACAGGAAATTTCATAGTGGAAGTGCATGGTGGAGCAAAGCTGCTTACTTCACGGCAGCTGGGAAGAAGTGAGAGCAAGGAACAGGCAGAGAGAGAGGAAGGGGCGAGGGACAGGATGAACCCATTCAAAGTCACACCCCCATTGAGGGACAGGGGCCCACCTCCTCAGAGCCCATTCAACTATGAACTCTTGAATGGAGTAATCCATTGATGAGATTAATGCCCTCATGATCCAATTGCTTCTCTAGACTCTGCCTCTGAACACTGCTGCATTGGGGAAGAAGCCTTCAATACATGAGTCTTTGGGGGACACTTCGTACTAAACAATGACACATGTCCACTGAGTTTTACAGAATTTGAAAGTATTCAAGTATGTTGTATATATAAGTGCATGACAACCAATAATGTCTGCTAACGATTTGTGAAAGCAGACAAAAAGCAAAAAATTTAATGAATAACATTTTCAAAATAAATAACACACATGAAATAATTTAACTGAAAAATCATATTCACTCTTAATTCAGACTTGGAGGGAAGATGTATGTCTAATAAAGGCATTTAACTGAAATAAATGGAATTTGGTAAATGCTCTGATAAAGGTCAACTGAAATTCTTGGGATAGTATGTATTTTCAAGGCTCATAACATTACTGTGCTAGCAATTATTTGACACATATTTTTAGAAATTAAGAGTTGAGTTAAATTAGTTACCCTCACTTTAAATTTTATACACTTACTCTTACTGGTGTACTGTGACCACTTGCATTATTTCAGATATTTTATTAGCATAATTGTATTTACTACATTGACTGTATTTACTATCATAGTGGCAGTGCTTAAATGAGTCATCTTTTCTTATTTATCTTAGGCAGTTATACCATAGTAGCTATTTGTGCCAAAAATAGGTAAAATATTATAAAGATTTCAAAATATAAAATAATCCCTTTTCTTAATTATTCTAATTCTGAATATTCAAAGCAACTATGAGATAGCCAAACAGAAGAGACAGCTGGGAAGTGCGGACCCTAAACTATGTATTAATACTGTGTTCATGAATAAATCAAACAATGCTTAAATCTGAGAAGAAATAAAACAAAATTGACTAAAAATTTTGTGGAATATTGTGAAAAACCTATATTTGTACATCAATTAAATCTTTCCATTTGAATATTTCTTTTATTAGTACTATTCACCTCAAGTACATAGTATATAACTACTAATTTTCTCTTTTGAAACTATTTCCTATTTACTAAATAAATCACATCCTTAAATGCCCATTTTCTCCACATTTATTCCATATAGTTCTGTAAGTACTTGCCAGAATTATTAGGCAAGAGAAAAAAATAAAGTGTGTCCAAATTGAAAAGGAATAAGACAAGTTGTCATTGTTTGCAAAAGACATGATCTTATGTACAGATATCTAAAAATCTCCACTGAAAATTCCTAGAAATAATAAGTCAATACAGCAAAGAAGAATAATACAAAATCAACAATTAAAATTAGTAGCATTGCTATATGCCAATAGCAAATTATCGGAAATAGAAATCATGTGTGAAGTGCAATCAGAGGAATTGATGTTGTTAAAATCTCCAATGTACCAAAGCAATTACAGATTCAATGCAAACTCTATGGAAATACCAAAGAAATTCTTCACAGAACTAGAAAAAAATAATAAAATTTATATGGCATCACAAAACACTGAAATAGCCAAACTATCTTGAGGAAAAACTGATAAAACAGAAGGCATTACACTATTTGACTTCAAAACATACTACAAATGTACAGCAATCAAAACAACATGGTATCGACATAAAAACAGACATATAGACCAATTAAGTAGGACACTAAGCCTAGAAGTAAACCAGTACATCTACCACCCGTTGGTTTTTGACAAAGAAGGTAAGTTAGAACTCGCAATACTAAATGGTGCCTAGAAAATTGGATATTCACATTCAGAAGAAGGAAACTAGACCCCTAACTTTGACCCTCTGTAAAATCAACAAATGGATTACAAATTTAATGTTAGTCCTGAAACTATGAAACTACTAAAAAAATAAATGTATGAGAAATGCTTTGAAACATAAGTATAGGCAAGGACTTTTGGACAAGAGCTGAAAACCACAGGAAACGAAAACAAAAATAGACAAATGGAGTTTCATCAACTAAAAATCTTCAGCATACTAATGGAAACAACAAATAGTGAAAAGACAAAAAGCAGAGAGGGAGAAAATATGAGTGTTCACAATGCATAAGAGATGAGATGGAAAAATATAATGAATATTTAAATTAAAATTATTGGTTATAGTCAAAAACATATTGCCATGGATTTCACTCACACTGCTCCCCCTTGCAACAAACACATTCATCTCATCATTCTTGCCACTTCATGAAGCAGCTCTGAAATCTTCTCTGATGAAATGAATATCTTTAGTTGTGATGTGGTTGCTTCAATTTCTTGATTGAATTAAAAATATTTACCTTTCACAGTCATTTTGACTTAAGAAAGAGCTAGAAGCTGCACGGTGCCAGGTCTAGTGAATAAGGTGGATGAGTTAAAAAAAAGAATAATGTTTTTATTAAGCTGCCTTCCTATTCTTACTGGGTTGAGGTGATACCTTATTGCAATTTTTATTTGCATTTCTTTGATAATTAATGATGTTATTCTTTTTATACTTGTTGGATATTTGTGGGTCTACTTTATTGCTCAAAAATTGACCCAATAGAGGTTGAGAGGAGAATGGTGGTCATCAGAGGCCAGGGGAAAGTAGGTGAGGGAGGTATGAAGAAAGGTTGTCAATAGCTACTAACTTAATAAAAATAAAAGTAAAATGCTCTGGAGTACTATTGGACAGTACCTTGACTATAGAGCATAATGTACCATACATTTCAAAAAGCAAGGATTTTGAAATGTAAAGAAATAATAACTGTTCTGGGAGGTAAATGTGTTTAATGTAATTTAAACATTAAACAATGTATCAAACTATCAAACATTCTATGGTACTCTATTAATATGGGAAATGTTTATGTTTTTATATATCACTTAAAAAGTAAATAAAAAATAAAAATTTACACCCTGAAAATACTGCACTTATATTAAACACTTATGATTAGTAAAGCAAAATAGATTTTTTGCACTTCTTGTGTATATTTATTTTATATAAATTGAAAAATTTTTTCTATAGTGCATCAGCTTGAAGAAATAAGAATGATCTATTGTGTAATGTTTGATAGCTGTTAAAGCAATGATTAGTTTTAGAATTCCTGGCTTTATCTTTTCATATAGATTTACTAAAATATAAATAACATTTGTACTTTGTAAAGATAATTAACTTTATATAATATTTAAGTTCAAAATATGAAACAGAACTGTGGCAGTTGACAAAATTCTAGGGTCATTGTATCTTACTATATTTCTGCATATGACACAAATGGTTTGTAGTTTGCCTTTACCAAGTTTATTATTGTTTAAACATATTTCCATTAAATAATTGATCTTTATTGTCTTGTTCTACATTTAAGATGTTGTATACATGCTGGAAATGTTTTAAAAATTTTGAGAAATTTCTTTATGCCAGAAACCAAAGGATATTCTTTATGTTCTATATTCCTTGTGAATTTTTAAGAATGGCAAATTAAATCAAAATTGATTACTTCATTATTCTCTCCCCCTCAAAAGTTTTCAAACTCTAATATGGAGAGCATTCAAATGTTATACTTAGAATGAGTCATATAAAGTGTATTATATTGTGTCCAATTTTTCTATTAGTAACCAATCTTTAATATAACTCTCCCACCAGAGAACATAGTAGTATTCTCTGATGATGAAAATTTTAAATTACTATTGTTGGAACTGTCCCTTACATTTGTGTTCTTGTAAGTAGAAAAGAAAGAGAAAATTTATTTCAAGGATTGCCATTGTTCAGGATGATAGGTTAGGAGAGAAGATCCTGCAACTTCAACCAAGACAGCACTCTGGAAGCAATTGCTACTAGGAATGTTTTCTTCCTCCTGAAAACTAGGCTGCCAAATTAAATACTGAGTCATAAAAATCACTGGAGGACAATGAAAAATGTCCAAGAAGTAAGCCATCCACATAGGACAGAAAATGTTTTTACTTTTTCTTTACACACAGATGCACGAAGGAAACAAATGTTTGTTTTTAGCAAACTTGGCCTTGCCGTCTGTGCCTGTGAATGTCAAGTTTCCTCATAGTAACATCAGAGACATATGTTCCATTTGTTACATCTATGTTTCGAATGTTCTTTCAAAGCTGGTCACCTATAGTTCCAGTTATTCAGGAGGGCAAAGCAGACACATTCCTTGAGTCTGGGAGTTCAAGGCCAGCCTGGGCAACATAGTGGCACCCATTCAAAACAAATGCTTTCTCATTAGCAGTCCTCGTGTAGTAAAAGTCAGCAGTCCTGACCTCTTACACTCCATCTCTCTTCATGGCCTCATTTAATGTCTCTTATTTTCCTGAATGTCACTGTCAATTCAACAGTTATGCTTTCCTGAATCATTCTGCTACATGGCCCTTAAATGTTGTCACAGTTTTATTTTTTACTTCTTCATTCATTATATAATTTCTTTGTGATCACAACTTTAGATAACAAATGTGGACTCAAATATTGAGTTGCTTACATTATTTGGTTGAATAATAATGACCTAAAAGGTAGCATATTAAACATAGGACAGTGGATTTACTCCATTCGATATCTCACACTTACACACATGCTTTATTCTTCGTCTTATCAATGATGACAGATAGAACCAAGGAGAAGATTAGGTAAAAATACAGGATGGGTTTTTGACTATCCTCTTCCTCTTCCCCAAATCCAGTTAATCACTGGATTCCTCAAGGGGATTTTAGATGTTGCTATCCCCGTTATCAACCCCATGTTCCATCTCCAAAAGTGTGGAAGTGACTACCTTATTATCCACCTCCACATTTGCACTCTACAGTCCATTCTTTAAAGAACAAACATAAGAGTCTTTAAGTTGAATCAAATGCCTCCCTTGCTCAAACACTTCATTCAACCAAATTCAATGTCTTTACCATGGTTCATTAAGTCCTACGTGCACAGCTTTTGCATAACTATTTAATAGCATCCTCCACAACTCTCCTTTCCTTCATCTTCAAGTCCACCTGACTTTCTATTTATTGAACGTGCTGAGCATGTTTCTGTCTCAGCATCTTTCTTCCTGAAACTCTCTTATTCAGACACCATAACATCTACTTTTCATTCCCAATTTCCCTTCCCCGAGAGGCTTTCTCTGCCTGCCTACTTATGGTAGCCGTAGTATCACCGTGTGATATTCCAGAAACTCAGAGGCCTTTGCACGGGTCACTGCATACCGCGGTGTCCAGCATCTGGTTGTTACTAAAGCACTGACTGATCAATAAAGATATTAACAAAATGTCTTACAAAATGTTAGGAATGTATTCACTCTGATGTATGAACAACTTATTGAAGTAACATTTTAGCCCTATTATTAAATTCTTATGATATACATCTTATTAAACAATTTAGAATTAAAAGAACTAACTAGGAAAATTGAACTTATATTTTCCATCATCTTTATTTTCTAATTTGCTTTGCTTTTAAACGACATTCTATTCACTAATAAGTTGACTAATTTTTATTCACTAAATTGTAGCAAAAAAATCACATCAAGGCAAATAGTCTACAATCCCAAAACAAAAATTAATTTAGAAATATTTGCATATCCATGCATAATAAACATACTATAAATACACACCATCAAGCATAGACGTTACAGTTAACTGTGAATTAGAGAGTTATAATTCCACTGATGAATTCTCAAGGCACAAAACCATGGGTCATACCCTATAGATTTTAATATAAAACTCTTCTCACGGAGTTCCACTTGAAAAGAGAAGACAGGTTGGGAATTAATAGTCATAAAATGCACTGTTCTATGAACCCCATATTGAATTAATAAAAGAAATATGAGTCATGTTAGAGAGGAAGTTGTATTTTCTGGTTAGTAAAAGAATACATCAGCATAACCTTTTTAGAATTAGATATTAATCCTGTGATTTTTCTCTGGCCATATTAACTGTTTTCAAAGAAAATAATTTTACTAAATTGAGTAAAATTTAATTAAGATAAAATATTTGAGATTTGGGGGTTCTAGGAAGTGGAACGCTACCAGAGGCAGACGGACAATCTATTTTACTGATTTACCTGTTGTGTTCATGTCATGTGTACATACTTTTAAACAAGATATTTAATGTTCTCTTGGAAGACTCTGCCAAGGGTCAGGGGCTCTGGGATCACTGGATCCCATCTCCTTGTTTTACAGATGAGAAAACTGAGTCCAAGATATGCCACTTGCTGAACAGGGGACACTTGGTTTGGAATCACGCTACCTAGCATGAACATCCACCATGGGACTTATTAGCTGTGTGACCTTTTGCAAACTACGTAGCCTTGCAGCCTTTCCAAAATTGTTTCCTCATTTTTAAAGAGAATAATAATAATATTTTGCAGGTTACTTTGTAAATAAATGCCGTTGTGCATATAAAATGTAGTAAATAGGTTCAGTATCTATTTACTAACTGGTAACTATTTGATGGGGAGAGTGGAGCCCTGGATGTAACCCAAATCCTTCATTTGTCACTCAGGTTTATTCTACATTGTAAGAGTTCCTTTTCCCTCACTTATATATATATTATAGCTTCATTTTGTTGTTTTGTTGACAGGCTTAGTTTTCTCCCACACCCTTTATCTCAATTCTCTCCCCTTAGAAAATAAAGTCAAACTAAGTTTTACCTAGAAAAGAAGTTGACATCAAATTGTTAGGGGAACGCCAAAATAACAATTACAAAACTGTGGAGGATCTGGAGCAAAAGGAAAGCTCCCACAGAGTTGTGGGAAGGTAAACCAGTACAGCCTTTGTGGGAAACCAGATAGAGGTTACTTAAAAATTGAAAATAGAACCACATATGTTCCAGCAGTTCCATTGCTTGGTATATATACAAAGGAAGTGAAATCTAAATGTTGAAGACATGTCTTTATTCCCCTGTTCATCACAATACTCTGCACAATAAGAAAAAATGCAAACAAAGCAGCCATCATCTAATGAAGAGATGAAGAAAATGAAGTGGAAATATATATATACACAGTGGAGTACTATTTGGCCAATAAAAATGAAATGAGTTGTTGGTGACAACATGGATGGAAATGGACATTGTGATAAGTTAAATAAGTCAAGCACAGCAAGACAAGTACTGCCTGAGCTCACTTATATGTAGAATCTAAAATGTTGCTTTTTATGGAAGTTGGGAGCAGAATGGCGGTCCTTAGAGGCTAGGGACAATTTGGGGGCTATAGGGAAAGGCTGGTCCGTGGATACTAAATTATGATTCCATAGGAGAAATAAGCTCTGCTTTCTATTGCACAGTATGGTGATAACCGTAATTGACCATATATATTTCTAATAAGCTAGAAGAAAGGACTTTGCATGTTTTTACTAAAGAAATGATCAGTGTTTGAGAAGATGTGAATTACATGTGTTGAAACATCACATACTAACTGGTAAATGCGTATAATTTTTATTTATCAGTTTAGAAGACAGATCCTGAGAGTGCTTTTAGGCCCTGGCTAAGTGAGGAGGCAGAGGAGGGGCCCCAGTCTCCGTGGAGAAATTCTGCTGTTTATACATGTTTGAAAAACTACAGAGAGAATTAGACTAAATGCATGGATTTTAGCTTTCTTTTATTTATATTTTATTTATATACTTTATTATTGCAGAGTTAAGTTCAAGAACATATTTTAATATTTGAAACAACAAAGTGTAGTGTTTGACATTATCCTTTCCAACTTTAAACAATCTGTATGACAATAAAGTATGAATCTAACTTTCTACACTCAGGTTAATAAATTGATTGACATATTGGTAAAGTATTATAAAAACACTGACTTTTGCAGCATCGAATCTTTGGCTAATCATTCATTTTTGTTGGATGGCAGTATGAAACATTTAAGATTTAGATTTTCAACTCTATAGATAATAAAAGTCAAAATATTTTAAAAACTAAAAATACATAGTACACAGACCATGCAAGTGTCCATATAGCGAGATGTTCAGGCAATTTAATAAACAAATATAAATAGTCAATTTTTTTGCATGCAAGAGAGATAAAAATTTTCACAAAGATCAAAAAGTAAATAGAAGGAAATATATAAATAAGTATTTTGGAAGCAATATATTTAACTGTTTAATTATTTTGGCTATATATTTGGAAAGTGAGGAAATAAAATTATTCTGCTTTTGTAAAATGTATTGATTTTTAATTTGTTTAGTCAAAGACGCTTCATCTGAAATATTAGAATTTATAGACACAAAATTGTCATAAGTTGCTTTCAGGATGAGAGCTTAGATATACATTTGAATAATCTACCTTACAGACAAATTTTAATACAACATTTTACTAAAATATTTTTCTTGCTGAAATGGTGTTTTCTTTTTTCTCCATAAATTTCATGTAAAATATACTTTCTTTGGAGTTTCCATACCCAATTTAAAGTAAGGTTGTGTCTACATTTGAACATAAAATGTAAGACCTCTACAAGCCATTTCAATGCTTTTTAAGTGTATTTGTTTGCTTTTCTCTTTTCAGTTGTTTTCCTTTTATAATCTGCTATCTTAAAATTAAGACATTCACTTCAGAACATCTATTTTTATTACCTTTCTCAAAGTTCAAGATGTTTGTAGTAACATCATGAGAAAGAGCTCTGGAACACTGAGCAAGACAGGCCTGGTACCATTCTGGGCATGAGCTGGCTACAGGCTATGTGCCCGACTTTGTTCCCTGACAAGCACCCATGCACATGACCTATCTGATGGAATCTTCAAGAAAATGTGTAGTGTATGAGTCAGCACATGAGCATGGATTGCATTTCTTTATAGCAGCAACACATTAGAAGTTAAAATGAACAAAGTATGCTGTTTACAGCAACACCAAAGCACAACATAATTAGGTGTAAATACATCAAAATACATATAAAGCTCTTATACTGAAAATTCCAGAATACCGTGGAAGGAAAGCAAAGATACAAAAACACAAAGCTATATAACCTTCATGGATGAAAAGTTTTACTATTATTAAGATACCAATTTTCTCCAAATTGATCTCTTGATTTAATGGATTATCACTTGAAATCTCAGTAAATTTTCTGTAAAATTACCAAGCTGATTCTAAAATTCATATAGGAACACAAAATTGTTATCAAAATTACTTTGAACAGGAGAACGGATCATGTTGGAAGTCTAGTGCCACATGATCTGAATACTTACTGAATAGCTATTTATAATGATAGTGTGATATTGGCATAAAGATAGACAAATAGGTCAATGTGTGAGAACTTAAGGACAAATGATTTCCTGCAAAGACAGTAAAGATCTGAAGGCATTCTAGGAAAGAAAGATAAAAAGTCCAGTTCTTTCAATAAATGACTCAGAACCATGGCTTATCCATATGTGAAAAAGAAAATTTGGATCCATACTATGCACCATATATAAAATAATTACTTCTGGAATCTTAAAATATAAAAGTTTCAAAAATAGAATATAAGAAAATCTTTCTGGATACTGATTTGGATAAAAACTTCTTAGCACAATCTATAAAAAAAGTGATCCCAAAGAAAAAGTTGATAAATTGACTTTTTAAAAACTACACTCTATACTTTTTGAAAAATATGAAAGAGATAAATAGAAGATGGTATATTTGTAGGGGGTTATAGGTGATCAAGAACTTGTATCCAGAATTTTAAAAATAGGAAATCAAACTAATTTCTTAAATGAGCAAAACCTTCTCAAGAAGACAAATGGCTGCAAATAAGCTCAACAAAATTTCTAGGAATTAGCATATTAGGGATTAAGGAAGTAGGAAAAGGCAAATTTGATACTATCTTATACTCATAAGAATGTCTAAAATTGAATAGGCTAACTTGGATCAGGATATAGTCAAATATTGATGCACTTCTAGTGGAAATGTAAAATAGTATAATCTTTCACAAAAAAATATCAATTTTATAAAAATGAAACATGCACATCATATTGTTCAGTCATTTTACTTACTCCTAGATACACACATGAAATTGTACATCTATACCAAAACTTGTGAATGTTCCAAGCTGAAAACAACCTAAGTGTTCACCAGTAAGTTAATGGATAAACAAATTATAGGTTAATTTAAACTGCAATACTACTCAGCAAATAAATGTCTGAGCTATTCATAGGTCAAAATGGATAAACTATAGACTCACTATACTGAATGAAAGAAGCCAGAAAAAATAGCATATGTTATTTTATTACATTCATATGAAATTCATAAAAAAGCAAACAAATTAGCAGTGGTAGAAAACAGATCAGTGTTTGTCTCCATTCAGACAATGGGATGGAAGGGAATTGTGAAAGGGAAAGCTGACCAGGAAGGATGAGAAACTCCCAGGAGAGATGTGATGGTGGCTTCTCAGATATGTATGTCAAAACATCAAATTATGTGGTTTATGTGTGGCTCATTGTATGTTAATTGTTCTCAAGTGCCGATAAAAATGAAAAACATATAAAAGGTAGGATGATACAAAATTTCAGAAAGCAAATAAAATTTAGAATATGAATAAGTATATTTTAAATGATTTTTTGCAGAGTTTCAAAAGGAATCAGTGTCTAGAACATCTTATTCTTTTTGCTAATGCGAGCACATTAGTAATACCAAATAGTGAGACTCACTTTGGGGAGTTTAGTACATGGATTTAACATATCTTAATCCCTTTAAGTCCCTTAACCCCTCTACCTTTCCTCCACCACCCCAAGCCTCTTCTCCATGTTTCAAAGTCTACCTTCTATTTTCCTGGCATATCTTCTTTATTTCATTTTGTTTTATTTATTTATTTTTTTTGGTTATTTGGTAGTTTTCTCAAATGAGAGAAAACATAATATTTAACTTTCTGAGTCTGGTTTATTTTGCTTAGTATGATTGTCTTAAGTTCTCATTTTTCTGAAAATTACATTATTTCATTCTTTATGGCTTAATAATGTTCCACTGTACACAAATGCCACATTTTCTTCACCCATTCATCCATTGACAGGCATCTAGGGTATTCCTAGAGCTTAGCTATTGTGAATTGTGCTGCTATAAAAATGTGTATGCATGTACTATAGGATTCTGTCTGTAACATTTTTGGAAATATGGTAGAGACCCCTGTAGTAAGGTTCCAGTACCCACTTGCTCTGTGTGCGATGCAGGCCTGAGAAAAAAGAATACACTAAGAGACAGAACTAGGAGAGAGAAAGCAGGGTGCCAGAATGACCAATGCTGGTGCAACCGACAAAGGTGCTGGACAGTCCCAGGCACTGACTTTTATTGGCAATCAATTGGGGTAAAGGTGACATGTGGTTTCTACGGAAATTGATGTAAACAAGGCTCATAAAGGACAAGACAAAACATTCTCAAATTAGGAACCGAATAGACAAAATATATGATTGCAATTAGAACATTGTCCTTTTCGTCTGAAGGTTTAGTTGTGGGAACAGAATTTGGGTGCAAGTTACTCTAACCTCAACATGTAACCTGACTCACTTCTCAAAACAAGCCAGTTGTAGGGTTAACTCTTCACAGCCTGCTTTGGGCATAATCAATATTACAGTCCTCTACAGAAATATGTCCAGGGGATATATTTGTAGCTGCATCTAATAGTATTTCTATGTCTAGTTTTTTGAGGAATTTCCGTGGTTGTGTTAATACACATCGCCTCCAATGACGTAGCTGGGTTCCTTTGTTTCCCATATCCTGGCCAAGATTCATTGTGTGTTTTGTTCATTTTGTTCTGCTCTGTTGTGTTGTTGTGTTTGGGTTTTGTTTCATTTTATATGTGTTCGTGATGATAGCCATTCTGTGTGGGGTAAGATGGAATTGCAAAGAAGTTCTGATTTTCATTTTGCCACAAGCTAAAGATGTGGAACATTTTTTCGTATACTTATTGGCCATTTGTATTTCTTCTTTTCGGAAGTGCTTATTCAATTAGTTTGCCCATGTTTGATTGGGTCACTTTATGGGGGGCTAGTTTTTAAATTCTTTATATTATATATTGTAAATATTAATCAGAATTGTACCTTCCAAAAACTTTCTCCCATTCTGTACATTGTCTTTTCACTTGGTTGTTTGTTTTCTGTGCAGAAGCTTCTTAATTTAGCATGCTATCATTTGTTCATTTTTGATATTATTCCCTGTGCTATTGAAGTTATATTTAGGGTATCTCTGCCTGTGCTATGGCTTCAGATGTTTTCAGATGTTGCTTTCCAGCAGCTTCAAAAATTTCTGTTTTATATTTAGGTCTTTGATCCATTTTCTTTGCTTTTAGTACAGGGAAAAGAAATAGGGATTTCAATATTTTGATACCCATATCTAGTTCTCCCAGTGTGGAACTTCCTATTCTTATTTATACCCTTAGTAACTTTTTGTATTTTTTATTTCCATCTCCAGTGAGAGACACACTCTACGTTGTAATGCAGTCCTTTCATAGTTAGAGGTGTCATCATCCTCGAGAGCTAGGTTTGTTATGTTTGGACACCTGCCAATTGGTTCAGTTCTGTTCTTCTAGACACCAGAATTTACTCTCTCCCTTCTGCGCAGATACATCTGAAACAGATGAGAGAGGCTATCACATACCTCTGAAACTATTTCTTCTATGAATAAATATACTGAGACATATGATTCCCTATGCATCTCATCCAGGATTCTCTTGAGTGTATTAGTGTCACTCCCCAAGCATGGAACCCAAATCATGGAGCAGTAATCTGAACTCAATATGATGAGCATGGAGCACCAGGAAACTCGATCTCCTTTATTCTACACCACACAACCTCAGATTGAATTACTTTTTCTAGCAACTGTGTCAAACTGTCAGTTCCTGTTGAACTTGAAGCTAAATAAAACCTCATGTTTTTCTTGTTTTCAGTAGAACTGCTATAAATCCTGTCTTCCAATTTTTATTTATATAAAACCAACTGTTTGAACTTAAATGTAAGAATTTATATTTTCTTCTGTGAAATTACATCTTGTTTTATGCTTCTTGTTTTTGCCTATTGAGATCATTTTGAATCCTATATTCCCATCTACTATATTTATAGTTCCTCTTAGCTTTAGATAATTCACAAATCTCATACATAGCATTTGATTTCTTGTGCTCTGTTTCAGCCTTATATTTCCCTCTAGCTACCAATTTACCTTTCACCTTTACTTCCCAATTACAGTAGACATATTATTTACAGCCCAATGTACTTTTCTTTAAAAAGTCATTTCTTCTCTTCTTTGGAACTGGCAATTTTAACAATCCATTCCCCATCTCACACAAAAAAAGTGATCTATACTGGTCAATTCAAATCCTGTATTTACAAGGCTGCAGTGATTGGTTCATGAAGTAGGCTATTATACACATGCTCTCAGACTCTCAGATACACTATAATCAATTTTAAAATACACACTGAGGTCACAATAGGGGCAGAATGTGATTGTCCTATTAAAAAGAAAGAGGAAATTTGTTGAAATTAGGATAACATAAGACCAGCTCACATCACAGGCAACTGAAGGGAGGAATGAAGCTATGACAACTTGTGTATACCCAACCCTAACACCATGCTCCTGCCTTAACTTCCCTGAACTGTTAGCTAATTGATTCTGTTTTTATATAAACAACTGTGACTTAGATGTCATGTAACTTCAATTTTTGCTGTTAATCATTAATAATAAGAGTAATATATTTTATGTTAGGAAAATTACAAGGAATGACAAAGAAAAAGTGCCCATATATATAAATACACATATACATATATACACTACATCATAGACTCAGGCTCTACATAAGAAATTTCTTCTCATACACTAATTGTATCAAGAATTAAATAAATGTAAGATGCATCTTACAATATCAGTGTGTATTTATGCTCCTGTAGAACCTAGAACTGCAGACGAGCTTTGCATAGACTGAACAGTAATAGTTGAGTTCTTCTTATCTGAAATGTATGGCTCCAGAAGTGTTTTGGAGTTCAGATATTTTCAGTTGTTGGAATATTTAGATATTCACGAGATATACCGGGGGTGGGACACAAGTCTAAGTACAAAATTCATTTTATATTGTATCCACCTGATATATGTAACCTGAAGTGATTTTATTGAATATTTTCAAAGCACCTGCATTTTGACTGCAATCTGTCACATGAGATTGACTGCAGAGCTTTCCACTTGTGGTATCTTCAGTACTCAAAATGTTTCAGATTTTGGAACTTTTTGTGTTTAGATTAGGGGTGTTCTACCTACCTGTAATTTGTAATTTCTTACACAAGTAAACCCGTTCTCCTTTTCTTTCTAGTAATAAGTAATGAATACTCAGAATTCATCATGTTCTAATAATCTATCATCAGTGCTCTTGAGGTAGGTCAGTGCAATTGAACACTCTATAGTTGTGTGTTTTCCACACCTCCTGCCGTGTCCTATTTGGTTAAAGGAAAAGAGTTCTCCAGTTTGGATATTTTAAAGGATTTACCAGATTCCCTTGAGCATAGTTGTAAACTTTTATTTCTAAACTTCACTCTTTTACAGGAAAAAAAAGAGATGCTTTCAGACTTATCTTTAGCTTCTGAAAACATAATTCTATAATAACAAGGTTTTTATCTCATAAAAATTTCGCTTTTATTAGCATTGCCTTTGCTATTTGGTGCTTACTTCAAATTCACATTTGGTTGTCTTTTTTATCATCTGAATGCTTCCTGGAATAATGCTTTAAACATACTATTTCTTTGAATAGTTTCCTTTTATATATTTATTTCCTACTGACAGTATTCTAAATTAGATGCATGTATGTATGTGTGTAATTTACAAAATAGTTGGGCTTCCATTAGGTCATAGCTTACTTGAGTTATTCAAAGACTATTTCCTTTTTTTTTTCTTTTTTTTTCTTTTTTTTTTTTTTTGGTACAGGGTGGTGGGGGATCGAACTCGAGAACTTGTGCTTGTGAGGCAGGTGGAGGAACCACTGAGCTAAATCCCCAGCCCTTAATCTTATTTTTGTAATGGTTCTGGGAGCACCTTGGGAGTGAGAGACAAGGATTCTACAAGTAACACATGTCTCCTGCTCCTCAAACATGACTTCCTAACATGAGTATTTTTGTTCCTTATGAGATCATAGTCCAATATCTTTTTTCTTTCATTTTGTTGATAGTAAAGTAGCTTTACATTTTCTTTCTAGGAGTAAATGTTTTGTGTATAAAATATTTTTTTTCTTATTACAATGAGTTTCAAAGTGACTTTCATTATTTGATATACATTTTCAAACTATCATCAAATTAATTTAAATCATCTCAAGCCCGTGTTATATATTTTATTTTTGCTTGTGTTCTTATTTCATGTAGATAATACCTCATTGATGTTTAAATATTAAGCAATGATCAGAAAATGATGAGTGAATCAACCATAAATTTGAGTACTGGGTCTAACTTTTACAAGGTTTAAAAACTCCAGCAAATTAACCTGAATTTTATTACATAGAAGTATTTAAGGTTACATTAATCAGCATATAAATATGTAGAAACATTACACCTGAATGGCATTATGAGTATGAAGCTTTTGTCATACTATTGTGGGCACCTAAATTAGTTAGAAAATACTGTAAGGCAGTTAAGCAGGGCCAGGCCCTCAGCACAGAGGAGAGTTGTGGCTGGAGGCTCATTAACAAAGGCCAGGCTTGAAGAAAAAGAATAAATACATTCACATTCTTCCCCTAGGGATGAAGAGTGGTGATTGATATTCTACATGGGCATCAATTACCTTGGGTGGGGACCAAGACCTCCCCAGCCCATTCCTTCTGGGAAAATCCTTGTTTGGTCCATGTAAGCTTGCTTCCTCATTTGATCCCCATTTAATCAATATTACCTAAGTGACCATACTTGTCATAATCTTATTGGTTGACTACAGTTAGTTCCAAGTTGAACCCACCTAACCTCATGGCTTTGCTCAATAAAATACCCCTGAGAAGCAAGCTGGGTGGGCAACCCTCTTCCCAGACTCCCTTCTGTCTCTTTTAGACAGAAGCTATCTTTTTCTCTATAAAGTCTTCCTAGTCTTTTTTAAAAAATTTTATTTTATTGGTACATTTTAGGTAGACAATATAATGACATTCATTGTTCGAAATTTGTAACTTTACCTAATCTCTCTTGGTTCCTCATTGTCTTAGAATTCATTTTTGGATTTTAGAGAACACAAACTGGACATCTAGCAGGATGGAAGTTGTAGTATTTCCATTATTTCATTTGGACATCCATATATCATACACCGTATATCTATATTGCCCAGCACATAGTAAGTAACCAAAAGTATTGGTTTATATACTTATTCATAAGAAAATATTTTGATGTCTTAACTTTAAATATTCTTTAAGTGTAAAAAAAGAAAACAATTTAATTTAAATGAAAATTCCCCCTCAATTCTTCCTTTCATGATACTGGATAGGAGAAACAAAATCTTAAAAGATGGTAATTATGAGTGTAATGATTGATCATGATAGTAACATGCATGAAGTGTTTAAATTACATAAAAGTCAGGGCTGGGATTTAGCTCAGTGAGTCACACCTGCCTCACAAGCCCAAGATCCTGAGTTCAATTCCAGGTACTGAAAAAAAAATAGAAATAATAAATAAATAAATAAATAAATAAAATTACATAGAAGTTGCATCTATCTTTACACTTCATCTCTGAAAACTGATTTCATGTGAAGTAATTCTGATTCCTTGATTTTACAAAGGAGCAAGAAGGGGTTTTGAAAAGTTGAAAAACTGGACCATGGCTGTTCTGCCCCTGGAAGAACTAGAAGTCAGTCTAGGCTTATGTGATGTTAAGACTCTTTTCATGGCATGGTGCTGAATATTTCTACCTACATCTAGGAGCCCAACTATTTTGAACTCAAGAATTAACTCCTAACTACACAGGTCTAGAAAAAGATACAATATTTTCTAGGTCCAAGTCTGTGCCATATTTGTAAAATAGGCCATTGGAGAGTTTATACTAAATCACAGAGATAGATGGATGAATGAATAGATAAAAACAGAGATAGATGAAGGATAAATTCCAATCTTTGGTATTTATTTATATTAAGAAAGTATGCCTTGGATGGTGCCTATAACATATTTTTATGCAAATAATTTAACTTACCTACTGAGGAAATAAGAAAAAAACAAGATATTCAGGATAGAGAAAAAGTATCATGTCTTCCAGGGATAAATAAAATTGTCTGGATGCTAATTGATCAGCATGATTCACTAGTTTTTTGGTTTTTGGGGGGGGTTTGTTGGTACTGGGGATCGATCTGCTGAACCAGTCAGTGATTTAATCTAGTACCCCACACCCATAACACAGTGTCACACACCCATGATCGAGCCCCTCCCAAAAGCCCTACCTATGAGTGCATAAGGCACAACATAAGGCTGTGGGGGGGGGCATCTAGATCTAAGCCATAACATATGTGTATGATGAACAGACATTATTTTGACCAGTTCCCCAACAGAGTGAAGTATAGGAGAGTAAGAATGAGGTACAGAGAGGATCCAAGTTCCAAGCTGACTTTCTGTGGGGTTGGCCCCAAATCACCATCTTTATGGATGCTAATCCAGATCCAGTAGACAGGCAGAGGAGTTGCAGATAGAGCACTTTGGTGCTTAGGTAATTTATGTACCTGGCCTCTCCTGATGCAGCTCCAATTTTCTCCACCATTCTATAGCTGAAATCTTAGGGTCAGAGAATTTATGCAGCCTGGCCAGGTTGGTCTAAGACCTGACGAGGTGAGGGACAGAACACACTGCCCTCTCTGCAGTGTACCAGGGCATCCTAGATCTCTAGAGCTTCAATTTCCAGGTACATCAAAGATGTTATTTCAGGGCACATATGATCAGATGCGACTTTTGTGATTTCTATTTCCTTTGCGGAAGGGTATGACAGTACTTTTATTAAAACAATGTCTCCCTCAGTACTTGTCAGCAAGCATGGCAGGACTCTGTGGAGGATGTCAGCAAATTTGCAGAGGATGAAAAGGACTGCTGAAAGCAATGAGTCCAGAACTTCATGCCTTAATTTTCTTTAAATTCAGTATTAGAAAAACTTATTTGATAAATTACTGTCCATTGGCAAGAAAGAGAACCCAGGGCAAATAAAAAATTCAACATAAGTAAAGATAGTGTTTGTCTGTAGTGGTCTCCTGAACTCCAAAGAAATGTTCTAAAGGATTGTGGGAATGAGTATTATATTGATTAAATTTATTTACAACAAACTACTTACACATTTAGTGGCTTAATTCAACAGTTATTTGTTATTGCACATACATGTGTGCTTTCCATGCTTCTGCTGACCTGGGCCAGGCTTGGGTTCTCTTGGCTTGGGTTTGCTCACATTTCTCTGATAAGTTTGCTAAAGGCTGGGCTTTCTTTTGTTTATGTTCTTTAGCTCCTGGGGATTGAACCAGGGCCTTTGCACTGAGCTACCACCCCCTCTCTTTTAATTTATTTTTAAATTTTGAGACATGGTCTTGCTAAGTAACTGAGTTTCCCAGGCTGGGCTTGAACTTGCAATTTTCCTGCCTCAGCTTCCTAGAGTGCTAGGGTTACAGGTGTGTGCCACTATACCCAGCACAAGACCAGGTCATTTTAAAGCCCTCACTCATAATGAGGAATGTTGATAGGGGTGATGTCTCTCTTCATTCAGCTGGCTAAAGGGGATTCGTTCAAATGGTAGCAGCAAGAATCTAAGAGAATAAGAAAGGTGCAAGCCCTCCTGAAGTCCAGGGTAGGAACAAAGATACCATCATTTTACCATATTCTAGTGGTCAAAACAAGAGACAAGGCTAGTCTAGGTTCAAGAGGTAAAAAATTCATCTAGCAATGATAGGGGCTGTGAACTCCCAGGAAAGGAGGGTAGATGCAGGAGAGGATGGAAAAGTGGCCTTTGTTGGGTTTCTGTCATAGTGGATGTACCCCACAAGTAACTGCTGAGAAGGTCGCTAGTGATTAAGAAGCTGTAATCTTGGGAGCTAAAGATGTAAAACCTGAGATAGATATATAACTTAGTGGTACAGTGCTTGCTCACTGTGGATCTGGGCTTGATCACAGCACCTGAAACAACAGCACCCACCACCAAGGTATGTGACACTCACAAATGACTTTGCTCAGAGAGTTCCCTTCAGGGCTCCAGTGACACCAACCCATTCAGGGACAGTGAGGCCAAGCCCCCAATGGTTGGCATCCTTCTGACCCTTTCTGAGGAAAGAGTTATCTGAGTTATTTATATAATTCAAGAGCAAAGTTGCCTCATGAATGCAATCTAGGCATTCTGATATAATCTAATAGGTGCTGGAGCCACCTATTTGAAAGATAAAGTTTTCACCATGTTTACACCCAATAGTTATTACAGCTGTAACTATCAGACACACAGATTACATTTTATGTCAGTGATTTTCTCTGGAAATTATATCTGAACACCATGCTCCTGCATTCTCGCCTCACATCCCTTGTTCCACCAGTTTATGATCTTTTCATTCTTGTTTTAATGGTTTGTTTATTATTATGGCTTTACCCTAAGCTTACACATATGTTGCTACAATGTTGACAGAATGCATTTAACTGGAGTTTAATTGTTCAATCTTAAAAATCTAATTAATTATTTACAGTCCTACATTTAATATTTTGCTCCATCACAAAGAGAATGCTAAAAGAATACAGTTTTAATTGAGGCCAAAAAGAAAAAAATATGTAAGTTATCAGTTTCTAAAAACAATCAAAAGCTAAAGCAGTATGCTGCAGGGTCAATTCTTTGTAATTTTAATACTTTGAAACTTTATGAAAGCAATACATTATGGAATACTTGAGAAAAAAACAGGCAATCACAAAGAAGAAAATTAAATTTAATCATAATTCTAACACTGAGAAAGCTGCTATTAAAACAGGTTAAGTATCTCTAATCCAAAAAAATCTAAATACAAGGTGCTCCACAACCCAAACTATTTGATCACCAATTTATGCCACATTGGAAAATTTAATGCCATGAAAATAATGTACAAAATTATTTGATACTTAGGCTAAAATGATCTTTTCGTTTATGTAGAAGTTGTATATGAAACATAAATTTCATGTTTAGATTTGGGTCCCTTCCTGACATATCTCACTATGTATATGCAAATATTCCTGTACCTGGAAAATCCCTAGATTGAAACACCTCTGCTCCCAAGCAGATGCTCCCTGAACAGGTCTCACATTTTGGTCAAGCCAACTGCCTTAGTAACTGGCTCACTGCTGGGACAAAAGACCAGGCACCCACAAGTTAAGGAGGAAAAGTTTAATTTAGCTCACAGTTTGTAGAGGTTTCAGACCATACTCAGGTGGCTCCAAGGCAGAGTGGCATGGCGGTGGAAGCTCCGCTCATGGCATGGCAGGCAGAGTGCACCTCCCTCTCCATTTTTATTCCATTCAGGGAACAAGCCCATCAGTTGGTACCACTCACCCAGGGTGGGACTTTCCATCATCCAGTCTCAAAACGTGTTAAACCCATCAGGGACTAATCCAAGTATTGTGCACCCAGAGTCCAGTGTCACACCCTCATAGTCCAGCCACTCCCCAAAGCCCCACCTATGAGTCCGTGAGGCTTTGGGGGACACCTAGATATAAGCCATACCTTTCCAGCCCCACCCCAAAAGAGTGATGTGCATCCCTTTATCCGTTTCTAAGATTTGCCCAGGTCCTAACAGTTTTACCCTCACTGAAAAGTCCAAGTCCAAAGTGTCTCCTGAGACATAAGCAAACTCTTAGCTGGGAGCCCTGCACAAAGGAAAAGAAAGTTATACACTTCCAACACAATGGCACAAGATAGACACCAACAATGAATCACTGCAGCATCTTCACCTTTCTTTCTCTTCAACTGTGACCTTGGACCAACTGTACCAGTGAGTGTGGCTCCAAGATGAAGAAAAACTCATTGACTTGTATAGGCTTTTACATGTACAGATGACTCAGGACTTCGGGCTCTGTCTATGACTGCAACATAGTTAATCCTATCCAACATCATTTCGTGAAAGTAACAGTTCTTCAACTCAACCTTGTGTTCCGGCTCTTATCACTAAAGATCATAAATTAATTCACATAAAAATATTCATTTTATATACACTTATTGCATGTTACGTATAACATAGTCCATGTTAGAAAACATGTGTTAATAATTTAAATGGCCATAAAGAGTAATTCATTCAAACCTGTCTATCTATCTATCCTTCCATCTATCACTTATTGTGTCCCAGGCAACCAAACATATAATACAACATGATTCCATTAGTCATACAAATGATCGCATTTCAAGTGCCACATAGCATATATGATGTCAGATTACACAATCATACTTACTGAAAGGAGAGATTCACGCTTAATTAATTTTTCCTTTTATGCAGAATTATTACATGTTTAAAGTCTGACAAAGATGGCTAAAGTGTTCTACACGTGTAACACACAGACCTATTTATTAAGACAAACTATTCCAATATTGCTTTTCAAAAGTCAGTTGAAAAGTTTTTATCATTTTTAGTAATAGATGGACAAAAATATCACTTTTTTGAGGACAATTAGATTAAAAGGGAATCTTTTAGATTCAGAGGGCAAAAAATGGTATTTAAATTTGTATACTACCTTAATTATACACATTTTAATGCCTTATTATGAAAATTTTAAATATAAGGTTTTACAAGAAAAAACTATGAAATATAGGAATATGAGTAGTTAAAAGTATCTTCACAGTGAAAAAGATCCCTTTTGCAATTCCACGGTGTAGCATTTTCAGTGGTATATGCCAGTACCTGTATTTTACAGTGCTTGTATGTACTGGACTTTTACCCAATATTCAGAAAAATAAGATAATTTAAAATGCCAGATTCTATTTTCCTTATAACAGTGATTCATGAATCTCTTAGCTATATAAAATCTTTACAAAGTAAGGAATGTAAAAATTACATTATAGCCCAAAAGTACAAAGATGCTGTGGATTTGTTCTTCATTTAGAATAACTTCTTGCTGCTTAGCCCCTCTCTGGCTGACTCAGCATTTGTGACTCAGACAGCTTACAATAAGATTTACCCTCAAAAACGAATCAACAAAAGAGTAACAATTTTACCTAAAACATTTCATTACCTTCCACAGGACATATGGATTATTCTATCATTAAACCAATGCATACATTGTGAGGAGTCATATTTTTGTGAAATGATGGGTTTATTCTGTCCTAGTTTATTGTAAGGGAGTTTAGAGATTTGCCAATATATGCTGTGGTAAACAGCATATATTTAGCTATATTCTATTTCAAATTAGCATGAACACAAAATTAATATGGAAATTATATCTCTGATATTCTAAAGTAAAAAAATCTGAAAACAAATATTCCTATGAAACATGCATTAGTATCCAATAGTGCATGCTTTATCATGCTGTCTAATAAAAATACTGTGATGGGAAGAGTTCAGGACACTTCACAGTGATCTACAAGACCTTGAGGCTATGTGATATTCACCAGGACTCTGGACATTTTAGTCATATAAAGTGGCATTGCTCTGGTATCTATTTCAATAACTAAAAGATGTCTTGTGCTGCTATTTTTCAATGTAGTGTTATTTTGATATGTCATCCTCATGTTAGCTCTATGACACTTAACTTAGTCTAAAAGAAGCTGGAGGGGAATGAAAGGGGTTGGTGGAGATTAATAAAGTAATGTGTAGCAATGAAGAGGGAAAATCAAACAGTCAAATTCTAGGAGTCAGGTCAACAATTTGAGAAAAGTATTTATCTGGGTGACTCTGCTTTTGCTGACAGTTTACATTGGCACAAAAGCCAATAGGAGGGTCAGGATGCAAAAATGGGTCAAACTGAATGCTATAGTTTGTGTCTAGGTATCCCGCCAAAGCCTCATGCGGTCATGGGTGGGGCTTCTCAGAGGTGGCTGGATCCAGAGTGTGTGATGCTGGAACTGATTCATGATGCAACACTAGGATCAAGGGAACTAGGTGTGAGTGCTATTTGTCCTAGGTAGTCTGGGTAAGATAAAAGGGACAGAAAGATGCTATTAAGGTCCCTTGCTGTTTTTGTTGTCTTTGCCTGCAATGAACTGTTTTTCTCCTCTCCGATGCCTTTCTGCTATGAGCCACCCTGCCTTGGAGCCAGCCTACTATGGACTGAAACCTCTACAAACTTTAAACCAAATAAACTTTTCCTCCTTTAACTTGTGAGCATCGGATATTTTGTTTTAGCAATGAAAAAAAAAGTGACTAAGACATAATTTGGCACCAGAGAAGTGAGGTCGTTGCTTTAACTGTACCTGACTATGTGGTTCAGGAGCCTTTTAGAATAGTTTGTGGGAGAGTTTGGAAAGGTTCGGTGATGCTGGCTGAAAAAGCAGAGCTGGAACACCTTACGTGGTAATTGACAGGAGATTCTGGTCAGAGCTCAGAAGATCAGAATGCTGATAGAAATCCTGCTGGTAAAGACCAGGCTCAGTAGTTTTTTAGTGGGAAAAAGGAGTGCAATGGCTGTTGGACACCAGGCTATATGTGCTATACCTTTGCAGAAAGTTTGTCTGAATTTTGCTTGTGTCCAGAGACTTTGCTTGAGACTAAGCTTAAGGGTGGTAGACAAATTAATCTGCCAGAAGAAATTTCAGGGCAGTGTAATGTTGGGTTCGTGGTATGGTTACTGTTGGGGGCTTTAGCCAGATTTATGTTGGGAATCAAGAAGAAAGAGCCCAGCAGAATGATTTAAAACATTTTAAGTTTGTCCAGAAAGGAAGCTGTGGACTGCAAAGAGCAGAGATCTTGATTGCTGAGAAGGAATGGGAGAATAGAAAAGATGGCCTGAGGGCATCACAAGAAGCAGCAGGACTCTACCTTTTGCAGCCTCAAAATTGCAAAAATGAAAGAATTTTCTTTGAGAAGAGAGCCTCAGAGTATCATGTTCCAGAATGGCAGGAGCCTAGAGAATTTGTTTCTGGATATTGAGTTCAGAGTGCTCATCGATCCAGGCACTGGACCCCTACAGCCCAGAGAGAAGAAAGCCTGGCTACTGCTCCAGCTGGTGCCAGACCTTGGCATCATTCATGTAGGTGCAAGTGGAATGCAAGAACAGTGGGATTGGGAAGGCTTCCACCCAGATTTCAGAAGAAGGCCTGGGAGGGCAGGCAGTGTACCCCCGAGAGGGTAGTGAGTGAAGTCGTGAGCATTAAGCTGAAGGTGCAGTGGAGACCCCAGAAAATTGGAGATACCAGGAACATAGATTGTCTGAGAAAAATGGCAAGGAGGGAGCAGAGCTGGCCCAAGAGAGAAGCTATGGGAGATACAACCACTTGAAGTGATGTAGGGGAGGAGCCACCCAAGTGCTTTGGAGTTCACATCTTTGTTTTGGGTTATTTTTGTGTGTGTATCAGGGATCGAACTCGGGTCCTTGTGCTTGCACAGTGGGCAGTGAAACCACTGAGCTAAATCCTCGGCTGGAGTTCACATCTTGCTACAGATTGTGTAGGATGCTGGACATGGAACTACAGGACTTGTTGTTTGCCCTGCTGGATTTTGTACTTATTTTCATCCCACTCCTTTGTATCACTTGGTTTGTAACTTTGGGAATGGAAATGTCTATCTTGTGCCATTGAATTTTGGAAGTGTTTAACTTTCTTTTCATTTATACAGGGGCTTGCAGCTAAGAGTTTTCCTTAAATCTCAGAGGAGACTTGGGACTTGGACTTTACAGCAATGCTTAAACTGTTAGAACTTTGGCAACTCTTGGAGAAGGAATAAATGTTTTTTGCATAAAGAATGTATATGAGTGTTTGTAAGGTCAAGAGGAGAATGTTATGGTTTTTATCTAGATAACTCCCCAAAGCCTCATGTGGTCATAGATGGGGCTTTTCAGAGGTGGCTGGATCTAGAGTGTGTGATGCTGGAATTGATTCATGGTGCAATGCTAGGATTAAGGGCACTAGGATTAAGGGTGTGAGTGCTACCCACCCTAGGTAACCTGAATAAGGTAAAAGAGGCAGAAAAATGCTGTTAAGGTCCCTTGTTGGTTTTGCTGTCTTTGCCTGGAATGAACTGTTTTTCTCCTCTGTGATGTCCCTCTCTGTGAGCCACTCTGCCTTGGAGCCAGCCAACAATGGACTAAAACCTCCATGAACTGTAAGCCAAATAAACCTTTCCTTTCTTAACATGTAGGTGTCAGATATTTTGTTTCAGCAATGAAACACTAAACTAAAGTTACTTTAGTTACTAAAGTCACTAAAACACTGAACTTCAAAAATGAAGGAGAAATTAGTACTCACCCAGATAAACAATAGCAGAGAGAATTTATCAATCCTAGGACTTCCCACAAGAAATGCTTGAGATTCCTCAAGTTAAAACAAAAGAGAGCTAAGAAAACTTAAGATATTCCATTTACAGTAACTTAATAACCTCAACGAATACAAACATTATATGTCATAAACACGAGCTAAGTATAATAATGTCAGCTAAGTATAACAAGAATAAAAATGAGAAAAGGAACTTAGAGAGAGAGGAAGGGAGAGAGGTGGGTAGGAAGGGAAATAGAATTAAAATAAGAAGCAAGCTCTATTAGGCACATGTACCTACTGTCCAGGATGAACGTAAACTTCATGCAATGCAAACACCCACCGGCTGTACTGGTTCCCACTGCCGTAGCAATGCCAAGACCGGCCAGCAGGGGGTGAGCTGTTCTGTTCATTTGAGGTGAACTAGAGTTCCAACCAGGATGCGGATGGGGCCCTTTTCAATGGAATAAAGGATGGAGTGGGGAGTTGATGAGCCACCGTGCATGTTCCCGTACAGGTGTCACTGCCACATGGGAAGAAACGTAACCCAAGAACACTAGACAGATGATAGGAGACTGTGACAGCTAGCTGACTAGGGTTAATAGACGGAGATGGAGGTTGATGAACGTGCAGCCCCAAGGCCCTATAGTGTAAGGTTCCCGTTGGGAATGACTGGGCCTTCTATTAGGAGTTCCTAGGTCATGGCATTCAAGAAGACCCAATGGGAGGAAGGAAGACTTAGCTTCCAGCACAGGTGAGGATTACAGGGATCTGGCTGAATGTGAATGGATTTAATACTTTCCAGAGGGTCTTTGTCCCGGCAGAAGGAAGAGACTGGTGGGGATGACGCTGGGCTGTTCATTCCCTGTGGAATCAATTGTGTTCTGCAATCTTGGTGAGCGGTAAGTCCATTAATGGTGCTGGATAAGAGGCAAACTCGGATGAGCCCGTAAAAGCACACAGCACCAGCCCAAATTTGGGTCCTGAACGAGACCTCCCCAGAGGAACTCCGAAGTGGGACTGACTCAGGTGTGTTGAGCGAGCGGCTTTTTGGTCACAGGCTGAGAGCACAGGATCAGCGAAGTGAGATTCGCTGAGTCTTGACGGTTACGGTTACGGTTACGTGGCAGCTGTGGTGGATGTTTTGTTGCTCCAGGCATGCCTTGACCTAGCAGCCCAGGCAGGGAGCCTCCAGGATGTGGGAATGGGCTGGGAGTTTTCCAGAGCTCAGGCTGTGGGGAGCAGTCAGTCTGGGAATTCAGGGGCATATCAGGGCCAGACCTACCAAATATTAAAACTACATAGTTATGAAATTGTTAATGTAAAGTGAGAAGGGGAGATCAGGGGTATAAGGAATATGGTTTTGTATGCGATTGAATTATGTTGCTATCAATTTAAAATAGATACATCGTATATATTGGAGGTCATCAATCCTACAACTGCCTAGAAAGGGGGACAACGGAGAGGGCTAAAAAAAAGACAACAGAGTTTCAAAGTATAAAGGGGCTGGAAGGTCAGTGCCTCAGAGTGGGCAAAGACAAAGACACTCCGAGATACCACTATTTAGTGGGTTCATGGGGAGTATAAGATGACTCAGAGGGCTAACTGAATTTGTTTTATGGTTCTGTGAAAGACGGTCATGTTTGTGTTTGTGTGGGGAAGATGGCCGTAGCTGTGTTTGTCACCCAATGTGGAGTTGGTGAACAGAAGCAAAATTGTGTTGAACACTTTTGTTTGAGAATCAAATTGTCTGAGAACAGATGCATTTGGGAACCAAGGTATTACTGTGCTTGGAAATAAACTTTACCAAGAAGATAACAGCATAAACAGAACTACAAAACATTGCTAAAGAAATCAAAGGCTTAAGTACATGGAAATATATCCATGTCCATGGGAAGATATTCTTTTTCTTTTTCTGAGAGAGGTCTTGTTGTGTTCCCTATACTGGTCTTGAACCACTCACTCAAGTGATCCTCCCAGCTCGATCTCCTGGGTGCTGAGATAATGGGCACACAGCAGCCGACTGGCTCAAGACATTCTAAAAATGTCAATATTACCAAAATCAGTCTGTACATCTAATGATATCTTTTATAAAAACACAGTGACTTTTTTTCAGAAAGAGAAAAAAACCCCTAAAATTCATACAACATCTCAAGTAATCCTGAATAGCCTAAACAATCCTGAAATAGAAGACCAGAGTTGAAATTCTATGAAATGTGTTACAAAACAACAGAAGTGTGACACTGACATAAAGACAGATATTCAGACCGATGGAACAGAGAGAAAGTACAATGTCATCTTTGATAAGGATATAAAATCAAATAATATGGAAAAGATGGTCTTTCCAACAAATGATGCTGGCAAAACTGGACATTCTCGTGTAGAGAATGAAGTTGTACTTTTACAGTACACCATATACAAGTAACTCAAAGTACATCACATATCTAAACATAAGACCCAAACATTTACCCTACAAGAAAATATAAAGGGAAAGTCTTCATGACACAGAATTTGGCAAGGATTTTTGGGGGCATGACACAAAAAGCACAGGAAATAAAAGTAAAACCAGACAAATAAGATTAGCTCACACTTTAAAATTTCTAAGCATCAAAGTAAACAAAAGTTGAAAGTCAACATATGGAGGAATAGAAAATATTTGCAAATCATTTATCTGATGAGACTAATTTCCAGAACATATAAAGAAGTCTACAACTAAAAAATGATTAAAATATGGGAAAAGGATTTGAATAGACATTTCTCAAAGAAAGACATAGAAATGGTCAAAAAGAATATGAAAAGTTGCTGTACATCACTAACCATTAGAGAAATGTAAATCAAAATTACAAAGTGATATCATTTCACATGAAGCAGGATGGCTACTAACAGGAATTGTACTGTAATTATTGGGAGACTGAGGTGCAATCTGAACCTACGTACACTACAGGGCCATACGTCAGTCAGCCATGGCAGACAGCATCACCATGGTGGGAGCATGTGCAGGTGAAATTACATGGGAAAGCAGGAAGCCAGAGAAATTCCAGGGCTAGGCCAGCTCTTTAGATAAAAGTCCACTCTCAAGAGAACTAACTCGAGTCCCATGAGAACTCCATGAGCCTTTTCTGAGAGCAATACACCCAATTTCTAATTACTTTTCAGTAAGCCCTATCCCTGAAGATTCTACCACCTTGCAACATCGCTACAGTGAAGACCAAGCTTCTAGTATACTAACTCTTTGGAAACACACTTGAGTCAAAGTTCCCATATTCATTATAGCATTTTTCACACTAGCCAAGGAGTACAAAGAGCCAAAGTGTCCATCCACAAATAGACAAAATGCATGCAAGCATGTATACAATGCAATATTATTTATCCTTAAAAAAAAGGATTCTGACATATCCAACAACATGGAGGAAAGTGGAAGACATTATAGTAGGTGGAATAAGTCAGTTGCCAAAAGACAAGTACTGTATTATCAATCTTATATGCAGTATCAAAAATAGTCACACTTATAGAAACAGAAAGTGAACAGATTCACTAGGAGCTAGTGCAGAGGAAAATGAGAGTTGTTTAATGGACACAGAATTTCAGTTGTGCAAGCTAAAGATTCAGAGATATGTTGTACAATACCAGGAATATTGTTAATCATATATAACTATACACTTAAAATGGATAAGATGCTAATTTTTATGTTATCTGTCTTTACCATATTTAAACTCTTTCAAAAATTATAATGTGATTTTCTGTTAACTACAATGTTTGGGTATTAAACTTGGCCACTAGGAATTGGCATATCATAATTGGCTCATTCTGTTATCTAGACTAGTGGTCCTTAATGTCCTGTCCGAGGACAGGTCTATAAGACCTTTTCAGAGGTTCTATGAGCCCAAAATTATTTTCAAGTATGCTATGATCTTATTTGTCTTTTCTGTGGTCGTTCTGTTATGTGTATAGTGTAAGCTACATGAAAGATCTGGAAAGACTATTAAAACATCTCTCTGTCTCTAGCTCCATATCTATGGAAAGCTAGAACTGTTTCATGTGTCCCTCAGTATAACTTGTTGTTCTATAATGGGTGCAGAACCTGATATAAGAATCCAACTCTCTTCTTTTAAACCAGTGTTAAAGAGGTATACAAATAATGCTGCTTTAAGCTTTATAAAATTTGAAGAAAAATATTTATTTTTAATTTTAAAAATAAAATTAAAAGTTTATTGTCATGTATTGATGATTATCACTTTTGTCAATCACACATATTGAAATTGGTATAGTTGCTACCTAAAAATGAATTAGATATGCAACCATGTTGATATATTTAACAACACTGAATTATGTACTCAGAACAGTTAAGATAGTACATTTTCTTCTTTCACTACAATTTTGCATTTTACTAAAATTAGAAATAAAAAATTAACATATTTAAATGTCTTCCTTTATCATTTTAATAATATAAAAATCAACACATACAATTCTCATAAACAAAAGCTCCTTGAAATGCTTAAGTAATTTTTGAGTGTGTGAAAGGATCCTGAGAATATTGTCCTTGTTATTTTAGTGAAGTATTAAATTAGACTTAAAATCTATTGCAAAAAATGAAAAGAGGCATAGTTACTTGAGAAGAATTTAGTAGTAATTGCCTTAAAACAAATGAAAATTGACTTTTCATTATGTATCAATTCAGTTTTTAAACAAAGAGTGCAACATCTACGATAACAGCTACAAATATAGCCGTCCTGCTTAGCAAAATAGATTAGAATTATTTCTATAACCCCATTGCACAGTTCTGGTTTTGCTCATGTCTTAGTATAACACACTGAGAGAAAAGATATGAGCTCTTCTTCGAAAGAGAGAAAATAGAATGTTCCCCTCAATAAACAGGACAAATTTCAGTTTTTAAATAAATAGTAGCACATATGGCATGCAATAGATCTGAATTTCTCATCTACTTTACCTTTATACTGTGATCTCAGCAAGTAGCAATTTTCTTTCATGTAGCTTCAAAACAACTACTGCTATTATAACAAAAGGGACAGAGAATGCAAAACTGACAACAGCCTATTTCCACAGCTATGGTAAAGAAACACAATTGGTAACAATTGTTATTTTGAATACTAGTTTATTTCTATTACTTTGTTCTATGAAAATAAATATCTCTTCCTAAGGAAACCAAAGAGAATTACTCTTACAGAATCTGGGGAAAAAAAGCACTTTATTTTAATTTTGAAAAATAAATAAGACATGGGTATGTGGGTGTTTGGAGCTCTATGTAGGCCATTGCTTGCAAGCACTTTCTTGAGGCCTTGGAGTTCTTTCACTTCATTTTCTCTTCTCCTCCTCACCTTTCCTCCTCGTTTCCTTTTCCCTTCAGGAACAGAGTCTACATTACCTACGAGCAGGGTGACTCTCACAGGTGCTGGTCTTGTAGAACAGAAGTTGATGATACTTTTCTATATAAAAGGCCACATTGTAAAGATATTTGGCTTTGCAGGTCAGATGTTTTCCTTTGCACCTCTTCCACTTTGCAAGTTTATGATCAACATTGCCATGGAAAATGAATAAATGGATGTGATTATGTTTCAATAAGTACTTACAAAAAAGCTGGAGGAGGGCACAGATTAGTCCTGTGGGTCACAGTTTGAGGACACCAGTTTTAGAATACTACTTCCTTTCCCCCCATAAATTAATAAAATGTGTGATATAATTAAGCCGTGGTGTGTTTTCATGGCAGAATTTTTTCACTTAACACAACAAGAGCAAACTACAGTTAACACGCATACATTGCTGAATGTTTGTTAAACTCATTTTAGATTCTGTGGATCACTGTTCACCATAGAATTCTCTACTCCCTTTCAAGTATTGGTTCCAGAGCAGGAAACTCTGCAGATCATATATTGAGACTGATTTGGATTTCTGTGAGTTTAAGCCTGCCCTGACAGCAAAAACCCAATTAATGGAGATTACTTTGTTAACCAGTCAAGGCCGGAAGGGATTTTTCTTCTATCTTCTGTACTTGCTAGAGGTCACATAGAGAAAATGGAATTCCACAGACTCCACCCCACCATAACGTATTATCCTGCAGTAAGCGAATCCCCACAGTCACAAACACGGTTCTAGGGTTGCCATTTAGAAATTTACTGCATTTTGCAGTTCAATGCCTCCGTAAAAGAGAGTTTTTATTTTTATCTCCTGCCTCAACCTATGTGAAAAATCTTTCCATGTCAGAGAGGCAGTAGGAGGCAAAGTTAAAGCACTTTTTTAGTTTACCATTCAAACATCAGGTTATAAAACACTCTCTGCCTCAAAATGTTGACAGCTGAAGAGCCATTGGAAGCTAACCCAAGGAGCAGTTTATTGTCCTGAAATAAATGTTAGCACATTAAAACATTCTTAATGGCAAGTTAATAATTGCTAATAAAACTTTCTTCACTCAAATAAATGTTTTCATTCATTTTGTTCATTCTTCTTCTCTTGTGCCCCTTTAACCCTTTTCTTCTCCTCCATAGTCTCAAACCATATTTCTTACATTATCATTATCTATTGTTCTGTAATATATAGGAAATTTTCCATGTTTACATATTGTGGAAGAAAATTCGAAGTCAATTAAGGACTGCAAATAGGAGTTTGATTTTTAAAATCGCTGTAGAAATAATTTTATTTTCTAGCTTTCTTTTCATTCTCTCCATAGGTCTTTTCTGCTTTTCTCCAATTTCTTCAAGCTCTGGTGGCCAAAAGCTTTAAAGTTTGATATTTAGCCACAAGAAAGCTTTGCCAGTCTTTTATGACCAGTAATCTAGTCAGGTCAAGAATATTTCCCCTGCTCAAGACACCTTGTCCGAAGCACTTTGACTTAAAAGACTCTCAAGCAATTCCAACAATGTCGTAGGGAACACTGAGCTACTTAGCCACAGTAATCACCAGTTCAGAGTCTTTCTGCTCACCCACGCCCAGTGCAAATCCAAAATGCTGGAGGCTTTCATTCTCCACCTACTTCCTGGTTTCTGTATCTTTTCACCTCACAACTCCTCACTTCAGTTAAAGCCAGTGTTGTCACCAGGATGTCCACTTCCCTGTCTGATCTGGCTTCCAGTCATCTTTTGGACTCTACAACCAAATGCTCTCCATTCATCCACTCTGCTACCCCATTCGGCCACTTCCATCTTTGAGCCTGCGACTGCCTCAGGACCTTTATATCTCACTCCCTCTCTGCCTAGAGTGTGCTTCCCACTTTTCAGAGGGCCAGTTTGACAACTGTCACTTCTCACCCTCCTCTTGCTGACATTTTATGGATCCTTTCCTCCTTATTTTTCCCAGGTAGCATTCTGTACTCTTTAATGTACTTGCTCATTTATCTTCCTTATTGTTTGCTTCCCTACATCCTGAGCCAAGCATGTCCAAGCCACAGCCCACAGCCCCAGACAGGCAGAAATGCAGCCCCACAAAAGTCATAAACTTTTAACATCATGGTGTGGTTTTAGCAATATTTTTCATGATTCAGTTGCACAATTCTGAGGGCTGTGCTTGTGACAGCACAGTGCTGTGTGGGGAGGGCGCGTGCCCTGTTCACCCCCCTTGCCCTCCCCACCCCAGTCAGAGCAGTGGAAACCTTCCTGCTGTACATCCTACTTGAGGTTGTGAAACTTGGCATGTAAAACCCAGCAATTATGGATGATAGTGTTTCAGTTTATCTACTTGTGTGCCTATGCAGACAGCTGTTTATTGTTATTGCTGTTTATTGTATATGGTCACTGTTTATTGTATATTGTTTGTTGTATATTATTTATTGTATATTGTTATTGTATATTGTTTATTGTATATTGTTTATTGTATATTGTTATTGTATATTGTATATTGTTTATTGTTATTGCTGCTTATTGTATATTGTTATTGTTACTGTAAGTTTTCTTATAGAATTGTTAAACTTGAGCATGTGTTACTTAGTAAAATAATTTAATAAGTTAAAATATGACTTATACAAGTTTAAACTATATTATATATTTTATGTGCAACCCAAGGCAATACCTCTGTACTCAATGCAGCCCAGCCAAGCCAAAAGGTTGGGCATGAGAGTGTAGGCATTTTCATCCACTTTATTCAATACTTTATGTTCAACACTGAGAAGAGCACCTGAAACTTGAACAGCTTCACAAATATTTATTGTATGAATGAATACCAAGAGCATGTCATCTAGACTTATCTGTCCCAGTTAGATGGTTACACTGAAGTCATCCAGGCTGCATCTTCTGTGTGTGCCTCCAAAACACCTAGAACAGTGCAACACATATAGAAGGAATTCAGTATATGTAGCTTTTAATAATACATTGACATATCCATATGAAAAAGAATATGTTACCAAGAAAATAAGATAATCGTCTCATTGCTTGGCCATACAAATTTCTGAGACACTTGTAATTTCCAGTTATTATGAAGAATAGGAGAACCAAACTCTACTTAGCACCTTGGGCTCTTGTACTATTCTGAATATTTACACACTGAGTCCAGATAACTCAGGATACCCAAATGTGCAAGAAAGACACAAGTAAGCTGCACAATAGAAAACTGAGGGACAGCACAAGAGCTTCCTATGCCATTTAACCAAAATCTAGGTGATTACCTAGAGCAAAAATATTTTCCTGCAATATTAAACAAAATTTCCTCTTACCAGTTTCAGAGCCTTGGCATCATTATTATTGTATCAAAACACACAGTGTTTGGATTATATAACATTAAATGTTATGCTCCATTTGGGAGCATTTTTTTCCTATCAAAGGCCTTTATATTGCAGACAGTGACTTAGTTACTTCTCTCATCGCTGAGACACAATACACAACACCCATATTGAGGAGGAAATGTGAATTTTGACTCAGTTTGTAAAGGTTTCAGTCCATAGCTGGTTGGCTCCAAGGCAGAGCAGCATGGCAGAGGGGTGTGCCAGGGCAGAACAGCTTATGGCGGGAAGCAGAAGGAGGGAGACAGTCTTTCCAGGCCACACCCACAGTAACCCACCTCCTCCAACCCACCTTCACCCCCCAACATCACACGTAGCTATAAGCTCATCCATGGACTAATCCACTGAATATCAAGCCCCATGAATCACCTCCCAACCATGAGCGCATGAGGCTTTGGGGGACATCTAGATGTAAACCCTAACACTGACCTTGACCTAGCAGTTAGAAGAATCTATGGTTCAAATTACATACCGTACAGGATGCAATAATAAATCAATTCAAATTAGTTCAGTTGTGACAATAAAGTGGCCTCTAGATATTAGAAATCCATGGGCCTGTATTTTCAAAGCTGAGAATGTTGAATTGTCTAGTTTAGCTGAAAAGGTCATTTTTTTTTTGTCATAGAGCTGCACTGTGACAAGTGTCTGCATTGGTTACTTGGTCTGATTGACCTAACTAAGGAGACCTGGCTGTTTGCCAAGGAGACCTCTGAAAATTGGTTTCGAAGTGGGGCACAGCTGCTGTGATATGATTACTTTTAAGAGGAGAGCTCTCGATCCATAAATTACAAATAGTACAGTACGTATGTTAGCAACAATTAAGGTTATACAAAGAAGTGAGTGGCAGAACTATGAACAAGAGGTCTAGAAAGAGAAGGGGATGTGTGTGCACAGCCTTTGCGTACTATGAATCATTGCTAATCACACAACTCAGCTTCTCTGATCACAACCTTCAATCCTTCCATTTCTTAGATATTACTTCCTGTCTGACTTGTTTCCAATTCCATAATTCCAGTTTCTCCATCTCTTTCTTTATCTAATATGTACATTATTTCTGATCTCATGTTTTTGTATTTAGTCTACTATTCTGAAATGCTGCACAGTAACACTTCAGCCTCCTGCTCTTCATGTCTCCAGCTCTTGACGTCTCCGGGCACCCATCTGGCAAAGTTGCGATTGTGATTCCATCCCGGAGTCCTTTTCGCTATGCTTGTGCAGTTTGCTAAGCTCTGCTTAAAACAACCATGCAGATTTCCAATGCCAACAAACCATGATTTTCAGATATAGCCAGACCCTTGAATTTACTTAGTAATGCAGCTATTTGTCTTCAGTTTCCTTCCATTCCCTTCATTGTCTATTCCATTTCTCCAGGTTTCTCCTGCCTTATAATTGTGGGAATCTAACTTCTACTTATGAGTAGATATTCTCAATTTCCTGTCACTCACTGATCAGCACAGATCATCCATATTTCATTTTTTCCTAGCTGGCAGTGTTTTCAAGGCCAGTCACCCCATTCCCACTAGGTCTCAATTGGTCTCCTTCTAGGCAATATTCTATGGGGTATTTCTTCTCCCCTGCATCAGCTCTTCCCTGCCTCTTCCTCCTCAGTTTACAAGCTGGATTTTCTGGGATCTGATACTCACCTAAGCATCTTCATCCACAGCTATGTTCCATAAGGGAGGACTGACTACTCATCTGCCTTTTTCCTTCTATTCACTGTTCAGTCCTTTGAAATTACATTCTTCTTTCACCACTTTCCCCTCTCTGGGAACTGATCTGGAAATGAATCTGTGATCCCCTGTCCCAAGGTCCATGGATATTGTAAAGTTCTGAATTCATTTGAGGCTCTTTTCCTCCCACCTCCCTTAGCTTCTATGTTCCCATTGGGTCATTTGGACTTGCGGTTCTCTGTATTCTGTTCTGGTCTCAGTAAATCACCCCCAAACCTCCTCCTTCTCCCAAAGGATGTCTTTCTGGGATGCCTTACTGTCCCCTCCCCATCCTACTCCACAGTTTGTCCACAGTGTAACCTTCCCCGTGCAAGAACCCTACAGGTGTGACTATGATCTGCAGACCCAGACCCTCAGACTGCTGGAAGATAGCATGAGCCAATGTCCTTGGCAACAAAGCCCTTCCCTTCACCCAGTCTTTCCTTAATTCATTTACAGTATTTGCTGGAATATTATGTTAACAGGCTTTTATGGTTTACAACTAGAATTTCCTCCAAAACACTCCTGTGTTCATAGGCAGGGTTTTAGAAAGTAGTTGAATTGGGGAGGCACTATGCTCATCAGTGCTACTCCACTGAAAAGTTCATGGCTAAATGTGGTCCTGGGGGTGGATGCTGGTTGGAAAAGGTGGTCACAGAGAGTGTGACCTAGGAGGGTGATCTTGCTCCCTGGCTCCTCCTCTCTCTCTCTGCTTCCTGGCTTTTCACTCTGCCATTTCTGCCTCAGGTCAGCTGATTATGGAATGGAATTGTGAGCCAAAATTAACCTCCTCTCTGCCTTTAGATTACGGGTATCTGGCATTTTGTCCCAGTGATGAGAATGATGTTTCTGGTAATAAAGTCTATATTAGTTAGGGTTCTCTAAAGGAGCTCAATTGATATTATACAAAGGATTTATCGGGTAGATTGGTACCAGATCAGAAGTGGAAGAGTCGCAGTGGCCAACTGAGATCAGAGATGAACAAGTCCAAAATGGCAGCCTGTGCACTGGAGAGCAGAGGCCCTAGTACCAATAGGTGGTCAAAGGCAAGAAACTCATTGTGGAGTCACAAGTACGAGTCTGCACTGGCAAGCAAAAGAGTCTGGATTTGAAGGCAGGAGAGTCTGTGCTGGAGGAGTCTTGCTGAAGGAGCTGGAGACCAACATGGAAACACAATGGCTAAGCCCAGCATTCCTCCAAAGAAGGAATGCTTCCTTCTTTCCCTTCTTCTTTTGTGCAGGGTACAAGCCTAACTGTTGGTGCCACCCACCTCGGGCATGAGTCTTCACCCAGACAACCCAGAACTTTACTAATCTGCTAGGAGATTCTTATTCCAGCCCAGTGTACATGCCACAATTAATGATGGCAAGGTCTTCATGTAAGTCTTCACCAGAAAAATCATAAATACTTGATTAAGAGAAAAATCTCTTTAACCCTATAACTTAGACATAAATCATGCTCAAAAAATTGCATTAAATGGAAATTTCATGGGCTCTAGGTGGGTTAGCCTACATTTTTCAAAAAGCAGGCTTCACTTACAACTACCAGAGAACACAGTAATTACATTGCATGGCATTGCTGTTCTTAAGTGTCCTGGACACTCTCATGAAGTTACAAGGAAGGAACTTTCTGTCTCTCAGAAAGGTTTCTTCTTCTACACTCAGACATTTTCCAATATCCATGAAATGACTTCATTAAGCACCTTTGCTTTAGAAACCTAATTCTTTCATTTGCCTCCAAAAATATGGAAAGAAACTTCTTACTTTTTCTTGACTTCAAAAGAGAGGAAGGAAATTTGTTATTAAAGGTTCCTAAATGAGCATTGTGCTGCCCTAGGGTCTGCACTGAGTGAGTCAGGACAAACCACCACCATCACACTTCATAGGAAATCTACTGCATTCCCTGTGAACACACGGATGGCCAGTCAGATCACTTCACCTCCCACTGAAGTAACTTTCTTTAAAAAATCTTTCACTGAGTCATGTGGAACATGCCACATCAGCCGGCTGCAGACAGGCAGGTCTATGGACGCCCTATTGAGGTCGCGAGTCAGGTGGAACACACCAAATCAGCCCGCGCCCCAGCAACAATCCACTGGACAAACCCCCTGCTCCTCTGTACAGCCACCTGGTACCACACTACAAAAACCCAGAGGACACTGGACCACCAGACCACGGTACTGAGTCCCGCCACTCCCAGCCCAGAGATAGGGTCTTCTGAGCTGCCAACCCACTGCTCCTGGTCCAGAGGAAGGGGCTTCCCGGCCACCATCCCTCCTGCTGCTCCCAGCCCAGAGGAAAGGGCTTTTGGGTCACCTACTGTCCCACTGCTCCTGGCCCAGAGGTAGGGGCTTCTGAGCCACCATCCCACTGCTCCTGGTCCAGAGGAAAGGGCTTCCTGGCCACCATCCCTCCAGCTGCTCCCAGCCCACAGGAAAGAGCTTTTGGGTCACCATCCCTACCACTGCTCCTGGCCCCTGTCCCACCTCTCCCAGCTCAGAGGAGGTAATCCATGCAGACACCAACAGCACCCCCCTGCCAGTCAAAATGAGAAAACACATAAATAAGTCTCAAAACCAGACTTCCAGATCGCCTACAGCAACCACAAAGGGAAATGAGATGGAACACTCTAATACTCAACAACCTGGACCCACTGAACTGGCAACAAAAGGGGATCTGGAAAAAATGAAATCAGGAATAATTTCTCAGATAATAGGAGAAATTGTGCTCCTAGTGCAAGACATGATTAATAAATCTAGAGAGGAGGTGAGGAACATGATGGAATCCCAACATAGGAAACAAATGGAATCCAGAAAACAAATGCAAATAGATTTCCAGGAGATGAAAAACTCCACAGAAAGTCTACACAGCAGAATGAGCCAATGTGAGCACAGAATTTCAGATATAGAATATAAAATTGCAATTAATGACCAGGAAAAAAAATTGCTTCAAAATTATAAGGGAACATGAGAAATCAATCCTGCAGCTGCTAGATGATGCAAAGAAGACTAACATAAGACTGATTGGAGTCAATGAAGAACCAGGAGAGAGTGCAGATAACATAAAAAACTCTTCACAGAAATAATGGTAGAAAACTTCCCAAGCAGGGGAAAAGAGCTTGACATACAGATAAGTGAGGCATATAGGACTCCAAATAGCCTTGATAAAAAAAATCTACACATAGGCATATAATTGTTAAGATTCCAGAAACTCAACAGAAGTGCAAAGTTCTACAAGCAGTTAGTGAAAAGAAACATATCACATACAAAGGAAAGCCCATCAGAATCACAGCAGACTTCTCAACACAAACCATCAAGGAAGAAGAGTGTACAGTGACATATTCCAAGCCCTAAAAGAAAACAGCCTCCAACCCAGATTGTTGTACCCTGCAAAACTATCTTTCAAAATTGATGGAGAAACAAGATACTTTCATGACAAAGAGCACCTTAGGAACTTCGTGAATACCAAACCAGCACTCCAAAGAATTTTACACAATAGCCTAGGAACAGATATTGAGGATCACAACTCCAGGAAGCAAAGCAGAATGAACCAATCTGGCATGACAAGAAATTAAATGGAAAGGGGGAGAACCCACCAAAAAGAAAAAGTCATGGCAATGGGACATCAATACATTTCAGTTATAACCATCAATGTTAATGGTCTCAATTCACCAATCAAAAGAAATAGGCTGGCAGAATGGGTCAAGAAGCAAAATCAAACAATATGCTGCATATAAGAAACACACTTAATTCAAAAGGAAACTCATAGACTGAAAGTTAAAGGGTGGAAAACAATACTGCATGTGACAGGAACCCAAAAAAAAGCAGGAGTAGCTATCCTCTTGGCAGATCAAGTACATTTCAAACCAACACTGATTAAGACAGATGAAGAAGGACACTACATCCTTGTAAAGGGAAGAATCCAAGAGGAAGAGATGACAATCATAAATATCTAGGCACCAAACACTGGTGCACCCAACAATATAAAACAAATATGAACGGACATGAAAAGTCATATATGTACTAATATAATTGGAGTGGGGGACTTCAACACCCCACTGACCCAAATAGATAGATCAACTAGACAAAAAAAAGTAATGAAATAGTAGAACTCAATCAAACTCTTGAACAAATGAACTTAACAGATGTTTACAGAGTCTTCCATCCCACAAAATCAGAATACACATTCTTCTCAGCTGCACATGGGTCATTCTCAAAAATAGACTACAGACTCACACATAGAACATGTTTAAATAAGTGTAAAGGAATTGAAGTTATCCCCTGTATATTATCAGACCATAGTGCAATGAAATTGGAGATCCATAGCAAAAGAAACCCGAAAAATTTCATAAACACATGGAAATTGAACAACACACTTCTGAATAACCAGTGGGTCACAGAGGAAATTAAAGAAAAAATCAGACAGATCCTTCAATTAAATGACAATGACAATACAACATATTGGAATCTATGGGACACAATGAAAGCAGTCTTATGAGGGAAATTCATAGCAGTGAATATGCCTATTAGGAAAACAGACTGAGCCCAATTAAACAACCTGATGCTGAACCTCAAGCTTCTGGAAAAAGAAGACCAGGACAACCCCAAAGCTCATACAAGGGAGGAAAGTATAAAGATCAGAGGAGAAATCAAGGCAATGGAGACTAAGAGAATGATACAAAAAAAATCAATGAAACCAGGATTTGGTTCTTCAAAAGAATCAACAAAATTGACAAACCCTTAGCCAACCTTATCAGAAAAAGGAAAGAAAAGGCCCAAATCCATGCAATTAGGAATGAAAAGGGTGAAATTACAACAGACCAAGCAGAAATCCAGAGGATCATCAATACCTACTTCCAGAACCTATAAGCCAATAAGATGAACAACACAGAAGAAATGGACAGATTCTTAGATACATATGAATTACCAAAGTTGAACGAAGAAAACCTAAAAATTCTGAACAACCAAATATCAAACAATGAAATTGAAAACATAATTAAAAACTTATCAACTAACAAAAGCCCGGGCCCTGATGGCTTCACTGCTGAATTCTATAAGACATTTAGAGAGGAACTGCTGCCACTACTGTTTAAACTCTTCAATGAAATTGAAAGGGAAGCAATTCTCCCAAATTCATTCCTGGAAGCAAACATCACCTTGATCCCCAAAGCAGAGAAAGACTCAACTGAAAAGGAGAACTATAGGCCAATCTCACTAATGAACATAGATGCAAAAATCCTTCATAAGATACTGGCAAACAGAATGCAGAAGATCATCAAGAAGATCATACACCCTGATCAAGTGGGATTCATCCCAGGGATGCAGGAATGGTTCAATATACCCAAATCAATCAATGTAATATACTCTTTCAATAGAGCCAAGGCCAAAAACCATATGATTATCTCCATAGATGCAGAAAAAGCATTTGACAAAATCCAACATGCATTTATGATAAAAACCCTACAAAAATTATAATAGATGGTCTCTACATCAAACTGATAAAAGCCCTCTATGAAAAACCAACAGCCAATATCATACGAAATGGTCAAAAACTAAAATTCTACACACTAAAATCAGGAACAAGACAAGGATGTCCACTATCACCACTCTTGTTCAATATAGTTCTGGAGACATTAACCATGGCAATTAGACAAGAGAAAGAAATAAAAGGAATAAAGACAGGAGATAAAGAAGTCAAATTGTCATTATTTTCAGATGACATGATACTGTATATAGAAGACCCCAAGAACTCCACCAAAAGTCTTCTAGACTTAATAACCAAATTCAGTCAAGTAACTGGTTACAAGGTCAAGACACAAAAATCAATAGCTTTCCTCTACACCAATGACAGACTCACTGAGAGAGAAATAGGGCAAATAATTCCTTTCACAATAGCATCCAAAAAACTGAAATACCTAGGAATCAACCTAACGAGACAAATGAAAGACCTCTTCTCTGAAAACTATGGCACTCTGAAAAGAGCGATTCAAGATGATATCAGGAAATGGACAGACTTCCCCTGCTCCTGGGTAGGAAGGATTAATATAGTGAAAATGGCCATACTTCCAAAACTGCTATATAGATTTAATGCAATTCCAATTGACATCCCAGCAGCATACTTCATGGACCCTGAGAAAACAATCCAAAAATCCATTTGGAACAAGAAGAGACCCAGAATAGCAAAAGTAATTCTAGGTAACAGAGACATGGCAGGGGGTATCACAATCCCCAACCTGCAGCTGTACTACAAAGCTACTGTGATAATAACAGCATGGTACTGACAAAGAAACAGACCTGAAGACCAGTGGAACAGATTAGATCATGAAGAAACAATGCCAGATACACTCAGCCATCTCATCTTCAATAAAGGAGCCAAACACCCTCACTGGAGGAAAGATAGCCTCTTTAATAAATGGTGCTGGAAAAGTTGGGTTTCAACTTGCCAAAGATTAAAACTAGATCTATATCTCTCGCCATGAACTAAACTAAAAGCAAAATGGATTAAAGATCTAAATATTAAAATAGAAACTCTGAACCAGTTGGAACAGAGGTTAGGTAAAACTCTTGAAGACATTGGTGTAGGAAAAGATTTTATGAACAAAACCTCAGTTGCCCGTGATCTAGCACAAACAATCAACAAGTAGGATCTCTTCTTATTAAAAGGCTTCTGCATGGCAAGAGAAACCAGCAGCAGTGTGAAGAGACAACCCACAATGTGGGAAAAAATCTTCACCTGCTCTTCCTCAGACAAAGGTCTACTATCTCAAATCTATAAAGAACTTAAAAAGATCAGACCTCCCAAATTTAAAGACCCAATCTGAAAATGAGCATCTGAAATGAACAGACATTTCTCAGACAAAGAAGTAGAAATAGCAAATAAATACATGAAAAAATGTTTGACATCACTGGTCATTCGAGAGATGCTAATGAAAACAATGCTGAGATTCCACTTCACTCCAGAAGGAATGGCTGCTATCATGAAATCAACCAATAACAAATGCTGGTGAGGCTGTGGGGAAAGAGGAACCCTGCTCCACTGCTGGTGGGAGTGTAGACTGGTGCAAGCACTGTGGAAATCAGTATGGAGATACCTCAAACAACTAGGACTGGAAGTCTCATTTGACCTCACTATTCCACTGCTGGGGATCTTCCCCAAAGAATTAAAAGAATCATACCACAGCGATATATGTGCACCCATGTTGATAGCAGCACGGTTTGTAATAGCTAAAACTTGGAAACAGCCCAAATGCTCATCAACTGGAGACTGGATAAAGAAAACGTGTTTTTTTAATAAAAAGGAGTACTACTCAGCCATAAAAAATGAGAAATTAGAGACATTTATAGCTAAGTTGATGCACATTGAGGTGATACTCTTAAGTGAAATATATAGGACACACATAGATAAATACCGAATAGTTTCTCTGTTGTGAGAAACTGAAAGTGTAAATAAGGACTAAATGTATAATAGGTAATGTGAAATAGGAAGAAAAGGGGCAAAGGGGAAGGAAGTGGGAGGGCTAGGGGAAAGGATAGAAGGGAATGGGATTAATATGAGAAAATGGAAAACTAGGAACAAAATCTTTGTAAATAGGGAGGACTGGAGGGGTTGAAGGGAGGGCTGGGCAATGGTGAAAAATAAGAACCAAGAGAAATTATGTAAAGGTGCAAATTTCCAATGATGAATGTCATTATATTATATACCTAAAATGTATCAATGATTAGAATAAGTAATGGATAATGCAAAATAGGAAGAAAAGGTACAAAGCAGTAGGGGTAGTGGTAGGGGCATTGGAAAGGAAAGAAGGGAAAGGAAAAATGATGAGAAATAGAAAAAATGGAAATAAAGTCTTTGTAAATAGAGAAAGGTGGAGGGGATGAAGGGAGGGCTAGGAATGGGGAAAAAATAAGAACCAAGATGAATTATGCAAAGGTACAGTTCCCAATGAGAAATGTAATTGTGTTGTATACCTAAAATGTACCAATAAAAATAATTAACAACAACAAAAAAATCTTTCATTGTATGATGACACTATAATTTGAAGTTGGAATATTGGTGATCAAATTTCTATTCTAACTCTTTTTAGCCCTGTGTTTTCAAATATGTCAATAACACTTTTGAAATTATGTGTATAAGGATCATTAACTATTTCCTTTCTGATAGGTTATTAACATTAAATAAGATGATGTTCCTGAAATAGTCAAGAACCATTCAACTATTTTAATGAGTAACTATTTTTGTCATTTTAGTGAATTCCTGGCACAATCTTATAACATTCTATTATCTAAACTACTTTGGTTTGCAAAAATAGTAACAGTACCTCTTAAAATATTCAAAACCATCTAGTACAACTGAGATACATAATGTTCATTTAAGCATTTGAATTCGTTTTTGGTATCGTTGAAACAGCATCCTTTATTCAAATAATGTCTAATCCCACTCACATAACACTTGCAAAATTTATTTTCTTTGACATAGAAAAAGGCATACTTCAAGCAATTCTAGCTGTTGATATGAATACCAGAGCTCTTAAAATATAATTTATATTTAAAACATTGTTTTTCTTCCTATTATATATATATCATTACAGAATGTGAGAATAAAAAAATTTCCTTTGGTAATTTGAACACAGAAAAATGTCATAATGATTTATGCATAGCTATATCTGGAGAGAATAGAGGTCTGTTTTAGATTAGAGAAAGAGATGTTTTTATTGTTACAAGTTTGGAATTTAAAATATCTATTATTAAATTTAGGATTGTAGGTGAGAGGTTCTTCTTCTTCTTCTTTTTTTTTGCTACTCATTTAATAAACAGTACATTTTCTAGTATCCCTATTCCAAAAGTCTTATTCAGCAGCGAGGTGCTTCCTCTCCTAGGAGTGCGCCATGCACACACTATAGTGTGTAGGTGCTCTGTCCTGGTGTTCCTACAATCTCCATGCACACCTCTGTGTTTGCCTTACATATCTATGTTCTGTTTATGTGAATTTTTTCTTTTAGATATGAGCCCTTTAAGTGAGGGCCCTTTCATCTTCAAAACTGTTGAACCCAGCGATACGTTTGGGCATAAATTTTATACAGAGCAAAACAAGGAAAGATTAAGTGAATAAATTAATACATAATCCATATTCTGCTGTGAGAAGTAAAGGCAGTATTATTCTATTGATTCTGACTCATTCTTGTTTCCTTATTCATTCAACTTATTACAGTTCTGAGAATATCACTGCAATACTTCACAGAACTAAATAAAATATATTTGAATCTTTGTCAGAAACTTCTTAATACAATTTGTATCCAGTGTGTGCTCATAATTCTTTAAGAGCTAGCTTTGCAGAAGAACAAGGGAAAACTAAGAATAGAAAGGCTTGATTTGTAGCACTCGCCCACTGCAGCAGGCTGCACCAGGTCCGGCCCAGAGCAGAAGGAAATCACCCAAGGAGCTCTCCTGAGTCTCAGGACGTCACCAGCCGCTCCCGCACCAGATCTCACCTTCCTCTGCACCCGTGGCTCTGCCCTGCTGCCTCAGGTTGCTGCTCAAATTGCTCCTTTGAGCGTCTGACATCTATGCACCCAGACAATGAATCTGGACGCTGGAGTGGTAAGCTACCCTGTTCTTCACAGAGTATCCTTAAGATCACCCCTAAACCACAAAGAAAATCACACGTACTCTTTTCTAGGAAACATATTTAAAAACTCATACAGAAGCATGAAAATTATGAGATGGATGTGGTTGGAATCTGTTTCGGTTTGTGTTAAATAGAGGCAGTATTATAGCTCATAATATCATCCTTTTAGAAGCTAGGAAAAAAGTAGACCATTTTAGTGTTTTATGTTAACTACTTCCTTCCTCATTTTTCAATTAATTTTAGCTCAGGTTTTTTGTGCTAGTGAAACCTCAGGACTTTAAACATTCAAGGTAAACCACATGTTTACATATTGATGCATTTTGGGTACCTTGGTTTCTGGCCTACAGTCATTAGAATCAAACCAGATAAGTCCAGCTTAGCAATTCTTTAAACATCCTACCGATTGAGGCTTTAAATAGATTTTTTAAAAACTCAAAAGTAAAGAGAGCTATTTAATCTCTAACCAGCCTTCTGCTTCATTGGATTTTTTTAAACTGTGTGGTCAAAAGGAAAAACATTCTAAAATATTTTGTTAGTGATCAAGTCCTATGATTACTTTAAATCTTAACAGCCATGAATATATGAGAGGAAAGAGATTCCAGGTAGACATTTGCAGTTGTCTTTCACACTGCAAAAACTTGATTTTTTTGTAAAATCTTGAAAGACATAAAACTCTCAGTAATCAAAATCAATCCATTGATGGTAATGTGTTTCTACTTCTTCTGTCTATAAGTAACTTAGAGTTCAGTGATCAGAATAATTTTCTTTCAAGAATTGAAACTCAGCACATTAAAAAAAGCAAGAATAATCCAGTGAATTCTCTTTTTTATCCTTTTATTGATACATTTTAGGTGTACAATATAATGACATTCATCATTGGAGATATGTGCCTTTACATACTCCCTTGGTCCTGATTTTTCCCCCCTTCCCCTGCCCTCCCTTCAACCCCTCCATCCCTCCCCATTTACAAAGACTTTGTTTCCATTTTTTCATTTTCTCATATTAACTCCATTCCCTTCTTTCCTTTTGCCTACCCCACACACCTCCCCCTCCCCTTTGCCCCTTTTCTTCCTATTTCGCATTATCTATTATACCTTTTAGTTCTTATTTACACGTTCAGTTTCTCACTACAGAAACTATTTGGTATTTACACGTGTGTCCTGTTTATTTCACTTAAGGGTGTAGCCTCAATGTGCATACATTTAGCAATAAATGTCTCTAATTTCTCATTTTTGCTGGCTGAGTAGTATTCCATTTTATAAAAAAAAACACATTTTCTTTATCCAGTCTCCAGTTGATGGGCATTTGGGCTGTTTCCAAGTTTTAGCTATTACAAACCGTGCTGCTATCAACATGGGTGCACATATATCACTGTGGTATGATTCTTTTAATTCTTTGGGGAAGATCCCCAGCAATGGAATAGCTGGGTCAAATGGGTCTTCCAGTCCTAGTTCTTTGAGCTATCTCCATACTGATTTCTGCAGTGGTTGTGCCAGTCTACACTCCCACCAGCAGTGGAGCAGGGTTCCTCTTTCCCCACAGCCCTGCCAGCAATTGTTGTTGGTTGATTTCATGATAGCAGCCATTCTTTCTGGAGTGAGGTGGAATCTCAGCATTGTTTTCTTTTGCATCTCTCAAATGACCAATGATGTTGAACATTTTTTCATATCTTTATTTGCCACGTCTACTTCTTTGTGCGAGAGATGTCTGTTCATTTCAGGTGCCCATCTTTGGATTGGGCCTTTAAATTTGGGAGGTCTGATTTTTTAAGTTCTTTATGCATTCCAGACCTTTGCCTGAGGGACAGCTGGTGAAGATTCTTTCCCACATCGTGGGTTGTCTGTTCACACTACTGGTGGTTTCTCTTGCTGTGCAGAAGCTTTTTAGTAAAATGAGATACCACTTGTTGATTGTTTGTGCTGGTTCACAGGCAACTGAGGTTTTGTTCATAAAATCTTTTCCTACCCCAATGTCTTGAAGAGTTCTACCTAATCTCTGTACCAGCCCGTTCAGCATTTCTGTTTTTATATTTACATCTTTAATCCATTTCGATTTTAGTTTAGCACATGGCGAGAGATATAGGTCTAGTTTTAATCTTTGGCAAGTCAAAACCCAATTTTTCCAGCACCATTTATTAAAGGGGCTATCTTTCCTTCAGGGAGGGTGTTTGACTACTTTGTTAAAGATGAGGTAGCTGAGTGTGTCTAGAGTTGTTTCTGCACCTTCTAATCTGTTCCACTGTTCTTCAAGTCTGTTTCTTTGCCAGTACCATGCTGTTTTTATCACAGTAGCTTTGTAGTATAATTTCAAGTTGGTGGTTGTAGTACCCCCTGCCATGTCTCTGTTACCTAGAATTGCTTTTGAAATTCTGGGTCTCTTCTTATTCCAAATGAATTTTTGGATTGTTTTCTCAAGGTCCATGAAGTATGCTGCTAGGATTTCAATTGGGATTGCATTGAATCTATATAGCAATTTTGGAAATATAGCCATTTTCACTATGTTGATCCTTCCTACCCAGGAGAAAGGGATGTCTTTCCATTTTCTAATATTCCCTTCAGTATCTTTTTTCAAAGAGCTGTATTTTCAGACAAGAGGTTTTTGATTTCTTCTATGAGGTTGATTCCTAGGTATTTCAGTTTTTTGGATGCTATTGTGAAAGGAATTGTTTGCCCTATTTCTCTCTCAGTGAGTCTGTCATTTGTGTAGAGGAAAGGTATTGATTTTTTTGTGTTGACCTTGTATCCAGCTACTTTACTGAATTAGGTTATTAAGTCTAGAAGACTTTTGGTGGAGTTCTTGGGGTATTTCTTTCTCTTGTCTAATTGCCATGGTTAATGTCTCCAGAACTATATTGAACAAGAGTGGTGATAGTGGACATCCTTGTCTTGTTCCTGATTTTAGTGTGTAGAATTTTAGTTTTTGACCATTTAGTATGATATTGGCTGTTGGTTTTTCATAGAGGGCTTTTATCAGTTTGATGTAGAGACCATCTATTATAATTTTTGTAGGGTTTTTATCATAAATGCATGTTGGATTTTGTCAAATGCTTTTTCTGCATCTATGGAGATAATCATATGGTTTTTGGCCTTGGCTCTATTGAAAGAGTATATTACATTGATTGATTTGGGTATATTGAACCATCCCTGCATCCCTGGGATGAATCCCACTTGATCAGGGTGTATGATCTTCTTGATGATCTTCTGCATTCTGTTTGCCAGTATCTTATGAAGGATTTTTGCATCTATGTTCATTAGTGAGATTGGTCTATAGTTCTCTTTTTTGCTTGGGTCTTTCTCTGCTTTGGGGATCAAGGTGATGTTTGCTTCCAGGAATGATTTTGGGAGTATTACTTCCCTTTCAATTTCATTGAAGAGTTTAAACAGTAGTGGCAGCAGTTCCTCTCTAAATGTCTTATAGAATTCAGCAGTGAACCCATCAGGACCCAGGCTTTCTTGGTTGGTAAGCTTTTAATTATGTTTTCAATTTCATTGATTGATATTGGGTTGTTTAGAATTTTTAGGTCTTCTTCATTCAACTTTGGTAATTCATACATGTTTAGGAATCTGTCCATTTCTTCTGTGTTTTCCATCTTAGTGGCATATAAGTTCTCAAAGTAGGTATTGATGATCCTCTGGATTTCTGCTGGGTCTGTTGTAATTTCACCCTTTTCATTCCTAATTTCATCTTTTTTCTGATAAGATTGGCTAAGGGTTTGTCAATTTTGTTGATTCTTTCAAAGAAACAACTCTTGGCTTCACTGATTTTTTGTATTGTTCTCTTAGTCTCCATTGCATTGATTTCTGCCCTAATCTTTATAATTTCCTCCCTTGTATGAGCTTTGGATTTGTCCTGTTCTTCTCATTCTAGAAACTTAAGGTTCAGTATTAGGTTGTTTAATTGGGCCCACTCTCTTTTCCTAATATGATTATTCACTGCTATGAAGTTCCTTCATAGGACTATTCTCATTGTGTCCCATAGATTCCGATATGTTGTATTGTCATTGTCATTTATTTGAAGGAACTGCTGGATTTCTTCTTTAATTTCCTCTGTGACCCACTGGTTATTCAGAAGTGTGTTGTTCAATTTCCATGTGTTTATGAAGTTTTTGCAGTTTCTTTTGCTGTCGATCTCCAATTTCATCGCCCTATGATCTGATAATATACAGGGGATAACTTCAATTCCTTTGCACTTACCTGTGGGTGGTCTCTCTAGAGGGAGACCTGGAACCCCAGAAAGCACCAACTTTTAAAGAAAGAAAAGGAGACAGCCTGGGGGATGAACAGAAGTTTAATTCCTCTGGCACTATTTGACAATCACAAAGGGAAGAAGCAAGGCTTTTATACATGTAGGAAAGCAGCTTAGTTATTCTGCCTATTGTCTTTCTGATTTTAACCTCTGATGATAACCAGTGACTTTAAGTGATTCATAAAAGCTACAGGTGAATTCACAAGTCCCCTGTTTCTGTTCACCAATCCTGTACATCAAAGAGCACACTGCAGCCCTCTTCTTATTAGATGGTACCAAGAGAGCAGGACGGCTTTAGCTAAAATCAAGCCCACTGGCCCACAAACATCACAGATGTGCATAGTGAGTCCTATCTCTCTCACCACCGGTAGAGTCATTGGGCCATGGTCCTCTGATCCTAGGCAATGGTAAACAAGAAAACTAGGAAAACCTGTTTTTCTCCCCTGAGACTTTTACAAGGTCTCTTAAAGTTTTCTGGCATTCTTTTAACAAACAGACTTGTGGAATTTCCCCGAAATGACTTAATTCTCTTAGTTAACAAACTTCTTGTGACCTATTCTTACAACTAGATAGCTGAATTCTACCATTTCCCACACTTAACTAAATATGTTTTGTGAGTGAGTATGTGGTCTATTTTGGAGAATGGCCCATGTGCAGCAGAAAAGAATGTGTCTTCTGATTTTGTGGGGTGGAACACTCTGTAAACATCTGTTAGGTTCATATGTTCAAGAGTTTGATTGAATTCTAGTATTTCATTGCTTTTTTGTCTAGTTCATCTATCTATTTGTGACAATGGGGGATTGAGGTTCCCCACTACTATTGTATTAGTGCTTATATGGTTTTTCATGTCCATTAGTATTTGTTTTATATAGTTAGGTGCACTAGTGTTTGGTGCATAGATATTTATGATTGCCATCTCTTCCTCTTGGATTGTTCCCTTTACAAGGATATAGTGTCCTTCTTTGTCTCTCTTAATCAGTGTGGGTTTGAAATCCACTTGGTCTGCGAAGAGAATAGCTACTCCTGCTTTTTTTCGGGTTCCCATCACATGGACTATTGTTTTCCACCCTTTAACTTTCAGTCTATGAGTTTCTTTTTGAATTGTGTTTCTTGTATGCACCATACTGTTGGATCTTGCTTCTTGACCCATTCTGCCAGTCTATTTCTTTTGATTGGTGAATTGAGACCATTAACATTGATGGTTATAACTGATATGTATTGAGTTGTCATTGTCTTGGCTTTTCCTTTTCATTTGATCCTCTCCCTTTGATTGTAATTTCCTGTCGTGCCTGGGTGGATTCATTCTGCTTGGCTTCCTGGGGTGTGATGCTCATTGTCTTTTCCTAGGATTTGGTCTAAAATTTTTTTGGAGTGCTGGTTTAGTATTCATGAAGTCCCTAAAATGGTCTTTGTCATGAAAGTATCTTATTTCACTGTTAATTTTGAAGGGTACTTTTGGAGGGTACATCAATCTGGGTTGGAGGTTGTTTTCCTTTTGGGCTTGAAACACATCACTCCAACCTCTTCTTGTCTTGAGGGTTTGCACTGAGAAGTCTGCTGTGATTCTGATGGGCTTTTCTTTGTATGTGATTTGTGTCTTTTCTCTAACTACTAGTGGAGTTTTGTTCTTCTGTTGGGTTTCTGAAATCTTAACAATTATATGCCTATGTGTAGATTTTTTTTTTGATCAAGGCTAGTTGGAGTCCTATATGCCTCACTTATCTGTATGCCAAATTCTTTTTCCCTGCTTGGGAAGTTTTCTGCCATCACTTCTGTAAACAGTTTTTTTATGTCATCTGCACTCTCTTCTGATTCTTCATTGACTCCGATCAGTCTTATGTTATTTTTCTTTGCATCATCTAGCAGCTGTTGGATTGATTCTCATGGTCCCTTAAATTTTTAAAGAATTTTTTTCTTTTCCTGGTCACTAATTGCAATCTTATCTTCTATATCTGAAATTATGTCTTCACATTGGCTCATTCTGCTGCATAGACTTTCAATGGAGTTTTTAATCTCCTGGAAATCTGTTTGCATCTGTTTTATGGATTCAATTTGTTTTCTATGTTAGCATTCCATCATGTTCCTCAGCTCCTCTATTTTTTTTTTCTGTATCCTCTCTAGATTTATTAATCATGTCTTGCACTATGGGCACAATCTTTGCTGTTATGTGAGAAATTATTTCTGATTGCATTTTTTCTAGATCCTCTTTCATTGCTAGTTCAGGGAGTCCAGGTGGTTGAGTATCAGAATGTTCCATCTCATTTCCCTTTGGGGTTCCTGTAAGGTGATCTGGAAGTCTAGCTCTGTGGCTTATTTACCTGTCATCTCATTTTGACATGGGGGGGTGGGGTGTTCCTGGCCCTGTGCGGCTCACCTCCTCTGTGCTGGGAGCCACAACAGGCCTACCCAGAAGCCTCCTCCTGCCTGGGAGCCATGGTGTGCTGATCTCAATCCAGTGAATTCTTAGTGTATATATGTTAAGCTCAGAATAGAAGACATAGCTCCTCTAAAAATGCTATAAATAGAAATAAACATCCTTGAGCCTGTGTCTGTAAATTCTGGCTGCTGTAACAAGGTATCTTATAAACCAAATTCATTGCTCACAATTCTGGAGGCTGGGAAGTGTAAGATCAGGAGCCAGCTTGTTTGGTGTGTGGTGAGGGATTACTCTCCACCTCAAATTGGTGCATCCAGACTTGTTTCCATTTGGTGGAAGGGACAAACAAATCCCTTTCTGCCTGTTATTTTACAGCACTCATCTACTCAACAAGACTGCTCTTGACCTTGTCATCTTCTACAGACCCAAGTCTTGACACTCTTGCATGTGGATCAGGTTTCCTTGAAGGAGTTTTAGGAGGACACAGGCATGTGCCACAGCAGCATCGCTATCACAAAACTCTAATCACAAAGATAGGCTGCTATCACAACCAAATGAAATTATATTTAAAGTGAAACTATGGGGGTTTTTATAGATTTATACCACATGATGGAAAATAAGACTTTGCTGACATCAGGTGAAATGGGTTCACTAATTGGAAACATCTGGGGTCCTTAAAGCTGCAACTGCAATGCTCACTTCCGTAATATGATGAAATCATTGGGAAAATGGAATTGGCATTAACACACGTGTCTATTAAAGTTAAGGCAGAAACTGTATGGTATATTTAAGCAACATATTGTAAGAGGAAATTTTACTAAAAAGAAATTTTATAACTCATGACAAATATCAATCCCATTTTTATTTCTTGAAGTCTAGATTTTTGCCAATTTATATCAGTTGAAATACCAAAGGCATTATTTCATTTTCTGATCTTCAAGACCCAAGTTATTTCTTCAGAATGTTGCTGTTTCGCATAATTGATTGTTAGTATGTGAATCTTTTTTATCACATTTTAATGTGAACCCAGCCTTTAATCCTCATATATAAAGGCTTTAGTATTCCTAATTATGCTATTCCCAAATTTACATAGAAAGTTGATTCACTAAATGAAAGTGTGTTCACCTAAATGATACAGAGCTGCTTTAATACACTGTAAGTAACATGCAACCCAGAACTAAGGGGAACGTTTTTTTCTGAAAATTATTTTGCCACAAAAATTTCTGAATCAAAATTGTTCCTAAACAGTGTCTGTGTGAGGCTGTATTGTATACATGGCATACCTTCCAAAAAGAGAAGAGAAAGGCAAATAGGGATAAAATTGCTAAGATTTATTGGCTGCATTTCATGTTGCAAGATGCACCTTGCTGAGCATTTCTCATGAATTATTTTGAGTAATTAACTCAAAATATTTTACAAAAAGGACTTGGATAGTATAATGTAAGAATTTGAAGCACAGAGAATTAAATACTTTTCCAAAAATCATAGAGCTGGAAAAGAGGTTAGGAATCAAACCCAGGTTTCTAATGCCAAACTCAGAGTTCTAAAACAGCGCTGCTTCTTTTATGATATTTCAGCCACATTTTACAAATATGCCACTCAATGCTGCAATTTGGAGTTGACCAACGATGACCCAAGGGTCAAGCCTACCCTGCTGGCTGTTTTGGAGGTTAAAGTTTTGTGAGAACACAACCAACTTCTGGGTTTACATATTGTCTATGGTTGTTTCATTACCACAATGTCAAACAATTGCAACAAAGACCACAAGAATTCCAAAGTCTAAATAGTCACTATCTTGGCCAGAATAGGGAATGTTTGCTGACCTGTGCTTTAACCTTTTAACATGAAAATTGAACTCAGCATTCTGTGCTCTTAGGTACAGTATTTACTGCATTTTCTACTTATCTCTGTTTAGAAACAATAGGTTTGAAATAATCTTTTCTATATTTAACAAAAGCATCAAATTAGAATCCTAAATCCTAACAGTTGCCCTAAGAAAAAACAATTAAAAATAAATACAAATTGTAAAGATTTATCATAAAATTAAGGCCTATTCTGTAAATTACAAAACAAAAATTGCTATTTTATGTAAGAAAATTATTTATCAATCTTATGGATCAACCTATGAACTTTCTAGGCTTTAGATCAGAACCAAAACATGGCCCTTTCATTGGTTTCTTCACTTGCCCTCCCAGTTTCAGCTCCTTTAATATCCAAGGACTTTGCTGTAAGGTCACAGTCTACTGAGACAGGTCTCCCTACAGTACAGGCACACTACTCTCTGTGCCTGGTGGATCTGTAGTGTTCCTTTATTTGTGTTTTTCAAGGGCTTGCACAAACACTCAAGTCACTTAAAAACACCTTGGAGGTTGTTCTGAGTTCACTGGATCTTAAGCTCCTCACTTAAGGAATCTCAAATCATCTGAGAGATCGGACATGAGGGAGGAGGGGAACAATTACTGCAATGCTTCATTTAAGACGACTGACCTGAAGGGTGAATTTTTCAGAGATTAATTATTCTCCAGATATTTAGAGTAACAGTCTGCTTAGGTGCTAATATACTCTGGTGAGCATACAGCATTACACTCCAGGGAGTTGAGCAACCTTAGTGCTAAGCAAAGACAGCTACAATTTGCTCCTCTCCCTGGTCAGACTCGTCCTCCTGGAACGCTCTGTTTGTCACTGAAGGCACGTGTTAAAATAACATCAGTCAGGAGGGCACACACAAAGAAGCCACTTTAATTTATGAAGAGTACTTTACTGAAAAGAGGTCAGTTCTGTGAGGGGGGTCAGGTTGAATTTTAGTTCCCTACATCATTTCGGTTTCCTATGTAAATCTCTATTTTCTACATTCAGTATCCTCATTTGCACACATCCACCACTTTCTAAACTCCGCATTTACTACAATATTTTATTGATTCCCAATGCCATTGTAACATCTAAAAGCTATTTCTTAGCAATCAATGCACTTGGTTTTAACAGCATTTAATATTTTAAATTATCTTCAGGAGACCAATCTTGATGCATGACTGGTGGTTAACACACGGCATACTCAGCTCCAAACATTCCCAGTCTTCTTTGTGATCCTTCATTATGCTCCTCCCCGTTATGCTAAGAAATTGGAATCTCCACTATTGTTTAATTTCTTTAAGATTGGCAGGTATCTCATCTCCCTAGGCATCCTCAGTAGCACTGACTGGTTTCTTCCTCCATCCAGAAGTACAAGCTTCCCTCCTCTATAAAAGCAGAATGGACTTAATCATTATTCTAAAATTGTGTTCTTCTTTATTTTGAAGAACAAGGAAAAGAAAGGAAATGATTGTTTCCACATCGGAATAGTCGAAATATTGACACTCCTTACCATATCACATATACTTTTTACAACAAGCTCATGGAGTTGGGTTTTTTCTCTGTTTTATAACACACAACACTTAAGTAACTTGTTTAATTGAAAGAAGTGGCAACTTCTGAGATGTCAAATACCTGTGAACTTTGCTGATTTTTGAGCATATATTCCTACAAATAAGCAAAATACAACCATAAGAGAGTAAGCACTAAAACTGCAGAAGAAGAATTTCCTTTGTCTTTTATTATGGAATTTATTTCTTTGATATTAGACAGCACACCCATGTTTTCCTCGAGGACAGCTCATCTTCCCACTACGGGGTCCCTTGGACAGCTCCTACTCCTACTTCTTTAGATGTGCTGAATTCTTCATATAAACAACTGAGTCAAAGTTGACTCGCAGCATTAAAGAATTTTCATCAGAATATGTAATTATTTTAATCTGATCCTATAAAATACCTTCAGTGATTTGATTTCCACATAGCACAATTCATTTTTCAACTGACAGTAAGAATGAACCATTTCATTTCACAGGTTAATTAGTTCGGATAGGAGCTACTAAATGTAGAGTCTCTGAAGGGACAGTGTCTTTGGAGCTTATCTGCCTCAAGGTGCATCTGAAAAGTATTAGAAGTTACAAGCCCTGGTGTGAATCGCTACAAAATGGACCAATGAATAAATCGCAGAATCACCCTCTGTCTGTGAAGTACCTTTCAACAAAACAGTGAGTCAAAAACCAGCCTGCTTAAAGAATCAGCAGAACTACCTGTGAAAATAAGTAGCACTTTTTCTCCCTTAAACTAATCATTTGGGTTTCATTTGTGGTTTGCAAGCACTGGTGTCAGATGCACGGTCTTTGTAGGACACTTTTAAGAAGATATCCGCTAACCTTTATCCAATTATGATACAATTATATTCCCCTTTTTCTTTAAGGATGAAGCTATAAATAAAACATTTTCTCCTTTTCCTCTGGTGGATGTCAGAAAGGACTGCACAGAAGCAATGACAGCAAAGCAGTATTTTGAAAGATGTATTGCAGTCAGATTCAGTTTTTGCTGCAAGGTGGGTGTGACACAGAAAATAGATGTTTTCACAAAGAACCTAATCAGCACTCACAATCCTCCCAAATCTGCCACCCAGAGAATTTGCTGAGTATTGCACACACGTGACCCTCTCAGCACCCAAGCTCATCAATATGGCCTAACCTGTAATTAGGCACAGGATTGTGCAGATTTAATAGGCTTTGGAGAGAAAGGGAAAGATGACTTGAGAAAGAGTCAGAAGTTCTTTTGGAAAGTATCAAAACACAGTAAAAAATGCTGTTTTTCTCATCTAAGAATCTCAGTTAATTAGCTTTTTAATGTCTTCTAAGCATCAATGTATGTTGCCATCGATCTGGAGGAGCTGTAACATATGTCATACAGTTAGACATCACAGATGCGTGGGGACAATGTTCACTAGAGTCTTAACATGAACACATCTTGATGGATTCTGATTCCCTAATAACACTAGTTTATTTTTGGTTAAAGAAGATCTCCTCTTCCCCTGAAGTCCTAAGGATCAGACCAGATCCTGGGGCCTTGACCTGCTGGATGGAACCACCCTGAGCCGCACCCCAGTGCTGAGAAAGACCCTTCTGCTCTGCAGGAACCATGAGCCCAGTCCAGGATGTTAGACTCAGTCAAAGCAGGTTCCAATGTGCAAGCTCAGTTTTCCTGATTGGTAACATAAAGGGTTTATTTTATATTATTAAATTACTCCCTCATCTTTAAAAATCGAAGTTAGTAAGTTAATTTATAATCATAAGGTTTTGCAAAGGTACTCTGTAAAATACCATTTATCCAGCATAGCCCAGTCTCTATCTGTGAACCTACCATTAAGAACTACCACTGCTCAGGACAGGGGAGCTCAGTAGCAGCAAGTTTGCTCATCATGCAGAAGCCTGAGCTTCAATATCACCTCCAAGAAAGAATCAGTGCTGCCCAAAGAAGACCGAACCGTAGAATTGGGGAGAAATCATAAATTACATACTGAAATTTCAATAAAAAACTCAGATAAAGTTTATTAAATTATTTGAAATGCTGACTCCAAAGTCCCTAATAACAACTAGTTAGAAGATGAAAATATAGAGAAAAGTTCAGACGACTTTGTTTTAAAATAAACTCATTTACTTATTTATTTTTCTTAATACTTGTGTGCAGGGAAGCTGGTACCTGTTACATAACATGACTTCATTCTTTTTGCTTCCACTTTCTCTCCTTTCTCCTGCCCCTCCCTCCTCTGTCTCTTGATCCTCTTCCCATTTCCAAAACATCTCCCTGTTTCCTATTATCTATCTTTTATTTTGCTCTTTGATTTATTTATACTTTGAGATTCTTACATAAGAGAAACCACACAATATTTAAACTTGCATGTCTGATTTATTTTACATAATATGGTCTCAAGGTATATCCATTTTCCTACAAATGGCATAAGTTTTTCCTTTTTTATGGCAGATAGGTACTCCATTGTATAAAAATACCACATTTTCTTTTTTCATTTATCTGTTGATTGACATCCAAGAATTAGCTATTATGAGTTCTGCTGCTATAGACATGGATATGCAAGTATCACTGTAAGATGCTGTCTCTAAGTCTTTTGGGAAGATACCTAGCAGGGGAATAATGGGTCAAATGGAATTTTTATTTATAGGTTTTCTGAGCACTCCTCGTACTGATTTTCATAGTGGCTGCATTAGTTCACATTCCTATCAACAATGTAGAAAAGTTCCCATTCCCCTGTAGTCTCACCAGCATCTGCTTTTATCTGATTTCTTCATGACAGTCACTCTTTCTGGAATAAGAGGAAACTCAACGTGGTTTAAAGTTGCATTTCACTAATGGCCAGAGATGTCCAACATTTTTTCATGTATTTATTAACCACTTGTACTTCTTCTGAGAAGTGGCTATTCATTCCAGTTGCCCATTTTTGATTAGGTCTTTTATTTTAGGGAAGTCTATTTTTTTTCTTTTTTTAGTTTTTTAAATATTAGTCTTCTGTCACAGGAGTAGCTGGCAATTTTGTTTCCCATTCTGTATGTTGTGTCTTCACTATGTTGGTTTTCTTTGCTGTGCAGAAGCTTTTTAATTTGATATGATCACAGTTGTTGATTCTTGATATTATTTTTTGCACAGTTCGTATGTATTTTGTTGAGAAAGTCCTTGTCTACACCAGTGTCTGCAAGCATTTTACCTATTTTATCTTCTAGTAGATTGTTTCTGTTTTAATATTTAAGTCTTTGATCCATTTTTATTTTAGTTTAATACACAATGGGCGATATAGGTCTAGATTCGATATTCTACATGTGGATAACCAGTTTTCCCTGCACCATTTGTTGAAAAGGCTACCTTTCCTCCAGCATATATGTTTGGCACCTTTGTCAAAAATCAGGCAGTTGAATTGCCTGGAGTCCTTTCTGAGTACCGTATTCTGTTCCACTGATCCATGTGTCTGTTTTTGTGCAAGTACTATGTTTTTGTCATAGTAGCTTTGTAATGTAACTTGAAGTTTAGGATTGTGATACCTGCTGCTTTTCTCTTGTTGCCCAGGTTTCCTTTTACTATTCTGGGTCTCTTCTGGTTCCATATGAATTTTCAGATTACTTTCTCTAATTCTGTAAGGAATGCTCTTGTTATTTTGATTGGAATTGCATGAAATCTGTATAACAGTTTGGGAAGTATGGCCATTTTGACTACACTAGTTCTGCCTATCCAGGAACAGGGGACATCTTTCCATTTTCTGATATCCTTTTAGATCTTTTTTTTTATTCAGAGTATTATAGTTTTTGTTACATAGGTCTTTCATTTTCTTTGTTAAATTACTTCCTAAGTATTTACTTTTTCTCAAGGCTATTGTGAATATTACTGGTTTCCTAATTTGTTTCTCAGTGGGTTTATTATTGGTTTACTGACACACTACTGATTGTCGTGTGTTAATTTTGTATCCTGCTACCTTGCAGAATTTGTTTATTAGTTCTAGGGGTCTTCTGGTAGAATTTTGGGTTTTTTATATGAGAATCATGCCTTGTGTAAATAAGAATAGTGTGACTTCTTCCTTTTCTATCTGTAACTCTTTCAGTTCTTTCTCTTGCCTGAATGCTCTGGCTAATGCTTTGAGTACTACATTGAACAAGAGTGATAATAGTGGAAATCGCTGGCTTATTCCTCATTTTAGAGGAAGAGTGTTCAGATTTTACCCATTAATATGATCTTAGTAATAGACTTGTTATAAATAGCTTTTATCAGATTGGTGTAAGGTCTTTACTTATTTTTTTCAGATTTTTAAAAATTAAATCATAGCCGGCCGGGCCGAGTGGGGCTGAGCGGTTAGGTTGCAGGCTGACCGGGACCTGCTTGCTCTGGCTTGCTCCACCAGCTTTCCACCAGCCACCAGGACAGGGTGAGGAGGACCCCCCCGGGCAGGCCCACCAGCTGATGGCTGGGCTGCACAGGTGCCTCCAATAACACAATCCCCCGCCCCGGCCTCTGGCCTTTTGGCTCTGCAGCTACTTGCTTACACACTGCAGAGGCACAGGGGGACAAAAGCCATTGTCCTGAGCTCCAGAAGTGAACAACAGAGAGTGCCTGCCTCAGGTTCCCTGATGAAAACAAGCCCACTGGAAAAGTGAAGGGAATCTCTGCAATAAAGGCACACCAGACCACCACAATTGGTAAATTGGAGGGATTATCAGTTCCCATTGGAAACTGGACTTTCTTCAGGGGAAAAGCAGCTGAAACCTGCAGTAGAAACTTGCACAGTGCAACCCTGCAGGAGGACAAGGAGCTCCACTTGGGACTTGCAACCAGAAATCTGCCTGAATCTCATGGGTTTGGGACTAGCTTACTGAGACTCATTGACTTATAATTTTACACTGCTGCCCACGTTGTCTATTGTGACAGCAGAGACACACCTTGAAGGAGGCCCTTTATTTTTTAAAGGTGATAGATTAATAACTACCACAAATTGTCATTCTTTAAGAGGTATTTGATGCTATGGTGTTGCTGATTGTATCACTTGGGCTAAGATGCTGTGATTGATCTAAACAGTTTTCATTTCTGGTATAATGAAAATGTGATAGCCTCTGAGTCATTAGAGACTCAAAACCTAAAGATCAACTATATCTGGTAGATACCCCTGAAAAGCAATCATTCCATAAGGGTTTTAAATAGACCAACAAAGATACTTACAATAAACAACTTCATAATATCAACCCAGAAACTAAACCAGGGACAGTACCAAAAACAAAAATGAGAAGGCATTTAAGCAAGTCACAAACCCAGACTTCCACCCCACAAAAGGCAATTTCTGGGGGAAATGAGGTGTAAAAGTCTGATAATCAACCACCTGGACAACCTGAACTGATAGCACAGGAAGTAACAAAACAGATGAATGAGGCTCTAGAAAAATCTAAAAGAGAAATAATCTCCCAGATAACTACAGAGATGGTAAGCACAGTGAAAGACATGATTAGAGGCTCTAGAACAGAAACTGATAAAAAAAAAAAAAAAAAAAGATGAGATCAGAACCATGCTGGAAGCCAGGAATGCCCAGCATAAGAAAGAAATGGAAAACCATGATCGCCCAACATAAGAAGGAAATGGAATCTATGAAACAGATTCAAACAGATATTCAGGAGATTAAAAACTCCATTGAAAGCATGCAGAGCAGATTAAGAGAATCTGAAGATAGAATATCAGATATAGAAGATAGGATTGCAGTGAAAGACCATGAAAACAGAGATTTCTTAAAAATAGTAAGGGACCATGAGAAATCAATTCAACAGCTGATAGATGATGCAAAGAAGAATAACATAAGACTGATAGGAGTCTATGAAAAAACAGGAGAAAGTACAATTGACATAAAAAAAACTGTTCACAGAAGTAATAGTAGAAAACTTCCCAGACAGAGGAGGAGAATTTGACCTACAGATAAGTGAGGCATATAGGACTCCACCCAGCCATGATAAAAAAAAATCTACACCTAAACATATAATAGTCAAGATCCCAGAAACCCAACAGAAGAACAAAATCCTAAGGGCAGTTAGAGAAAAGAAACAAATCACCTATAAAAGAAAGCCCATCAGAATCATGGCAGACTTCTCAACACAAACCCTCAAAACAAGGAGAGCCTGGAGTGAAGTATTTCAAGCCTAAAAGAAAATAACTTCCAACCTAGACTGTTGTATCTTGAAAAATTATCTTTCAAAATTGATAGGGAAATTAGATACTTTCATGACAAAGAACACTTGAGAAATTTCATGAACACCAAACCAGCACTCCAAAGAATTCTAAGCAATATCCTAGTAAAAGGCAATGAAGGTCACAACTCCATGAGGCTCAACAGAGGGAAGCCACCAGACAAGGTAAGAAACTAAAGGGAAAGGGGGAAAAAGAAATAAGAGCCAGCAAAAGTAAGACATCATGACAAGGATGAGTCAATATCTCTCAATTATAACTATCAATGTTAATGGCCTCAATTCACCAATCAAAATAAGTAGACTGACAGAATGGATTAAGAAGCAAAATTCAGCAATATGCTGTATAGAAGAAACACACCTAACTCAAAAAGAAATTCATAGACTGAAAGTAAAAGGATGAAAAAAGGCTCTCTACATGACAGGAACCCAGAAAAAAGCAGGGGTAGCAATCTTATTTGCAGACAAAGTAGATTTCAAACCAAAACTAATGAAGAGAGACAAAGATGGTCATTACATCCTTGTGAAGGGAAAAATCCAAGAGGAAGAAATGACAATCCTAAATATATATGCACCAAATATGAATGCCCTCAACTATACAAAACAAATATTAATTGACAGGAAAAACCAAAAAGCACTAATACAGTTGTAGTGGGGACCTCAGTATGCCACTATCACAATAGACAGATCATCTAGACAAAAAATTAACAACAAAATTCTAGAACTGAACCAAGCTATTGAACAAATGGAGTTAATAGATATTTACAGAGTGTTCCACCCCACAAAATCAGAATACACATTCTTTTCAACTGCACATGGGTCATTCTCCAAAATAGACCACATGCTAGCTCACAGAACATGTCTAAGTCAATGCAAAAGAAATGAAATTATTCCCTTTATATTATCAGAACACAGTGCAATAAAATTGGAGATCAATAACATGAGAAACTGCAAAACTCCCACAAACAGCTGGGAATTGAATAACACCCGCCTGAACAAGCAATTGGTCACAATTAAAGAAGAAATTAGACAGTTTCTACTACAAGTAAATGATGATGCCAGTACAACATTTAGGAATCTATGGGACACAATGAAAGCAGTTCTAGGCAGGAAATTCATAGCAGTGAATACCCATATTAGGAAAACAGAGAGAACTCAGATAAATAATCTAATGCAGAACCTTAAACTCCTAGAAAAAGAAGAGAATAACAAACCCAAAGCCCACACAAGAGAGGAAATTATAAAGATCAGAGCAGAAATCAATGCAATGGAGACTAAGAGAATGATACAAAACATTAATGTATCAAAGAGTTGGGTTTTTTGAAAGAATAAATAAATTTGATAAACCTTTAGCCAATCTTATCAAAAAAAGGAAAGAAAAGACTCAAATCCATGCAATTAAGAATGAAAAAGGGGAAGTCACAACAGACCGAGCAGAAATCCAGAGGATCATCAATACCTACTTTGAGAACCTGTGCTCTAATAAAATGGAAAACACAGAACAAATGGACAGTTTCCTAGATACATATGAATTGCCAAAGTTAAACGAAGAAGATATAGAAATTCTAAACACCCCAATTACAATGAGTGAAATTGAAAATGTAATAAAAAATTTACCAACAAAGAAAAGCCCAGGTCCTAATGGCTTCACTGCTCAATTCTACAAGACATTTAAAGAAGAACTAATGCCATTACTCTTTAAACTCATCAAGGAAATTGAAAGGGAAGCAAAGCTTCCAAATTCATTCTTGGAAGCAAGTGTTACTTTGATTCCAAAACCAGGGAAAGACCCAACCCAAAAAGAGAACAACAGGCCAATCTCCCTAATGAACTTGGATGCAAAAATCCTCAATAAGATACTGGCAAAGAGAATACAGAGGGTCATCAAGAAGATCATACACCCTGACCAAGTCAGATTTATCCCAGGGATGCAAGGATGGTTCAACATACATAAATCAATGAATGTAATACACTATATTAAGAGAGTCAAGGACAAAATCCATATGATCATCTCAATAGAAGCAGAAAAGGCATTCGACAAAATCCAGCACCCATTCATGATAAAAACCCTACAGAATATTGGAATAGAAGGTCTTTATCTTCACCTGATTAAGGCTATCTACGAAAAACCAACAGCCAACATCAAATTAAATGGTCAAAAACTGAAAACTTTCACACTAAAATCAGGAACAAGACAAGGATGTCCACTATCACCACTCCTGTTCAATATAGTTCTGGAAACATTAGCCACAGCAATTAGAAAAGAGAAAGAAATAAAAGGAATAAAGATAGGAAAGGAAGAAGTTAAACTGTCATTATTTGCTGATGATATGATACTTTACATGGAAGACCTAAAAAACTCTCCCAAGAGACTTCTGGATTTAATTGACAGATTCAGCAGAGTAGCTGGATATAAGGTCAACACTCAAAAAACAATAGCCTTCTTATACACAAATAGAAGACTCATTGAGAGAGAAATTAGGGAAACAATTCCTTTTAAAATAGCATGCAAAAAAATGAAATATCTAGGAATCAATCTAACAAAGGAAGCAAAAGACCTCTATGCTGAAAACTATAGTACCCTGAAAAAGGAGATGGAGGAGGATATAAGAAAATGAAAAGACATCCCTTGTTCCTGGGTAGGAAGAACTAAGATAGTGAAAATGGCCATACTTCCAAAACTGCTATATAGATTTAATGCAATGCCAATTGAAATTCCAACAATATACTACACAGAGCTAGAGAAAATAATCCAAAAATTCATTTGGAACCAGAAGAGGCCTGGAACAGCAAAAGCAATTCTGGGCAACAGAGACATGGCTGGGGGTATCACAATACCCAACTTGAAGCTATACTACAAAGCTGCTGTGATAAAAACAGCATGGTACTGGCAAAGAAACAGACCCAAGGATCAGTGGAATAGATTAGAAGATGCAAAAACAACTGCAGACATACTCAGCCACCTCATCTATGACAAAGGGGCCAACCACCCTCATTGGAGGAAACATAGCCTATTTAATAAATGCTGCTGGAAAAACTGGATTTCAACCTGTCAGAGATTAAAACTAGACCCATATCTATCACCATGCACTAAACTGAGATCCAAGTGGATTAAAGATCTAAATATTAAGACAGAAACACTAAACTTCCTGGAAGATAAGTTAGGTAGAACTCTTGAAGATATTGGCTTAGGAAAAGACTTTATGAATAAAACCTCAGTAGCACGGGAACTAGCAGAAAGAATCAACAACTGTTATTTCATCTTATTGAAAAGCTTTTGTACTGCAAGAGAAACCACTAACAGAGCTAACAGACAACCTACAATGTGGGATAAAATTTTTAGCAGCTGTAAATCAGACAAAGGACTACTATCTAGAATATATAAAGAATTGAAAAAAATCAGACCCCCTAAATTCAAAGACCCAATTCAAAAATGGGCATCTGAAATGAACAGACATTTCTCAGACAAACAAGTAAAAGCAGCAAATAAGCATATGAAAAAATCTTCAACACCACTGGTCATTCAAGAGATGCAGATAAAAACAACTCTGAGATTCCACCTCACCCCAGAAAGAGTGGCTGCTATCAAGAAATCAACCAATAACAAAAACTGGCAGGGGTGTGGAGAGAAAGGAATCCTTCTCCATTGTTGGTGGGAGTGCAGACTGGTGCAACCACTATGGAAATCAGTGTGGAGATACCTCAGAAAACTAGGGCTGGAGGTCCCATTTGACCCAGCTATTTCCCTGCTGGGATTTTTCCCAAAAGAATTAAAAGAATCATACCACAGTGATATATGTGTATCCATGTTTACTGTGGCACAGTTTGTAATAGCTAAAGTTTGGAAACAGCCCAAGTGCCCATCAATTGGAAACTGGATAAAGAAGATGTGTTTTTTTTTTTATAAAGTGGAGTACTACTCAGCCATAAAGAATGAGAAACTAGAGTCATTCATAGCTAAATGGATGCATATTGAGGTCATACTCTTAAGTGAAATAAATAAGACACACATGTGTAAATATCAGTTTCTCTAGTGTGAGAAACTGAAAGTGTAAGTAAGGACTAAAAGGATTAATAACTAATAATTGATACTTTGAAATAGGAAAAGGTCCAAAGGGGTAGGGGTGGTGGGGGGGGAGGGAAGGGGAAAGGAAAGAATGGAAAGAAAAAATTATGAGAAAATAAAAATAATTGGAAACGAAATATGTAAATAGGGAAGGGTTTAGGGGTGAAGGGCACACAGGTAATGGGGAAAAAATGAGACCTAAGGTACATCATGTACAGGTACAAGCACCCAAAGATAAATGTAAATGTATTGTATACCTTAAATGTACCAATAAAAGAATTTAAGAAAAAATAAATAAATAAAAATTAAAATTAAATCATGAATGAATGTTGGATTATGTGAAATTCTTTTTCTACATCTATTGAGAACATTGTGTGATTTTTGTCCTTGTTTCTATTATGCGATGTATGACACTTATTGACCCATGTATGTTGATCCATTTTTGCAGTCCCAGAATGAAGCCTACTTGGTCATTATTCAGTATGCTCTTTTTATTGATATCTTGCCATCTATTTACCTATATCTTGTTAAAGATGTTTGCATCTATGTTCATTAATGAGATTGACCTGTAGTTCTCTTTTTTGATTGGGTCCTTTCCTGGTTTTGGAAGTAGGGTGATGCTACTTTCCAGGAATTAGTTTGGTAGTACTCCATCTCTTTCCTTTTCTTTGAAGTATTTGAGAGCATTGGTATTAGATGCTCCCTGAAGTTTTTGTAGAGGACTGTAGTAAATCCAACAGATCCAGATATTTTCTTATTTGGTAGGTTTTTTATTACTGGTTCAATTTCATTTGCTGTTCTTGGGGTGTTCAGAATGTTTATATTTTCTTGGTTCAGTTTTAGTGATGCATATGTGTCTAGAAATCTATCCATTCTTCTAAATTTTCCAATCTATTGGAGTACAAGTTTTCAAAGTAGTTCTTAATAATCTGGTGGATTTCAGCAGTGTGCACTGTGTCTTGCCTTCTTCATTTCTAATTGCATTTATTTGAGCCTTCTCTTTCCTTTTTTGTTGTTAAGAATGACTAAAGGTTTGTCTATTTTGTTCTCTTTTTTTCAGAGAACTCCTTTGATTCATTTATTCTTTGTATTTGGTCTCATTTTAAATTTTAGTCTCAATTTCAATTCTGATCTTTATAATTTCTTGTCCTATACTAGCTTTAAAAAAGGTTATTCTTATTTTTCTAGGACTTTGAGGTACATTACTAGGTTATTCATTTGGGCTCACTCTGTTTTTCTGATGTGGGCATTAACAGCTGTGATCTTCCCTCTTAGAATTGTTTTCACTGTGTCCCTTGGATTCTGCTATGTTTCATTGGCATTATCATTTTATTCTAGATGTTATCTAATTTATTTCTTTATTTCTTCTGTGACTTATTGTTTATTAAAGAATGTATTTAATCTCCATATGTTTGCATATTTTCTGTGATTTCTTTGCCATTAATTTCTAGTGTCATTGCACTTTATCTGAAAATACACATGAGATTAGATTGATTCTTTTGTATTTTCTTAAGGGACTAGAATGTGCCTACTTTGAAAAAAGTTCTGTACCCTGCTAAAAAGAATATGTATTTTGATATTGAGAAGATTACTGTAGATACCTATTAAGTGCATTTGTTAAAAGTTATGGTTCAACATAATTTTTTGTTGATTTTTATCCCCTTGATCTATCTCTTTGTGACAGTGAGGTATTGAGGCTGCCCACTGTAATTATGTTGATGTTTATATGGTCTTTTATGCCCATAGAATTTGTTTTATGAAGTTGTGTGTGCTGGAATTTGGTGCCTATGCATTTATAATTGTTAACTATTCCGGTTAAACCATTCATTCCCTTAACCAATCTGCAGTGACTTCTTCTCCTATTCTGATCAGTTTTGGCTTGAAATTCACTTTATCTGAAAATAGGACAGCTACTCCTGCTTGTTTTCAGGCACTTGTTGCATGGTATATTATTTTGCATCCTTTGATTTTTAATTTAATTTCTTGTGGATTAAATGTGTTTCTTGTATACAAAATAGCATTGTTTTTTGCTATTGCTGTTTTGGTTTTTTTCTTTGATCTTATTTTCTTTATCCAATCTGTCAATCTGTGTCTTTTGATTACAGAATTAAGACCATTCACACTGAGAATTATTACTGAAATACATTGACTTATTCATGTCATTACTTTATTTTCTTGTTGCTGATCTGACCTTCTCCTTCTTAATTGCTTACCCTACTGGATGCATCTATGCTTTAGAGCTTTTGTCATCATTTGCTTTATTGTCTCTGGGATACCCTTGAAAGCTTTTTGGAGTGTTTTTTATGAAACTTTTAAAGTGCTCTTTCTCATGGAAGACCTTATTTCTCCATCAACTTTGGGAGATAGTTTTGCAGGGCATATTATTTTGGGTTGAAAGTTGTTTTCTTTTAGGGTTTGAAACACTTCTACTCCAAGCTCTCCTGGCATTTGAGGTTAGCATTGAGAAGTGTACTATAATTCTAGTAGGTTTATCTTTATAAGTGATTTATTGCTTTTCTCTAACAGCTTTTAAGATTCTGTCCTTGTGTTCAACTTCTGGATTTTGTCTATGGTGGGTTGTACATTTTCTTTGCTGTTTTTCAGGGGTTGTATATGCCTGGCTTACCTTTATGTCAGATTTCTTCCCCATTGGAAAATTTGCTGCTATGATGTCTGTAAATGGGTTTTTAAATGCCATTTATGATGACTCATCATTTTAAACTAATTCCAATTAATCTTGTGTTAGTCTTCTTTGAATTGTCTAGAAGCTGATAGATTCATTTTTCATCATGATCTCGTTTTTAAGGTATCTCTGAGTATATGGTCCCCTGCATCAGCCCTGTCTTCTAGTTCTGACGCTGTCTTCACATCATTCATTTTTTCTTTTCTTTTTTTTTTTTTTTTTGGTAGCAGGGATCGAACTCGGGACCTTGTATTTGCAAGGCAGGCAGCAAAACCACTGAGCTAAATCCCCGGCCCACATTGATCCCTTCTGATGCCTAAATTTCAATACCATTTTTATCTCCTGGATTTCTGTTTGGTACATTTTTTGTGGACTCTAATTCCTGTTAAACTTGTCATTCACATTTTGCATCACTTTGTTTATCTCACTAGCTTTCTGTTCCTATGTTCTTGAGGCTCCCTGACCATTTTGTTTATTAGTTCTATTCCTCTTAGTTATATTATCTTTGAAAGCTTGCTGAGCACCTTTTTGTTCTATGGGTTTTTTTTTGTCTCCTCTTTTAGTGCTTCACATAATTCAGCAATTTGACCCTTGATTCCTAGTCCAGCGATGACCTGTGGATCAGCTTTGAGGGAGGTGGGAGGTTTTGGAAGCATTCCATTGCCTTGTTTTCTCATGTTTCTATTTTTGTGTGAGTGCTGAGGTTTGAGGATTGATAAAACTGAAAGAACTTTGTTGCTAGCATGTAGCTCTTTAGTCAGTTTCTGCCTCCCAGCAGCGCATGCTGGGCATGGCTAACTGATCTTTTGTCTCTGTCCCAAGGTCTAACCACCTCCACTAACTTGGGGAGGGGAAGGTGCAGTGGAATTGGCCCAGTACTCAGTTCTCTGAAAACAAACCATAGTAATGTTGATGACATAAAGGTAAACCAGATATCAACATAGAGTAAAAACCAATTAACAGCAATAGTGATGCAACCACTGGCAACAGGAATATAATCAGCAACAATTGTAGAATCAAAGACGTTATTATGGTATTATTAACATACTATAATAACTAATAAAAGCTACATCTATCCCATCCTTAACAATAAAAAAGATCTGTAATTATAATATAGACACAAAGACAAATCAAATATTGGCATGCAGTAAATATCTACTAAATACAACAACTATATTACCATTACTACTAAAAAGTCAACAATAACATAGAGTCAAATAAATATCTAAATATTAATAAAGCTTAATAGCAATACTAATAAAAATGGAGGGAATTGGGAAGGAGAAATGAGAGAAACAACATTTTAAAAATAAAGAAAAGGAATCTGAGAAGTAGAATTCAGGTAACAGATTGTCTTAAAGTAGGAAATAAAATCAGTAAAATTGGATAAAATATCAGAAAAGAACAAGAAAAATGAAGATAAAGAAAATCAAAGAGCAAAAGAGTAGATAAAAAGAAAAAAGAAAAATTTTTAAAATTGAACAAAAGAAAAACTTCCAAAAACCAATGCATAAAAAAGAAATGAGTCAAAAAAACCTTTCTACTTGTGTTTGACGAATAGCTTTTCCCAAACGTCTCCAAAATTGGAATGCCCCTGGTATGAGGAGGCAGAGTGAAATCATGACTAGGTCTCATTTTGTTTTACATTCTCAGTTTTGTGTGTGAATGCTAAGTCCTGCTCTGCCTTGGCTGCAGGGTGTGGTCAGTCCATGGTGTCCTCCCTAGGGCTGTATGCACTCCAACCACTCCCACTTTCTGTGTCACTCTGTCCACCCCAAGACACTGCTTTCTGTGCCTAGCTTTATAGCCTGTGAGTGTGAGTTGCCCCCTGCTCCAGAGGTCATTCTGGTCCTTAGCCCCAGGTGGTAACATTCAAACCTAGGCATATCTCTGATTGATTCTGTTGGCAAATGAGGAAAGTTAAGGACCCACTAAGCTCTGTGCAGGCAGGGGAAAGGGGTGGAAGTCAAGCAGTTCACTGCACTTAATGCCACATTTTCAGATTCAGCTATTTCCAAAGACTACTCATGCCCAACCAAGCTTCTCGTCATGGAAAGTGGGACCCCCATGTCCTTCCTGGCCTGAGCTTAAACTTCTCAGGGGAGTTATGGTGACTGCATTCCCTCTCTGCAACTGTCTCGGAGATTGTCTCTCTCCCAGTAACTGTTTGGATGGCCCCAGCAACCTTGGAGCACACTTGTTCCGTGTTTTCAGAGTCCCTGAGTATCTCATTCTTAAACAATTAACCTCTTCCCAATATGGTTCTTAATTAAACACTCTAAGATAGCTCAGTACTGCCATGGATTTCTTCTCCAGCTCTAGCCTTCCCTGAGGAAGGAGTTACTTTCAGAGTTAAGTCCCATGCTGTGTTTGCAGTTTATAATAACCCCAAGTTTCTCTCAGTGCTAGGGCTGCTGGCTCAATCTGGTGCTCCCCCTGGGGCTGCTGACCCTCTCGGGCTCACTTTGTGTTTGTGGAGACAGGAGAGCTCTTCTCTCCAGGGGCCAGGTTAGTGCTCCAGACTGCTTTCTCCTTTTCTCTATATTGTGTTCACTTTCTCCTGTTTCTCTGCAGTTTCTACTTTTCCTGTCAGCTCTTTCTTGATTCACGGAGATCTACTTCTTTATTTCTTCACTAAGCTAGGGTTGTCCCAGTGCCCTGAATCCACATCCCAGAGAGGCTGTATTTTGCTGCCAGTATTTATCCCATCATTTTCAATTGACAATTTTGAATAATAACTAACTACTGAGTCCTTTCAGTCTATTAGGCATAATGATTTGCATGATAAAAACATTTAATTTTTGTTACTTTTTTGTTTTCTTTGGTTTTTTGGGGGACAAAGTTTCACTATGTTGTTCAGCCTGGCTCTAAAAACACTTAATTTTTGAAAGAACATTATGATATAGGAACCTTAATACCGTTATTTTACAGAGGAAGAAGCTAAGACACAGGGAGTCTGCATAACTTGCAAAGATCATAAAGTCAAGGCAGGATAGTTTTGCCCCTAGGTTTGCTGGCTCCAAATGCTACATGACAAACCTGCCTGTACAGAAGAAACAGAAGAGCAGGTTTAACTGACTAAATATAAAGTCAAGTTCAAATTAACATATGATAAATTCAGTGCTGCAATACACAAACTGGGAAATTACAGTGAAGAGTGGACCAGAGACAGGTGTGGTGTGTGACACTTCAGAATACTCCAGAGCTGGTGATCTTAGGCCTATGTCACTGCAGAGATGATGGACTGGTGTTCTGAAATGGAAAAATAAGGCATGAACAAGTGTTTTTACTAGCATTATATGTAAACCTGAAAAAAATCACTTGAATCACACATATGCTAATAACAAATGAAAACCATGATACATTTCACTACTTTGAAATTAAACATTTCTGTATGATGTTATAAGTGTATGTAGATATATGTAGATATATACATATATCTACATATATATATATAGAGAGAGAAACAAAAATGTATACATCAAGAACAGAAAAACTTGTATAAATATTTTAATGCTCAATTTATTGAGACATCATGAGATTGAAACAAATTACCTTTGGCCTCTACAATTACAAGAGGTGCTCAATGTGGTAGCCAATAGCTTCAAGATATTCTTTAGCATGGTGAACTGCAGAAATGTGTATAAATTTTATTTGCTTTCTCTTCATATGTGTGTGTGTGTGTGTGTGTGTGTGTGTATTATGGCTTGTATCTAGATGTCCCCCCAAAGCCTCATGCACTCATAGGTGAGGCTTTTTGGAGCTGGCTAGATCTAGGGTGTGTGATACTGGAATTGAGAGTGTGTGGTACTAAATTAGTCCACTGATTGGAATTAGCATAATTCTGAATAGCACCACCTAAAAAGCTGGTAGCCTGGTAGAGATAAAAGGGAAAAGCAGGCTCGCTGCTGCTGCTTACTGCTCTGATGCCTTCTGCTTGCCACACCATGGAGTGTTTCTCTTCTGTAATGCCTCTCTGCCATACCACCCTGCCTTGGAGCCAGCTGGCTATGGACTGAAACCTCTACAAACTGTGAGCCAAAATAAACATTTCCTTTAACTTGTGGGTCTTGGGTATTTTGTCTCATCAATGAGAAAAACAACCAAGACCATATATATGAAAAATGTATTGCAGTATTATATTTACTTTACCAAGATTTAGTGCCTGATTACTTTAAAAGTTTCTGTAAATAATAGCAAAAACAAATACAAGGAGTCAAGCATTTAAAAAGTTATAATTACACAAGGACAGTCTTATTTGTAAACAAACATATTTAATAGGCTCCATGTTACTGGAAATTAAGGAAATGTTTAGTAAAGCAGTGAAATACAATTGCACATTTATCAAGTTGGCAAAATATATATGCATATATAATATATTATATATCATATAGGTAATTACAACAGAGACACATGGATGTGAAGAAGGAGAACTTTGAATACATTGCTTACAGGTATATATATATTGTTGTGTCCACTTTGCAGAACAATTTTAACTACTAGATTTGAACATTTATGCACATGAAGAAGAAGTACTTCTTGGAGCATGGATAATAAGTGAAGAATTACTTTACCACTTTAAAAGTTAAACAATTTGAATTTTGAGTAATAAAGAAATTGTCACTACGTATTTTCTAATGCAGAAAGTTTTATGGTATGAAGTTATTAAAACACTATGTCTACTTGTATAAAAAATAGATAAATCTTTAAAACTTAACAGAGCAAAGGAAAATTGAAAAGGAGTATGTAAAATATAATGCCATATATATAAAATTGGAAAACCTTTAAATATGTTATGTTTGTGGATATGATTATAAATATGAATTTGAAAGTTCATAATGAAAAGAACATCTTCAGTTTTACACTATTTTAGTTCTTTTTAGAACAAGTTACTTTCTTTTTAAAAATTGATGTAAAAGATCAAATCATGTGATAAATGTGGATGGTGGATAGAGTGTGCCTGTTATTGTGTACCCTTGGTGTATCTTTTAAATATTTCACAATTTAAGCAAATTAAAAATTTAACAACTGTAAGCTAAATGGAAGTAAAGTAAATTTTATGGTTTTAACTTTCTTTAGTCCATCTGAAAGACTAAAGCTAAATTCTTTAAACAGTATTATCATTAATTAGAGCAGATTTGATTTCTACAAAATATTTTGAAATTTGCGTATCAGAGGTTAATTGTATTTCAAAAAACTGTAGAAGGTAGTATATCTAAGAAAATTTCTTGACTTGGAGAAAATGTAAAACAGAGGCAAAACAATACAATAAAATAGCATGTAACATTTTATGGAACATCATATTATTGTTTCAATTCTATATGCATTTTAATTATACATACATTGACTTTTCATTTTAAGATGCACTGCACAGATATTAGATCATAAATATCAAGTTGAATAGTGTGTCCCCAAATTTCTCACACCTAGAACCTCAGAATATGAACGTACATGGAAAAAGACTCTTTGCAGATATTACTGTGAAGATGAGGCCACACTAGATTCAAGTAGCCTTTAGTCTGGTGGCATCGTCTTCCTAGGAACAGAAGAGGATACAGAGAAACTCATGAGGAAGAAGAGCCAGATGGTGGGAAATGCAGAAATTGTGCCACACCTACAAAGGAATGAACGACAAGGGTTTCCAGCAACCTCAGAATCCAGGAGAGCATAGAAGAGGTGCTTCCGAGCTGACTGAAGGAAACAACACTACAAACAACTAGATTCTGGACATCAGCCTCCTGATAGAATAAATATCCATGTGAGAGATGAAGCACATTCTTATTATAAAAGAATACCAATTAATCTATGTACAAGGAATTACACTGGGCAAGATCCATTGACAAATACTAAAATTAGTAGGTAAAAAATTGAAGAGAAGCAAAATCTTTGCATAGTCCCAAAGGTTCTCCCTCCAATAACACATGATCACAAATTCCTTGATACCATGTCATCAACAGACTCAGAGAGGGCACCTTAACCAGTGATCAAGGTGTCATCACCAGTGATAAATCATGTTAATAACTTGTTATCCCCAAGATGGAGAAAGGAGAAGTGTTCTTAACATCTTACCTCAGAGAAAAAACCTCCATCAATTCACGAGAAGTATCAGACATAGTCAGACTGAGGGACATTTAATGAAATGCTTGACTAGCACCTTCAAGAGAATCAAGGGCACAAAACACAGGCAATGACTGAGAAAATGTCGTAGGCTGGGAGGACGAAGGAGATACAGCAGCAACACTCAGTGTAGGACCTAGGAACAGATCCAAAACAGAATAAGGAATTAGTAGAAACACTGGTGAAATTCAGCCAGAGTTGAAAGTTATTGTTAATTTCTTAGTTTTGATAAATATATAATAGCAATGTAATGGGTTAAAACTAAAGGAACTCTAGTGAAAAATAAATGAGAACTCTATTATTTTGCAACTCTACTATAGATCTAAAATTACTTAAAAGTTAAAAAATGCATAGTACCGACATTTTCATGTATAATTAATTTCAGATGCATTAAAAAGCTCAAACACTAATCATTTTAATTATATTTGGGGTTAATTGAAAGCCTTGTCAAATAAATAATTTGCTAAAGGTTACAGGGCATATTAGCAATAGAGAGAAAATTCTACCAAAGATTAAAGCCTTTTTTTGAAAAAGTAAATTATGTTTTCTTTGAAATAAAAGAACAAGAATGAGTAATAATGCATATGCAGGAACTTCTCAGAAAGTCTCATTCAGAATGTTTTAGGAGCTCCCAAAAGGGTGGTGGATGTCATACTCAACCTAGAGATCTATTAACAATTTAGAAGAGTTTAATTTCAAGACTTTAAAAAATGATGTTAAAATTTACATTTCTCTACCATATGACACAGAAGATTTATGGATAATTTCAGAGGAAATGGCCCATAGAATTAAGTGAATGAATTCATGCTGAAATGTTTGATTGAAGTGAGAAGGACTAACTACTCATTCAGCTGCTAAGTTCTCAAAAAGATTTGGAATGCTTTGTAAATTATTCAAAATGGATTAAGGTAGTGCAGTTCTTATGGAACACTTTGAAAAAATATTTCATATAGAAATAAATCTATCTCTATACTGCAGTTTAATATTATCCCATATAAGCTTGTATCATAAAGTCCCTCATAGCCTTAATGTCTACTAATAGTATTTTGGATAAAAAAATTGTCAAAATAAAAATTAAATGAATCTTACTAGTAAGGAAAATTCAAACTCTAACCAAATTATTATGTCAAATTATATTTCTCAGTTTGGAGACAGAATTAACTGAAAATGTTTCCCTGTAATATATGTTTTTTACAATTTGTTTGGAGAACTATTAGTCAAAATGTGAAACTACTGCTATATTTTCTTCTCCCCCAATAATGTTTGGAGGAGTAAGGCTCAAACATAGGCATACTGGGCAAACACTAGCAATGAGCTTGACTCCTAGATCACCTCCTGTGTTTTGATACATTGAAACAGGTTTTAGTTTTTCTATGATATATTTTTGATATAATTCATTATCTAGAAAGATGAAACTGTGCTATCATTGACTCATTATGTCTTGAGAGACTATAGGCTTCAGTGTTACAAATTTATTTTTCTGAATCTTTCCAATTTATTGAGAAGATAACAAGATCGATTTCTATGAAATTAGGGATTGTAAATTCAAATGCCTGCACTGGCTAGTGCAGTAACCTAAGTGGGGTGGACCAGCAGGAGTCCCATTCAGTAACCCTTCTACATGTGGTGGCACTACTTAGCTGTAGCAGAGGCTGAAATGATGAAAAACATTCTCAACACTGGCAGGTATTCCAATTTATGAGGCCATGTCAGAAATCGCTATTGTGATTTGAGGGCTGAGGATTTAGCTCAGTGGTTCCTCCACCTGCCTCGCAAGCACAGGTCCCAAGTTTGACCCCCAGTGCCCCCTCCCAAAAAAGTACAACTATTGTGACTTGAAATCTCTGGAATTTTCAATGCTCAGTATTTCTTTTCCATGTCTCAAGACAAACCATAACATGTCTGCAGGGTAGAACTGGCTAATCACCAATTTAACCCCACTGATAATTTATAATTACATTTCATATCATTTGTCTACTAAAATATATAAAGGTGGATCTTGAGTTCTGCCCAAAGCCATTTAAAAAAAATCAAAATGGAAAGGAATTTGTTAATGACTAATACATACCAAAGGAAATATTTCTGAGAAACTGGAAATAGATGAAGCCTATTTCAGTGTTTTTCAATAAAGTTTTGAACCCTAAAGTTCAGAGAGATATTAACAGATGTTTAAAAAATCTTGTAGATTCTAAAGAATAGGTTGGAGTCTGTTTCATTAAGCATGGCTTTTTACTGCATATCTTTTCAGATTCTTTAGTATGACAATATTATGATATTTTCTCCTACATTCCCAGTGGTCATTTGAATTAAGATATCATTCAAAGGATGTCTCATGTCACCTTACAAAAGTATAGTCAGCTATTATGAGAATGACAGATAAAGAAGAAAGATTTCATCATACATTCATCAGAAATAGAAGTTTTGAAAAGGCTAATAGCATTAAAAACAAATAGCTAAACACACTCTTCTTCATCAGTACTGCTTTCTATGTAGTCAATTCCTATTTGGTTGATCTAGGCTGGGAGAGTAGCCTACTCTTGTGATGTCATTTCTGCTAGACTAAAGGTGCAGGTCCCCTAGCTCTGTCACTCAGAACAGACTGCTATGCTAGGTGTGTGCTTGAGTAGTGCCACCTTCCCCCAGGTAGCCTGTACCCACTGGGCTGCTGTGTGCAGTGATTAGTTTCTAGGACCTCATGGCCCAGTTCTCTATGAAGGCTATCACTCTTCAAGGGTAAATATTTCTGGTTAATTTATAATAGTAATCAACAACATGAAAGTGGAGTCATGTAAAATCCTCCCGTAAAGGCATCATATCCTAAGTTTTGTAATAAATCTTTAGTAACTGATTTCCCTGAGACTAGCATTATGAATAGTGAGAACATCATCAAATTCCTAGCGGTTTCTAGCTTCACCAGTAAACTTGTTCTAAATGTTATGCATCAGTAAATGTACTTTTAAACCACTATGCAACATATTCTACATTATCAACTTAATGACAACCATTTTGCCAGTCTTTGCACATGTATCTTAGTGCATGTTTATCCACCCTGAAAAGCATGTAATTGTTGAAATATATTCATTTGTATAACATTTTACATTTGTAGAGTAAAAATTGGAGCACTTAACTTTTTGTTTGATTAGACAGAGTCCTGCAGAGAAAAAGAACCAGTGAAAGAGAGAAAGATGCAAGAAATATATTATGTGGGACTGGCTTGTGTCACGATGGCAATGGAGAAGTCCTATGATCTGCCACCCAGAAACCCAGGAAAGCTGGTGGTGAAGTTCCAGTCTGAGTTCAAAGGCCTGTTAGCTGGGTGGGTGGGGGGGTCCATGGGGGAATTTCCAGCCCAAGTCTAAAGGCCCCCAAAACCAGGCACAGTGAAGTTCAAGTGCAGAGAACAAGGACATCCCAGCTCCACAAGAGTGCTCACTCTTCGCCCTTCTTTGGTCCTCTTGTGTCATTCATCCCCCTGCTGTACAGATGGTTCACATCCACACTGGTGAGGGTGGTCTTCTTTTCTCTGTTTACTAAGTCACACATTAATGTCTCCCAGAGACCCTCTCAGAAATCTGTGAAGAAATAATGCTTTACCAGCAATCTGGGAAGCCCTAGCACAGTTGACTTGACCCAGGAAATCAGCCATCAAACAGACCACCTCATATTGTGACTTAATAAAACCTCAATGTAAAACAGGCCCATTACACGGAGTTCCTCTTTGTTTTGAAGGTGAAAGAATAAAACTCCATGACATCCAATAGCCAAATATTAATCCCCAACAATAGTTTGCATGTAAAAAAGCAAATAGTCAAGTTATTCTGAACTGGACAAGAAACAACTTATCTTTCTCTAGCACGAGAACATTAAAAATGAATGTTGCAGCAACTAGTCATTATCAGGAATTCCACCTCTTTACAGAAGTGAACTTTATAGAGATAATAGGCTGTTGAGAAGTAAGACTGTCCTTTTGACAGCTGGATGGTGCCTGTGGTTTTTGAGCAAGAAGACATGGGATGCCTATCTGAAGCCAGTTGTTAACAGCAAATAGACTGTGTCCTCAACTATAGAGCTCTTCTTTTTTAATCATTTATAAACTTTGAATAATAATAATCTACATTATATTTTTGTATTTAAATATACATGCAGTAACACAGAGACACAGCTGTACAAAGCTTACCAGCCCAAAATAATATACCTACCTCATTAAAGGTACCGTTACCTTCATTGGAGTTCTATAAATAATAAAAAAAATTTAAATAAACATGGAAATGTGAGTTAAAACCACATCAGGTGACATCAGTCATTTGCAGGCTTTTTGTTGTACTTTTAATCCTCTTCAACATCAGTCATTAATTCAGTTCCATGTCACCCAATGTCTTAATGTCAGGTATGTTTGAATTACAATTTAAATCAAAACTATGAAACAGTTATTGTTCAGATAAAATATTTTTCAAAGAAATAATATTTTAAGTTTTATCTAGCTTGTGAAAACAGAGAAATACTTGAAGAAAACTGTTATGGCATGAATCTAGATGTTCCTCCAAAGCCTCATGTGGTTTCAAGTGAGGCTTGCCAGTGGGGGCTGGATTAGGGTGTATAATGCCAACATCAAAGATGTGGTGCTGGGATTGATTTATGGTGTTAAAAGGATTAAGACTGCCCCACCCTGGCTGTGAGTGCTACCCACGCTATGGGATATAAGGACAGAAAGAGAGCTGCTTGTCACTTTGCTGCTTGCTGCTTTGTTGCCTTCTGTCTGCTATGAACTGTTTCTCCTCTTAGATGCCCCTCTGCCATGCCACCCTGCCTTGGAGCCTGACTACAGACTGAAACCTCTGAAAAGTGTGAACTAAATAAACCTTTCCTCCTTTAACTTTGGATGCTAGGTATCTTGTCTCAGCCACATGAAAATTGACTAAGAGAAGAACATTGCAGTTTATAAAAACAAATACTTTAAAATAGTTATTAGAATTCATCTTATTTAAACAAATATCTCTATCTTCTCATAACTTTAAGTAGTTTTATCATTTTTCTGACTGATAAATGCAAAGAGAGGAATTTAGAAAATTCAAAGAAATGAAAAATAATCCAAATCAAACAAGAAAATGTTGTGCTTGCATAATACTTCATTCTGTGGCAGGGGTAAAAATTACAGAAAAAGCACATAGCTAGCTTTAAAAAATATCAAACTGGTTTGTGGACATTGTTAAAGGATTTACCTTAGTAATAGCACAGGAGCTTGTATTTTTAGAACTCTTCCTATACTTATTGTACAATTATTAAAATATTCATTGATTGTATTTGTGCCATTATATGACTATTAAGTGCTCCTATTTCCTATTCTTTCACTTGTTTCTTAAATAGCAATAAGCAATTGTTATCACAGTTCAATTTTCCTAAACTGGTAGTTTTTCTGACAGAAAAAGTTTTTAAAAAGTGGGTACTTTTCTTCTCTCTCTAAGAAATCTGTGAGTTCCTTTACCGTAAATATGTATGAACATCCAGTTTCATAATAGAGCTCCTTTAAATATGAGCAGTTACATTAATACATTAACCTATTCTAGATATAGACAAATTTATATAAATCTTTGTATCTCAGAGAGTAGCTTGTATTATATGACGGACAAATAATATAAACCTCTTTGTTAGCCTATGGGTAGCTTTTTCTGAAGATCTCAAGTCCTTTCCTTCAGGGCTGAGTCCTGGGAAGGAATCTGCCCACAAATGTGCAAACAGGGGCTTATGGCAAATGTGTATATGCTGTGCTGCTTTCTGTAGCTTCTATCAGACAGCGTTTCAAACTAGATCTTAAATCTCAAATTTAACCCTGCTTTTATTCACATCTTGACAGTGACTTATTTGAGTATTTTTGTGAAAATTACCCACTTTGTATGGACAAAAAAGAAAAGCCACTTAGTATCTCATATTTCAGAGGCATCAGCAATGAGAGGTCGTGAGGGTGCTGGTTAAGCAGAATTAAAAAGTCACCAGCATGTCCCACAGCTGCGTGTTCAGGTGCAGTGATGCTGACAATGCAGCTCAGACACTGCTTGTTTTTATATAAAAGCGGCTCTAATCTTTCAGTCCTGTAAACCCAGTTCTAAATCTTTAAATATTTGAACACATTTCTTTCTTTTTGATGGTGTATCTATCTTTTTTTAGCTGCTTATTTTGAATTACTTATTCCTACAGTGTACACAGATAACAGAATTATATGCCAAATCAGTCCCCAAGAGAGCCTCTCTAGGAACACTCCACATAAATTCAAGTAGCAATGATTATAAATAAGTCATCCATTGTACTTAATAATGATTTTTTTAAGTGCAAGGAGAAATCTGGTATCATCTGGCAATTCAGCTATGAGTCAAAAATTAATAGAGTTGCAGACACATATGCAAATTTCTAAAGGGAAAGCAGAAATCCTCAAGACAAGCTGAAAATCACCCTATAGCCAAAGAAAAACAATGTTAATGATTCTGGAAATTAGTGATGCTGGCCTGATTAACTTTCTCACTCATACACATAGTTGAGGCAGACCATAGTGTTTGTAAAGTGGATGTGACCATATTTTAGTTAAAGGCAATGTACCAGGCTCTAGTAAATACTAACATAGAGCAAAGACAGGCGCCAACCCTTCTGATCTTGCCATTCCCAGGCAGTACCCGCCAGTCACTGAGACATCGATAATGTGACTGGCCTTGACTGGATCCTCCCCAGCTACCAGATGACCCAGGTGGTAGACTCTGTACTGTCCCCACATATAAATTGTCAAAAGTAAATATATTGCTGGAAGTCTTTTGAAAACTGAATGGAGTTTGACCTACAGTCATAAACTACAATTCAAAGGAATTCAGTTTTCAGAACAAATGAATTTCCAGAATAAATGAAAAAGAATCACACTACTTATTCTTCAAGTTACTATAAGATAGTAGAAAATTCTGATGAGATCATTGTGGATTCATTTCTGTGAAAAGCAGGAATGTTGGTTTTAGTTTGGGAAACCCTGACCTTGGCTTAGTACCAGATGTGAAGCTCTTCAGGTGCCTTGAAATGCATGTGTTATCTCTCAGAATGCAGGAATTTCTGAAATGGAAATGGAAATCTTTTCCCAGACTGTGATCATTTAAATGTCCCAGATGAGAAAAGGAGAGAAGGAAAAACAAAGCATCAGTTCCACTATTTCAACATGGAAATTTATTGAACATTAAGAATTTGGAACTTGTCAAATTATTACTTCTTATCTCAGGTTAACTTAGAAACACAGCAGATACATCCCTATGATCACAGCACCATAACTCCCAATGCAGAAGGGGAAAGCAAACTTGGTGTTCCTCAAGAGATGAACAAATGAACAAAATATGCTGTATGCATACAGTGGGATGTGAGTCAGTGTTAGGAATAAAGGATGATGCTCATTCCACAAGACAGCTGAACCTCAAGGACACTATGTTACCCCAAATAAACTAGACAGGAAAATACAAATATTGTATAATTTCTTTGACATGGACAATATAAATAATCAAGACCTATATAAATTTAAAGCAGAATAATGGTTGCAAGGGATTGGGAAAGGGAGACAAGAAAGTTGTTTAATAGACATAGAATTTTACTTTTGCAAGAGGAAAATGTTCCTCAGAATGATGACACAACAATTTGAATATAAATAACACTACTTAACAGTACACTTAGAATGGCTAACAGAGGGAATTTTGTGTTAGATATATTTTATCATAATTTATAAAAAACCTAATAGACATTGTTACCACAATATGGAACATTTTGCTATTGTCTTTTAAAACATTATCCATATGTATGCAAAGTGAGTTGATAATTAGATTGCCCTTTCCAATTTGAGCAAAATTTACAGAATTTTTAATTAGAAGTAATTTTTCAAGAGCAACACTATATAAGTAGATGCATCTTTTTATACAAAGGCCTTCTTAAAGAAAATTCACTGTGCTACTTACTATAAGAGAGTAAAAATGAAATACAAGGTTCTACTTCAAGTACAGAAATACTTGAATAGTAAGTAGTTCTTTGTGGAATTAGAAAAGTAAAACTATATTTTGGGTATTGATGGTCACTATGAATTAAATTATATGTCACTAAATCAGTTGGAAATTGAGGCATGAATGAGAAAGCCTTTTGGCAGAAAGTAAAAGCCAGCTGTTTATCTTTCCTTGCTAACTTCCTTCTTTGATTGTTATCTTACACTGTTTTCTTTTGCAAACAACAAAATACCACAGAATGGGTAATTTCTAAAGCAAAGAGGGTTGTTTTGAACCATTGTGCTGGTCAAGATCAGGAACCGCATCTGTCATGGTCTTCTGGCTGGCAGAGTCCCGAGATGGTGCAGGGCATCTCATGATGAAATAGGAGACATGGACAGCTGGCCCAGCTGGCTTCTCCAGATCCCTCCTGAGATAATCCACTGACCACTGACCCATTCACCATGCAAAGGGATCTATGGATCAATGAAGGCAGTGTCCTGACTCTTAGAGGCCCTCCCGACCCAACTCTGAAAATCATCTCAAGATCAGTGTTAGAGAAGACAATCCATTCATAAACAGTAACAGTTGTGGCAATGTCTAATACCAAAATAAGAGAATAAGATAAATTATTGTTGTTGAATTAAGAGTGAGGAGCTGAAGAAAGATTTATTGAGTTTCCCAAGGCTCTCAATTCATGTTCATAGGCAGAATATTGCCCAGTGCAATTGGGTTTCTAAACACATACACCCTTGTAATGCAAATCTATAGCCTTGCTAGCATTACCTCTACAAATATACACAACCACTGCATGAACTCAACATTTACAAAAGGCCATAAAATGAATTCTACTTGAAGAAAGTGAGGTAACTGCTACAATAGTAATTTGCTGACTCTTCCTCTCCCACCCACCAACCTTTGATTAAGAAAAGAATTGAAAGACATAATGCCTACACACACACAAAACACACACACACTATTACCTTTGACCTGCAGAGATCAAAGTAAGCTGAACATGGAAAAGGGGGACCTCCCGTATGTGGGGGACTTCTCATATGTGTTTAACTGTGTATCCTGAGATTTAAAAATATTTAGATTATTCTGAGGGGCCTAGCACAGTCACAAGGATTCTTATAAGAGGGAGGCATTAGGCTCAGGGTCAGATATGGAGTTGGGACAATGTAAGTGGAAATATAAAACCCAGGAATTTGAAGGTGCCATACTGCTGATTTTCAAGGAGGAAGAGGGGCTAAGAGTCAATAAATACAAAAGCCTCTAGAAGCTGGAAAATGCAAAGAAATGGATTATCACTTTGATTTTCCTGAAAGATTACACCTTACCTACTTTGGTTTTCACCTGGTGAAAGTCATTATTTTTACTTCTCATTGCTAAGCTATACAGTAATATATTTGTGCTGTTTTAAGCCACTATATGTGTGGTAATTTGTGAAATTTTAGATGTAGATTATGTAGCAAACAAATGAGAAGTCTACACAAACAAAAGGATAATTTATCAGTTAAAATAGGGATGATTACATAGCAAATTTTGGAGTGAAAACACTGGCTTAGTTTTGAACATTTAAGCTTGTGATGTCTCTAATTTATCAGAGTAAAGGAATACAATTATCAGTTGGGTGAACAAGCCCAGTATTTTAGGAAGAGAGGTCTGTATTTGATCCATAATTTGGGAGATAGGAGCACACAGATAATATTTAAGAGAAAAAGACTGGGAATGGTAACCAAAGAACAGATACCGGTAGAAGTCCCAGCACTGAGCCTGAGATATGACTCAGAACACTAGCATTTTACTGAGAATGCTTTTGGTACATCAGAAAAGATCAAAAGTGACTGACATCCAGCAATAAGCTTTGGAGATGCCAAAGAAGGTTTATTTGGAAAATGGGAGAATCTATGAACTATATTGTATTTGCTAAGGGAGGGCAAAAGAGAATAAATGGATTTTTTTGAAATTAGTTTTAATGAATTAAGGGTAAATTTAAAGCAATCAGAAATTATGACTGTATTGAAAAAATGTTCAATACTTTACATGTGTTAGATGATGATGCTACCTTATGAACAGCATAACAGCTGAAGACGGTTAAACCCTATTTAGCTATGTTCCAGATGAGCCATAAATGTGGAAACACAGTCGCCAATGCTTGCTGTTTGGGAATGTCCATCAGTAAGCAAGAAGGTGGCATTGTCATGCTGTAATAAAATGTTCTAAAGTTGGAACACACATGGTCCTGAGTCACGCAGAAGATGCCGAATCACCCCACTGCAGACAGGCAGCCACCTGATTACACATTACAAAGGCAGAGAGGACACCAGACCACCAGACCAAGGTACTGAGTCCCACTGTTCCCGGCCCAGAGGTAGGGGCTTCTGAGCCGTCATCCCACTGCTCCTGGTCCAAAGCAAGGGGCTTCCCAGTCACAATCCCTCCCGCTGCTCTCAGTCCAGAGGAAAGGGCTTTTAGGCCACCTTCTGTCCCACTGCTCCTGGCCCAGAGGGAGGGGCTTCTGAGCCACCATCCCACTGCTCCTGGTCCAGAGGAAAGGAATTCCCGGCCACCATCCCTCCAGCTGCTCCCAGCCAACAGGAAAGGGCTTTTGGGTCACCATCCCTACCGCTGTTCCCGGCCCCTGTCCCACCTCACCCACCTCAGCGGAATTAAACTGTGCAGGCACTAACAGCCTGCCATCCCAGTTGAAATGAGAAAACACGTAAATAACTCTCAAAACCAGACTTCCAGATCACCTGCAGCAACCCCAAAGGGAAATGAGATGGACCATTCTGATACTCAACCACCTGGACCCACTGAACTGGCAACAAAAAGGGATCTGGAAAAAATGAAATCAGAAATAATTTCTCAGATAACAGGAGAAATTGTGCCCCTAGTGCAAGACATGATTAATAAATCTGGAGAGGAGCTCAGGAACATGATGGAATCCCAACATAGGAAACAAATGGAATCCATAAAACAGATGCAAATAGATTTCCAGGACATGAAAAACTCCACTGAAAGTCTACACAGCAGAATGAGCCAATGTGAGGACAGAATTTCAGATATAGAATAAAAAATTGCAATTAATGACCAGGAAAAAAAAATTGCTTCAAAATTATAAGGGAACATGAGAAATCAATCCAGCAGCTGCTAGATGATGCAAAGAAGAATAACATAAGACTTATTGGAGTCAATGAAGAAGCAGGAGAGAGTGCAGATAACATAAAAAAACTCTTCTCAGAAATAATGGTAGAAAACTTCCCAAGCAGGGGAAAAGAGCTTGACATACAGATAAGTGAGGCATATAGGACCTCAACTAGCCTTGATAAAAGAAAAATCTACACATAGTCATATAATTGTTAAGATTCCAGAAACACAACAGAAGAACAAAGTTCTCCAAGCAGTCAGAGAAAAGAAACAAATCACATACAAAGGAAATCCCAGCAGAATCACAGCAGACTTCTCAACACAAACCATCAAGGCAAGAAGAGTTTGGAGTGACATATTCCAAGCCCTAAAAGAAAACAGCCTCCAACCCAGATTGATGTACCCTGTAAAACTATCTTTCAAAATGGATGGAGAAATAAGATACTTTCATGACAAAGAGCACCTTAGAAACTTCGTGAATACCAAACCAGTACTCCAAAGAATTTTACACAATAGTCTAGGAACAGACATTGAGGATCACAACCCTAAGAAGCAAAGCAGAATGAACCCATCTGGAATGACAAGAAATTAAATGTAAAGGGGGAGAACCCAACAAAAAGAAAAAGTCATGGCAATGACAAGTCAATACGTTTCAGTTATAACCATCAACGTTAATGGTCTCAAACGTTAATGGTCTCAATTCACCAATCAAAAGAAATAGACTGGCAGAATGGGTCAAGAAGCAAAATCAAACAATATGCTGCATACAAGAAACACACTTAATTCAAAAGGAAACTCATAGACTGAAAGTTAAAGGGTGGAAAACAATACTGCATGTGACAGGAACCAAAAAAAAAGCAGGAGTAGCTATCCTCTTGGCAGATCAAGTAGATTTCAAACCAACACTGATTAAGAGAGATGAAGAAGGACACTACATCCTTGTAAAGGGAAGAATCCAAGAGGAAGAGATGACAATCATAAATATCTATGCACCAAACACTAGTGCACCCAACAATATAAAACAAATATTAACAGACATGAAAAGTCATATATGCACTAATACAATTGTAGTGGGGGACCTCAACACCCCACTGTCACTAATAGATAGATCAACTAGACTAAAAATAAGGAAGGAAATACTAGAACTCAATCAAACTCTTGAACAAATGAACTTAACAGATGTTTACAGAGTCTTCCATCCCACAAAATCAGAATACACATTCTTCTCAGCTGCACATGGGTCATTCTCAAAAATAGACCACAGACTCACACATAGAACATGTTTAAGTAAGTGCAAAAGAATTGAAGTTATGCCCTGTATATTATCAGACCATAGTGCAATGAAATTGGAGATCCATAGCAAAAGAAATTCAAAAAATTTCATAAACACTTGGAAATTGAACAACACACTTCTGAATAACCAATGGGTCACAGAGGAAATTAAAGAAGAAATCAGACAATTCCTTCAATTAAATGACAATGACAATACAACATATCAGAATCTATGGGACACAATGAAAGCAGTCTTACAAGGGAAATTCATAGCAGTGAATATGCATATTAGGAAAACAGAACGAGCCCAGTTAAACAACCTGATGCTGAAACTCAAGCTTCTAGAAAAAGAAGAGCAGGACAACCCCAAAGCTCATACAAGGGAGGAAATTATAAAGATCGAGGAGAAATCAATGCAATGCAGACTAAGAGAACAATACAAAAAAATCAATGAAGCCAAGAGTTGGTTCTTTGAAAGAATCAACAAAATTGACAAACCTTTAGTCAACCTTGTCAGAAAAAGGAAAGAAAAGGCCCAAATCCATGCAATTAGGAATGAAAAGGGTGAAATTAAAACAGAGCCAGCAGAAATCCAGAGGATCACCAATACCTACTTCCAGAACCTATACACCAATAAGATGGACAACACAGAAGATATGGACAGATTCCTAGATACATATGAATTACCAAAGTTGAACGAAGAAGACCTAAAAATTCTGAGCAACCCAATATCAACCAATGAAATTGAAAATATAATTAAAAACTTATCAACTAAGAGAAGCCCAGGCCCTGAAGGCTTCACTGTTGAATTCTACAATACATTTAGAGAGGAACTTCTGCCACTACTGTTTAAACTCTTCAATGAAATGGAAAAGGAAGCAATACTCCCAAATTCATTCCTGGAAGCAAGCATCACCTTGATCCCCGAAGCAGAGAAAGACCCAACTGAAAAGGAGAACTATAGGCCAATCTCACTAATGAACATAGATGCAAAAATTCTTCATAAGATACTGGCAAACAGAATGCAGAAGATCATCAAGAAGATCATACATCCTGATTAAGTCGGATTCATCCCAGGGATGCAGGGATGGTTCAATATACGAAAATCAATTAATGTAATACACTATATCAATAGAGCCAAGGACAAAAACCATATGATTATCTCCATAGATGCAGAAAAAGCATTTGACAAAATCCAACATGCATTTATGATAAAAATACTACAAAAATTGGAATAGATGGTCTCTACCTCAAACTGATAGACGCCATCTGTGAAAAACCAACAGCCAATATCATACTAAATGGTCAAAAACTGAAATCCTTCACACTAAAATCAGGAACAAGACAAGGATGTCCACTATCACTACTCTTGTTCAATGTAGTTCTGGAAACAGCCACAGCAATTAGACAAGAGAAAGAAATAAAAGGAATAAAGACAGGAAATGAAGAAGTCAAATTGTCATTATTTGCAGATGACATGATGCTCTATATAAAAGACCCCAAGAACTCCACCAAAAGTGTTCTAGACTTAATAACCAAATTCAGTCAAGTAGCTGGTTACAAGGTCAGCACACAAAAATCAATAGCTTTCTTTTACACAAATGACAGACTCACTGAGAGAGAAATAGGGCAAATAATTCCTTTCACAATAGCATCCAAAAAACTGAAATACCTAGGAATCATCCTAATGAAAGAAATCAAAGACCTCTTCTCTGAAAACTATGGCACTCTGAAAAGAGAGATTGAAGATGATATCAGAAAATGGACAGGCATCCCCTGCTCCTGGGTAGGAAGGATTAATATAGTGAAAATGGTCATACTTCCAAAACTGCTATATAGATTTAATGCAATTCCATTTGGGATCCCAGCAGCATACTTCATAGACCTTGAGAAAACAATCCCAAAATTCATTTGGAACAAGAAGAGACCCAGAATAGCAAAAGCAATTCTAGGGAACAGAGACATGGCAGGGGGTATCACAATCCCCAACCTGAAACTCTACTACAAAGCTACTGTGATAAAAACAGCATAGTACTGGCAAAGAAACAGACTTGAGGACCAGTGGAACAGATTAGAAGATGCAGAAACAATGCCAGACACAGCCATCTCATCTTCGGCAAAGGAGCCAAACACCCTCACTGGAGGAAAGATAGCCTCTTTAATAAATGGTGCTGGAAAAATTGGGCTTCAACTTGCCAAAGATTAAAACTAGACCTTTATCTCTTACCATGCACTGAACTAAAATCAAAATGGATTAAAGATCTAAATATTAAAATAGAAACTCTGAACCAGTTGGAACAGAGATTAGGTAGAACCCTTGAAGACACTGGTGTAGGAAAAGATTTTATGAACAAAACCTCAGTTGCCCATGAACTAGCACAAACAATCAACAAATGGGATCTCTTCTTATTAAAGAGCTTCTGCACAGCAAGAGAAACCAGCAGCAGTGTGAAGAGACAACCCACAATGTGGGAAAAAATCTTCACCTGCTCTTCCTCAGACAAAGGTCTACTATCTCGAATCTATAAAGAACTTAAAAAGATCAGACCTCCCAAATTTAAAGACCCAATCCAAAAATGGGCCTCTGAAACGAACAGACATTTCTCAGGCTAAGAAGTAGAAATAGCAAAGAAATACATGAAAAAATGTTCAACATCACTGGTCATTCGAGAGATGCAAATGAAAACAACACTGAGATTCCACTTCACTCCAAAAAGAATGGCTGATATCATGAAATCAACCAACAACAAATGCTGGTGAGGCTGTGGGGAAAGAGGAACCCTGCTCCACTGTTGGTGGGAGTGTAGACTGGTGCAACCACTGTGGAAATCAGTATGGAGATGTAAGACCGAGGGCCTTACCAAACGCTCCGAGGAGCTAACTACAGCGACGATCACCCGGGAAGGAACACACCGGTCAAGTTGGAAAGTAAAACAGACCTTTATTAGTCTGGCCAGACGGCACTCCCAAAGCAAAGTAGCTGAGAGAGGCAACTGGCTCAGAGTCCGAGGCTGTTTTATAGGGGGTTAAAGGGGGGGGGGTTACATGTAGATTTACGGGAAAGAAAGAAAAAAAAAGAAAAGGAACAAGGGTTTAGCTTATTGTCACATGTTGATGGTCAGCATAGCCTCAGTGAGGACACTGTGACCATGATCAGCAGATTTAGTTACGGTCTCTGGACAAACAAGGGGTTGAATGATTTACTTAGGATATCTACTATTTTAAGACTAGCAAAAACATTTTAGCCATTAGACATAACACAGTTCAAGGGGATACATAAATTTTGAATCATACAATCCCACATTCCCCACTGATTTTCTGTAATCTAAGTAATCTTACGCATAAACATAGGCATCCATTGTATACAACAGCATGATAATAATAAGCAAATACATATGATTATAATGACAAGAAATAATTGTTTTAACCATTGTAGGTTGGGCAGCCATGAGGTTAACCATTTAAATAGGTCTCCACCATCTTCGTTGTGTACCCTATTTGCCAGGTCCTCTAATTGTTTTATTTTTTCTTTGATTTTTTCTCCATTATCGGTCAAATTGAAACAACACATGTTTTTTATTTTTTCACAGCCTTGGTGGTGGAAGAGCAACAGGTAATCTATTGCTGTTCTATTATCTAAGATTGCCTGTCTTTGCTCTTGTAATTCTTGGTTGATTAGTGCCAAGGCTGACGAAGTGGCATTTAACCCTTTTACTACTTTACAAGCTAATTTTCGTACTGTTTTTTCAGCATGTACTCCTATAGATGGCATGGCAACAAGAGATCCTATCATGGTTAATACTTTTGCATCTGTTAATAGACCCACATCATCATCGCACCCTGGTGCAGTGTAAGGTGACCACCGTTTAGTTCTTTTAGGCACAATTAAATCAGTTCTATCTGGTAATATTACAGCTAATCAACTTAAACAACAACGAGTTTTAGTCAAATTGGCTGGGATGTAGTTGAAAGTTTCTCCTTTACAGGTATAAAACCAACCCATTGGCAGGGAAATATGGCAGTTGCTATATACAATCATTTGTTCCACACGGCAGGACATTTCTTTAAACCGTTTGATCTCCAAACATTTAGTTGAACAATTTTCATATACAGCACATTCAGTCTTATTTGACATGATCACTTTAGATGTATATAATTTGACAGCATTTTTAGGCTTATGGCATGTGACAGGTCCCCAATTATAACTATCTATATAAGTAAGGTTCATTTGTGGAATATCTTTAAACCGAGTATAAAGCCGTATTAACTCTAAAGGGGTGCATACTGGGATAAGACAACTTCCTAATACATAATGAAAATTTACATCAACACTTAAACAGAATTTAGATAGATTAAGCGAGTTTGCCAATTGAATCCATATATTCTTTGTGTGATCTAACTCTCCTGAGGGCAATACCGTCCATATCCTGGTAAATATTATCATGAAGGCGAAGCATTTCCAATTCGCTCCAATCTCAGCTTTGGGTCGCCCAGTTGGCTGGTTATCTTCCATTTGTCCTCTTTGGTATCCGTGGGGGGTCCTGGCTTTAGATGGTTACGATGTATCCAGGCAGAATGCCCAGCCACCTTCACCGCCAAGGGAGTTGATGGGACTACAGGAACTGGTCCCTTTCAATGGGGTTCTAGGGTCTTGGAATCAAACCTGCGAATAAAAACCAAATCTCCCGGCTTATAGGGTAAAGGTTGTAACGGTTTTTCATTTGAACTAGTCATTTTCTTTCGTAATGTCTCATGTAATTCTGATTGAAGCTGATGAACTGCCTTCAAGGATTTAAGGAGCCGAAGGTGGGAAAACTTTTCTTTTAATTCTACATCTATTAATGGAACGATTGGGGGAGATCACCCATAAATAATTTGGAAGGGGGACAAATTGAGGGGAGGCTTAGGAGTACATCTTATCCGGAGGAGGGCAAAAGGAAGAAGCTCTACCCAACCTAGTTCAGTCTCCAAGCATAATTTAGTCAAAATTTCCTTTAAAGTTCTATTTGTTTTTTCTACCTGTCCCGAACTTTGTGGCCTATAGGCACAGTGTAGGTTCCATTTTATTCCGAGGATATTATTAATTAATTTAGATATCTTGGCCGTGAAGGCCGGACCATTGTCGGACCCCAGGGCTAAGGGCAAACCAAATCGGGGAACTATTTCTGTCAAAAGCTTTTTGACGGTAACTTTAGCTGTCTCTCTCTTGGTGGGGTATGCTTCTACCCATCCTGAAAACGTATCTATAAACACTAACAGGTATTTGTACCCATACATGCCAAGCTTCATTTCAGTAAAATCCAATTCCCAATGTTCTCCTGGAGTTAGTCCCTGGTGCCGGACCCCAGGGGGCCCGGTCACCCGATTAGCATTTACCTTGAGGCAGGTGGGGCATCGTCTCACCATGTCTTGAGCCTTTTGAGCTAATCTCTCACTGACGAAATGAGGTCGTATGGCAGCCATCATCTTTTTCTTATCGAGGTGGGTGGACTTGTGTAGTTCCCGCAGCAGCGTATCTGCCACCGCAGCTGGAAGTACTATTTTTCCCTCTTTAGTCGTCCACCATCCATGTTCTCCTTGAGTCCAGCAATTTTTATTCATTTTTTTAATTTCTTTATTCGTGTATTCCGGTCTTTCTGGGAGCACCGGTGTGGGGAGCAGAACCATTTGTTTCCCCACTGATTTTTGGGCAGCTTGTTTGGCTGCCAGATCGGCAGCATTGTTACCAATTGTTTCGGGGCTAAGTCCCTTCTGGTGCCCTCGGCAATGGATGATGGCAACCTCTCGGGGTAACCAGATTGCTTGCAGCAAAGCCAATATCTCAGTCTTATTTTTGATTTCTTTTCCTTCAGAGGTCAACAGTCCTCTATTTTGATAAATTTCTCCGTGTACATGGGCAGTAGCAAAAGCATAGTGGCTATCAGTGAATATATTTATTCTTTTTCCTTTTCCCAATTCCAGAGCCTTGGTCAAGGCAATCAGCTCTGCTCTCTGAGCTGAAGTCCCTTGAGGTAGCCCCTGTTCCCATTCTATCTGTTGGTCCTGGTTAACTACTGCCGCTCCAGCATATCGTACACCATCTCGGACAAAACTGCACCCATCAGTATAGAAAGTTATTTCTGCGTGAGGGAGGGCTTGGTCTGTCAGGTCCGGATGCCCTCCTCTCAAATTTTCAAGAGTCTCGAGACAATCATGGATGGGCAATTGTTCGTCAGACTCTGGGAGCAGGGTGGCCAGATTGAGGCTAACAGTAGTGGCAAACTTAATGCGTGGCTGTTCTAATAAAAGTCCTTGATATTGTAGCAGTCTGGCATTTGACAGCCACTTGCTAGGTGAGCTATTTAACAAGGGCTCGATGGCATGGGGGATGATCAGAGTTAAATCCTGTCCAAAAGTCAGTTTGTCAGCCTCTCGGATTAACGCAGCAGCTGCTGCTATTGTCCTCAAACAGCTAGGCCAACCTCGGGCCACTGGGTCGAGCCTTTTTGAGAGGTATGCCACAGGCCGTTTCCATGGCCCCAAAGGCTGAGTAATCACTCCCTTAGCCACCCCATTCTTTTCTGCCACATACAGAGTGAAGGCTTTATTTAAGTCTGGCAGTGCCAAGGCTGGTGCTGAGGCAAGTGTAATCTTAAGTTTTTGAAATGCTTGCTGGCAAGCCTCAGTCCATTCGAGGGGTGTATTCCCTCCTGCCGTGGCCTCATGTAGGGGTTTGGCAATTTCAGCAAAGCCAGGAATCCAGATCCTGCAATAGCCAATCTCCCCTAGGAACTCTCGCACCTGTTTCTTTGAGCCTGGCTCTGGAATCTGGAGAATTGCAGATACTCTTGATTCTGCCAGCCTCCTCTTTCCCTTTTCAAGAACATAGCCCAAGTAGGTTACCTTGGTCCAGCAGAGCTGAGCCTTCTTCTAGGAGACCCAATATCCTAGTTCTTGGAGGGCGTCCAGGAGGCCCTCAGTGGCCGCAATGCATTCTCTATCGGTCGAAGTCGCCACCAGGAGGTCATCAACATATTGAAGAATAGTCGCCTGGGGAAACAATTTTCTTACCTCTTGTAGATCTTTGCTGAGAGCTTCCCCGAACAGAGTGGGGGAGTTTTTGAATCCCTGTGGCAATTGGGTCCATGTCAGTTGTCCCGTAGTTCCGCTGTCTGGGTCAGTCCATTCAAAAGCAAAGAGGGGCTGGCTTATAGGTGCTAGAGGCAGACTAAAAAATGCATCTTTAAGGTCTAATACTGAGTACCACACATGACCGGGAGGGATGAGACTCAACAGAGTGTAGGGGTTTGGTACTGTTGGGTGGATAGTTTCTACCCGGTTGTTTACTTCCCGCAAGTCTTGTACCGGTCTGTAATCTGAGGTGCCAGGCTTCCTTACAGGGAGCAGGGGTGTATTCCAGGCTGACTGGCAAGTGACCAGAATGCCGGCTTCCTGAAGTCGGTGGATATGTTTGGATATCCCCATTTTGGCCTCCAGCCGAAGTGGGTACTGGCGTACATGAACGGGGGTGGCAGAGGCTAGTAATTGGACCACTATAGGCGCATGGTGTTTGACCAGACCAGGTGGATTTGTTTCAGCCCATACTCGGGGAAACCTTTTCTTTAGATAATCCCATTTTTGTTCAGGAGGTTCTAAGCCCTCTCTTAACAATTTGAATTCATCTTCAAGGGGAACTGTTACCATAATAGCGGAGGGCGGATTAAATTTAAAGGTCCCTCCCTCAGGCTCAAAGGAAATGACAGCTCCCAATTTCCATAACAAATCTCTTCCTAACAGTGGGTATGGGCATTCCGGGATAACTAGAAAAGAATGAGTAACTGTGCCTTTTCCCAGATTTACAGTTCTCTCAGTGGTCCAAGAATAGGAGGCCGACTTTCCCATGGCTCCCATGATGGAGGATTTTAGGGTAGACAAAGTGCCAAGGGGGGTCTTTAGAACAGAATGGGCCGCACCAGTGTCCACAAGGAATTGGACATCTGTTCCCCCTATTTCCAAGGTCACCAGAGGCTCATTAGGGTCAAGCGGCCATGAGCCTTGGCCCCTTCAGTCTTCTTCATCTACCAGGAGAACTCCATCTCCCCGTTTTTTTGCTTCTTTCTCTCTCTTTCTTTTCAACTTTTCACAGTCTTTCTTGTAATGGCCCCTCTCTTTACAATAGGCACATTGATCCTTTTCCACTGTGGGCCATTTTCTATTTTTACCCTCCCGTTTGTTCTTTTCTTTCTTCTGGACAAAACCTCCATCCATCAAGGCAGCAATATTTGCCTTTCCTATCTTTTTGGCCATTCTATCCTCAAGGGGATCTCTGTTGTTAAACACCTTCATTGCCACGCTCATCAACTTTTCCCTATTTTTTTCTCTCGAACCCTTCCATTCGCTGTAATTTTTTTCTAATATCTGGGGCCGACTGAGTAACAAAAGCCAAATTAATTGCCTGTCGATTTGCAGGGGCGTCTGGGTCAATTGGAGTATACGTACGGTATGCTTCCAACAGACGCTCCAAAAAGGCAGAAGGGGATTCCTCAGGCCCTTGAAGGACCTCGCTTACCTTGCTCAGGTTGGTAGGCTTCCGTGCGGCCCCCCTCAGGCCGGCCAAGAGATGCTGACGGTAGTTGTGGAGAGCTTCTCTCCCACCCAAGGAATTTGCTTGCCACGGGGGACGGATGGACGGGAGCTGTGCCTCAATACGGGCCCGCTGCTGTTCATCAAGTGGGCCCTCTGATCCTCCCAACACCGACTTTATGGCCTGTCCTCGAATTCTCTCTCTCTCCTCAGAGGTAAAGAGGGCTTGGAGAAGTTGCTGGCAATCATCCCAGGTTGGGTCATGGGTATTAAAAACAGATTCTAGGAGGGAAATTAAAGCTTGGGGTTTTTCTGAAAAAGGGGGGTTTTGATGTTTCCAATTATACAAATCACTGGTAGAGAAAGGGATATAGACATAATGACCCTGTTCTACTTCCCTAAGAGGCAGAAGAGGAGCTGAATTAGTCCCCCCAGTGGGAGCCCTGCTGGGACCATAAGCAGCTCCTGTTCGCGTGTGGGAAGGGGAGGTTACAGAATCAGGAGATTCTTCCTCTTCAGGAAGGGGAGGAAAGAAAGGGTTTTGAGATCTAGGGCGGACTTTATCTGAGGAGGATGATGGCTTCGCATATGGTGGGGGTCTGAATTCAAGATCTAAGGGGTCAGGATCTTGTGAGAACACTGGCTTGAGGGTCTTTCTCCCTGGGGGCTCACTTGGGGTCATAACCAAGAGGCAAGAACTAGTTTTTAAAGAGCAACGCTGTAGCCAAGCCGGAGGTTCCTGACAAGCCTGAACCCAGATGTTTATATATGGAAACTGATCAGGATGGCTAGGATGTCCAGTTACTTTTTTCCATACCTCTCGGCAGAGGCTCAAATCAAAAGAGCCCTCCGTCGGCCATCCTACTTCAAAAGCCGGCCACTCCAATTGGCATAAGGAACGAAGTTTCCTACGAGAGAACTTAACTTTATATTCGTCCTCCTGCTCGGGGGAAAAAGCCAATTTAAAGTTAGTGAGAAAACAATCCAAGGGAGTATTTTTGGAGCCGGATCCTCCCATCTCTGCTTTTGATGATTAAAAAAGAAGTTAACACAAAACATACAACGAATAAGACAGACAGACGGGTGCCACAACAAAATTGAAACTAAAACCTTCCCTTGTTCCTCGTCAGGAACCTTGGGGTTAGGGGAGGCTTTCCGGCTCGTCAGCCACCTCACTCCTAACAACAAACGGTTGCAACCGGCCAAAAACTTACCTCCGGAGGTTTTAAGGTCTGTGCCTGAGTCTCCTGCTGGATCCCGCCACAGAGTCCTGGCTGAACCGGGGTTCCTTACCTGGGGATCTCGCTGGGGCCTCCAAAACGTAAGACTGAGGGCCTTACCAAACGCTCCGAGGAGCTAACTACAGCGACGATCACCCGGGAAGGAACACACCGGTCAAGTTGGAAAGTAAAACAGACCTTTATTAGTCTGGCCAGACGGCACTCCCAAAGCAAAGTAGCTGAGAGAGGCAACTGGCTCAGAGTCCGAGGCTGTTTTATAGGGGGTTAAGGGGGGGGGGTTACATGTAGATTTACGGGAAAGAAAGAAAAAAAAGAAAAGGAACAAGGGTTTAGCTTATTGTCACATGTTGATGGTCAGCATAGCCTCAGTGAGGACACTGTGACCATGATCAGCAGATTTAGTTACGGTCTCCGGACAAACAAGGGGTTGAATGATTTACTTAGGATATCTACTATTTTAAGACTAGCAAAAACATTTTAGCCATTAGACATAACACAGTTCAAGGGGATACATAAATTTTGAATCATACAATCCCACAGAGATACCTCAAAGAACTAGGACTGGAAATCCCATTTGACCCCGCTATTCCACTGCTGGGGATCTTCCCCAAAGAATTAAAAGAATCATACCACAGTGATATATGTGCACCCATGTTCATAGCAGCACAGCTTGTAATAGGTAAAATTTGGAAACAGCCCAAATGCCCATCAACTGGAGACTGGATAAAGAAAATGTGGGTTTTTTATAAAATGGAGTACTACTCAGCCATAAAAATGAGAAATTAGAGACATTTATAGCTAAGTGGATGCACATTGAGGCCATACTCTTAAGTGAAATAAATAGGACACAGATGTGTAAATACTGAATAGTTTCTCTGGTGTGAGAAACTGAAAGTGTAAAGACTGAATGTATAATAGGCAATGTGAAATAGGAAGAAAAGGGGCAAAGGGAAAGGAAGTGGGAGGGCTAGGGGAAAGGATAGAAGGGAATGGGATTAATATGAGAAAATGGAAAAACAGGAACAAAATCTTTGTAAATAGGGAGGAATGGAGGGGTTGAAGGGAGGGCTGGGCAAGGGTGAAAAATAAGAACCAAGAGAGACTATGTAAAGGTGCAAATTTCCAATGATGAATGTCATTATTTTGAATACCTAAAATGTACCAATTATTAGAATGAATAATCGATAATGTAAAATAGGAATAAAAGGTCCAAAGGGGTAGGGGTAGTGGGAGGGGCAGGGGAAAGGAAAGAAGGGAAAGGAAAAATGATGAGAAATGGAAATAAAGTCTTTGTAAATAGGGAAGGGTGGAGGGGGTGAAGAGAGGGCTAGGAATGGGGAAAAAATAAGAACCAAGATGCATTATATAAAAGTACAATTCCCAATGAGAAATGTAATTGTGTTGTATACCTATAATGTACCAATAAAAGAATTTAATACAAAAAAATGTTCTAACATTAAAAGCATGTGGGTTAAGCAAGCCTGGGGAAGTTTCATCACACTGATGATAAATTTATGCATAGATTTGGAAGGAGAAGAAGGAACTAGGCAAATGGACAACTAGGTAAAGTAAAACTTAAAACTAATTGCTTTTCCCAACATTGAAAATTATAACAAATATTGTAATGCTAGATATTTTAAAGCATAACTCTAAAATATAAATTGTTAGAAAATTAAATCACTCAAAATCATTTTATTAACATACAATTAGCATGCATTTTAAGAACTATTTATTTTATTGAAATACAGAATCATGTATCCATCTTTAATAAAACATGTTCACAAATACCTTTCTTCCATTATTCATGGGCTGCTTAACAGTGTAGATTTCACAGCAAATAAAGGAGATTTAGTCATTAGGCCAAGATTCATAAAGCTGGGTGAGCTGCTCAGAGTAGACCAAGCCTCCTGGTCCACACGCCATAATCTGAGACTGAAGTGTGTGAGGGCCTCTGTGGGGTGCTGCTAGGTTTGGACATGGTCCCCATGACTCTGGGTCCCAGTGTAGCAGTACTGAGAGCAGCTGGGGCCCTTGAAAACTTGGGCCCAGTGGGAGGCAGTCAGGTCATGAAGGCCCTGGCCTTGGGAGTGGATTAATAAAACTGTACCAGTCTCCCGGAGAAACCAGGTTAGTTATGTGGAAGTCAGATTAGGACTGGTGGGAGAATCAGGTCCAGTGGAGCCCAGTGAGCCTTGTGCCTGCTTCCTGACGTGACAGCATACAGCACATGGACCTCAGAAGAAGCCCAGCCAGTGCTGGAAACCTGCTCCTGGGCTCCTGGACCACGAGCCAAGATAAAACTTTTTCCTTCATAAACACCAGCCTAAGATGTCTCTTTATAGAAACAATGGACTAAGACAAATGCGTAAGAATAATTCTGCAAGAAGAGGAAGCAGCAGTTCCAAAAACCTTGACTCATGCTTATGCCTGCCGCACTGAAAGAAAAAGGTGATCCATGACCTGGGTAGAATTCAAGGGACAGATTGGGGCCCAGGCCATGCAGGGCTCCAGCTTTCACTGAGAATAAGAAAAACCACCAAGGACCTTTGACTACAGAAATAATGGCACTTATGCTTTTAAAATAAGGCATTCTGGTGTTCCCCAGGCGAGAAGGAAAAGACTGAGCTCTAAGCAGTCTTGCACGGCAGGTAAATGTTCCACCCTGGAAGGAGTGCTGCACTGTGTTCACATGGGAACAAGTGGGAGGATGGAACAAGTAGCCCAGTGTTCGGACTTGCCCAAGGAACAAAAGCTGATATCATGGGTTCAGGACAAGTTCACATTCTGCACAGCTGTTTGCCACAACGCATACAGAGCAGCATGTTATTACTTCTGTAGGTGCCTGACAAATGTGCATAACCTGAATCTAGCCATAGAAAACCATCATATTGCAGGGGCAGGGGTCAGTAGACAAGAAAATAAAACTTAGGGGCCTCCTTCGGGCGTCTAGCTAATCCTGACTAGGAGTTAAGAGCCAACTTTACTACAGAGATTCCCCTGGGAAGCAGGTCAAAGACAGGGGTAGAAAAAGGAAAAAGAAAACAAAAACAGATAAAGAAAGGCACCAAATGGCCTTGGGACTCACAAGAGATCAGAAAAAGAGCTGACAGCAGGACACAGAGAGAAGCCAGGGGCACAGACGATGAGCCCCCACCTCCAACAAAATAGAAAGAGGGACTGACTAACTGTGAGGCAGTGTATGCTCACACCTGTGCACTGACATGCATACTTATATACTGTACTCACTTTAGAGTCCCTTTGTTGTTGACTCCAGGGTCCTTACAGAGTACAATGGATGTCCACATGCCCCTTACTAACTCCAAGCTAACCAAGCTAACCCCCTTGCCAACCCACCACCCACCCCAAAGATAAGGCCTGAAAAGGTAGATGAAGGACAAGGAAGCAGGCAGCCAGAAAGAAGCTGCACACAGACCACAGCAAGGAATGACATGAATCCAGTTAGGCAAGTTCCAAGTGGACGGAAGGGTCCCTCACTCTACTTTAAAAGCAGCTGGGAACAAGGGCTCAGGTCCTCCATCTTTCCAGAGCCCCTAACCTGATTCTTTCTTAACAGGGTAGCTGTCTATCTTCACCTTTCTCCCTCCTCTTCCTCTTTTCAAATAGCGTCACCCTTTCATTAAACTCTGTCCCTCTAGTTTATTATTGGGCTGAGTTACCTGGACAGCAGAACAGCAGTGCAGGTCCCCAGATGCAACAATATGGGCCTAAACTGGGAAAAAAAAATCTATTAACTGCTTGATGTGTACTCATCAAAAATATCAAGGACACAAAAGATAAAGACATCTGAGAAGCTGTTTCAGCTTTTAAAACATTAGGGAGATATACAAATTGAAAAATTTACTTTTCATTTTTATGCTTATTGTAAAGAATATTATTGAACTTTAAAATTTGAGTGCTGGGTGTTTGGCTACCTGTAATCCCAGTATGGGGAGGCTGAGGCAGGAGGACTGCAGTGAGTTCAAGGCCTGAATGAGATACATAATGAATTCAAGGACAGCCTGATCTCCATAGTGAGACCCCATCTAACCCCCCAAAATAAATAAATACCATTAAATTTGAAAGAGATCTGTGCATTATGCTAGTGTTGCAGTAATGTTGATTTCTGAATATGATGATTCAGAGGTGTGCTGGGAAGCCCCGTGGTGGGGAAACCTCAGTTTGTAACTCATGGATCTCTGTGGTGTGAATTCTCCTGCAGTCCTTAATCTCAGGATACCCATGAAAATCCCTGAGTACAGCTGGGGAGAGACGTGCCCCTGGGTCTTGCAAAGCCATGGAATTAGTGTGCCACATCAACCACGCACATGCAAGGGCACTTGTGTGTGATCTGAGAATCACATTTTCAGTTCACACAAAAAGAAATTTATAATACATACTATTTACATATAATGCATAATATATTCATATGAATAAAAAATAACACATACCTAAGTGTAAATTCATATAACACTGAGAGAATAAAGCAAAGATGATAAAATGTCATACAGCATATAAGCATGGTTTTCGTGATCCGTTCAACATTTCTGTACATTTGAATCATTTCAAAACAAAAGCTAAGAAAAAATAGATAACACATAAAAGAGTAAAGAATATATGATAAAATATTTCTCTATTTTATATAAAGAAGATAAAAATGAAAATTCTGTTCACTAGATAAAATACAAAAAACTTTAAACAAATACTATCCCTAGTCGATATAATAACTTCTGAACAACATAAAATCAAATGAATTATTAGACATTTCACTCTAACAACTAAAGGAGATATTCCTGGTTTGAAATATTTTACTATTACTATATTCATCAAAATATTAAAAATGAAAAACCAGTCTATATGATATTCTTAAATTATGCACTAAATGCACAAATATAGATCAGATATCTGATAATACCAGAAACTCAGCAGTAGATAAAATTGACTGACTGTACTTTGTGCCTGAGTAGAGTTTTTGATTTACTGACACTCTGTAGATTAATGTGAGCCCACACTGACCAGTAAACGTGAAATAAAGCTCTGAAGAGAAGTTTAAAAATTGATTATCCTTATAATATTTTTGTGGAGCTTCAGAAGAATATAGAAAAATGAGATTAACGAATTTCTAAATTTTCTAAAGTACAGTGGACCCTCAAGTTATGACCAGCCTGACATAGGAACAACTTGGGTTAATTAGGTTAAGGGAGGATCTGTCTGCCTGTTGTTATATACAGCGTGTACCCAGGTAGACATCCAGATCTCAGCTGCATTGACTTAATAACAACTAACCCTCGGGAACCAATGGGGTTCATAAGTCAAGGGTCCACTGTAATAACATTTTAAAATAATCTAAAAAATGCAAATATCCCATGATGCATATTAATATTTCATTAGTGTAATTTTATATCCACATAAGTAAAGGAAAAGGTGATGATGAATTCTTTAGTGAGATAGATTTTCACAAGTTTTATTAACCATCAGCATTATGATCACCACCTCCTGAGTTATTTGTTTCACTTTAACCTGTTCCCTATTTTGTGAGCCTTTTGAGACCATGTGTACTAGGGATGAAGCAGATGAGAAGATGCAAGGAGTTCAATGGAAAATACTTTGCATGTTCAAATGTACAGACTTCACGTTACTTTCTCCTATGAATAAGAAAGAGCTTTAAACCCTGTTTTATATTTTTTTCTATTTGTTGTGCAGGAATTCCTTACTCTCCACTAGTTTTTCCTTCTATTATAGTAAGGTGCTGCAATCAGGATGTCTCTGTGTAGCACCTAGAAAATCACCCAGCTCTCATTTCCAGTAAAGTTCAACACCAGCAAGCGTCATGTTTTCTTTTATGTGATAACTTTTATTAAAAAGTCACCCTCATAATAAAACACAACTAGAGTTCTCTGAACAAAAGCATAATAGAGAATCAATTAACCATTTTTTCTGCCTTCAAATTTAGGGCTAGGAGTTCAAACACAAGACCTGCAACCAAATCTATGTCTAGGTTTTGCCCTGTAATTAGGAGCAAACCATTCACTCTCCCATTCCTTCATATAAAAGACCCACAGTTCATTGAAATGTGGAAGAATGGCTCTGGGACTGGACAGGTCCTTTCATCATCAAGGAGAGATTTAATTAAGATAAGCACAGTGCATTTTCTGCAAAATATAATTCAATTTCCTGACTAACAAATATTTTTAAAATTTTATTGACAAGTCTAAGTAAACCAGAACACCTATTTATGAAGTAGCTTAGTTATATTTGCTGTAAAATGTAACAATAGCAGGGTACCCTTTTCATTCAGTTGATAAAACAGATGAATCAGCTCAATACCTAAATTCTAACTCTGAAAACTTCACATTTCTAGCATCTCACCAACAACAGCAGTTGAAAATTTTCAAGGAAATACATAAAATATAACAAGTGAAATATTAATTGTTAAAATCCTTAGCAGACAAAAATGTTGTGAATATAACTAGAATAAAGGAAGAAGTTATCAAAGAAAAGTGACTTGGATTACAAATTACAAGTTTGTTTTCTAATTACAAGTGCTGTAAGTTTTACAGTGGTGGTACACCAAAAATACTAAAATGAAAAATAGGGTTTTCTTTTTATAACAAAAGAAAGTCCTCCTTTATCAGAGCATTTGATTCCTATGGTAACCTTCCCAATTGTACTAGTATGATTGTGTTATTGACAATAGTTCAAAAAGCATTTTGCAAATGGCACAGCTGTCAAAGCAGAAAGGTATAAGCCATTCTTGCATTCTTGGGCATTTTTGTTGAAAAGAGATTTGTAGTTTGATTCTAAAAATGGTATAGCTTAAGTATTTGTAGGGATATGCTCTCCAAGGCAATTCTTTTGGAACCAGTATCTGTGATTTTTAAAAATATTTTCTAAGGCTGTATTTTCCAACACATATTGCTAACTCTATTTAAACAACAAATATGTTTCAAAATTACTGAATATCAGCTTCTCTTTTAGAAAATTATACATGTCAGGTTCTTGAGGTAAGAAAACATTTCTATTTGAAGAGTATTTAGATAATGCTTTAGCATTTTCTTGAATATTGCTTAAAAATTCAAAACAAAAATAAGTCACAGAGGTTGAGAACAACCAGCCCAGGTAGCTTGTTCAGTGTGCAAAGAACGCTGTGACTAACCTCACTCCTTTTTGGAAGTTTGCCACAAGGAGAACACATGGCGAGTCAGAGCTGATGCTCTGTTGTGTAAGCTCTAAGTATTTCCTTAGTTCTTAAAATTTTCAGTCCTGCTTCTAACTCCACACCACGAAGAACCATATAATATGTTTTGTATTACAATTAACAAGGAGATAAGAATAAAAATGATGCACTATTTGAAGAAGGAAAAGAATTCAGGAGAAAATACAAAGTGAAGTTGACTCAGTGAGACTTATTGAGTCAAAATTATTAAAGTAAACAAAAGTTGTAATGAGCTTCCACTCAAGACAGAGTAACCAAGACCCTATTCATGAACCTGGCTGAAAAACCAAGAAGAAAATGTAACAACAAGAGCAAAATCTGACAAAATACATTAAGCAATGTTTCAAAACATTTAACAGAATGTAGGAAGGCCTGCACTCCGTGAGAAGGTAAATAACATAGGTGGGTGCTAAGTTTTTCGGCTCACCCCAGGGGAAAGTTTCCATGCAGCAGTGTGAGAAGCAGGGACCAGAGCAAAGCCAGGCATCTCCCAGAGTGAAAGTGCCAAGCTGGGGCCTCAGACAGGCCTGCCCTCCAGAGCTAGGGAAGAAGAAGAGGGCAGCTGAGGACAGCTGAGCCATCCCCCTTCCCCAGTGAGCCAGCACCACATAAGGGACCCTAAACACAAGAGGAGAAGCAGTCCCTGAAGCTCATGGATGCACCCAACTCAATGGCTATTCCCACAAACTAGAGTGCGGTAGCTTCATAATTCAGGAAAGAGAGGAAGGGTACTGAGAATCCAGCCCCCTAGGGGAAACATTGAGCTCTGGGACAAGCCTGCTTCTGACCTGCCAAACACAACTGAAGCGAGACTCTAAACTGCAGATTATGTCCTTACAATAACCAGACCACGTAAAGAACAGAAATGAAAAGTATTCATAGAAATACAAGTTGTCTGCACCCAACATGGTAAAGTCCATGGTTTTTGGCATCTAATTTAAAATTACCAAGTTTTCAAAAGAGAGGGAAGAAAATACTATCAAAATTAATGACAAATAAAAACAAATCAAATCATATCAGAAATGATACATATGTCTGATAGATTTATTTATTTATTTTATTTATTTATTTAGGTACCAGGGATTGAACTCGGGACCTTGCACTTATGAGACAGGTGGCGGCACCACTGAGCTAAATCCCAGGCCCCTGATAGATTTATTATACATAATTGTAATGTACTTCAACTAAATTGCACTTCTAGAGATAAAAAACTATAATGTTTAAAATGAAAAAACACTAAATATAATAACCCTATAGAACTAAGAATATTATAGCCAGAGGATATTGCTGATAACACAAAATGAAAACCCTCAAAAATGAAACAGGGAGAAAAGACAAAAAAAAATGAAAGAAAAAAAAGACAAAACATTGAATAGAGTATCAGTGTATTGAGAAGCAACTTTCAGAGACTTAAGGTATGCATAACTGGAGTATTAGAAGTGAAAGAGAAAGAAAAGGGACACAAAAGTATATAAAGAATTAATGGAGCAGGAGGTTTAACTCAGCTGTGCTGCTGCTTCACAAGTGCAAGGTCCTGAGTTCAATCCCTTGTACCAAAAAAAAATTAATGGCCAAAATTTTAAAAATTTGAGAAAAGCTGAACTGAAGAGGTGGGAAGTCTTCTCTGCCACTGAGGGCACCATGCCAAACCACCCACACCCAGCTTGCAGCTTCCTGGGACATGCTCTTAGCAGTGGGGCCTGTGATCTCAGGCCTCCAACTTTGGCCTTCTGGACACCTTGTGAGGAAAGAGTCCACTTGCTGAACAACACCAGCACCAGATGGGCTGACCAACTCTTCTCCCCATATAGGGGAGCCTCTGCATGGACTTGAGGGGCAGAGCACTTCCTATCCAACCCCTGGGCTCACTGTCTTGTGGGGATCACTGAACCAGATGTGGCACTGCTGACATACAAGGCTAACAAGTGCAAATTATTTTAAAATATTTCAATAAAACTGCCTGACTGGCTCTGGGCTGCCCCCCAAAAAAAAAATTTGAGAAAAGCAGAAAATGTGTAAATCTGAGATACTTCTCAAATTTTGAACCCTCAAAATTAAGAAAACTATATGAAGGCAAATCACAGTCAAATTATTTAAATTAGTAATAGAGTGAAATTATAGAGGCAGAGAAAAAAGACATTACATAGAGGAGCAAAGATAGTAGATATGCTGTAGATTTCAACAATAAAAGCTTAAGAAGTGGGACAATATTTTAAAGCATAAAAAATACTAATAAGAAGAATAATAATAACAATAATAATTCTGCCAACCTAGGTTCTTTATACAAAAATACATTCACTTTCTGTTTCAAAATAGAAGGTGAAATGACTATAAAAAGAGATGGAAAGAGGGCCGGGAATTTAGCTCAGTGGTTCCAGCACCTGCCTCGAAAGCTCAAGGTCGTGTGTTCGATCCCTGTTACCAAAAAAAAAAAAAAAAGCGAGAAAAGAGATGGAAAGATTTTTTTTAAGTCATGTTAAAAATTAAAGATTATCATCTATAGACCTGAAAAAAAGTAATATCAAAACACCTTCAAACCGAAGGAAAATAATATGATAGGAAAATAATATGATAGGAATATAGATCTCCAGAAAGGTATGAAGAAAGTGGGAATAGTAATTATGTGCATAAATTTCATCAAGAGATAATCAAGTGTTTAAAGCAACAACAATAAAGAATTTATTGTTTCATGACATTTCAAAAATATCTGACATTAATGTAAAGCCCAGAAAGAGAAAATGAAAGTAAACTATTATAAGATTCTTTAACCATACACAAGTGGTATACTATTACTTTGAAATAAACAGAAATAAACCAGAGATTTTAAAACAACAATCAACCGTTAAACTGAACAAACCAATGCAATATGAGTCAAAAAAATAAAAAGAAATCATAAAATACTATCCAATTAATAAAAACATAGCAAAAGAAGGAACAAATAAAGAAAAGATAGAACTGAAGGAAACAAGAGTAATATGGTATAATAATTCTCAAAGAGACCCTCAAACCACAATAAATATGAATGCTTAAACATCTCAATAAAAAGACAAAGATTGTCAGACTGGATAAACAAACAATATGCAACTAGGTGAGGCTTATAAGAAATCTACTTGATCCAGGCATTGTAGTTTATGCACTGGAGGCTGAGGAAGGAGGATTGCAAGTTTGAGGCTAGGTTGGGCAGTGGAGTATAGATATTGGTGTAAGACCGAGGGCCTTACCAAACGCTCCGAGGAGCTGACTGCAGTGAAGAACACCCAGGCGGGAACACACCGGACAAGTTGGAAAGTAAAACAGACCTTTATTAGTCTGGCCAGATGGCACTCCCAAAGCAAAGTAGCTTAGAGAGGCAACTGGCTCAGAGTCTGAGGCTGTTTTTATAGTGGGTCGCAGGTGAAGTTGGCAAGCAGAAATACAAAAGCGGAGGAGAGAGATAAAACAGACCTTTTACAGATTGTCCTTAAGATAACATATTCAGATGTGGAGTTGGGCAAGCATGACGGAACACTACACACACAACAGACCTTCCTGGCACAACAACAAGCACATGCCTGGAACTTGATGTCTACCTGGTGATCCATAACAGAAGCAGACAAGTTGGGGCCCTATTACAAAATGGAGTAACTGTTGTTCAGTCTCACATTCCCCACTGATTTTTCCCGTAGCTGTGTAATCTTATACAGCATTATCTTTGTATTTTTGTCTCCATCTTTGCTCTTTCTCATCTAGCTCACTTAAAGGATGATATTTGGCCTGTTGATTCAAAATCAGTAGGTGAACAGATCCTATCCGGGCCTTTACATAGGTCATAAGCTTATTAATAATGCATGGGTCAAAAGTCAAAGCTAGTAACAAGATTAACAGGGGTCCAGCAAGGGCAGAAACAAGGGTAGTCATCCAGGGAGACCAGTTAAACATTGACTGGAATCATCCCTCCTGTTTTATCAATCTATTATAATTTTCTTGTAGATGTTTATTTACCATGGCTAGAGTTTCTCTTATTATTCCAGATTTGTTAGCATAATAGCAACATTGCTCTCCTAGGGCTGCACATAGCCCTCCCTCTTTCATAAACTCAAGGTCAAGCCCTCGCCGGTTTTGAAGCACCATCTCAGCCAGAGAATCAACTTGTTTTTCCAAATGAGACACTGACTCAGTAAGCAGGCCTAAGTCTATTGTTACCTGTTGGGCAAGGGTCTTGAAATTAGAGTCTTGCAGTCCTATTGTGGTCATGCCCAGAGCTGCTGATCCCGCAATGCCTGCTGCAGTTAACACAGGAATCAATGCTGGGTGGTGCTTCTCTCGGGTGTGTGCTCTCTTACCTAGGTATTCCCAACCCTGGTCTCCTCCATATATAGTGACTTGGGGTAAAATGTGGACCATTACACATACCTCAAGTTCCTGATTGAGGACTGTCATGGATAAACAGGGAGTTATACCATTTGTACATGCCCACCATGCATTGTTTCCAGCTTTCAAATATTTTTCATTACTGATGGTATCTGATAAGAACATATACTGTCCAGATAAGATGAAGTAACACTTGGATTTTTAACACATAACCCTTTTTTTTTATATCCCCAATTGACAACCTCAGTTGTTTTCAATCACACTCATTCTGGTCAGCTTCTGAGAAGGTGCCATTTACTGTCAACCTTACATAATGCAGGGGTTGTGGACTCAAACACAGCCAACACCCTTGAGTAAGATTAGAGCTAGGCTCATTTAACAGGGTGTACATGGCATCCAGGGTTTTTAGGTATGGTTGGATCGGAGATTCAGGAGCAACTAATGACATGTTATAGGTTCCTTTTGCCTTTTCTTTTTCTTGGGGGCTGGAGACCCTATAGATGTCCTATGGGGCAGGCATAAATATCTATGTCTTGGAGGTTTTATTCATCTGTTCCACACCTCCCTCCATGGCCCCCTTTACCCATCTTTCCAGATGAAACTTTATCCTTTGATCCAGCCCCTCCACCACTAATGATTGGAAGCCCCAGAGAACACAGGTCTATAATATTTATATATTATACTTGTGGTATAAAGAAAATAAAATGCAATACTGTGAGCATTATAGTAAAAAAATAACCAACTATGCTTTCTGGTTTTAAATTTATTTTTAAGTTAGAAAGAGCTTAAATACTCATTAGTTCCAGGTAAAATTTCAGTTAATCATTAATAATATGTTTAAATTCATATTTTAATCAGATCTTTATTACAAAGAAAAATGAGACACAAAAACAACTGTCAGCCGGGCATGGTGATTCACATCTGTAATCCCAGCTCTTGAGAGGTGAAGGCAGGAGGATCTCAAGTTCAAAGCCAGCCTAGGCTATATAGCAAGACCTTGTCTCAACAAACAAAAACAAAAAGTATGAAAAAATGCTTTTAGTGGCCCATTGTTAGCTCCTTATAAGAATTTGATCTTTTTCTTACTAATTTCAAAGGGAAAACTGTCAATGTAAATTTTCAGTAAAATGTGTTAGTATCTGATGATCAGATAAGTAATTATTCCATTAGACCATGCCTCATTTATGGTTAGACTCATAAAATTATACGAAATTAATGTACTATGCTTATTTCATAAAAGCCCACTGACTGTGGACAGACAACATGTTTTCAAGGTACTGCAGGTGAGCAGATTCTAGTTGAGGTGGAATGGTGAAGTGAATATATTCATCTTTCATGGTCCATGACTCCTCAACTGCAAGACCCAATGTGCATATCATAATCTGGAGTGACTCAGGGGCAATGAACTCAACCTCTCTTATCTAGCAATTTACCTGAAGTTGTTTAACTTCTCAATGTTGATTTGAACTTCATTCTCTCTAGAAATTCGAAAGCTGGCAATTTTTCCTGAGTATACCATGAAAAAGCTGTTATGGCTTGGACCTAGTCTGAAACCCAGAGTTTGTATGCTGGAAGCCAGGTCCAAGGTAGCAGTGTCAAGGGATGGAATCTCTAACAAGTAGGGCTGAGGGACGTTAATGAGGCCTGTGGTTCCACTTGCATGGATGGATGAAGTGAGTAGGGAGCAGTCCCCTCAAGAACAAGTTGTTATGAAGAGTGAGTGTGGCCTCCTGGGCCTCTTACTTCTGGCTTAAATGTGCTCCTTCTGCACTTAGCTGATCCTCTTCCTGCTTCCCCATCATACCACGACACAGCCAGGCAGTCCCCACTAGGAACCGTGCTATTTGAACTCTCCAACCATCCCAGTGAGCTACATAGACCTTTCATTTTATAAGTTACTCAGCTGCAGACATTCTATTGTAAAAGCACAAAATGGACTAAGACAAAAGAGACTGAGACAAAACTGGGTATGCAGTTGGAGATTTATGTGGAAGAACTCACCCAGCCTCCTGAATACAGGGCAGCAGACCCCAGACATTTTAGCATCCGGGACTGGTTTCATGGAAGAAAACTTTACTTTCTTTTTTTTTTTACCAAGGTAATAAATGTTTATAATTTCTTCAGATTTACATAATACCTTGTGAACTCCAAAAAAACAAAATACATTTACAGTAGTATTGTTGGTCACCAAAGTGGGGAGGGGAAGCTAAGTTGTGAGAATGCACAGATGTTCTCATTAAGGCAGTACTGACCCAAACAGCCATATTATCTGTCCCCCTCAGAATGCCTCGCAATGCGAATGCTCACTGGGAAACATTACAGCATACAATATTTCCTAAATTCCCACACGTTCTTCATTTTCTGATTCATCTGGTGAACTGAGAGTAGGAAGTTGGTCATAGACAATGTGCCCTCCTTCCCTTGTCTGACCAAAACTTGAAGCAATCACATCCAGTGTGAGGCTAGTGGTAGCCTTTGCTTCTTCTTCTGAAGTTGCCAAGTGAGAATTGACCTCAACAAGATACAGTGCTCACAGTAACCCTGTATTGTGTATTTCTTCAGTAATATACACGCCTTTTCAATAGGTCAGTCCCCCTACCACAGGGGTTCCTGTGGCAGGAGCCAGCGTAGGGTCAAATGCATCAATATCAAAACTCAGGTGGATTGGCCTTTGTCTTTTGCCAATCAGCAGGTCAAATGTCTGTTCCATCACCTTCTTGATACCAAGTTGATCAATATCTCTCATGGATAAATACTGAATATCATAGTTCCTTAAAATAAAGTGTTCCAGAGGGTCCACATCTCTTAGGCCAATATACACAATACTTGGGGTAGAGATACAAGGTTTGACCGAGGAAAAGCCTAGGAGTGATGGTATCTTGTCCTGTAGTTCTCTGAGGAGAAATGCAACTAGCTGTCCATGGAGATTTCCTGTTGGAGTGGTGAGGGGTGTATTGATGTCAGCATGGGCATCAACCCAAATGACACAAAGGTCCAGGCAGTGCTGGGCGTGGCCACTAACAGTACCAATTGGAAGGCTGTGGTCTCCTCCCACAGTGACACAGCTATAGCCATCTGACACTGCTCTACTAATCACCTCAGTCAGTTCCTGGTTAGCAAGGCCCACTGAGCATGGATTCATTACCAGGTTGTTGAAGGGATCATCTTTGGCTACAGGAGTAAAACTCAAATCTCTGAAGTCTTTTAGGCTGCAGCCAATCTGGAAAGCCTTTTCATCAAGCCAGCTTCTCTTACGGCAGTTGAATCATACTCCACTCCTTTTTTTCTCTGCCACAACATCAGCCCTGCCATCTATTTGTTCCACAGACATTTTTTCAAATCCTTGCATGGAAATAAGGAGAAACAAACTCCATCACTAGATCTAAATCAAACTTTCCAGCCCCAGGAGCCCCTGGCTGTGAGTTGGACCAGCGAGGGGCTGAGCTAGGTTAGGAGCTGGTGGCCAGGCATGTGTGTGGCTGGCTGGGGCCAGAACCCTCCACAGCTGCAGGTTTCTTTCACCGCAGAGAGAACAAAGTCCAAAGACAACTTTTCCATGGAACAGGGTGGTGCTGTGAGTGGGCATTAAGGATGTTGGAACCACTCATGTGCAGTTCCCAGTAGGGTTTGTGTTCCCATGAGAATCTCACAGGAGGTAGAGCTCAGGCAGGAGTAAGAGCTGAGGGAGTGGCTGTAAATGCAGGTGGAGCTCTGTCACCCCTGCCCTGTGGCCTGGTGAGTAACAAAGAAGACCTATGCATGCTTGGAGATTGAGGACTCATGGTTTAGGGTTTGGACTGTGTACTCATTATATGAATGTTTCAGTGCCAATAAAAGAAACAGTACAGCAATTATAAATGAAACAATAAAATATAAAATTAGTTTCATTCTTTTATGTTAAGAAAAGGCCTGAGTGAATGCAGAATAACTCTAATACAGAGTAGAACACATATCAACAGGTGTTACATGAAGTAAATGATGCTTTAGGGTAAACTTGAGGTGTATATTTATATAGAATTTTAAAGCTAATATAAATCATAATTACCATGCTCAAAAACTCTGGATAGTCCACAAAGTTGAGAGAAAGCTCTTTTGCACATTATGGCAGCAGTAAAGAAAATATATTGAAAGAGCCAGTTAAAAGGTATTACTGGTCTACTGTATATAACAATATGGCCACAGTAGAAATTTCAGAAGCTGGGAAGAAAGAATGACATTCTGAATAGGAGAAGTTGTGGAGTGTCTGTGCTCCAGGCTGGGAAGAATGGTGGTCAGGGAATTGTATTCTTTGGAATGAACCAAGCTCAAAATGATGTAGACCAAAAGGCAAGTCTTGTTCTTAGCAACAAATGTTAAAACTTCCATTAGACATAGAGTGCTTAAGCCATAATCACCAAACCACTGTAAGAAACTCTAAGAAATTCTGTCCATAATGCACAACAAGGACTCTCAGGGTAGATCACTGAAAAATGAGATGAAAATAACCAAAAGTTTTAAAACCACTGAACAGGAAATACTAAGAAGAGAAAAACAATACGACTAGCACAATTTAACCATGACTACCAAATAACACTCATGCAAATTCAAATTGCCAATGCACAACAAAAATACTACAGTAATGAAAATATTTAATGCTATTATATTACTAAAGCCTGTAAGCCAATCATAAATTTATTTAATGTATAATTAATTAGATAACAATGGTTTGGCAATAATTTTAAAATGTCTATGTTTATGTTGCTCATATATGTATATCTGTATATATGAATTCATAGCATTATTCTTAAAAGATACTATTGCACAACTGTTATAATACTTAAACTAAAAAGTGGTGGCAATATCACATTTACTGATAGCATATTACACACATATACTTGTGACCATTAATTGTTATATATCACACTGACTTGAGTAAGAACTGCCTAGCAGGAAAAATATTAGTGACCTGGATACAGCAATATGGAATATGGAAACTGAGACTCAGAAATAAGATTACTCCCAAAGAAGCAGGTAAGGAGGAGGAAGAGGGGAAAAAGAAGAGGGAGGAAAGAATGAGGGTGGGCTGGTAGGGGAGAGGAACAAGAATAAGAACAAACTGAATAGGAATAAGAAAAATAAGAATAAGAAAATGAACAAAAAGAAAAAAAGATGGAGACAAAATGGGAGGGAAGAAATCAAGAACCAGGGACACAATATAAAAATCTTATGACAAGATAAAGAACAGGTCAAGAACAAATATTTCAAAAAAATGTGGTGAAATTTTCAAATGTGATGATATTACAAAATTACAGATCAAAAAAAATATTCAGTGAAATCTTAGAGGAATAGACACATTGAACCACATTAGGGCACCAGAGATTGGTACAAGTTAAAGGTAGATAGACAGAGACTATAAACCTTTGAGAAACAATTAAAATTATAAAATTAAAATGCATACCTAGTAAGCCAATTGTTGGCATAATACAGAATTGCTAAAATTGTCAAATAAAAAGAGGATTGGAGGACAAAAGGAACAAAAAGGAGTTCGTACTAGTAAAATATACACAAAAGTGGGGTAGATTTAAACTCAAACCATAAATAAAAATTCTAATGGAGAGAAATGATTTAAATATCCCAATTAGGCAGAAATTATTAAACGAAAATAAGTGTGATACAAAATTTTATGATGTCAACAAGAAAATCAGCCTAAAAGTTTTTTAATATAAAGAGATGAAATAAGAGGAAAATATTGGTCAAAGATACATCATACATTTGTAAGTAATCATAATAGTGAAGTGAGTATATTAATATCATACAACATAGGTTTCAAGACAAAGAATTCCATTAAGTATAAAGAAAAATAATCAATCACCATTAAGACAGACCAATACTAAATGTTTAATATTCAATAACCAATATATAAAAACAAAACAAAAAGTTGCTAGGCCTTAAAGAAAACTAGACAATGACATTCCTCTGTCATTAAAGGACAGAAAAATCTTAAAAAGTCAGAGACTAATGCAACTCCTTCAACCAAAGTGATCTATATAATTGAGGTAAATTTTTCAAAATGAATTGTATTTATTAATGGACAAATGGAAAATAAAATTTTTAAAGTGAAATTTTTAATATAATCTGAAAATATAAAATACTTAAAGTGTGTGCAAGATACTAAAAATTGCAAATTGTTGCTGAAAATAATGAAAACCTAAATTAATGAGAATGTATACCAAGTTTCAGGGCATATACTGAAACTCAATATTAAGATAACATTTAATACATGCTTACATATTTCAGTGCTATGTTCATAACATGTAGCAACTGACTATTCTAAAATTAATAGGAAAAGCCAGTGGAGTTATACTAGATAAAATAATTTTAAAAGGGAAAAACAAAGTTACTTTACTGATACTTGATTTAAGAAATCCAGGAAATCTAGAAGTTGGCCAGCACATATTTAAAATGGAGACATGAAGAAAGCCTTATCTTTTAAAAATATGAAACGAATAGATATTCATTCAGAAAAATGTTGACTCTTACAACATAAAGAAAAAATTCAAAATAATTGATGACTAAAGTAAACAGCTAAATTTTTACAATTTTCAGAAAAGTGAAAATCTACAACTCAGAAACTGAATAGGTGAGCACATTATGTCAATACCTATATAATGGAACACAACTCAGCAAGAGAAAGATAATTTCTGATATATACATTAAAATGTTTCATATCGTTACCATGTGATCCAAATATGCCACTGTGACTATATCCCCAAAGGGTTAAAATCAGCTTACTGTAATGAAACTATCATACATATGTTTATAGCAATGTGATTCACCATAGTTACGCCGTAGGAACAGCCTAGGTGCCAATCAACAGATGAATGGATAAAGAAAATGTGATAAACAATGGATTATTGCCCAACCATAAAGAAGAATGAAATCACTTCATTTGTAGGAAAATGGATAGATATAGAAATTCTGGTGATAAACAAAACTCAGAAAGTGAAATATTCTGTGTCTTCTCTTATCCGTAAAATCACATTGATAAAAATGGTCTAAATCCAAGCTATTCAAGGTCACAGTCCCCATGTAGCTGTGGAAGGCTTGAAATATGGTTCATTTAAATTATGATGTTTCATAAATATAAAATATGTAGTGTAAGAAAATGAGTGTAAAATGTCTCAAGAATTTTATATTTATTATATTGAAATAATAGTTTGGACATATTGGATTAAATAAATATAACAATAAAATTAATCTTAACTATTTCTTTTACTGGTTATGATAATATACTAAATTTTTAATTAGTATGTCTCTCAGTGACTCAGATATTATTTGTATTGTACTACATTATGTTAGATTACTCATGGTTGGTAGTTAAGATGGCCCCAAAGATGACCATGCTTAATTCCTGGAACATGGAATTATGTCATGTAACAGGCAAGAGAGATTTAGAATTATTATTAGTGTGTACACTCTAAGATGGGAGATTCCCCTAGATTATGCTGGAAGCTGTATCCAATCATGTAAGTCTTTAAAAACAAGTTACTGCTTCCAGCTAGAGTGATGAGATGCAGCTGGATGGGAAGTTGGGGTTGGAACATTCACTACCAGCCTCTGATAAAGCCTGTCCTGATAGTGCCGGGGAGGCCAGGGATGGTATAACCAGTGTTCCTGCCTCTTAGATGGCGGTGGTATCACCAGAAGCTAGAGAGCATCCAGAACATCCACTTCACTCACACACACAAAACCCTGCCATTCCTCTCTATCTGTGGGGTTCAGCAGGGAATCCACTTCTCATCCACATGGCAGAAAAAGGTGACATTCCTCCCTATGCCTCAGCTGGAATAGTTTCTCAGGGACCCAAATACGTGGAATATTTAAAGAAGAACCATGATCTTACAATGCTATACTCAAAATATATAGATTTAAGTAAAAATCCTTTACTATACCAAGAAACAAGTATTTTATGCGAATGAAAACAGATAATCAAATGTCTAAGTGTTAGGTATATCACGAAAACTTTTAAACAGCTATGATAAAAACACTAAGTGAGAAATTATGAACATATACAACACAAATTGAAAAATAAAGTCTTAGAAATGTAATGAAAAAGTCAAGAAAGAAATGCAATATATAAAGACCCAAATGGAAACTAAAATTGAAAACCACATAATAAGCAAAGGAAATAATTCTCAAAGAATGGGTTCAATAATATCAAGGGAAGTTCAGAAGAAAAAAATGAGTGAACTTGAAGATAAAATGAAAAAATAATAGATCTGCCTAACCTGAACAACAGAGGAAATGAAAAAACTGACAGAGGCTCAAGGATTTCTGGAGTGATGACAAAGCATCTAATACTCATTTCATTGGAGTCCCAGAAAGAAAGAAGAAAGAGTGAGGCCAAATTTGTGTTTAAATTATCTTAAATTGACAAAAGACATAAACCTATAGGATCCAGAGGCTGAGGAAGCCCCAACAAGATTAAACCTAAAGAAATCTAAGCCAAAACACTTCATATTCAAGCTACAACCCTGAGAACTCATGACAAACAAAAAAAGACTTGACACTAGGCAGAAACACCACTGGGGAAATGGTTCAAGTCTTCATGAATTTCTCATTAAAGCCATATGGGCCAGAAGGAAGTAGTACATTTTTCAAGTGCCGAAATAAAATGCTTGTCAACTTGAAATTCTATACTGTACCCAGCAAAAAGTTTTTCAGGAATGAAGGAGAAATAAAGACATTCTCAAGTGAAAGAAAGAAAACTAAAAGAATTCATCACCAGCAAACCAAAACTAAAAGATCCAAAGTTAATGATTTACATCAGGAAGGAAAAGGCAAGTGTCAGGATATCAAGAAGGAAGATCAAGTGAAAACATGAGCAAATATTTTATTCTCCTCTTGAGCTTCCTAAATTATGTTTGAAGATTGAATCAACCTGGTAGCATTTGAATTTAAATCTCCCAACAGCCCACGCATTCAGCTTGGTCCTCTGCATGGCAATGTCAGGCTATGGTTGGCTGGACCCACTGGGAGGCCTTCAAGGCTGTGTGACTGTGGCCTTGAATGGGACAGCGTGACCCTAGCCCCTCAGCACTGTCTGATTTTTGGTTATGTGGCAAATGGTTTTTGCTCCACCACACCCTCCCACCCTGATGTGCTGCCTGAGCCCAAGCACCAAGGCCAAGTGAGCCGAAATGAACCTTTTCTCTTTATACAGTGATTATCCCAGGCATTTGTTATATTGAGGAAAGCCAACTGACATACAACCAACCAACCGAGTGCATACTAATTGAGGACATAAGTGTGAAAAAGTAAACATTAGAGTAACTAAGAGAAAACACAAAATGGCAAAACAAGTACAGACCTTCCTCATTTAATGACCCAGTTCCATTCCAGAGACTACGTTGTTAAATGAATTGGTCACTATATGAGGAGTTTTATACAGTTTTGTATACTATAGTATATTGTATATAGTATAGTATAGTATATTGTATTATATCACAATATTCAGAACAAAGAAATGGTCAAAGGAAACTCCAGCTTGATGACTTTGCTTTTATTCGCATAACTCTCATATGCAGTGGTATAATGTATAATAACACATAACTACAGTACTGTACTGTACAGTACAATCAGCAACAATTAGAGTGCTGTATAAAGGTGTGCTGTATAAAAAAAGACCTCAAGGCTGCACAAACAACATGTACAGAACTGCACAAAGAAAAGGGCAGTTCATAAGTCCAAACAGCGCACCTTGGTTGTAAGTCCGAATAGTCTTTAAGGTCATTAAAAGAGGACTATCTGTATTGTTTACCAAAGAAAGGCCTAAAAAGCAACTACATAGAGGAAAACATAATAAATTTGTGAATATTTAAATCTTTTCATCAACATAACAAAAACTAAAAGCTAACCTACTCATTTTATATAACTACTTAAAATATTTAAGCAACAAAGCAATAATACTTAGACGTCATAAAGGCCTGTTATACACCAATTTCTTTTGGTACTGGGGATCGAACTCAGGACTCTGCACTTGTGAGGCAGGCATGGTGCCACTGAGCTGAATCCCTGGCCCCACCAATATTTTAAACACTGAGTAATTATATTAAAATGACAGTGGATAGATACAGGCAATGCCTGAAAGTTGAATGAAAATCAACAATAAAATATCTCAATCTAACAAACTATCACCAAAATTAAAACTAAAATATCATCGAAACTTTTTTCTCTTAAGACAGGGAATACCTAAAGAGCCTTACAGTACCAGTTATTGGTGATATAAAGGTACAGTAAAACCCTCATGCACTTCTGGTGTGAATGTAAACTAGTACATCAGGGAAAGCATTCCCAGTGCCTCAGCCTGAAGCTGTTCACAATCCATGATACAGCATCTGGGTCCTCAGAAGGTGAAGGAACCCTTACCTATTGGGGAGCTTGTACACTGTGCCCAAAAAATATAACTCTAAGAAAATTTATTGTGATATAAACTATAATTCTGAAGATAAAAATAAATCTGGTATTTACTAACAAAACTACTCTTAATAGGGAAATGGATTAGTGACCTGCCTTCCCTGGAGTGTCCTGCTAAATTCATTTTTATTACTAAGGGATCAAAAAGTCAAGTCTCAGATAGAGAAGATTAAACAGAATACACAGTGCTGTTTTTTCTACTCTATGCAGGCAGTTTACTGGCTATATCAGTACTAGATTTCTTGGTCACAATCAAATGTGCTACACTCTGTGATATCTGTTCCCTTTTGTTCACCCAAGACTTCATCGAGTAAACTGTTCCTATTAATGTGTTTCTTCTCAGAGGCAATGTAGTCCACCTGAATTTCATAGCGATACTGATGTAGGACTCCCAGATATAATGCCAGGGAAAGTAGGGTGGATAGAGGGAAAGGGTGATAATATGGTTGGAAGATATTACCAGAGTATCCTTCAGAAGGACACATTCAGAATCTGAATTTATATCTTGCTTGCCTACAGCAAACAGTTGATGTGGGAGTCTTTCTGATGCCTCATATTCTTTCTTTCCTACAGAGACTAGGACTCCATGTCAGGACTATGGGGTCCAAATATTCTATACATTCTTCTTCTGACATACTTTGTGGCAGATTATCTATCTATCTTATACTCATTAATTTATGTATTCTCTGTTCAGGAGTACCTACACTCAAATTGTTCATTTATTAATTTAAAATTAATGACAATTCTTCACACTTTCCCGCTGTGTTAACTGAATTTTCAAACATATTTGCAATCAAGACAAGATTAAGAAACGTGTTCCATCTTAATTTACTTTCCAATGAGAAAAAATAATGCTTCTATCTCTTTGACATTCTCTAAGTCCCTACCTATGTTAGAAATACCAAATCTAAAAGTGATATTTTTCTTTGCTTAATCTTTTACTTTAAGAGATAACAACTTTCTGTATAGCAGCCCCCAGTGTTATGATACAATTTAAATTTAGAAACAGATGATCATTATTTCACTGTAAGGCATTTTTCAGATTTATAGAGTCATAAACCTGGTGGCATTTTAGGGACATTCACAATGGAGAGCAATATAGAACATCAGGATAATTGTAACAAATAGAAATGTTATCTTGTCTCACATTTGTTTTATGTTTTAACAGTTTTAAGTGTTTATTTTCCTCTCAGTGAATTCACCAAAAGACAGCATTAACAGGAATATTTTGTATCTAAATACTAAATAGCCTTTGATGATTACAGGAGTTCAAAAATCTTGAACTAAGTAACTTTCAGTCTAAAAGTAAAATAGCAATTTTATCCTACTTTGGAGGACTATTGAAGTCCTACCTTGGGTTAGTTAAATTTATTTGATTAAAAAAGAGAAGTAGTGATACGTTTCACATTCAAGCATCTTTCTGCTCTTCCTGGCTTAAATATTGATTCCTAAATTCAATAAGTAATCTCTCAACTGATTGCCATTGATTACTGTGGGTAAATTAGTGTATATGTATACACTTAGAGGAAAATACATCTCAAGAATGATGAATCAGTGACATAACTTCGAAAAACAAAAGATTCCTGTTGTTCCTATTTTATCACTGTCATTATTACTTAAAGCTAAAAAATATTTTCACTCTGGCCAACATTTTTGTATTTAAATTCTGTCGATATATGGATGCATGCCAGTCCTCTCTTCATTTGAAAAGTAGTCAGCTTTCCATTATTCATGTGAATGAAAAGAAGTGTGCATAATTCAATAGCAAATTGGTAAAATTTCTCCTGCAGTAAGATTATATTATATAATAACTTGTAGAGCAGATTTTCTTTTCTAACTCTTTTGGTTAAGCTAAAATGAATGGATTATTTTATTCCCCAGGGACACCCATGCATACTAGAATAAAAAAACATTTTTTTAAGAAAACAAGAGCGCTGCAAAGGTATGCTGGAAAGTAATACTCAAGCGCTGCTTAAAGGTTGTCCTCCAAGAAGTGATGTGGACCCAGCTTGTCTTCTGATGATCATTCGAATAAATATTCATTTTCAAAAAAATTCTCAAATGCTTTTATAAACAACTCTATGCTGGTTCTCTGGGATACAAAAAGAGAAACAAGTCTTAACTGAGTGTGGCCTACATAAGGAGCTGAGATACCCTCCATTATACAGTTCTCTCTGCTGTGCCCCTGCCTCCAGCATTCATGTGAACTCCTTCCCTTAAATCCCTCCGTGGACTTGTGCCTCCTGTGTGAGTCCAGAATTGCACCTGTATCAGTCTTCTTATTTGATGTTTATTCCCATGTCCCACCCCATAAGATGCAGTGGGTGGCTCTGTTCACTTAGACACCCTGAGAGGTCTCAGGGTGAACATCTATTTACACAAAGGTCAACATTTGCCTTGCCTATTCCAGACCAAGGTTCTAAATATCGGTGAGCTTTTCCTCTGTCCTCTTTTGAACTGATTTCTTTAAACAAACTCATCACTCCTGTGGCTCAAATGAACAATTTATGCCAGTGATGCTCAATCTCCAGGTCAGGTTTTTTACTTGAGCTTCTGACTCGTGTATTCAAATGCCCACAGGAACACTTCCTTTTTACATTTCCTAATCACCCGAGAACTCAGTGCACTAAAACTGAACTCCCTATTTTCTTTCATCTGTCCTTTATTTTACTCTTCAGTTAATTTACATTGTGTGTTTCTCGTGTAAGAGAAGCCATGTGCTCTTTAACTTTGGTGCCTGACTTATCTCAGCTAGCATTAGGGTCTCAAGCTCCATCCAGTTTTGCCAATGACCTGATTTCATTCACCTTCATGGCTGAATAAGGTTCTGTTTTGTGGATGCCACGTTTTCTTGATCGATTATACACCAATATGTAGTAGTAAACAAATATGGACTCTAGATTTATCCAGCTATGTAATGATTGGAATATTTAATGGACAAATGTCATGACCAAAGTAATTTCTTTTTGTGTAAATAGTGATTCCATGCACCATTTGGGTAATTTATCCTTAAATGTGAGCTAAAAAAAATATTAAGTTGAGAAGAAGAATTTAAAGAGTTATGTGGCTAATCTCAAACTTCTGTCTGCTTTTCCTATGCCTTGCAATTATTTGTGTCACTGATAATATTAGCAAAGCTGGGAACTGGGTAAGATCATTGAGTCTTGAGCAGTGTGACCCTTTGGGCTGGCTCAGTTGGTCCTAATGTAAGTGGATCTAGTTTAAATACTACATATTGTTTTTCTCCCTCTTAAATCCTGTCCTGAAGCCTCCCCGGATGTGTTGGATTATTTCTATTCCTTCAGTGTGCCCTTGCTTTATACATGTCTGAGTTTCTGGACAAGCTGATCTCTCATCTGGAATGCTTAGTCCCTTTGTTCTCTGCAGCAAATACACTCATTCACTTTGTTAAGCTCTAGTTATCTTTAATTTCAAGTATAACTTTCTTAATGAAGACTTCTGAAATCTTCTAATGAAGACATGCTCTGACTCATAACCATGTTACAGTAACATTCTTTACTGCTCCTTCAGTAGCATTGACCCTACTTATAATTACTAGTAATTGTATGATTTGAAACTCAGTCTAGCTTGCAGTTTAGCAAAACTAGCTACTTAAGAGATTCAGAAATCTGTTGAACAGATTTGATAATCTGGGAACATACCATAATTGTTGGCCTACAATGGTTCATAGCAGCTGAATGGATTTCAGAAAGCCCTGTATTATATTTAGAGCAGTATAAAAATATAACCAGGCCTAGAGCAAGGTTGAGAACATATCATTGTTTCCTTTCCTTATTTTACAATATCCAAGAGCAAATCGTTTCCCTAGCCACTATGTGACCTTAGGAAAGTCATATAATCATTTAAGTTTCTCACATGAAAGAGTGGTAAAAAAGTCCTTTAAAAATAACAGCTCTGTGACTTGTTTAAAATTCTAAAACTTAGGAAATGTGTTATGATATCCATTTAAATGTAACCAATTTTAAAATTGAAATACCGTTTTCATAAAACATTTATTTTGTCTGTGCCTTTCTTTCATTAAAAATACATATTCCTAACAGAAATTACACATATCTTTTTATTTTTCTTTTTTTTTTTTTTTTTTTTTGGTACTGGGGATCAAACTCGGGTCCTTGCACTTGCACAGCAGGTGACAAAACCACTGAGCTAAATCTCAGGCCCCCCAACACATATTTTTTTTTAAAAAATTGTACTTTTATGCTTACTATTATCCTTTTTTGCCGGTATTGTAAAGCTATGACAGTAAGTTTAGCAATTTGGATGTGTGTTTCATTCTGTTAAACAATATTGAAGGACTCCCAAATATATTTCTGTTAATGCACAAAATGGCAAGGAAGTATATTAGAAATGCAAAATCTTTAAAACAACAACAATAATAACATTTTTCTACCCTTCAAAAGGCACATTACTTCCATCACAGAAAAGCCTTCATGTATTATCGATTCCTTCTTGCATTACCAAAGTTACTCTATCATCACATATACCCTTGTCTGATTACCTAAATGTATAGGATGGACATCAGTCAATACTCGTGGAAAAATGCAATGCCTAGTGGGCTTTATGATTCTAGAAACAAGATAAAAGCCTTATGACTCAAGGAAAGCAATCAAATGCATTTTGTAGCCACAAGCATCATATTTACTTAAAGGATTGCGACTATAAAAGCAAATCTCTCTTACTGGAAGCTGGGACAAAAGCTGTCAGAGAACAGGGTAGTAAATAGCTTCAAAATTGTTTTCTCTGCTTCATTTCAAAAGCTTAGGGCTACCGATGTTGACCTTTTACAAATGGAATGGTTTTCTGTGGTCTCAGTGCTGTGCTGAATGCTGATGGTGGCATGGCTTGACCCAGTCATCAAAAGTGGTAACTATGCTCAGCACTGGTGCATTCTTCTGCATGAACGACATTCTCCACTCACTGACGTTTGTGACTGTCCTCTAAGAAAAAGTAGAGTGCTTCCATTTTCTCCCAAACATTTTGCCTCTGTCTTCCTTGACCAAGTAGAGCAAGGAAAATTGTGTAATTGTCAAAAATGACTCCACAGAGCTGATGGCCAAAGGAAAATAAAGCCAGGTTGAATAAGAAGGCACTTTTCCGAGAACATCTAGAGTCAAACTTTTATCATCTTTGCTATTTTGTAATGGAGACCATGAAGATATAGCTAAGGTTTTGAAACTCCCTGGTAGATTGTATGTTGACAGTAATCTCCATCTCTGGTGTTAGGATATTGCCTGTGTAACTTCAAATACATGTTGAAATGTTACTGTAGGGTGAACTCTGGACAATTTTTAATGTAAGTATCCATGTGATATAGTGTTTTTAGATATAAAATAACACTGCAAATGACAAACCTCTATCTTACCTCTGCATATGCTCTGTAAAATATAAGGCTATCCATATAGCAATTGTGCTGTGCCTTATTACAATAAGGACTGAAAAGATGTTATGGATATAATGTCTGATACAGTTTGTGAAAGTGTTTCTCTCTATTTCTCAGTGATTTAAATGTGACCAAGCCTTCTGTACTTTGTCACCAAAAGTGATAACTTTTTTGGTGAGTATCAAAATAAGAACTTATGGTGTATTTCTATTGATTCACTTTGAATTAATTTAATATTTATATTGTGAAAAACACAAAAATATAAGACTATATTTAGTTGATATAATATTAAACACTATTGCTAACTCTTGAGGGCCTATTTTGTTTTTGATACACAGCTCTGAGGTAGAGTTATTATTACATTAATTTTATACCTGGAAGATTTTGGCTCATATAAAATATTTCATTACCCAAAGCACATGAAATAATAAAGAAACTGGAGAACAAACTGTAGCCTGGATCTCTTTGAATCCACATTTCACCCCATGAATGTTTACAATTGTATTAACTATGTGGGCAGGAACATCCTGAAAATGAAGAGATGTTCTTGAATACTCCTTTATCTGTTTTGAATTAAGAGATTAGTTAAAAATCTGTCTTCACAATTTAGGATCTCTCTGCTCAGAGCATTGTGAAACTTTTGAAGATATCTTCATATTAACACATGCTAACAATGTGCTAAGAAGCACGATAAATGCTTTGCACCCATTATTTCATTTGGCCTTCACAGTGACTATATAAGGAGGATAAAAATCGAATCCCAATTTGTAAAGGGGAATTAAAGATTGGGAGCCATTTTTATCTTTATTTCTCTCCTGATCGGTGCTCTCCACTTTTCTGTTTTGTTTAGCGTGCTGAAAACATGACCTCTAAGGACTGCTTTTCCAGTTGAGTTGGGATGGTTGTGAAAACAGAGCAGATGGAGTGTGTGGGAGAAGAGACACACACTCACCTTTCCATGGTTCTATGGAGACGATACTTCTGCATTCCTCCAGGACGACAGCTCACACCAAGCCTCTACCTCTGTCCCTACTGCACTTCTGACATGGTAACAACTCCTTCCACCTTCCTCAACAGGTCAAGGGTGAAAACAGCTTTTTGTTGTTGCTAATTCTGGCTCGTCATACTCCTGTTATTTCCCTTAACTTTGTATCACGTATGATGTTCTCTTTAATTTTAACACTTTAAGAATGCCAATTATCAACTTTTGGGAACTTAATTGACATGAAAGTGTTAATTTAACTAACTTAGATCAATTTGTGATCAGCAGAATTTTACTGATGCCGAAAGCTATGATCTTTGTGAATCTGCCTCAGAGAAAATGGGAATGAATTGCATTTGCATTCCAAAGGGTATTTTCATTCCTTTTCAGAATCTATCCTTAATCTGAAAAACCTGCCTCTGTTATTGAGGACACATTTCATGAAAAGCAATGCAATTCCTAAAGACCAAACAGCAGAGAGCTGTGGAGCAGATGCACAGAGCTTCTCAAAATGGGGAGGCAGTAGTAGTTCTCTGACAGCATTGGCTGGTGACTGCCGGAAGCCCTGCTGCCTGCCCGACCACAGATCCAGGGGCCTCCAGACACTTACCACCCACTCTCAATCCTAGAATGGTTGTACTCATTCACTATGCCCTGGACAATGAAGTTTCAGTCATTCTTTAATCTCTTCAAAAAGTATGTATTACATTTTTACTGTGGAATAGGCACGGTGCTAAGTTTAAAGCATATATAGATGAAAAGGACAAAGTTTCTACCCACAACAAAATAACAGAATGGATATGGAAACATAGTTCAGAAGTCCACTCAGGAGTTTCAGTAGCCAGGATGGAAGCTGTGGATGAACAAAACGCTGTTTCTCCATTGTTACTCTTTCTCTTCCTAGCATCACCCAACTGCAGCACCACCCATACTGCTTTTCCCCCGTCCCTGATATTCATGACCCAACCCTGAAACTTCAGACCTCAATTCTCCACCTTAGCTGGGGATCGTGTGCAATGATCAGTGCACATCTCATGCCCAATGCCTCCTCAACAGCTCTTCAATCTTTCCACGTCCCAGAATCTCTCAAAACAATGACTAAGTTTGGGTCAAAACTAGTGATCAAGTTTTTGTTCATCTCTAAATTTACAGAGCAATTGTTTCAGTAATATTTTAAATAAGAAGTGTCTAATCTGGTCTGTAACAGAAGATAAACTTCCTGCCTCTTGCTTCCCTTGACTGTAGATATTTCTGAATACCGTCCTAATTCCACTCCACCACATAGTTCTCTACTGAAGGTGGGAGGCCTGACTTTGACTCCATCAGACAGATACAAACACAAAAAATATTTTATAGTCAGGGTGATTTGACTCTCTTTTAACATGAAATATGAACAGTTCAAACCAATCTATCTTCCCTTGCCATCTTCATTTTCCTTTCCTTCCTCTCCCAGCCAACCTTCATGGACTGGATTCAGGTGAGAGTCAAAAATGGATATTGAGACTGATGGATGAAATCTGATTAATAATAATTATCAAACATTAAATCTGCAAAATATTAGGGCTGGTGATTTAGCTCAGTGGTGCTGCACCTACCTCGTAAGCACAAGGTCCTGAGTTTGATCCCCCCCAAAATCTGCAAAATATTAATCAATTGAAAAGGGAAAAATGAAGGTGTGATGCAAAACACACAGACCACTCCTAGGTTGAATAACCACATGCTTCACAGGGCATACTGGGAAGCTCACAGCCTCATTCGCATGGTGTCACCACCAGGACTCATGGCATCACCTGCTCACAAGAAACAGCGAGTACTCAGGCAGAGTGACAGCCAGCCTCAGGCAGGGTGAAGTACTGCTCCTGTGGATGTCTAGCACAAATCAACAGGAAAGGGTGGGGAAAGGTCTTAGGTGAAGGGGTTGCAAAGAGAAATGTAGTAACACTTACTCACTGATAAGGTCATAGACAAGAAATAAAAAGAGACATTGTTGATGCACTTGTTTCAACTGCTGAGATTATTGTTTAAAATCACAATATAATTGATGATAGTTTCTTAATTGCATAGATGTATATGTTCTCTAAATTATTAGCCTTTATATAAAATTAAAAAGAAGACAATTTTACTAGATTGTAAATTCTCTGACATTCTGTAACAGGAAAAATGAAATTCTGTCTTATGAGTTTGGCTACAAGTTATAAATAATTTAACAAAGTTTACCTAAAGATAGACATTTCTGAACAAGAAACAAAATTAGAACTAGGTTACTTATTACTAGGTGTTATGGCTTGTATCTTGATATTCCCCAAGGCCTCATATGGTACTATGTGGGGTTTCTCAGAGGTGACTGGATTAGGGTGTGTGACTCTGGGATTAAGTGTGTGACTCTGGGATTAAAACGCTACACACTGGATGTAGGTAGCATTAGTCAGTAGAGTGTAAAGGGACAGAAAGAAGCTACTGCTGCTGCTATTGTTCCTTCTGCTCCTGCTGCTGTCATTGCTTCCGTGCTTTATGCCTTCTGCCTGCCCTGCCTGCCTGCCATGGACTGTTTCTCCTCTGTGATGCCCCTCTACCATGCCACCCTGCATTGGAGCCAGTCAACTACGGACTGAAAGTTCTAAACTGTGAGCCAAGTAAACCTTTCCTCCCTTAATGCTGGGTTTCAGGTATTTTGTTTAAGCAGAGAAAAGTAACTAAGACCACAGGATCAATTTAGGTAATTAATAAATACTATCAAGATTCCAAATCTCTATTTGACATTGTAATTCTTAATTCTTAAACTTTTCCTATTACTTATAACATATCTGACACAGATACATAGCTATTATTATTATGATGATGATGATTATTATTAAAATAAACAAAAGATCCTTATGGACAGTCCACAGACATTTCTCATTAAGCATTCCTGCTAGAACTAGGCTCCATGGTCATTCACACTGGACAAGAGACTGGACAAGTGGCCATTTGATTTCGGGAGGAAAGGAGATATGAACAATTGTTCTATTTGCCTTTTTCTTCTTCTTTTAAGTTTTCATTTGGACACTCTCCTTCTGCTAAGTTGTCCAGGCTGAGCTCAAACTTGTGATCCTTCTGCCTCAGGAAACCAGAATGCAGGAAGTGCGAGCATACTGTATCGCTCCTGGCTCTTTTATTTGTCTTCTTACACCAGTGCACAACCCAGTGCCTGACATAGAATCAATATTCACTATGTTCTTATTTTAGTTTTCAGAATGAAGTCTTAATGTATTAATCTTTAAATAAGAATTGACTAAAAGTGCACAACTATTACTACTTCTACTGTACTACCATCTCTACTAAGACTACTACTACTACTACCTCTACTGAGTGTAATTTATAAGGCATTTTCTCTATGAGAAGTACTTTTAAGCAACTTGCAAGTATTATCTCAGTCATGTCTTACAAAACCCCTGCCAGGTAGATAATATTATTTTACCAAATTTGTAGCAAAAAACACAGCCATGAACATTTAGTAGGAACAATGTTGTTTCAGGTTATTCTTCTCCATATTTTTTCTTTCAATAAAAAACAATTTTGCAGAATAATTACATCATTAACAAATATGTGTTAAAATTTATCATAGAGTGCTTTGCCTCCTCCCTTGAAGCAACGTAAATGAAAGGCCTCCCTCCCTCGGTACCTGCTTCATTGTTCACCTGCTGCAGGAATGCCGGTGTGGGCAGCTCTCATTCCCAGCAGTGATCCCAGGACTACAAATCTTTTCCTTAACAACCTCTGACCTGACCATCAGATTAATCTGATATGGGTCAGTTTCCTCCTCCCAGGAATTTGAAACTTAGAAACACATAAACACTGAAAATCCCTGAGAAATGTCAAAATTAGTGTTTTATAAAGAAAGTCACTGATTCGTGCTGCTTAATTCCATGCAGACTCACTAAAGCTTGACATCCAAAACTTCATAACTTATATACACTTTGGAGGAGGAAGAAGTTCCTGTTGGTATCCTTCCAAAACATGACTTATTCTGTGCACAAAACCATGTATTTTCTGGTGCTTGTTATTATAGTATACGGAACTATAGTTGCTCCCTATTCTGATGCTAAAACCAGGATTGCTGACTACATGTTTGGTTCAAACATTCTTCTTGTACAATTACTGGAGCAGATATTTTATTCAGAGATGAACAAAACCAAAGAATATTTTAAGTACATAGCAAGAAAATAAATTATTTGCTTTAGTAAAAGGTCAATTTAGACATATACAAACTACACATATATGTAGCATATATATAATACTATGTTCTCTCTATATATTAATTTTCACGTTTCTATTGTGAAATATGAATCCCTATTGATAAGAGAAGGCCTTAGTTTAGAAACCCTCAGCAGACATTTCCATTCTTCTGTTTTGTGCTTATGAGATTTTGGCCTGCTATGCTCTTCCAGGCTCTACGCCAATTCACACCCACCCGTTTGCTCCTGGGATCTGAACAGATAGATCAACTGCCAAGAAACACATTTAGCTTTGTTGTCTGTAATTTCCATAAGTTAAGAATTTGAAGTCTTCTTAGAGTTCCATTTTAAGTTATCATCATTTTTATTGTTCCAACAATTTGTGTCCCTATTGTCAATACAAAAAATATGCAGAAATTGGAGAAATGAAAAGTTTCACATGCAAGTATTTAATGTTCACTTTTAAAATTGTTTACCCTTGTAGCATATCAAAAGCATTTTCTTCCTTCTATGGCTCCAATAGATAGAGAATTTCCTGCTTTCTGAGAAGCAAAGCAAAGTTCTGGGGTAACTGCTGCTTTAAAAAGTTTACCTACAGTTGTTTTCTTTACCAGATAAAGAAATAACTCTGCTCTAGGTAGCAGTAGTCTTGGGTCACAGAATCCATAGTTCCCCTTCCTCATTTTATTTTTCAACATTCTGTCTGTACTGTTTTAATACTAACCACACATACAGTCATGACTAATGCTATTAAACAAGAGAGTACATTTCAGAGTGAATACTAAACGTCACCATGCTTCATCTCAAGCTCTTCCTTTCACCCCAGCTTTGCTCAGTCTTAGACTAGAGAAGGGGGCGTGGCCTGCTCTCTACTGCTGTCCTGGATCTCCTTTCTGTCTTCCTGTACTTATCACTAGCGCTGAGGCCACGAGGAGATGAAAGGGGAGGCTTTCCCATGCAACCTGTGGCGAGGTTGCTCCCCTCCTCGAGTCCTTGCTGTTGGAAGTCCCTGGAAGTCTACAGTTGTGTCTACATGCCATGATTATGAAAAGCTCCATCCGCAATCCCTAGTCATTCACAATTCTTTGAAAAATGATTCCATTTTCCATTGTCCCTTGTGGGCAAGTTCAAACTGCTTTCCTCTGATGCAAATATATGTCTCCAGGTCCAGCATAAAGCCTCTGGTCTCAATGAATCCAAGTTAGCTCAACCCTGAGGCTGGTACCGATAAGCAGGACCACCTCAGAGTGGCTCCAGACCGGGACCTCCAGAGTATCTGCCTTTCCTCTTCACTGCTTGACCATGTCACTAAGCATCTTCTCTCTGTGTGCTCACTGCCTCTCCTGCCCTAAAGACATTAAGGAAGTCTGTAAGGTCAGTGGGTACTCAGATTCCTCATCAGGATATTAGCCTCTTAGTGCAGAAACTCTCTGTGTGTTAGCTTTAAGGGACAAATCAACTAGCATTTGCCTACACCTTCAACAATCATGCTTCCTTTCTTTTTCTACTCTCATTCTTGTATCTCTTAAATGAAAGTGGAAACATAGTGAAGCTTCTTTTACTCCTACTAATGATAATTTTATGCCATGAACTGCTCCCTCTTTGAAATTATCCCTGGAGAACTTATTAAGACTTTCGCACTGAAATGTAATCCTATAGTAATACCCACTCCAGTTATCACTCACACAGGGCAGGAAATGATCACAGTCCTTATTTCTCACCATGCTGCTACATAAAGCAAGGGGACATGAGAGTCCTGTGAGCACTGGAGCTGGATGAGCCTCACTTGAGATGGTTTGTGGTGTGGATGGGACGAGGAGATGCTTCTGAGAGAGAGCGACTCCTGAGCAGTGTCCGAGGATGAGCAGGCATTGCAGGGTGAGAAGGGAGCAGAGAGATATCAGCTAGAGAAAGGAGGGGACGGCATCAGCAGGGCCATGCAGGGCTCTCCACGGAGTTCACTGTCATTGGAGAGGGTCAGGGTTTGCCAAGCAGCGGGGCCTGATCCCGGCTGGTAAGGCCAGGAGAGAACTGATGAGTAATTAAAGGGAACTTACAATAAGAGGTATGGAAGAACACCATAGTGATTATTTAATTCTAATAGTTTCCTCTAGTAAGGGACACATTGCCTTTACTCCCTCTCAAATCTCTCCCCTCCTTTTGTCTGCACCTGCCCTGTTGTTTGTGGCACTGTTGGAAGCAGTTCTGGACAACATCTTTCACGAGTGTCTGCTGCACTGCCATGGCTGCCTCCATGTTCTGAATTAATTCAAAGTAAACATAAACCAGGGTTGTTTTGGCTTTGGGGCGAGCCAGATGTCACACATGCCAGATCCTTGAAGAAGTTGAATGAGGAACAGAGTTGTGTTGTTACGAGCTGCCTTTCATTAGATGGCAGTGGCAGCAGCACTCACTGCCTTTCTTTCTCTCTCTCTTTTTTAAATCACATCTCATAAAGAAACTCAGAGGAGCCCCAGAACTGATTAACAAAGCCTCAAGACAGATGAGATAAGTGTGACCAAAATGGGAGGAGCATTTTAAGGGGATTAATGGTGATGTATCTTTTGCTGTAATAATTTTTTAAATGTAAACATTCACCGTACATTTAGATTACTTCGTGTTCTTTGACCTGTATCTTGAGATTTTAGGATGAGAATTCCTTTCTCTCAAATTGAGGATGCAAACTTGGCTTGACCGAAGCTTTCTTCTTAAAAGATTGTGTTACATATAAAGATTAAGTTACTACCTATTGATAATTTTTAGCTCCCAAATTAAAGCTAACATTCTCAATTTCTCAAAAATTTTTGCAGATTCATCATTATCATTAACAAACACAAGTTTCTCTTAAGCACAAACTAAGTGTTCTATACTGAAAAATTAATTTCCAGTAGAGATGCCTTGGAAGATTCTCAGTGTGTAAAGTGAGAATGTGAGCACTAGTAACCCTCAAAGCCAAAACTTAGGAAGCAATCTAAATTGGAGTAAAAAAAAAAAAGCTACTTATTGGAGTCGAAAAGGCACTCTTGATACTATAAATAAAAAACAAAATTTACCCTCTTGGTAGAAATTTCTCTCCAAGTACACTGTGTGAAAAACTCCTGTAGTGTTTGTTCTAGACTCTAAATGTTATTAACTTGTTCTGCTTTTGGTTTCTTTTTATATTAAAGCCAACATCTGAGAATTCTGTGCCAGGGTAATTAAAAAGAAAGAAAAGAAAGTCAGGAGTACACAAAAGCATAATTCTAGAAGAGCTTCAAAATTTCTGAAATTGGTAAAATTAGAAATAGTCACAATGCTAATTGAAACAAAATTGAAATGCCCTACAACTTTTGTATTATTAGTCTTAAACATAAGGTCAGAATTCTTCTGGACATTAGCCAGCATATAGACTGTAAACCCCACAGAAATGCCCATGGCTGGAAAGCAGGCAGGGTGGAAGGTACTGCGGCATTCTCCCCAGTATACTTCATTCAGACGGAGACCATGTGAGGGCCAAGCACGGGGAAGCTGGCCTGGAGTCCGACCCCAGCCTGTGCCTGCCAGTGTGTTTGTGCATGAGGCTGAGTGAAGCAGATCACCTTCCTCAGTGTAAGTGGCTCTCCTGTGAGCAGTGAGGGCCTGAGAAGAACAGAAGGTCTCCCAATTCAACAAACGCAGGGACATTTCTGATGCCGACTGCAGGAGTTAGGCTCTCACTCCCCCACGTTTGTGCTCAAACTGAAGCATCCATTTTTCTTGTCCCAAGCCTGCAGATTTTGGACTGGAAATTCACTGTACTGGCAGGCCGTGGCTCTCAGACCTACGCACTCAGATGGAACACAGCCAGCATTTCCCCGGAGTCTGAGATTTCGCTAAGGACTCGGGACTCAGGCTCCATAACCTGTGAGCCAGCTTCTTGTCCCAGTGTCTCTCTCTAGCTCTCTCTCTCTCCTGCTAATCCTAAGTAATAGGAACTACAAATAAAGCTTTATTCATGTGCAAAGCACACTTAAATTCACTTCTACTCTAGACCAAATGCTGGGAAAAAATGAGAAAAAATAAAACTTTCTAGTTGGCACTGAGAGAGCTATTGTTAAATCAAATGAATAAAACAAAACATGAATGTATATTTTTAAGATTTGTAGCAACTTTTGTCAGAAATTGGCAAGATGTGCATTCTTAGTCTAATAGCACTTAAAAAATAATGTATATTTTTAGTGATACAATTCCCTACCTATATATATGTATATGTATATATATGTATATGTATGTGTGCGTATATATAAATACACATACACATGTGCCAGAGTAATGCATTCAATTAGAAAAAATTAGAGGTGTAATTATTTGAAAGGCTATTAAAAGCCTGACATTTGTCATAAATGTAATATACTGTTCTCAGAGGGAATTCAACAGTATGAGAGTTATTATTTGAAAGCTAAAGGGCAAATAAGATATATTACCCACAGTAGTTAAAATTTATGACAGAAAAAATTCTTGACAAGTGAAGATAAACAACTATATATCATATGTTGAATTAGTCAAGAAAATAGTAAGGAAGGCCTTTGAGGCTGTATTTACTGACAAAATGGTTTTAGAATATCAATTAATCAGGTTACATTTGACAGTGTCCACACTAAACAAAATATCGTATAGTTTGACATTGGAGGAACATAATTAATCTTAAAATGAATATAGATTTTATTTTAGTTATATTCTTAAATCACTTTCTTCTTCTATTTTGATTTTCTCCCAAGCATCATGTTCTGAGTATTTAAAATTTAGAAGCTAACAAGTGATGAGGCAAAAAGTGAAAAAGTTCCTTATTAATAATCTGTGAAAGGGAGGGAGAGAGAGCAGGACTTCCCTGAGGACAGGGCGCCCCAGCTGGCCGTGTAGGCCCTGTTCACATGTGGGGTCCTGGGAGCCCACACTGCCCGCAGCATCCCAGGCTCAGAGCTTTTCGCCTAAGAGGCCTCTGCCCTGCACTCTCTTCAGTGGGGGCTGCGCTGCAGCAGGGAAGATAGGTAACATTAATGTCTTGATATGCCACTGCTCAGTCAGGGTTTGGAAATTACTTTATGAGAAAAATGACAGCTTTTCTATAAATTTACATGCCCAAATATCACAGTAGCTAATAAAACTAAAAGTGTACCTTATTAATTTTAGGATTAGGCAGCATATTGTCTTCTAAAATATTGTTTTTAAACTTAATTTGTCATCTTCATCACTTTTGTGTAATGATAAGCCTAAACATTCTACTTCATGTATTATGTTTATCATGTTTACATTAGCAAAGCCACTTCTTATTACAGTATGGCAAGTCTAGTTTGCATAGTATTCCACCTATCTGTAAAATTCATATGGAATAAATACAAATTTTTGAGCAAATATATACAAATATTTCCACAAAATCCTCTTTGAAATATAAATGTAATAATCTGATAGATTTATTATATTTGTTGTAAATTTTACTATCGGTCTTGAATTTCATAGATTTTTTTTTTTATTATATGAAAAAAGCTTAAGGAGCCTGAACCTCCTTAACAAAGTTTCCTTTCTTTCACATAACTGTTCAAGTGTTGTTAGCATATAAAACTTATTTTACCTGAGTACAAACACAACACAGTTTATAAATTTGATATTTTGTCTCAACAGCATACAAAATTAAGTTCTTTCATCAGCGATAGTTTTCATATTTCTCCTTATAATGGTTTGAAGTTATTAATTATTAAGTGTTTTGCTAATGTTCCATCAAATATTGTACCACAAGGTATGAAATAATTTTTGGGGGGATACTGGGGATCAAACGCAAGACTTTGCGCTTGTGAGGCAGGTAGCAGAACCACTGAGCTAAATCCTCAGCACTGAAATCAATTTTCTAATGAAAGAATAGTTCAGTTCTTTGCAAATTCATTTTAAGTAACATGCCTATGAAGATCTTTATTTATGTAGGTTTATGCATATTTAATATATATTTAACTTTTGTTGAAAAATTTTTTAAAACAAGTTTTCAAAAGAGATTATCTGGATAAAGTGTTCAGATATACTCAGAGTTTTACTTTGCACTAGATTATTGCCATTCAGAAGACTGCAACAATGTACATTGTCATCCATAATGTTTATTAATTTTATAATAAAATCAAATTTGGAAACTGTCATTGGTTTTAATTTTTGTTAATTTGATAGATACAGAATAATACTTTATTGATTTTGAAACAGTTTTGACTGATATGAAAATTGAAGAAATTCCATTAATTTACTTGTTATTTTGCATGTGTTTTGTTTATGTAATATTTTTCCTATAATTTAAAAAGGAATGTCTAATACAATATATTTACATTTTACTGTTATAGTATTTTATGGATTATTTTCAGTAAATATTCTTCAATTGTTTGTTTATCTATGATATTTTACCATATCCTGTACTTTACTTTTTAGTATTTATATTCATAATTTTTAATATTTTCTTTAAGATTTTCTTTAGGATCTGATAACTTACACATTCATAATTTTTCAAAAGAACATAAAGTCTACCTTCAGTTTATTCAAAGATAAATTATTGTTCAATATTGAATTCTATATTCTCAGTCATTTAGATCCATAAAATATACTGACAATAAGGACAGTAATGTTAAGAGCAAACTATATTCAAAGAATTTGAACATTTGAATGGGAATGCATTTTAACAGAGCCTGCAAAATATATGCATTTTCTAAAAGCCTGCAAAATATACGCAGAAAGTGGTACAGCCTGGTGGGGGAGTACATTTCTAGTACTTGTGGTCGAACCTAGGACATGCTGAACTATATCTCCAGCCTACTTATTTATTTAGTTAGCAGAACCAGGGATTGAACCCATGGCCTTCACCCTGAACTATATCCTCAGGCATTTTTAATTATTTTATTTTACTTTTTATTTTGAGACAGAGTCTCATAAAATTGCTAAATTTTGTGGGATGGGCTTAATCTTACAATTTTCCTGCCTCAGCTTCCCAGAGTGCTGGAATTATAGGCATGAGCCACCAAGCTCAGCCTTTTGTTTATTTTGACAGAAATTCTCACAAATTTCCCAGTCTGATCTCAAACTTAACACCCCTCTTGCCTCAACCTTTGAGGAGCTAGGATTACAGGTGTGTATGCCATTACACACAGGGCAGTACAAACCTTTAACTGAAGCTATATTTGTAGAAATTTACAAACCACTCTAGTTCTCATTTTTTAAACATCTGGAGTGTTAATTTTAAGAACATATTGAACTGTTAAAAAATACTAAAATTAAAGTTGTAATTCAAAGCTGTTATATTTGTTTCTTTCTACCATTTATTCTGCTCCAATAACCCACCACTACAATGGGGGAATTTTAACAACACTGACCCTGGATACTAGGGAGGGAAGCCCCCTGCAACTCTGGTGCAAACCATGTGTAAAGTTTGAGATAATTTTGATATCAACTAATTTCATTCCTCACTCAGGAAAACCTGACAGCCTTAATGAGATCATGCACAAGAAAATCTGAATTACTGTTTGTCGTCTGCAACTCTACAGAACTGTTTGTCAGCCCTAATTCAGGGTAAACATTGGAGACTGCCTGCCTTACCTTCTGATGAGGCTTAGGGTTGGCAGTGTGGAAGGAAAACGCTTCAAATCCATACACATTGTCAGCATCTTCACAGATGACCCACGGACAGGGTGTGAAGGGTGATCCTTATGAGATGGCCAGTGCAAGGTTGGCTGTGTGTCAAAAAAATGTAAAATGCTAACTGTTCCTGGACAAAGAATTTTACTGTGATCTGAAATCTTTCTCTGCAGGGCTCCAGGCCTATAATCCAGCTACCGTGGGAAGCTGAGGTAGAAGGAATGTGAGTTGCAGGCCCGCCCAGGCAACCTAGTGAGAGCCTGGTCTAAAAATGAAAATATCCTCTGGAACAAAGATGAAAAAGAAAAATGAAAAATGTGTCATTGGATTAAAAGGAGCAACATTAAGGAAACACAATTCCTTCAAAAAGGAACAATTACACAAGTTTTATTGTCATAAATGTAATCTGAAAGACTCATGGGCTTTTATCCTTCCACAATGACTATGGGAGAGAACTTGTTAATACTCCTCTTCTGATTTTACAGAGAAAACTCTATAAGCATTCAACAATGTAGCCATTTGAGTTATCAATTTCTATAATTCAAATAGGTAAACACACAGACAAGTCCAACAATTTTTCAAAGGCCATAGAAAGAATTCTCAAAGCCTTGAGAGATTTTAAAACCATAATACTTCTTCATTTAAGGTATTTTATCATGAAGACATACATGTAACAGAAAGAAAAGCAAATATTTTGAATATTCATGTATGTGTACATGCACTGTTCAGATTTTTACCACTGAGACCAAATAACTGACATACGCAATTTAAAGGAGGAAAGGCTTAATTGGATTATATTGGTTGGGAACTCAGTACATGGTCAGCTGGGTCCAAGGCAAGAATATCATGGCAGAAGGGCAGAACATTCATGCCTAGTTCCTGACAACCAAGAAGCAAAGCTGGGGACAGATCCAAAGAGGAAGGGTCAAGATATGTTTACCTCAAGTCACCCACACACCCAGAAGTGTGATTTACTCACCTCCTGGCTGTCTCCTGTGCCAACCACACTGACAGTTAAGCTTAACCTTCACTGTATATTTTATATAAAATAATAAAATGGACATTCTTTGGAAGTTTCTCATTTTAACAATTTATGCAATTATTCAAATAATTTTCATGATGCAAAATAGCACTTCTTTCCCCAAACATTCAGGGAGAAAACATGTATCCTTCATTTATTTCTTAGAATACTTTTATTATTTATGCATTCTTGAATTTTTACGGTCAGAGTCAAGCATTTCATTATTTAACATTATAAAGAAAGATGTTTCTACATATTTCAGTTTTATGGAAGAAATAGAGAAACAGTTAAATGGAATTTTAAGGATTTTTTTTTTTTTACGTAATGAGTTTACTTAAGAGCCTGCAGCAATTTTCTTTCATAAGAACCAATAAAAATATTCAAACAACTGGTGAAAAAAGTTTCTTACAAAATGGAAAATGTACTGTAAAACAATCTCAACAATGTTTTCTTTGAAAACTGACAGGTGTGTATCTCATTTGTAGATGATAAACACACCTTCAAAAGGGGGGACAACTTGAGATAGGAAAAAGTTATTGGAAATGTAAAATATAATTACTGAACTACGCACTTCAATAAGGCAGTAAGCAGTCAACTGGGTATATCAATAACCCAGGTTTCCAAATTGAAAGAAAAGAAGAGGAATAGGGGGTAATTGTTTTTAATACAATGAAAAGACATACTAGACATAAAAATAGATGTGGAGAGTAAATCCAAACTATCCAAACTATCAAAAGGAAAAGAGGAATCTGAAAGAAATTACCAAGGAAATGCTGGTATCTGTTTGAATGCAGAGAAAAACCAACTTGAGACTTCCTTTTGGTAATTGCTCTGGTTTTCTACCGTTACTAACCCTACTTTAAGCTTGTTTGCATGAAACCAAAGCTATGTTCTGCTCAGCGTTTCCTGGGTTTGGAATCTGGGCAGCATCCACTCACCTTGGCCGGCGACGCGGGGTCCTCAGCGAGGCCAGGTGCACAGAGGTTACTTCGAAGGCTTCAGTGTTCCACGGGACAGCTTGCACCGGGCAGGATGAGCTGATCAGAGCCTGGGCTGTAATGAGGTTTCTCAGGACCCATTCTCAGAAGCTCCTTAGGTCACTTTTGCATATTGTAAGTACTTTAATTCTCTCCTAGCAAGACAATCAGTTTGTTCCAGAAAGAAAACTAAATTTGAAAGATAATATAATAACTTTGTAAGTACTTGATAGAGATGCAAGAATGCAAAAATTCAAGAAAAAGAAAGTCCTCCTTCACATTTATTTTCTACAATATTATAGAACATAATTAAGCTTGATAACTGAATTTTGAATAAACAATGGCAGAAGCTAATTTTCTATAGACAGCCTAATTATTTTTTCAATGTAAAAATCAAAACAATGATTTTTTTAATATTTAAAGATTTATGAAAACCTTTAGTGTCCTAGTCAGTTTGGGCTGCTAACAGAAAAATACTAAAGACTAGGTGGTTTAAACAACAAACTGGTTTTTTTCTCACGCCATTCTGGAGACTGGGAAATCCTAGATCAGGGTGTGAGCCTGTCTGCTGTCTGTGAGGGTGAGAGTCTCCTTTGCAAAAGGTCTCAGTGATTCCCACATGGTTGATAGTGCAATACAGAGGAAGCAAACCCTTTTCTCTGAATATAGGGGCACTTGAAAGGGTGCCACACTATGATCTAATTACATTCTAAAAACTCCACATCTTAATACCTTTGAGGCGGGGGATTTAAAAGATTGAAGAACCAAGATAGATCATGCGCAGGTACAAGCAGCCAATGATAAATGTAAGTGTATTGTATACCTAAAATGTACCAATAAAAGAGTTTAAGTAAAAGCCAAAAAAAAAAAAAGAGTGCAACAGTTTAATGTTAAATTTAAGTCAACTATTGAAGTAGGTGTGACAATTAATATAAATATCAGGAAGGGAGTGTTGTAAAAATCATGTTAAAAATTAGAGTAATAATTTGTATGAACTTTTCAAGTTGTTTCAATATAGTTTGGTAAGCAACTGAAGAGAACTGCATGATAACTACAAAATTATTGAGACCTTTTTGCTCATTTTCTTAGAACATGTTTGCCGTAATGAGTTTACATTCATATTGGAGAGTAGGCACATGTACCTAACACATCTTGACTCTTTTAAAAATTTTTCTCCCCCTCCTCAGCCACTTCCCTCTGTATCTGGATCTCCTTTTCCCATTTTCATTCTTATTGTTATTCTTTTTTAGTTCATGTTTGCAACATATAATGATTGTATTTATTGTGGGTATTGATACATGTACCTGACATTGCATCTTAAATCTTTTTAGGTCCCGTTCCCCTGAACTGTCCGCCTATCCTTGGTCCCCTTCCCATTCACAAAAGATCTCTCTTCTTGTTTTCTTTTATCAATCTGTTTTGCTCTTCATTTGTTTTATAGATAACTCAAGCATGACTGAGAAATGCTCTATACTACTCTGGTTTTAATTTTATCAATTCAATAAGATGACATATTTAGAAAATAATATTGTAAAGGTTTGTTTGAGAAGCTAACATAAGTAAGCCAATAACTAGGGATCTGAACTGAAAGTTACCCCAGTTCTGACAACTAGCTGTGCAGGGATAAAACTCAACAGAACCTGCTGCAGCTACATCCTCCATCTCTGTTTCTCTGCCTGTGGTCCCTCTCTTGCCACTGGATCAGAAGCCTGTTCTGACACAAGCACAAAGATGGTGTACAATGGAGACATCTATCCACAGGTCAAACTGACAAATCGGAAACTCACATGAAACAGGATGAGCACTTCCCCCTCTGTCTCTCAAAAAGGCAATGCTAGTGGATGTCCCCAGAAGGAGTGATTGTTCAAAGCATTTGACGAACTTAATAGAAAACCCATTTTGTGTTCATATTACAAACATTCCAGTGACCCAGTCCTATGCTTTGCACCACAGTGTCTTTTGGACTTTGCTATTTAAGGGGAATTTGATATATTTTGCAATACTTAGAACATTTTATGAAAGAACAGGATTGTTGGAGTGAAGCTCAATAGAAAAACATAGCAATTATTTACAAAAATACTTTTAACATCACACGAGCCACACACATATAACAATACAGAAAAGTCTTAAAAAGCTTACAAGTTGAATTATAGAGACTTTTGCAAATGGATCTGATAGCTCACTGCTGAACATTAACATAACGTGGAAGATATTTGAGAAATGCTCTCTCCTGCTTTTTTATGATTCAGCACTCCATAGTTTGTTCCTTGGGCCACTGAGAATTAGCAGCAGGCAAAAGAGACAAGAGTTGAGAGAGTCCCACAACTGAATGAGCTTTCTACACACTATTGGCTGTGGTGAGGCAAAAACTGAGGTGGGGACTATCTTTTGCAGATAATGGGAAAATTAAAAAAACATCTCTGAAGAGCATGCCAATTCACAAGAATGGATTTACTAATTTTATTATTGAGGAAATAAATCAGAATACAGGTAGATGGCTCACAAGTAGCTAAAATGTTACAGTGAATGTTAATGATATTTTGTGAAATTGAAACTGTTTTATCATATATAATCCTATTAGTAAATAATCAGTAGCTATTCATTTTGCATCAGTAATTTCTTTGTTTCCTCCAACATCCTGATTTTCATCATTCTTTGTAGATATCTTGCACAGTTACCCTGATAGTGTGCCTACTTGAAGGTATATATGACAAGTCAGTCTTTAACATTCCTCTGTAAGATTAGGTTAAGTTCAATTTCCCATAATCATCTTTTTCATACTATTTCATAGTAGTTTTGCTGTACCACTTGCACTGCAGTGTTGATTATTTCTTTTTGAGCTGTTTTTAATTTTTTATACATTGTAGCCCAGAGTTGTACATTTCAGGAAGTAATGATTAATGTTAGGATGAATTATAAAATTAAGAAACATAATTGCTTCAGCTGAGTGGCTTTTGAAAATATGCCAGGTGGCTATGGGTGTCTAACTTTGTGAGTGATATATTTCCTACTTAGCATGTGTGAGGCCCCATACTCAATCCCCAGCACCAAACACAAAAATATAACACAAAGAAAATGTACCAGTGATATATTGTGTGACCATGACGGTGTAAAGTAGGAGAAAGATTACTCAGAGATAAGATTTTAGTTCATGCACCGAAAGGCCCAGAAAGCCTGCTTCTTCAGCATAAGAGAGCTTCAGGGAAACAGCAGGAACTGATACCTCTGGGGTTGTTTATTTGTAACTCAAGGACTTGAGGACAAAGACATGGAAGAAAAGTATTTGCAACACTTACATAAGAGTTTTGGTCAGGGGACAGGGAAGGAATGAGATGGTTTGTTACATGAGACATGTCGACCTAGTTTAAGCAATCTTAGCAGGCATAGGGGTCACAATGGCCAAAGCAAACATCTCTGAGAATACACTGCTTTTCATTTTGCTGGCTGCTGTTCTGCAGATGCTGCTCTACATTCTAACTACGCATTCCAAGAGTCCTGAATTGTTGTCCAGAAAGTCCCTTCCTTTTTCACATTCACTTCAAACACTCCTTTGGCCAGCATCTCCCTCACCATATGTAATTAAAGGAGATTTTTGGTTACTTACAGATAAAGATTTGAGTTCATGATATAAAAGCTTTACAAATTATTATTTTTAGCAGCTTTCTTTGAAGTGCTTTAAAATACTACATTTCTTATTTCAGCTCTTTTAGTTTTTCTTCTTTAGCTTTTCTAATGTATCAAAACTTTAGAGGCTTAATAGTCTGAATGTTTGATTTGAACTTTTTCTTCATAGCCCAGTATATTTCCTGTGCATAGCCATCATTGGTGGCATATTATTCTTACAAGTTAAACTAGGGTCAATAGATGTGTTATTGCCTTCTCAAGTAATATTTCTCCTATGAAATACATACATCCCACCAAGTTCAATATTCATTGTTAAAATTTAATTATAGGATATTTATTGTAAGATACACTTAAAATTCTTAATTTGTAAGGGATAGGTTTCAAATCTTGTAAAATACACTTGTCCAACTGGCCATTTCTCAAAAATTTCAGTGCCAATAATAACATTTGAATTAACATTAATTAAATCTTGACCAATAGGAACTCATCTGACATATTTGCTCCCTATCAGTATAGATCAACCTTATATCCTTTAGTGAATGTTGGTTTGGTTTTTATAGTTTCAATCTGTACATACCAAACTCCGTTTTTCCATCTGTATCTCTATCTATAATACAGACAACCTTTTCACACCATCCTTCAATCTCTATGGAAACAATATCAAGCTCAATAACTAACTGTTCTTATAGTTAGATATAATTCAGTACTCATAAATACACTTGTAGTTGTAAATGGAGTTACATCATGACCCAAGTAAGGGACCATAACAATTCTTTAGTTATATTTTATTATTTTGTTACAACAGAATTTAATTCTAAGCTATCCATTTTAAATTTTTCCCCATTTCTATTATAATTTTTAAGTTTTCACTAAATCTCACATTGGGTTATGTGTCTGTCCTGCTTGCTTCTGAATTTCATAATTCTATAATTGTGTTAAAGCACTAGTTTGTCAGTATTTCTCTATCAAGACTTTAAATTTGGATACAGGCTGTAATTTCTGATACAGTATTTAAAGTTAGACCATATTGACCTGTCTTGCACATAGAGAAAAAATCTTAATTATAGCCATGTATTATTGATTCACATTGACATTGTCAATATTATTTGATAGTAATAACCTGCTGCAGGTTTTCTTGGTAAAACAAAGAATTAAATATTTGGTCAGAAGATTTTGTTCTAGAAAATGGCAAACCATGAGCCTATTCTGATGAATTGAAATAGAGTAACACAATTGATGCCCAGTTTTAAATCAACTCAACCTGTGATTGGGTTAGGAAGACTAGCTTCGACCTTAACCTCCCCCAGTAATCAGACTAAATCTTCACTAGAGGAAGGCAGCAATATCCAGAGCATGAGAGATCTTAGTATCTGCAAAGAATCATGACCATTCAGTAATTCTAGAAAACAGCTAGGTATGGAAAATATGAAAGAGGGAATGAAGAGTAAAATATGTATATATGTAGAGTGTAAATATATGTATAATTCTAAACAAATATTATCTTCAAAAAGAGAACAATAATAATATCTTTGAGGTTTAAAATATATAAAAAGTAAAATACACAAAAATTATAGTAAGCTTTGAATATATAAATGGACTAAAAGTTTTTAAAGACCTACGCTTTCTGAAAAATAGTAACAATCTTATGCTTTAGTAAGTCAGGAATACATGTTTCAATTATTAAGCTAGTGACTAAAAGAATAATAGAAGAAAGCAACATCAATAAACCAGTAGAAAATGAGAAATTACAAAATAACCAATGCTGTAAAAAAAACAAAGTATAAAAAACTATACTTTTTTATAAAGTATAAATAAAACAAGATATTGTAAGATGGTAGATTTAAAAGTCAAATATATGACCATCATATTACATATAGATGGGATAAATACCCAATTAAAAGGTCAATATTTTGAAGTTTTCTTAAATAAAAATTTGGTATTTACAGAGGGAGGGCATAGGTCAAATATAAGTAGACAAAAATATGAAAAGTAAAAAATTAAAAAGAATATGTCATGCAAATTAAATCAGTTTAGGGCTTATTGTCAACACAATTGTCTGTATGATAAGAAAGCATTAATAAAATAAAGAAGAATATTTATCAAGGTTAAATATTCAATCCACAGAGAAATATTATAGTCCTAAATTCATTTTTCATTTGCCAGCATAATCTCAAAATATATAAAGCAAGAAATAGCAGATATAAAAAGTAGGGCAATTTCACTCATTTTAATGTTTACACACATATTAAAGAAGCTGACAGAAGAAACAATGTGTTCTAATGTACACTCAAAGATATGATTAACAAAATTCACTTAATTGGCATATATAAATCACTGTAAATAAAAATGGCAAAATGAACTTTTCATATCCACATGGAACACTAGCAAAAATTGATGTCAGGTCAAAAAACCTCAAATTTTAAAATATTGAACTGCTACAAGGCATAGGATCCTGACAGAATTAATATAGAAATCAACAACCAAAATAGAAAGTCATCTAATATTTAGAAATTAAATAATAATCCTTCTAAAAATTTTGTGAATTAAGTAGTAAATCACAACCTCTGTCAGCTACTAATGTAGTTTGTGATTCTTTAGTTTTGATTTCTTTTAAAACATATGTCATATGTGTGAACTCAGGTTAGCTTTGGTTTTTAACCTCATGATTGTGAGATCCATATATATATATAATATATAAAAATACTAAATCATTTTAATGCCAAGTAGTATTCTTGTGTGTTAATGTATGACAGTCTGTTGTCTAACACACCATTTTATAGACAAGTGGGTTATTTCTCACTTCTGACTATTATAAATAAGGTCAATAAATCCCTATTCCTATCTTGAGCAAATACCTAGAACTGCCATTTCTGGGTTATATGGTAATTGTATGTTCAATACTGTACGAAAGTGATAATCTGTTTACAAAGTGACTGTATACATTTATATTTCTATCAGAAACATATGGGATATCTAGTAGCTCTATCTCTTTAGAAACCTTTGGTATTTAGTCTTTTTAATTTTAAACATTTTTATTTTTTCTGGAAATAATTAATATGTCATATATCTAGTACAGGCTATTGAGCAAAGTATTCTGCTTTTAAATATTTTTTAAATGTTTATTTGACCCTGATTTTATTTAAAATTTTTTTCCACATTATCATTTTCATTTTTAACTAATATACAAAAAATTCCATTCATTTTAGAGAACATGTTTACTAGATATAAAAACTTACATACAGGTCTTTAAAAAATTTCATTTTTTACTTTAAAAATGACTCTCAGTTGCCTCTGGCCTGCATAGTTTCTAAACATAAACTTCTCATTAATCCTAACTGGGTTTTTTGCTGCATATAATGTTATTTTTTCCTCTGGCAACTTTCAAAGTAGTCTCATTTGGATTCTGTAAGTTTGACTATAATGTACAGAGGTGTGCTTTTCTGGGTCCTTATAAGAGAACACATACATGAGACCATTTGTCATTGCCCCAGTGGTCTTGAATGTTTTGTGTTATTCTTTGGTATTTTTTTAAACTTGATAGTTTGGTTTGATGATTTCTACTGTGCTAACTTCAAGTGTTTTGAGTTCTTTGATTAGTTGAGTCAAGCTTACTGAAAAATTCCATAGCAATGGTTCTTTATCTCTGATACGCCTTGTTTTATTTTGAGCATTCATTTAACTGAGGTTTTGTGGCTCTTGTTTCCTTATTTCTACCTAAATCCCGTTTTCCATGCATGTTGCCTACATTTCAAATAGACTTTTTAATGTATTAATCAGAATTACTTGTATGCTTCTTTTTTTTTAGTACCAGGGATCGAGCTTGGGTCCTTGGCGCTTGCAAGAGGCAGAAACACTAAACCAAATCCCCAGCCGTACTTGTTTACTTTTAATACCAGGATAATCTTTGCTTCTGGTCTCGATTACTGACAATCTCGTTGTTGTTCTTGCTGTATTGTTTATCTACTAAGCTTTGCTGGACGGCTGGATATGGATACTGTGTGTAAAAGCGGTGGAAACAGTGGACAGTGTTAGGCTCACGGTCGGGGGCTGCGGGAGCCGGACCTGAGGGGTGCTTGTTCTTAGCTGCAGAGCAGTCCTTCTGAGACCTCAGGACTCACAGAAACAGTACCCTGAGCCAGCTATGGACACCCACTAGCTGTGTCAGCCTCTCCCTCCCTGTCACCCCCCATCCCACCCCTCACCCCAACTCAGTCCTGGCCAGGGTCGCCAGGGCGGACGATGACAATGGAGACTGAGAATCATTTTTTAAATCCTTGCTTAGTTGAGTAACAGAACATTTGACTAAATTCGCAGAATAAAATATTTCCTCCTTGATTTTTTTTCTTCAAAGTAAATTTTTGAGTGACATTTCAGAGGATTTTGTTACCTGAGACCATATAACCACTTACTTAAGTAATATTTTAGTTTCATATAAAGTTCCAAGTTTGAAATGAAAGTTGTGTCTCTTTAACTCTGAAGCCAAATATCCGTTGTCTTCTTTCCTCAGGGTGTGCTGTTGAAAAATCTGCTGTCATATTTACCTCATTTTCCTTTTCAAGTGATCTGCTTTTTTCTGTCTGGAAATCTAGAGTTTTCCTTTTGCTTTGAGTAAGCTTTTTATAAATGCTTATTAATTTAATTGTTATTCTCCTTTCTTTCTGTTTTGTCCCTCTCACCCAGTTTAACACTATTCAATTTGGCACAGTCAATTTGGGAAGTTCTTAGTCATTGTTTTTATTATTATTATTACTTGTATCACATTTTCCCTCTTTCGCTGCTCCCATTATAAAGAAGTTTCCTTCTGTTTTTCTCACCCATGTCTATGAAAATTTCTCTAATTCTTTTCTTTATACATTCCTATCATACTGTATCTTCTTTCTCTGATTTGGTAATCATGAACGTAATAAGTTTAAGAATGTGTGAAAATACCCCGGTTACCCATTCCCCCAGTGGCACACATGTCTTTGTTTGCTGTTTCTCTCTCTCCTAACCATTTCCCTCCCCACAAGACCTCCTCATGGTGTTGTTTTAGAAAAAAATTCCTCTTGGTTCTATGGTGTCTCTACATTGAGTTCAATGAAGAAAGCCAGAAACATTTTCCCTTTCGAACATCTTGTTCTAAACACTAACTTTCCACACATTAATCTTAATTGATCAATTTTTTGTCCTGAGCAGATTTTCTTGTGGGAGTAAAATAAAATAAATTATGTATATTTTCAATTATGTAATTTTTAACTGTTAAATCCCTTGTTTCAACTGTCAGCTTCAACTTCAAATCATTTGATTCAGGTTATGGGTGTTTTTCTTTTCTAAAAGTGTGTGCAAATTTTTATTAATTTATTTCAGTACCAAATGACTGGAGACACTATGTTCTTAACATAGGGAGAAGATACTAAATGTCTGTCCAAATCTTTTTTGACATAATTTGCTTTCAACTCTACTCATAAAATGGCTCAAGATACATTTTTCTCCAGCAACTTGTACCTTGGGAAACATCAATCTCATAATAATTGAGAAACACTGGCTAAACTGCTTATTTTAAATGACACATTAGTAACTGTCATTTAAATTGATAGAGCTATAATTGAAAGTAATAGTAAAATGTAGCTTATCATTCAATATTTAGTGCTCATTAAATTACTTATCTAATACAAATTTGAGCTCATAGTTGCTTATTATAAGAAAATAAAATAATCTTATTAAGATAAATGATTTATTCAATTTTCTTTTTTTACTTTTTACAGAGTAAAATTTCATCTTTTTGTACAAAATATTTGTATCCAAATTTGAAGACTACCTGTTTTTCTCAGAAAATCTTTAAGGCAATGTCAATTGTCTTGCAACTTAGACATAACAAGCCACATGTGCTAGGAAATCTGATGAGGAAAGATAATGAATGATGATTTCAAAACAACCACTCTTCTACCTCCATGTCTGTAACACAGACTATAGGTTTTTATGCAAAATGCATTGAGAATTTAAAGTATCATGGGGAAAGGAGTACTTAACTTTTATTCATTCATTACTCAGGTATTGTCACTGCTTTACCTAAGATGTAAGCATGTTTATGCTTGTTTCTGTGTACGGGGTGGTGGTATAACAGAGAAAGCATGATATTGAAAGAAAAACTTAATTAATGGAAAAATTATGTTCATTCAGATTTTCTTAAGGGATAACAAAAGTTTTATTTCCAAAGAGTAAAGCACTCGTATTTTTTGCAATGACAATCTATTGAAATATTCCTAATATTCAAAATGAAACTTTGAGCAAACAATGAGCATCTCCATAGCATGACAATCTTTAAATATCTTTACGGATCATGCATTCAAAATATTCCTAAGATAATCTTTCTGAAGCAAAATAACTAAAGTTTCTGCCCATCTTTATAAAATTGAAGTGGATTGTAAATTGCTACTTCATTTTGGCCTGTGAAAAAAGATGTTTTTAGGAAGACATTAGTAATGATTACATGAGAATATGTTTATGATTTTTGTAGTTCAGTAAACCTTACATGTTGACAACTTTTATAATTATAAATCATTTATGATTTTCAAAAATTTATAAAATTGGATAATTCAGTGCAAAATAAATTTCATATTTGAGACATTTAAAAATAAAATTTGCCCACAATAAAGTATCAAAATCAGTTTCATTTTTAACTTGTCTTTTGCTTTTCTACACTATATTCATACCAAAGTTTATTTTGTAATTTGCATGTAAATATGTAGAATTATTGGCATAATTTAATAAATTCCTGAAGGTACAATCTTTGCTGATTTCTTTGATCAGTACAAAGATGACTTTCTATACAATGCTATATGAGTGAAAAACACACAAATTGTACTTTCTCATCACTATTACACATATTCAAATTACATGTTTGACTGTGATAGATGTAATTCATTTCAATAAGGGAATGGCATTTTGATATTACACGTAAAGCACTATCTAGGCAGTGCTGGAGAAACCTAGGTTTGCGACAGAGCTTCTGGTCTCCAGGGCAATAACACAGAAAATGTCAGGTGGTTTGTTTGCTTCATTTAGCTTTTCCTTTTCCTTCCTTCCTCCCTCCCTCCCTTCCTTCACACCTCCCTCCTTTTTCTTTTTCTCCCTCCCCTCCTTTTCCTCCTCCTCCTTCATATTCTTCCTCTCTCTCTCTCTCTATCTCCAGTTGAAGTTTTTAAATAGGACAAAATGATATTGAATATTTTTCTTCACACTACAAAGCATAAATACACTTTTAAGCTCTTTGTTATAATGTCTCAGTACAAGTGTGTTGGAGAAGATGTTATTGGTCTCACCTTACACCTAAGCAAAGGCAAACTATAAAGAAATGACTCAGAAAATTCCTGTACAGTAAACAGCTTATTTAATCACTTTCACCACCACATGGTGAAGGCCATTCCACCTCATACAAAGCTGGGTAGATAATTAATAAATACTTAAAATGAAATAAAGGCCCATGGTTCTTAATGTTTCCTAAATGTCTAAGTACATGTTACAATATTCCCAAATTTTGAGGGGTTATAAGAAATGCTCTGAGTTATGGGCATTTTGTTATAAGAATGTGCCATTCCTCTTTATAAAAGAAAATAAGCATTTGATTAGAAAAAGATCAAATCTTTGATAACAAAAAAGATCTTTTCTTTAAGATTAAAAAAATCTAGCTAAGAATAATAAAAACTGTAAATTCATACATTCAGTATGAGTCTCTCATCTCTGCTACGTGGATAAACAGCTGGTCACCCACTGCAGGTTGTCCTCCCTCCCAGCTGCTGTCCATCGCTGCTGAGTCCTTAGGTCTTTGCAGCTAGATGGAGCCATAGAACCGATCTCACTAGGGGAAGATGATAGGGTCATAGATCGCCTTCCAGTTAGCACTACAAGAGACAAATGTCTTCTCTTCATATCTGTTCCCCATGTGCAGGCTGAGAGAAGACCACAGTCTCCTGGTTTGATTCCTAAATGATAATTTAGGACAAATTTTCCAATCTCCTATAGCAGAACACTTTCTTCATACTATTGTATAAGCAAGAAATAATCATGTACACACACACACACGAAGGTTTTAAAATGTGTTATTCATACGAGCAATTATCAGCTAACATAAGAGGAGCTGTTTGTACCGCAAGCCTCACTGTTACTTTTGACTTTCAATGTCTATAAGTGAAATATTATTTTTATTTTTGGTATTTAAACATTTTTTAAAATTTTAAGACAAATTCTCAGTCATTACATTGCACAGGCTGGACTCAAATCAGCAGTCTTCCTTTCCCATCTTCCCTAGTGCTAGAATCAAAGTTGTGTTTCACTACGCCCTACTTTTAGTGGTTCTTCTCATTCAGGTGTGGTGTAAGAATAATTAAAAATTATTCAACTTAAAAAAGGAAACAGTAGTGAAAACCTCAAAAAAATCAAAAGCAATGACAATAGGAAAATTGAGAATTTGATAGAGTAATTCCAATGAGCAAGCCAGGGAGCAATGAAGGGACAGAAAGAGAAACATCAAGGGCTTCTCATAAATTTATCACCCCAGCATGAATCTTTATGAATCTACAATCAAACTGAAAAAATAAACCAAGTGTATATTGCCAAAGCACAAATAGATATTAGTCATAATATTTTATTCTTATACTCCATTGTAAAGTTGAAATCCAATAAAAGGAAACATATGTAGACATACAGAGCTAAAGGATGTGCATTGACTATATCCAAGACTCTGAAAACTGTTTGGGAAATTGCACACCTTCGCCAACACATTCAAATTTGGATGTTCACAAGCCTGCGAGATGGAATTTAATTTCTTCCTGTAAAGGAAGCTGGAAAATGGCAGAAAGTATGCTGGCCTCCGGTGGGTAGCAAAAGCTGACTCTCAAAGCCTCTCTCTGGAACAGCCAGCAAACTCAATGAGTGAATGATCCGGACTCCTGATAGGCACCAAAGAAGCTATTTCTGTACAGCCTCAGCCCCATGTGTGTAAGCTTGCACAAACTTCCGAAACCAAAGGGGAGATATGTTAGTGCACATCTCAGCTGTGGAGTCCTTCACGGTAGATACAGAGTAGACAATAATGAATGGCATGGTAATATGAGTGTCATTCTGATCACTGGGTACCCAGGCCATGGTATTTTTCAAAGGTCTCTTAAATAGCTCACATTGCATTGCTTTTTCCATCTATGATGAGAGGTGAAATCTAATGACATAGTGACTGAAAGAGTGCAAGAGGTTTGATTTGTTTGTAAATATTTGCATGCTTTCATTTCCAAATCATCCTGCTTATAGAAGGCAATATATATTTCGGTGGATGCTTTAATGTAAGTTTTTTTCATAGATTCAGACTAAAAAATTAATTCATATAACTGATCATAGAGACAAAGAGCCCATAGCCAGCTATGTTCTTCAACAAAGAACTTTCACCATTTCTTAGTTACTGCTCCAAAGTTCAGGTGCAATGATGCAAAATAACCAGGGTCCGAAACCATATTTTAAACTGATTCAAGATGCAGCATAAATGAAAGCTTTTCCCTGATTAATGACTGTGCTATTTCTCTTAATATGTCTATCTTCACATATGTCATCTTTCTAATTTTTATGAATTTAAAAGCATAATAAATCTCCTACTGAAGTGAGAATGGGAATTAAATATTCCTGCATGTGTGATGGAGCCTTTGTGTTCCTCAGCCCTAACCTAGAAAAAGCTCCCAAGTCCTTCTCACTGCATTTCCACAGAAGGATGGAGCTGGAAGCTCATAAGAAGCCATCTAGCTTAATGCTTTACTCCACACAAGGACTAAAGTCCAGAGAAGGGAGGCGACTCATCCAAGGTCAAACAATGTATCAGTGCCAGAGCTGAAATAAACACTTTCATTTGTCTTCCCATCATGAGTTTCATTGTTTGATATGATACGTGCTGTGCTTAGATTCCTTAAAGCAATGGAGGCATCTCAAAAGTGTTAACCCTACAGCCATTACTTTCAAATATTATGCAAGGGTGTACATCGATCACCAGGGAAATTTATTTAAAAAGCAGTTTTGCCAATTACTTTGTCCAAATATCCTGATTCAGATAGTGTAGTCCAGAACCAAAGCACAGTTCCCATGCAAGGGCCTGAACTCTTTGTAAGCAATGCTCATTAAATAAATAGTAAGTTGCTATGCTGCCTTTTCTAATCTTGCTTCAATAAATATTGGGAAAATCAGGCTTAACATGTTAGTAATAGCTTTTTTAACAATAAGTAGTATACATAGATGTATTATTAATCTTACCACTGAAGGTTTTCTTGATTTTGAAAATTTCTTAAATCATATGCCATCGGCATCAGATTCCATAGGTTATGCAGTTATAGCTTTGAATTATTAAAATTCTTTTTAACATACACACATTTGCTGGTACTGTTTCTAAGTTATGTAAACAATCCTGTCCTGTCCTTGACATTTTAGCTCTGAGGAAGGCAGTCTCTCCACTAATAAACAGTTACCTTTTTCATAGAAAATAAATCTATCACTTAATTCTCCCAATTTCAAATATTACATAGAGTCACTCAGAGACATAATTCAATCCTGTTAGCTTTCATTGTTTAGTAGCAGACTCTGTAATTACATTCTCAAAAGTACATAATGGCAAGTTCAAATTTAAATATCAATATAAGTGTTCAAGAATTTCTCACATGAAAATTATAATCCTTCATTAAAATTTGGATTCATAGACAACATCTGAAAATACAAATGCCATCATCCAGTTGTGATTTTCTGTTGGATATTACACCTTTTTATGGCTATTAACATTTTCTATGTCATAATGGCAGAGATAACTTACTATGGACATGCTATTCTACATCATTAAAACGCAACAATTTTCATAGAGCAAAGACAAAAAAAATTTGGTTGGGTTTGGTGTGGCTTTAAAGGTATTTTAAAGTCTACCTTTTAATCTTGGTTTCATGTCCAGTAAAACAATATCCCCATCCCTAAGTCAGTTTAGCAGAAAGGATTTTTTTCCCCATTAAGTTTATTGGTACATTTTAGGTATAAAATACAGTTGCATTCATCATTGGGATCTTGTACCTTTACAAGAGAATCTTGGTTCTTATTTTTTCCCCCTTCCCCTGTCCTCCCTTCACCCCCTCCACCCTTCCCTATTTGGAAAGACTCTGTTTCCATTTTTTTCCTTTTCTCATATTTTTCTTTTCCCTTCTTTCCTTTCTCCTACCCCTTCCACTTCCCCTGCTCCTTTAGACCTTTTCTTCCTATTATACAATATCAATTATACATTTTTAAAATTACAATATCAAGATCTAGGAGACATTACCACAGATTTTACAGAAATGAAAAGGATATAGAAAGCATATTACAAAAATCTTTTTTGAAATAAATTCGACAACTTCTAAGAAGTACTTTGGAAGACAAATTAATGAAACTAACTCTGGAGGAAATATTAAATTTGAATAGCACCTATTAAAGAAAGTATATTCCTAGCTTAAAAACCTACCTATATGAGAACACCAGGCTCATATACATTTTAACTGATAAATTATACCAAATATTTAAAGCAGAAAAAACAAGGAACACTTCTCCCCACATTTTAGGAAATCAACATTGTGCTAATACTAAAAGTGGATGAAGATAATAGAAGAAAAAAGTATGAACATAGACAGAAATTTGTTTAACAAAACAAGCTATTAGAAGTCAGATCTGGCAGTATATAGAAAGTGGTTTTATTATAGAGATGGCAGTGTTGGTTGAGCATGGGAAGATCCACCCCCAAAAGTCATCATTTTAACAAAGAAAAGGAAAAAGCCATATGATTCGGTCACTAGTTGGACAAAAAGTACTGGACTAAATTCTACAATTGTTCATGGTAAAAGGTATCAGGAGACTAGAAGTAGAACAGAACCTTCTCAACAGATCAAAAACATGTACTCCATACTTCCAGTGAGAACACCTTATATGAATGGAGAAGATACAATGCTTTCTCCTTAATGTGGGGAACTAGGGCAGATATGCTTACTCTTCATCTGTCCATTAAACTTTGAAACATAGGCCTAAACCAAAATAGTCTGGTAATAAAATGACACAATTAGTATAGGATTGGCAAGGAGAAGCAAAAATCTTTATATGAAGATGAAATGATCATCTACAGAGAAAATACTAAGAAATCTCTAGGAGCTCCTAGAACTTGTATTTGAATTTAGCAGGATTAGAAAACACAAGGTATATATAAAAATTTAGGTCAGTGTATACTTGCTATAATGAAGAACTGGATATTGAAATTTAAAAATTATGTAGGAGTACAAAGTACCTAGAAAAGTAAAAAGAAAAAGAAAAAAAAACATGGAAATGTTTAGTACCTAATTTTAAGACTTCCCCTAAAGCTACAATAATTAAGGCAGTGTTGGTGTAAGGAAAGACATATAGATTATTTGAATAAAACATAGAATCTAGAAATAGAACCATACATATATGGTTCACTGTTTTGAAAGATTATTTAACATTAACATTTTATAGAATATAAAATCAATTCAAGAGCAGAGGAAAAGACAGTGTTTTCAGCAAACGGCACTAGAAACCTGGTATCCCTACATAAAAAATTAACATCTACCCTTGGGGCTGGCGATTTAGCTCAGTGGTTTCGATGCCTGCTGCGCAAGCACAAGGACCCGGAGTTCAATCCCTGGTACCAAAAAAAAAATTAACATCAACCCTTTATTTCCATACATAAAAATAACTTGAAAGGATCTATAAACCTAAATATGAAAGACTAAAACTATAAAACTTTAAAAAGAAATTACAAAGGAAAATGTTTATGAATATAATGTAGGCAAGAACTTCCTAGGATACAAAAACCATGACGTATAAAAGAAAAAAATTGATAAATGAGATTCCATCAAAATTTAGAACTTCAAATGACATCGTTAAAATGAAAAGTAGTCCTTAAACAGACCATATTTACAATGCATATAACCTATGACCAGAATATATAAAGAATTCTTAGAGCTCATGAATAGACAATCCAATTAAAAAGTAGACACAAGAAGATGATAAATAACCAGTATAGCACAAGGAAAGGTGTGCAACAACAGAATCAGAAAAATACTAATCAGTACAGTAATAAGATTGAATTATTCACTCATTACGGAGATGAAGTTAAAAGTTTTAAAAGCCTTGTCATGACTTTTTCGTTTCGTTGGATTCTCCCCTTTTGCATTTAATTTCTTGTAGTGCCTGACGGATTTATTCTGCTGGGCTTCCTGAGCTTGTGGTCCTCATTGTCTTTTCCTAGAATATTATCTAAAATTTTTTGGAGTGCTGGTTTAACATTCTTGAGGTTCCTAAGGTTCTCTTTGTCATGAAAGTATCTTATTTCTCCATCAATTTTGAAAGATAGTTGTGCAGGGTACATCAATCTGGGTTGGAGGCTGTTTTCCTTTAGAGCTTGGAATATATCACTCCAAGCTCTTCTTGCCTTGAGGGTTTGCATTGAGAAGTCTGCTGTGATTCTGATGGGCTTTCCTTTGTATGTGATTTATTTCTTTTCTCTAACTGCTTGTAGAACTTTGTTCTTCCGTTGGGTTTCTGGAATCTTAAAAATCATATGCCTATGTGTAGTTTTTTTTTTTTTTTGATCAAGGCTAGCTGGAGTCCTATATGCCTCCCTGATCTGTATGTCAAGTTCTTTTCCCCTGCTTGGGAAGTTTTCTGCCATCACTTCGATGAATAGTTTTTTTGATGTCATCTGCAATCTCTCCTTTTTCTTCATTGACTCCAATCAGTCTTACGTTATTCTTCTTTGCATTGGCTAGCAGCTGCTGGATTGATTTCTCGTGGTTCCTTACAATTTTAAAGCAGTTTTCCTTTTCCTGGTCACTAATTGCAATCTTATCTTCTGTATCTGAAATTCTGTCCTCACATTGGCTCATTCTGCTGCCTAGACTGTCAGTGGAGTTTTTCATTTCCTGGCAATCTGTTTGCTCCTGTTTTATGGATTCCATTTATTTCCTATGTTGGTATTCCATCATGTTCCTCAGCTCCTCTATTTTTTTATCTGTGTCCTCTGTAGATTTATTAATCATGTCTTGCACTATGGGCACAATCTCTGCAGTTATATGAGAAATTATTTCTGTTTTCATTTTTTCCAGATCCTCTTTTGTTGCCAGTTCAGGGAGTCCAGGTAGTTGAGTATCAGTGTTCCATCTCGTTTCCCTTTGGGGTTGGTGTAGGTGATCTGAAAGTCTGTTTTTGAGGCTTGTTTACATATATTCCCATTTCCACAACAGGGAGGAGGTGCTGCTGGTGCCCATGTGACTCACCTCCTCTGCCCTGGGAGCAGTGGAATGGTGGCTGGGTAGCCTCTTCCTGGGCGCTGGGATTGGCTCACCAACAGAAAGGTTTTCTAACCAGAATTACAAAGCCATAGAGGAGGAAAAAATAATGACTAAGTTGTATGAGATGACTAATATGTGAGAAAGTCAAATACTCTTATGGGCAATTTTCTCTTTGCTCAGGTTTATATATTCAGAAGTGTAAATATGTGAATAGCTGGTGTAGTAAATTGCTCAGGGAATAGAATCATATACTTTTGGCATTTATGCTAACTTTCAAAAGAAAGGTAGCAGTATTTTAGACAAGTTTTTAGTTTCTATCATGAATTTTATGTTATAATGAGATAATTCCATTAATTAGTGGTCAATATTTTACATTAAAGGCCTAATCCAACTTTGCAACAAAATCAATAAACTGTATTTTTACAATTTTTTTTGTTTTGGACAAATGATATTTTAAATTATTTCAATTTTTTAATTTTTATTATTTAATATTTTAAAAAACTTTAAGATATTTTAATTATGAAAAAAACAAATCCTATATCCATCCTCATCAAGCTCCTGGTACTAGTAATTTTTTTTTTGCCTACTCTATACATTTTATATAGATGGAATCTTAAAACAAATGGATTTTTATGCCTGGCTTCTTTGATTTAGCATATATTTTCAAGGCACACTGACACTGCATCATGGATCAAGTTTTATTCTTTTCTGTGGCAAAAAAACTCTACTTAATGGATATACCACATTATGAAATCCTTTCACTTGTTGATGGACATTTGAGTTACTTCCACCTCTAGCTGTGAGGAAAAATGACACTACGAACATCCATGCAGAGTTGTGAGTGGGCACATAGCACTCCCTTGGTTGTTTGTCATGCAGCAGACTTCCCAGGTCATGTGACAGGGGTTGCTATTTTGGGGAACTTCCAAACTATTTTTCAGAGTGTAGTATCTGTATCATCTTAGAGCTCCACCTGGAGTAGAAGGGTTCCAGTTTGTCTTCATCCTTACCATCACATATTACTGTTGATTTTTAAAATTCTAGTTAAGCATATAGGTGTGAAGTGGTGTTCCATTGTGGTTTCAATTTGCATTCCGCTAATGACTACTATCATTGAGTATTTTTTTATGTGCTTATTGGTCATTTATATTTTTTTTGTAAAAATTATAGGTATTTTATTCCCCTATTTCCACTTACAAATGGCCTGATATTCAGAAAATAATAAAAGGAACACCTGAAATTATGTAAAATTGGTTACTTTGAAAAGCAATCCACTGATGCTTTGGAAGCAACAGTTTTGAAACTTTAGTTCTCAAATTTTTTCTCTGTTTGAATATGAAAATTCTCATTTATGTATTCATTTATGTACTGAAATCTCAGGTAAAGAATGATGCTACTAAAATAGGTACCAGTATAAAAACACTACAAGGAGTCCACAAGCTTGAAACCTATGAATTGTTGGATAACTTCTAAAAGAAACAGCCAGGTGTGGTAATACACATCGGTAATCCCAGCTCTCAAGAGGCTGAGGCAGGGGGATCACAAATTCAAGGCCAGCCCTATGGACACTGCAGAGTTCTACAAAGTGAGCTTGAACAGTACCCAGGCCCACTTGGACCATGGCTGCAGCTTCCTCAGAGGACCCAGACAGCTAAGCACTGTGAAATGAATCTTGGGCAAACAACTTGACAGACTTGTGCAGGCAGGGTGCCCTGTACCCTCTGAGCCAGCCTCAGTGCACACTTGTTCCCCCTGAGCTCCTGATGAGTGGAAAGTTCCTGAGATGTCCTCAAGGCATCTTTTTGATTGTCCTGGTGCAAACTATGTGGCTTTTTAAAGATCATTATCATTTGAGACAGGGTACATTCTTCCTCACTTCCCACTCCCAAATTGTTTCTTTTATTTATTTTTGTTTTGTCTTTTTAGACAGGGTCTCACTATGGTCATTTATATATTTTCATGGGAGAAATATATATTTATAAAATTTTATTCAAAAATTTTCTAAGTTTTTAAAGTGCATTACATTTTTATTATTGAGTTTTGAGAGTTCCTTATACATATTGCATTGAAGTCTCATTAGATATTGAGACTACTGTCTCTGGAGGCTTCTTCTCACTTTCTTGATAGTGTTTTTAAAAGTTCAGTACTTTTTCATTTTGCTAACCTCCAACTTATCTTATTTTTCCTTTTGTTGCTTTTGTTTTGGTCATAACTAAGAAATCACTGTGTAATACAAAGTTATAAAATTTTGTTCTGAAATTTTCTTGTGTAATCATTACTTTACCATTTTAGTTCTTATTTTTAAATACATGATACATTGTGAGTAAATTTATATGTTTACCATGAGGTTACTCCAACATCTTTTGTTTGGATGTGGATAACCAGTTGTTCTAGCTGAAAACAATATTCGTCTTCATTATCTTGGACCTTGGTCAAAAATCAGTTGACCATGAACACGAAGGTTTATTTCTATATTCTCAATTCTGTTCCATCAATTTGTGTATCTACTCTTATGCCGATCCTATGCTCTTTTGATTACTGAACTTTGTAGTAAGTTTTGAAACAGAAAGCGTGAGTCTTCCAATTTTGATTTTTTCAAAAGATTGTTTCAGTTATTCTGGTTCTCTTACATTTCCCAATGAAATTTGGGAAAAGCTTGTCAACATTTTTTTCCCCAGAAAATTTTCCCCTGGGATATTCTTACAGACTGACTTGAATCTGTAGACAAAAGTTGGAAAGTATTTTGTAACTGTGCTCTAGAAATGAACAAACAAAATAAAATTAAGAAAGTAATTCTATTTATAATAGCATCAAAAGGAACAAAATATATTAGGGATAAATTTTTGAAAATCACAAAAAAAATTATTAAAAAAAATTCAAAAGACCTAAATAAGAAAAATATGTCCTATTCCTTGATCAGATAATTTAATATTGTTCCCAAATTAGTTGAAAAGACATTTGCTAGGTTCACAATTTGAGACTGACATTTATTTTGTCCGATGAATTTCAAAATATTATTTCATGTTTTTTAAGACATCCACTGGGTCTTTGAGAAATCTTGTATTAGTTTAAATTTTATTCCTTTGCAGGTGAATTTCTTTCTCTTTTTCTTTTTTAACCTCAAGCCATCTCTTTTGTTTTTGTAATTTTGTAGTGTTTCTATTTCTCTTTATTTTAGTATATAGTTTGTTATAAATTATGGTTTAATATCTATGAATTCTTGCTTTATTTTCAGTTCTGGAAAACCCTTGACATTATAATTACAGGTCTAATTTTACCTTTTTCTTTTTATCCTGTCCTCTGAGGACACTAATTAGACAAATGTTATTGTTTTCTTCCATATCATTTTACTTAAAAATATTTTCTATCTAAAACATGTGAGTAATTTTTCAGACTTTCAATATGCTATTTTGTTAATCTGTATCTTACCTACTACTTAACCCACTGGTCTTGTTTTATTTTTAAATTTCACACATCATATTTTTATGTCTGAAGATCTAAATAGTTGACGTAGTTGTCTTTAAATTTGCCTAGTCATTTTTTGATTGTTTCTTGTGGCTCATTTTTGTGATCTCAACTTCCTCGGTTTTTACCCATTCCACATTTCAAAACTTATTATAACATGATGAATATATAAATTTTATCAATTAAAGTCTAAAAAGGAATACATATTTTATACTCTGATTAAAATATTTCCAATATCTGAAGAGTTCTGAAAAATGTAACTCCCTGCTTTTCCAGTTGGTCCCCACTCCAAGCAGAAGTTGGCTTCTGCGCATGCTGATCTTTGCTCAGAGCTCAGGCTCAGGAGTTTTCATCAGTACAGAGCCCAAGTCTTACTTCAGAATGACGATGCAATCACTTTTGTCAGAACCCTGAAGATGTTGCCAACCTTGGGCATTTCTGTCCTTTCATGAGTCTTCAAGCTTAAAGCAGGTTCGATTCTAACAACCCTCCCCTGGTCCAAACCTAGAATCCACATTAGAGTGCAGATACTGGCGTTTGCTCCTGGACCTGGCTCTTTCAGCCTTTCCTCCATGCTCAAGGCTTTTTGGTCTGGCTTTGTTCATTTGCTTGTCTGGGCAGGAGAGGCCATTGGTATTTCCTTTATTTCCACCAGCACAGAAATGTTTTAAAAATATGTTTCATCCAAAAACCAGTTGTTTGCATAAGAGGCCTTTTCATGCTGTATTATTGCTCAGCTGACCAAAAGTAGTGTCCATGTATTTTTAATCTAATATTTTATGTTTGTAATGAATTTAAGAGGGATGCATTCACAATGGTGCATTTGAGAGACACTGAAAGGTCTGGCCAGAGTACAAATGAGACAGGACTTGGAAGTCAGTGGGCTAAGGGTAACAGCAGACTGGAGGTGGACAGCTCATCTTACAGGCAGGCAGAGCAGTTAACAAATTATTGAAATGATATAAGCAGGAAAGGAAGAGGCTGGAGCTGTAAAAATGGAGTGTTTCAGGTCATGAAAGTATAAATTTAAAGCTCATAATTCCTTTCCAGGTTTCTAAAATTCAATATTCTCCTTTGTCTGATTAAAATATAACTTCAAATAATTGGATGACAGTCCACATTTACTTCTTCTGTGGCTTTTTGTTTTTAAAAGTTATAAATATCTGGAATGAATATATTAAATACTTTTTCAGTTTTTATACCAATGATAATTGTATCCTTTGAAACAACTTATATCACCTAGGTGTTAACCTCATGGAATTGATGGTATAAATAAGAGTTTAAATTTACCATTAATAAATATGCCGAAGGAAGGGGCCAAGAGAAAGTTAAACTTGGTGCCCACCATCCAGGCCTCCTCAAGGAAGGAAATGACTCTCATGCACTCCTCTGACCCACAGATGCACTATAACTAAAAAATAATATTTTTAGCCTGACATCAAACCTTCCAATAAAGCATAAAAACTACAAACTCTTTCATACTCATTATGTGTGGTTAGAATTTTCATTTGTAAATTTACACACCAGTAAATTATAATTTTAATTGGAAGCTAAAGATCTGAACTTAAATTCGTGATCTGTGTTTGTGAGTTTTTTCTGAAATCTTTTCAGGTTAATGTACTGCCAACATTTCACGGAAATATATTATAACTGCATGCAGTAACACACCTAAGAGAATGACTAAAGAAGGCATCTTTAATCATTTTCTTAAGTGATCATTTCAATATTAAATTACAGGATGCAAAATGTACTCTCCAAACGTGTACCCGGGAGTCCCAAGCACACACATAATGTGGGCAAATGTCAGAACGGTATAACAGTGTCTGAATGTGGACCATCGATAACGACAGCACACAGCACCAGCACAGCACATACTGCTTTCTCCGTTTTCTTCTCATTGTCATTCCACTCTATCTCAGAAGAGGGGTATGAAAATGTTCCTGAGACCCAGAACAAAGCCATAAAGCACACAAAGAAATATGAGCATTCCCCGGAAGGCAAATTTATTACATTAGCAAATTTCTTATTCGTGAAGTTTGATCTAATTGCCTCAGCCTACGCGTGTATTATTTTTATGTATTATAATGACACATGAATGTAATTACATTAGTGTTTTCATGTATTAGCAAAATAATGCCTTTGACAGTGAAGCAGTGTTTGATTTCTTAAATGCACAAATTACAAGGATATTAAAATCATCACATACATTTCAATAGATAATGGTGCTATGACATTTTATATACTATTTTCATTTTGTTCTCCTTAAATTCTTTTATTGGTACATTTTAGGTATAAAATACGTTTACATTTATCATTAGGTGCTTGTACCTGTACATGATGTATCTTGGTTCTTATTTTTTTCCCCATTACCTGTGTGCCCTTCACCCCCTCCACCCTTCCCTATTTACATAGATTTTATTTCCATTTTTTTTCTTTTCTCATAATTTTTCCTTTCACTTCTTTTCCTTTCCCCTTCCCCTCTCACTTCTCCTACCCCTTTGGACCTTTTCTTCCTATTTCAAATTATCAATTATTCGTTTTAATCACTTAAATCCTTATTTACTCTTTCAGTTTCTCACACTAGAGAAACTATTCGGTATTTACACATGTGTGTCCTATTTATTTCACTTAAGAGTATGGCCTCAAAAATACATAATTTCCTGCATATAGGTAAAGTTATAGCTTACATAGTTTTTATTAATATAATTCTTGTTTCCAAGAATTTTTCTAAGTTACAATTTCTACTCTGCGAAGCATTTAATATTTTTTGTCCTTCTGTCACAGGTCCAAGCATACAAATTAACCAAAAATCACTGTAGCATATAGTGAATCAAATCAGAAAATGCCAATCAATCCTTTTTAAATATCCTTTCAAGTTACCGGTGCCACCAATCACATTAGGGTAGTGGCACTCTAAAAATAACCAGTTTTATACTTTTCAATTTATAGTACATGTTTGCAGTAGATAATGATTGTATTTACTGTAGGGGATTGGTACATGTACATAATACATTTAAATTCTGTTTTTACCCTTCCCTTCACCCCTTTTATTTTTCCAGCAATAGATTCATTTATTTATTTTATAAGAACTTTTAAAGTTTATTATCATATATATAGATTGATAATAATCCAAAGAACATATAAAACATAAAAGACAATTGAATTCAGACAAAGTTAGATGCATTGTCCACTTTAGATTACAATACCTTTTCTCTCTCTCTTTTTTCTTGTCATCTGTGTTTTATTTCATAATTTATATATATTGTTTTTCAAATAAGAGAGACTATGTGATATTTAAGTTTCTGTCTATGAGTATCTTCACTTAACATTATGGTCTCATGTGCATCCATTTTCATACAAATGACAACTTCATCCTTATTTATTGCATAGTAGTACTCTATTGTGTATAGATACCACATTTTCTTTATCCATCCTTTGATAGACAAATGGACTGTTTCCAAGATTTTGCTATTATGAATTGCACTGCTATAAAAATGGGTATGCATTCATCACTGTGGTATGGTGTCTTTAACTCTTTGGGGAAGCTACCTACGAGACCTGGGTCAAATGAAGTTTCTATTTTTAGTTTTCTGAGGAATCTCCATACTGATTTTCATAGTGACTGTATCAATTGATAGTCCCACCAAAAGTGTAGAAGGGTTCCTTTCTCCTCACAGCCTCACCATCATCTGTTATTGGTTGATTACTTGATAATAGCCATTTTTCTCTGGAGTGAGATGGAATCTCAGTGTTGTTTTAACTTACATTTCTCTACTTGCCAGGGATGTTGAACTTTTTAATGCATTTATTGGCCATTTGTATTTTTTTCTCTGAGAAGTATCTATTCATTTCAGATGCCTGTTTTCAACTGGGTCTTTAAATTGGGGGAGGTCCAATATCTTTGACTTCTTCATATATTCTAGATATTACTCCTGGCAAAATTATTTCCCATTCTGTAGAATGTCTCTAAATTCTATTGGTGGTTTCTTTTGCTGTGAAAAATATTTTTAATTAGATGTGCTCAAACTTGTTGATTCTTGGTATTATTTCTTGTGCAACTAGGGTTTTGTTCAGAAAGTCTTTGCCTACACCTAAGTCTTTGAGGGTTTTGTCTATTTTGTCTTCAAGCAGATTGTTTCTACTCTAGTGTTTAGAACTTTGATCCATTTTGATTTTAGTTTAGTTTATGGTGAAACATAGGGGACTGGATTCAATATTTGACATGTGGCTAGCCAGTTTTCTGAGCCCCGTTTGTAAAGGCTATCTTTCCTCTAGGGATTTAGCCCCTTTGTCAAAGATAACACAGCTAAGTCTGCCTAGAGTTGTTTCTGTATCTTTTACTTTGTTCCACTGACTCAGGAATCTGTTTTGTTTGGTTGCCAATACCATGATATTTTTATCACTGTAGCTTTATAGTGTAACTTGAAGTCTGGGATTGTGATAGCCCCTTTGCCTTGCACTTTTTGCTTTTGCTATTCTAGGTCTTTTTTAGTTGCAAATGAATTTTAAAATTGCTTTTTCCAGTTCTTTATGAAATGTTATTGGTATTTTAATTGGGATTATTAAATCTATATAACAGTTTAGAAGGGCCAGGGATTTAGCTCAGTGGTTCCATCGATTGCCTTGCAAGCACAAGGACCGAGTTCAATCCCTGGTACCTCCAAAAAATAGTTTAGGAAGTATGGCCGTTTTGACTATATTGGTTCTGCCTATCCAGCAACAGGAGACATCTTTCCATTTTCTGATGTCCTCTTCAATCTCCTTTTTCAGAATACTATAGCTTTCATTGTAGAGGTCTTTCACTTCCTTGGTTAGGTTAATTACTAAGTATTTCATTTTCCTTGATGCTATTTGTAAAGGATGTTATTTCCTTAATTTCCCTCTTGGTGAGTTTGATATTGTTGTACAGGTAAAGTATAGATTTTAGAGTACTGACTTTGTATCCTGGTAAATTAATGAATTAAGATGTTAGTGATGTGAGTCCTTTAGTGGAGTTTGAAAATCTTCCATGTATCAGATCATGTCTTCAGCAAATAATGATAATTTAGCTCTTCCTTCCCTAACCATATCCCTTTTATTTCTTCTTGTCTTATTCCTGTAACTAACATTCTAAGAACTATATTGAAAAGAAGTGGTGATAGTGAACACCATTGTCTTGTTCCTGATTTTATTTATCTTTTTTTAAAATTTTAATTTTATTGGTACAATTTTAAGTATACAGTATAATGACATTCATCATTGGAAATTTGCACCTTTACATAATCACTCTTGGCTCTTATTTTTTCCCCCTTCCCTGCCCTCCCTTCAACTCCTCCATCCCTCCCTATTTACAAAGAATTTATAACCATATTTTCATTTTCTCATATTAATTCCATTCCCTTCTTTCCCTTTCCTCTACCCCTCCCACTTCCCTGTTCCCTTTGCCCTTTTTCTTCCTATTTCACATTATCTATTACAGTCCTTAATTAGTCTCTTAGTTCTTATTTACAATTTCACTGACTCATACTAGAGAAAGTATTCGGTATTTACACGTGTGTCCTATTTATTTCACTTAAGAGTATCACCTCAATGTGCATCCATTTAGCTATAAATATCTCTAATTTCCCATTTTTTATGGCTGAGTAGTACTCCAATTTATTTTAAAAAACCACATTTTCTTTGTCCAGTCTCCAGTTGATGAGCATTTGGGCTGTTTCCAAATTTAGTTATTACAAATTGTGCTGCTATGAACATGGGAGCACGTATATCACTGTGGTATGATTCTTTTAATTCTTTGGGGAAGATACCCACCAGGGGAATAGCTAGCTCAAATGGGACTTCCAGTCCTAGTTCTTTGAGGTATCTCCATACTGATTTCCAAGGTGGTTGCACCAGTCTACACTCCTACCAGCAGTGGAGAAGGGCTCCTTTCTCCCTACACCCCTGCCACCATTTGTTATTGGTTGATTTCTTCATAGCAGCCATTCTTTCTGGTGTGAGGTGAAATCTCAGCATTGTTTTCATTTGCATCTCTTGAATGACCAGTGATGTTGAACATTTTTTCATATGTTTATTTGCCATTTCTACTTCTTTGTCTTAGAAATGTCTGTTCATTTCAGATGCCCATCTTTGGATTGAGTCTTTAAATTTGGGAGGTCTGATTTTTTTAAGTTCTTTATTGATTCCAGATAGTAAACCTTTCTCTGAGGGACAGCTGGTGAAGATTTTTTCCCAGATCGTGGGTTGTCTCTTCACACTGCTGGTGGTTTCTCTTGCTGCACAGAAGATTTTAGTAAAGTGAGATCCCACTTGTTGATTGTGCTAGTTCACGGGCAACTAAGGTTTTGTTCATAAAATCTTTTCCAACACCAATGTCTTCAAGAGTTCTTCCTAAACTTTCTTCCACCCAGTTTAGTGTTTCTGTTTTAATATTTAGATCTTTACTCCATTTTGATTTTGGTTTAGTGCATGGTGAGAGATATAGGTCTAGTTTTAGTCTTTGGCAAGTTGAAAACTAATTTTTTCAACACCATTTATTAAAGAGGCTATCTTTCCTCCAGTGAGGGTGTTTGGCTCCTTTGTTGAAGATGAGCTGGCTGAGTGTGTCTGGCGTGGTTTCTGCATCTTCTAATCTGTCCCACTGGTCTTCAGGTCTGTTTCTTTACCAGTACCATGCTGTTTTATCACAGTAGCTTTGTAGTATAGTTTCAAGTTGGGGGTTGTAATATCCCCTGCCATGTCTCTGTTACCTAGAATTGCTTTTGAAATTCTGGGTCTCTTCTTGTTCCAAATGAATTTTTGGATTGTTTTCTCAAGGTTCATGAAGTATGTTGCTGGGATTTCAATTGGGAATGCATTGAATCTATACAGCAGTTTTAGAAATATGGCCATTTTCAATATGTTGATCTTTCCTACCCAGGAGCAAGGGATGTCTTTCCATTTTCTGATATCGTTTCAATCTCTCTTTTCAAAGTGCTATAGTTTTCAGAGAAGAGGTCTTTGATTTCTTTTGTTAGGTTGATTCCTAGGTATTTCAGTTTTTTGAATGCCATTGTGAAAGGAATTGTTTGCCCTATTTCTCTCTCAGTGAGTCTGTTGTTCATGTAGAGCGAAGCAATTTATTTTTGTGTGTTGACCTTATATCCAGCTACTTTTCTGAGTTTGGTTATTAAGTCTAGAAGACTTTTGTTGGAGTTCTTGGGGTCTTCTACATAGAGTATCATGTCATCTGCAAATAATGACAATTTGACTTCTTTATTTCCTATCTTTATTCCTTTTATTTCTTTCTCTTGTCTAATTGCTGTGGCTAATGTCTCCAGAACTATATTGAACAAAAGTGGTGATAGTGGACATCCTTGTCTTGTTCCTGATTTGAGTGTGTAGAATTTTAGTTTTTGACCATTTAGTATGATATTGGCTGTTGGTTTCTCATAGATGGCTGTTATCAATTTGATGTAGAGACCATCTATTCCAATTTTTTGTAGGGTTTTTATCATAAATGCATGATGGATTTTGTCAAATGCTTTTTCTGCATCTATGGAGATAATCATATGGTTTTTGGCCTTGGCTCTATTGAAAGAGTGTATTATATTGATTGATTTGAGTATGTTGAACCATCCCTGCATCCCTGGGATGAATCCCACTTGATCAGGGTGTATGATCTTCTTGATGATCTTCATCTGCATTCTATTTGCCAGTATGTTATTGAGGATTTTTGCATCTATATTCATTAGTGAGATTGGCCTATAGTTCTCTTTTTGAGTTGGGTCTTTCTCTGCTTTGGGGATCAAAGTGATGCTTGCTTCCAGGACTGAATTTGGTAGTACTGTTTCCCTTTCAATTTCATTGAAGAGTTTAAACAGCAGTGACAGTAGTTTCTCTCTAAATGTCTTGTAGAATTCTGCTGTGAAGCCATCAGGACCCGGGCTTTTCTTAGCTGGTAAGTTTTTAATTATGTTTTCAATTTCATTGATTGATATTGGGTTGTTTACAATTTTTAGGTCTTCTTCGTTCAACTTTGGTAATTCATATGTATCTAGGAATCTGTCCATTTCTTCTGTGTTTTCCATCTCATTGGCATATAGCTTCTTGAAGTAGGTATTGATGATCCTCTGGATTTCTGCTGGGTCTGTTGTAATTTCATCCTTTTCATTCCTAATTGCATGGATTTGGGCCTTTTCTTTCCTTTTTCTGATAAGCTTGGCTAAGGGTTTGTCAATTTTTTTTTATTCTTTTGAAGAACGAACTCTTGGCTTCATTGATTTTTTTGTATCATTCTCTTAGTCTCCATTGTATTGATTTCTGCTCTGTCCTTTATAATTTCCTACTTTGTATGAGCTTTGGGTTTGTCCTGGTCTTCTTTTGCTAGAAGCTTGAGGCTCAGCATCAGGTTGGTTATTTGGGCTCACTTTGTTTTCCTAATATGTGTATTCACTGTTATGAATTTCCCTTGTAAGGCTGCTTTCATTGTATCCCATAGATTCTGATATGTTTTATTGTCATTTTCATTTAATTGAAGGAACTGTCTGAATTCTTCTTTAATTTCCTCTATGACCCATTGGTTATTCAGAAGTGTGTTGTTCAATTTCCATGTGTTTATGAAATTTTTGTGGTTTCTTTTGCAATTGATCTCCAATTTCATCACACTATGGCCTGATAATATACAGGGGATAACTTCAGTTCCTTTGCACTTACCTAAATATGTTCTATGAGTGGGTATGTAGTCCATTTTGGAGAATGAGTTGTGTGCAGCTGAAAAGAATGTGTCTTCTGATTTTTATGGGGTGGAATACTCTGTAAACATCTGTTAAGTGCATTTGTTCAAGAATTCGATTGAGTTCTAGTATTTTGTGGCTTGTTTTTTGTCTAGTTGATCTATCTATTTGTGACAGTGTGGTATTGAGGTCCCCCTCTAATATTGTATAATTGCTTATATGATTTTTCATGTCTGTTAGTATTTGTTTTATATAGTTGGGTGAAGTAGTGTTTGGTGCCCAGATATTTATGATTGTCATCTCTTCCTGTTGGATTCTTCCCTTTACAAGGATGTAGTGTCCTTCTTTGTCTCTCTTAATCAGTGTGGGTTTGAAATCCACTTGATCTGCAAAGAGGACAGCTACTCCTGCTTTTTTCAGGTTCTTATGGCATGGACTATTGTTTTCCACCCTTTAACTTTCAGTCTATGAGTTTCCTTTTGAATTAAGTGTGTTTCTTGTATGCAGCATATTGTTGGATTTTGCTTCTTGACCCATTCTGCCAGTCTATTTCTCTTGATTGGTTTATTGAGACCATTAACACTGATGGTTATAAATGAAACATATTGACTTATCATTGTCATGCCTTTTTCTTTTTGTGAGATTCTCCCCTTTTGTATTTAATTTCTTGTCATACCGATGGATTTATTCAGCTGGGCTTTCTGGGCTTGTGGTCCTCATTGTCTTTTCCTAGAATATTACCTAAAATTTTTTGGAGTGCTGGTTTAACATTCTTGAAGTTCTTAAGGTTCTCTTTTTCATGAAAGTATCTTATTTCTCCATCAATTTTGAAAGATAGTTTTGCAGGGTACATCAATCTGGGTTGGAGGCTGTTTTCCTTTAGAGCTTGGAATATATCACTCCAAGCTCTTCTTGCCTTGAGGGTTTGCATTGAGAAGTCTGCTGTGATTCTGATGGGCTTTCCTTTGTATGTGATTTATTTCTTTTCTCTAACTGCTTGTAGAACTTTGTTCTTCTGTTGGGTTTCTGGAACCTTAAAAATCATATGCCTATGTGTAGTTTTTTTTTTTTTGATCAAGGCTAGTTGGAGTCCTATATGCCTCCCTGATCTGTATGTCAAGTTCTTTTCCCCTGCTTGGGAAGTTTTCTGCCATCACTTCGATGAATAGTTTTTTTGATGTCATCTGCACTCTCTCCTGTTTCTTCATTGACTCCAATCAGCCTTATGTCATTCTTCTTTGCATTGGCTAGCAGCTGCTGGATTGATTTCTCGTGGTTCCTTACAATTTTAAAGCAGTTTTCCTTTTCCTGGTCACTAATTGCAATCTTATCTTCTGTATCTGAAATTCTGTCCTCACATTGGCTCATTCTGCTGCCTAGACTGTCAGTGGAGTTTTTCATTTCCTGGCAATCTGTTTGCTCCTGTTTTATGGATTCCATTTATTTCCTATGTTGGTATTCCATCATGTTCCTCAGCTCCTCTATGTTTTTATCTGTGTCCTCTGTAGATTTATTAATCATGTCTTGCACTATGGGCACAATCTTTGGGGTTATGTGAGAAATTATTTCTGTTTTCATTTTTTCCAGATCCTCTTTTGTTGCCAGTTCAGGGAGTCCAGGTAATTGAGTATCAGAGTGTTTCATTTCATTTTCCTTTGGGTTTGCTGTAGGTGATCTGGAAGTCTAGTCCTGAGGCTTGTTTACGTGTCTTCTCATTTTGATGGTGGGTGGTATGCTGCTGGTTCCTGCATGGCTTACCTCCTCTGTGCTGGCAGTGGTGATAGGTTGGCCTGGAAGCCTCCTACTCTGCAGTGCAAGCTGTGGCACATTGACCTGATTTGACCTCCTTTGTCTTGTTCCTGATTTCAGAGGGAAAGCTGTCAGCTTCTCTCCATTTAGTATGATGTTGGTCATTGGTGTATTATGATGGCTTTTATCAGGCTGAGAAAAACTCCTTCTATTCCTATTTTTTTCAGAGTTTTTATCATGAATGAATGTTGAATTTTTCTGAGTCTATTGAGGTGGTCATGTGATTTTTGTCCTTGCTTCTGTTTATGTGGTGTGTTACATTTATTGATTTGCATCAATAAATCAGCTGTTCCTGCATTCCTGGAATAAATCCTGGTTGGTCATGATATATGGTCTTCTTGATGATTTGCTGCATTCTGTTTGCCAGTATCTTATTGAGGACTTTTGCATCTCTGTGCATTAAAGCAATTGCTCTGTAGTTGAGTTCTTTTCTGGTTTTGAAGTCAAGGTAATACTTGCTTCTAGGAATTACTTTGAGAGTATTTCTTCCCTTTTGATTTCATGAAAGAGTTTGAGGAGTATAAGCATTAGCTCTTCTTTAAAATTATTGTAGAATTTGTCAGTGAATTTTTTGTGAGCTTGGATTTTCTTGGTAGTTTTTTGAATACTTCTTCAGATATTGGCTTATTCACATTTCTATAGCTTCTTGATTCAGCTTTGGTAGTTCATATTTATCTAGGAATATATCCATTTCTTCTGAATTTTCTGTTTTCTTAAAGTACAGGTTCTCAAAGCAGTTACTAATAATCATCTGGCCTTCAGCAGAATCTATTGTGATTTCACCTTTTTCACTTGTTATTGCATGGATTTGAGCTTTTTTCTCCTTATTATGGTAAGATTGGGTAAGATTTTTTTTTTAAATTTTGTTTAATCTTTCAAAGAAATAATTCTTGAATTTATTAATTTTTGTATTGCTTTTGTAGCCTCAATTTAGCTTTGGGTTTGGATTGTTCTTGTTTTTTGTACAAACTTGAGGTGCATCATTAAATTATTTATTTAAGCTCATTTTGTTTTTGTGATGTGGCAATTCACTGGTATGAACTTCTCTCTTAGGGAAGCTTTCATTGTGACCCATAGGTTTCAGTATGTTGTATTGACATTATCTTTTGATTATAGAAACTGTCTAATTTCTTCTTTAATTTAATCTGTGACCTATTGATTATTCAAGAGGATATTATATAAGTTCCATGTGTTTGCATAGTTTTTATGGCTTCCTTTGCCATTGATTTCTAGTTTGAGTGCACTATGGTCTGATAATATGTATGGAATCATTTTTAATCTTTTGCATTTATGTAAGCATACTTTACTGGCTAGTTACTATGTGGTCTATTTTGGAGAAAGTCTGATGTGCTGCTGAGATGAATATATATTATATTTTGGATGGGATACTATAGATATCTATTGAGTCCACTTGTTTGAAATTTTGGTTCAACTCAGGTATTTCTTTGTTCATTTTTTTTGTCTAGTTGCTCTGCTCATTTGTGACAGTGGGGCACTGTGGTCTCCCACTAAAATTGTATTGGTGTTTGTCTGGTTTTTCATGTCCATTAGTGTTTGTTTCATGAAAGTGGGTGTCCCAGTATTTGCTGCATGTATGTTTATAATTGTTAACCCTTCCTGTTGAATTGTTCCCTCAACCAATATGTAGAGACTATCTGTGTCTTTCTGATCAGTCTTAGCTTGAGATCAACTTCATCTGAAGTTAGGATAATGACTTATGCTTTTTTCTGGGCTCCTCTTGTGGAGAATATTGTTTTCCATCCTTTGTTTTTTAACTTGTTAGTATCTTTCTGAATTAACTGTGTTTCTTGTATACAGCATGTTGTTGGGTTTTCTTTCTTGTTCCCTTCTTCAATCTGTGTCTTTGACTGGGGAGCTGACACCATTCACACTGAGAGTTATTAGGAGAAGTGTTGGCTTATTCCTGTCATTGCCCTGTGCTTCTTCTGTTGATGTCATTTCCCCCATTTGCTCAGGTACTCGTCCTGTCAGGCGTATACATTCTTTTTGAGTTATTGACATTGTTGTCTTCATTGTTTCTTTCTAGGACATCTTTTGAGAATTTTTGTAGTACTGATTTGTTGCTCATGAATTTGAGATGCTCCTTGTTATGGAAATACCTTATTTCTCCATCAATTTTGAAGGAAAGTTTTACAGAATATGTAAGTCTGGACTAGAAGTTGTTATGTTTTAGGGCTTGAAACAGTTCACTCCAAGGGCTCCCGGCCTTTAGGGTTTGTGTAGAGAAGACTACTCTGATTTTAATGTGTCTACCTTTACATGTGATTCCCTGCCTTTCTCTAACTGCTTTTAAGATTTTATCCCTGTGATTTGCTTCTGGAATTTTGGATATAATGTGGCACAGAGAAGTTCTCCTTTGGTCATAGCTATTTGATGTTCTATATGCCTCACCTATCTGTATGGTTATTTCTTTCCCTGTATTTGGGGAGTTTTTTGCCATTATTTCTGTGAACAAGGTTTTTTTATGCCATTTGTGTTATCTTTTGATATCTTAATATCTTTTCACATATTCCAATTATTCTTAGATTAGTCTTCTTTACATCATCTAACAGATGCTGGATCCATTTTTCATTTTCTTTTATTATTTTTAAAGTAGCTTGTCTTTGAAGGCAACTTTGTCTTCTAGTTCTGAAGTCTATCCTCCCACACACACACTGGTCTGTCCATACTTGCAACACTACCTTTAATCTCCTGGATTTATGATTGAAAACTTTTCATGGACTCTAATTCTTTGGCAAAGTTGTCATTCATGTTTTGTATCATTTTGTTTGGCTCATCTGGCTTTTTAGTAGTGCCCCTGAATCTTTTTGTTTCTAGTTCCATTATTGGTTTATTTATATCTTCTCTAATCCTGCCAAGTATTTCTTTGAGCTTTTTTCTAACCTCTTCTGCTATACTTTTGAGTAATTCAGGTGTGTGCTTTATACTGTTCTGCCCCTTGGTGTTCCCAGGATTGGCTTCAGGGGAGTTGGAGGTTTCTCATGTTTCTATTGCTTTTGTTTGTTTTGTTTTAAACTGGGGTCTGTGTGTTTAAAAATCTAATTTTCTTGGCCACTGGGCAAAAACTGATTAGAGTTTAAGCTATCCTGAGCAGAGGACTTTCTGGGAAAATTAGGAAGCATGATTCATGATATTTTCTTTAATTTTTTTTTGTATTTGTAATTTAATAAAACATTCCTGAACACAGTTCAATAACAAAAGCTTCAAGCCAATTTCATCACTCTACTTTGAAGTAGAAGAAAGTGTAACAAAATTATTTGGCCTTCAACTAAGCTGGGCTTGATCAGACATGTCTATAATTACAGCACTCTGAGAGGCTGAGGCAGGAGGACCACAAGTTCCAGCCAAGCTTGCGCAACTTAGTGATGTAGTGAGACCCTGTCTTAAAATAAAATAAAATAAAGTATAATAAAAGGCTGGGGGTGTAACAAAAGATTGGGGGACCATCCCCAGTAGGGCAGTCAATCAGTCAATCAATCAATCAAACTAAAACATTTTAAAGTTTTAAAACCAGTATTTTTACAGCCTTAGTGTTAAACACAAAACTGTACATATTTATTTACTCAACTTGATGAATTTGCACATATATTATACACTCTTGAAGCCATTACTGTTACTAAAAATGGAAAGATCTAAATAATCGCCATAGCTTGCCTTGCTCACAGGTGGAAGTTGCACAGCTGGGCAAGACATTATTGGTCTCCTATAGCCTTGGGTCTCCTTTGACCAAAGCCACAGAATGGATTAAGAGCTGTTCTCCAGTGACTGTCCCCACCCTCAGTCTTCAGAGAAAGTTCCCTTCTTTTAGTCCTCCTCTGGGAGCAGAGTAGCCTTTCACCATCTTCTCCATTTTCCTGGGGAAAGGTGCCTTTTGTATCCTAATAATTATTGCCGAAGTAAGTGTACCTGGGAAAGGGAACTGAAAAGACATATGGTAAGACTTTCTAATCAGGAAGTTTTCTGCTATAGAACCCAGAACACCCAGTGACCTGCAGATAACAGCAGCCAGAGCCTCAGAAAAGCAAGCCACCCCAAACCCCTAACTTCCCGGACTCGCCTCTCTACAACTCCCGGGCAAGTCATAAGCTCACAGCTCCTAAACAAGATGATCTTTGCTGAGACTGCCTCCATCCTCTTTGTTTTGCTAACTTTATAAAGAAATCCTTCTCTTCACCTAACACATTGTCACGGAGTCACTGACCCTGAGTTCACATCAATGAACTGGGCTCACTTACATCCCTGCAGTCTGGGGGTAGATGTGTCCAGTACCTCCAAAAGTGTCCCTTGTCCTTTTGTTTATTTGTTTTGTTTGGGTTTGTTTTAGCTCTTCTTTTTTTTGTGGTAAAAATACTTAAAATGAGATTTTAAGCTATTTAAGATATAAACAAGTAAAGCAAAGCAAAACAGAACAAAAGTCCTTCAGACACATTGAATTACTTCTCAAGTATGCAAGTTATTTCCTCACTCACTTTTTGACCTTCTCTCACCTTTCAAGTCTGAATTTGCTCTTTGAGAAGATCAAAGAACCATATTACACATAAATAAGTGTCTGAGTGTTGAAATGAGAGTGCAGAAACTCATTTTTGAACTGATACCCTGAGAAGTAGTCTTGTTAGGAAAATTCACACGTGCAGTTGAAAAGTTATCTCAAGCTGTGACTCAGAGGCTCTGGGTTGCATGGCCATGAATAACAGATATAGAGGCTCCTTGCTCAGCCTACAGTGCCTGTGATGCTACAGAGAAAGCCCCTGATACCTCCATGTTAGGGATGGCATTTGGTGCCTTTTATCTTAATGGATAAATCAGAATTCCTTCAGTACAGCTGTGAGGGGCTGGGATGCTCCAGGATGAAAGCCAGTGAGGTTCAAGAGCGTCTATGAACTAAATCAATAATACAACATTCAGCGTGTACTTCTGAATATACCTCTTTTCACCACATTTTTTTCAGCAGTTTTGAAGTTGAGCAATGAAATAGCTCTTTTAAATCACAAACCAGTGTGTGATCTTGCCGATCACAAATTATTAATGTTTTATTTATCTTATACCGATGAAGAATTTTCTAAAGCACTCTTTTATTGTATTTTAATATGATTTTATTATATTAACTTAAAGTGTTACATTTCTCTGCCTCAAGTAATTTTTAAAATAATAACCAACTCTTTGATGAAGTTATTAACCACCAGAAGGTAATCCTCTCTGGATTTAAAATGATGAGATCTGCCTTCCCTTATTTACAAATCTGCAGAGAAAGGGTTTTTTCTTTTCTTTTTGCTTTTATTTCAAATATCCTCATTTTTCTTGTAACTCTGCTGACATCATGGCAAAATTAATTTTAAAATGGAACCAGGAAAGAAGGCACATTACCAAAATACTCGTTTTTCCACCAAATGTAACTATACCATTATGATTGGTATTATATATGGAATATAGGGCGGTGAGGACATAACTTCTAATAGCAACATGTGACTATGGAATTTTAGTGGTTTTGGAAAATCCAGATATCTCTAGGACTTACTTTAAGTATTAAATAAAATTTAATAATGGATGAAAGAGCAAACAAGAAAGGTTAATACTGTCTTCTTCAGCAGGAAGAGGATAAGCAGTGACCAGGTGGTTTGGCTGTATGTGAATAGATGTCAGCAGCTAAGTTTACAGTATTACTGGAAAAATAGGAAATAGTGGAAGAGAAGGGAGGCTGAGAATTACATGGACTTCTCTAGCCAAAATATTTCTTGGCTTATGAAATAAGATATAAAATCTTTTTTTTTTTTTTTGTATCAGGGATCAAACTCAGGACCTTGAGCTTGTAGAGCAGGCGCCAGAACCACTGAGCTAAATCCCTGGACCAAGATATAAAATCTTTGTACCATGAAATTCAGTTGTTCCCATATATGTACAACTTTCATGGTAAACAATACCAATCAATAACTTCAAATTGTGAACAGTTGAGACTGTCAAAATTATCTTAATAATAATAAGGTTGAGGTTAGAATCCAAACAGTAAATTCTCATACATAATTTTATGGTCCAATAATCACTACTAACCACTGCCTTGCTGTACACCCCAAATTTGGAGAGCTAATATTTAGAAAATAAGAGGAGTCTTAATGGACAACTTTAAACACAGAGAAATGATGACCATTGCGTGAATTGCTAAATGAACATTTGTTAAAATCTCATTTAAATCGACACTGAAGAAACTTGTAAGGTGCTATAACCAAGTCAAAGGGGAATTCAAAGAATAGACACATAAATCAAGAGTATTGAAAAGAAAGGGAGAATAATCACTGTTAGGGAAGGAAGTGAATGGAAGCGCCACCAGAGAGAATTCACTTAACTATAGGCAAATATCACTTGTGTTGTGAGAGGCCATGCACAACTTGGAAAGTTCTGAACAACTGAGGATTCAAACAAAGCAGCCCGGGAAGCCTGCTTTACATCCTGGCTGTGTAGCTTTGGGCTTGCCTGTTCCTCCCCAAGTAAAGAGGAGTCGTCTTGGTGTATAAGTAACAAAACTTCCTTTCTACATCTTCTCACTTACTAATTACGAAGTAGCATTATAAACCTGAATGTAAGAAGTAAATAAAATTTTGTCTGCTGAAATGACATTAAGTTCCTGTCTTCACAGACACACACATACACATAGGTGCACACCAATAATGACAAAGTGATGAATAAAGAGATAAAGAAGTGAATAAATGAAGTAATAAGTGTTTTTGTATGGGAAGTGTTTTCTACACCCTTTTTGCTCCCTCATGCATTCTCAAATTTCCATGTTGCTGTTCCTCTAAATGCCAATCTTCTATCGTAACTTCATTTTTCTACATATTTTTCTGTAAGCTTTTCTCTTGGTTTAACTTTTTTGGCATTCATCTCCTATTGTTTTCCTCAACCTTTTTTTTTCCCAGCCACGTTTTTTCTCATGTTCATTTGTAAAAATCATTTTTCTTTCTGAATATATATTTGATGACTAAATGTAGGAAAGTGGAGCCTTCTAAAAATTCTATATATCATAGTAGAATTGCAAGCTTAATGGAAATATAGTTTCCATAGTCTTCTTTCTCTATGTTAGTCTCTTCTTTAATTGAATGTTCAAATACATTTAAAAACTCCTTTTCATTTATTGCATGTTAGATCAGGAAATTCTCCTTTGTTTAATGTTCAAACAAAAAGTTGAATTTCATTTGAGTGCCCTGTGTTGGGTTGCTGATGGCTACAAAATGAAGTATAAGAGAATTGCAATTGATGGGGAGAAAAGCAAAGACTAAATATACACCAGAGCTTTAGACTGCAAATTTAATATCACAACTAATTTAATATATACAATGACGTGGTGAGCATGTCACATTGTTGATGCTATATAACATATTTAATGCCACTAAAAGTCATTTTGGTATTTCAACCCAAAGGTACAAGTTTTAAGAGTCAATGACAAAACACTTTGTAGGTGTCTGACTTGCTTTCTTAGAGGTGGATGGGGTCAGTCTTCATCTACTTTTAGAGGTTCTCCATGGGTTTCTGATTTCGCCAAAGAGAATGTTTAACAGTAGTAATTTGGTGCACTCCTAAAAGGACATAAAATGAGGGTCACTAGTTTGAACTAGCCTGGATACAACTTAGCAAGACCTTGTTAAAAATTGTTAAAAAGGGGGGAGGGGACCTAGAGAAGTAGCTCAGTGTTAAGGCCCTGGGTTCAATTCCAAGTACCAGAAAAAAATAAGTCTAATGAGTTTTCCATGCTAAGTTTTGGTCTTGCTTAGGAAACAGCAACCCTTCTTTCCATTTTCTCCTTTTTGGCATGGGAATATCCATCCTATGCCACTCTCACCAGTGAATTTTGGAGGCACATAAACTGTCTGATTTCACAGGTTCAAAGCTGAAGAGGAATTTTGCCTGAAATTGAATAGTACCTTGAGTATTGTTCATTACTGATTTAGATGATACTTAGAAGAAGTGATGGTCTGTAGACTTCAGAGTTAATGCTAGAACAAGTAAGTTGAAGCTTTGGGGGCTGCTGGAATACAGTGAATGCATTTTGCATCTGAGAAGGTCATGAGCTTGAGGGGACTAGGAGCAGATTGCTGGGGACTGGATTTATGTTGTCCCAAATTCAGACTCTAAAATTATCTCTGCTGAGATAATATCCAGAGATGGCAGCTTTGGCAGATAATCAGCTTTAATTGCAAACCGAGAAGAGAGCCTTCTCACTTCCAACCTTCAGAGTCAGTCGTGGAGAAAGTCACTTGTTATACACACCTATTCTATGGTGTTTTGTTATGCAGCCTAAACTGAGACAAATGTGACACCCTTCCTTAGTCATAAACCACAGAGGAGAGAGCTTGATGTTCAGAAAGAGCAAAATGGCAGGGAACTAAACTGCACATTTGTCAAGAAGGAATGAAGGGTAAACTATTTCTATTAAGAATTCTGACCAATAAAAAAGAATTTTGACTGAAATAAATCCTCCAGGTTCATCTGTATTGCTACAAATAACAAATTTTTCTTCTTTTATAAGGTTGAATAATATCTCATTGTGTGTGTATCACATTTCCCATTTATATATTATATTATACATAAATGTATGCAATTATTATTTCTTAGTTTAAATAATATTAATAATTTTATTATTTAACAAAAATCCATGTTCCAAGTGTTGATTTGTATATGATATCATTACTGAATGTGCACCTTATTGAATACTAGAGGCTAATATTCTCTTTTTGACTAAATATGAAAACATTCCTCTCATCCCTACTGTTGCATTTTAAATCCTTCAGAAAATGTAATGTGGGCTTTTCAAAAATGATGAGAGACTCCTCAAATAGAAGAGCAAGTCTAGTTTTAATTTTTCAGGTTAACTCTGGCTTCCCACGTGAATTTTCTCAGTGCCTTCCACTAACCAAATCCTGCCTGAGGGAGAGAGGGAGCCATAACAAACACATTTGCATCATGGCTAAACCACTGAACTGGTTAAGTCTAAAACAACTCTAAAAATATCAGGAATGGAGAAGAGACTTCAGGTTTTGAAAACCTAGTCTGAGATGACATTCCATAAACTTTTAATTCACAAGTTTATAAAAATGGTTGTTTAAAAAATTAGAGAGACTATTGCCAAAGAGCCTGACTTGGTTACTTCTGGCATCTATTTATTTCCCAGAGTAACCTCTTTGTCTGCTTCTCTCCATAACAAATATGTGACAATCTGCTCCTAAGAGACAGACTGAGAAGTAATGTTATTATTCAAAATAAACACAAAAATAAAGAAATACAGCACAACAAATCCTAAGTGAAAAAATAAGGGTTTCTTCTTAGCTGAGCAGAATGAATCATCTTTTAAATATCTGTGCTTTATTTATTATTGTCTTATCCCAAACGGAAGGTGTCAGCACCAGTCAATATCAACCATAAATTGTTCCTAACAAAATACAATCTCTACTTTTTAAAACCAGGGGTTACAGGACTGATAGCAACAGGTTAGGGAAAGTTAACTTTGGCAAATATCTCACAAAATGAATTTTTTATAGAAAGAGGAAATTCCATAAATTGGGATCTAAATAATGTCTTCTAAACTGATCACAGAAATAAAAGCAATTTTTACAACTTAACATGCACGATAACACTAATAACTGCCAAGGTTATGCATGTACACCTACAGAGAGTAGAGAACTCAGCTGATTTATATGAAGCGTTAAGAATGCAATTCACTCTTTACAATCCACTTTTACTGCCATCAGCACTTCAGATCTCAATTTACCTGAGAGCAAATAAAATCTACCTCTTGTTCTACATAACTCAGGAAGAAGAAACTGGTTTTCTTGTTATGGTGTGAGCTGCCTTTTATTTACTGATGAGTTTCAACTAAATTCTCATTAATGAGCTGAAGGCTGTCTGCTTGGAGGCCTTAGAAGATGTAGCACTGTAACGCACACATACGGAGACACTCCTGCCGCCACTGTCGCTTGTAACTGTAATCACTAAACCTGTCCATTTACTTCAAGGGAAAATACCAAGATGAAACAATGCCCCACCTCTCTGCCAGACCAGATAGAGTATTACTTCAAGTATTTTCCTCTGGTGTTTTAACATCCCAAGGATAATTAGTGAAATTACATATTTTCTGTCAGTGAGTCAAAGCTTGCATGAAAGTCTACTGAATTTTCCCTTTATTTTAATGCAACTTTAACAGAGTTCAGGTTTAAGAAAATTTAAAAATCTATATTTGTTAAAATATCTTGTTTTAATAAAATGAAGATTCGTATTCATGTGTGAAATCATGCTAGGTTCTCCCCAATTCCTCATAGTGAGAGGAAAGGCGGGAGAAAGACACAGCTCCCCATCTGGCTCTCTCTGGATTCTGGCAGGATAACAGCCGAGATACTCTGCTGCAGAGCACACAGGTGACAGACAGACAGACAGACTCAGGCTCAGCTCCACCCACAGGATGAGGGGACCTTGGTGAATGGCAGGAAAATGTATTTGCGTAGATGTTGCTGTCAGCTCCTGCACATTTTGGTGTTCTATTTAGGTGACATGCAAAAGCACTAGATTTCGCTTTACAGGATACCTGCTGTGACTGCACAAGTCCAGAGGGAGGGGAAAATTAAATAACAGACAGTGAAGGAAAAGAAAGCATGGCATGGCCCTTGGTGGCCGCCCCCCACTCCTCCTCTTTCACCGACACTGTAAATGACAGTAGTAACAGTGTTTTTATTTCTTTTGCAGCAGCACATAAATGTCTTCCCCAACAGGACACACAGATACTGGACTTCTTGCTAAGAGTATTCTTGGTTCCCTTTCATTCATTTCCTTTTATACAGATGAATATTTTTCGCTGAATAAATGTACTGGAAGTAATATTTTCTTGGATCATGCTTCTTCCCAGAAATGTTTCATTTATGGAAACACAAAATCATACTTTAGAGGACTCTCTTTTGGATAAAATGGTAACCATGGAGCAATAAAAAGACAACACAATAATTTTCAATTTCATGTGTATGTGGTATTTGACATAACCAGCAGTGCCTTTATCTTAGATCCTGAGTACTACGGATAAAACAAGTTCCTTATGTCATTTTCCCTGTCATCACTGCTTTTGAGACACTGATGGCATTGTATGGCTCATTCTGGTATTTACTTTAACACTAGAAAACTCTTACTAATTTAGTCAGAGACAAAATGACAAGAAAGCAATTAAAGAAGAAAGCTGTTGCAACACATCTCAGCATGGCCCAACTGGACTCGTTTTTCCATTAATACATCTTCATAATTGAGCTGTGTAAGTGAAGTTATTGCTAGAATTCTCTGTCTTTTCTGGAAACTACCAAAGATACTCTAGGAGGTTTGCTTGTCTTCAGTCCCTAGTCAGTGGTGTGTAAGCCATCAGGAGCCACTGCCAGCCGGCTGCATGGTCCTGCAGTCGCGTCTGGGGTCCTGCAGCTCACAGTTAAACAGGAGTCATGGGAAGATGGTGGAGAAGGGAAGGGAAAGAGGAAGCTCTAGAAAGAATATGAGAAGACATATACAGTGTTTCTATATGATTTTTTCTTTTTATGTGTCACTAAAAATTTAATGTAATACAGTCTGTAAAATGTATTTTGTGTTTATTAATGTGTCCAGCAGGGTCGGTGTGTTTCTTCATTGCCTTTTAGGATATACTTGGTATATTCTATATTTTTACATTACATACTAAAACGTTAGTTCACCTTAGATGGTCATTAGTTTTGCCAGTTAAATGATATAGATCACATTATTTTAGATGAGAAAACCATGTTCTACATAGGTTAAATAATTTTTCCAATCCAAACAACTGGTATATTAAAATTATATTAAAATTCTTTTCACCATACAACTCTTCTACTTTTAATTCTCAGGATTTACAAATGCATAGTTTTTAGCAGTGATGTACTAGTTGCTAAGGATTTTTATTGCTAGCACCTCTATTTATTTATTTATTTATTTACTTACTTATTTTTGGTACTGGGGATCAAACTCGGGTCCTTGCGCTTGTGCAGCAGGCGGCAAAACCACTGAGCTAAATCCCCAGCCCAACCTCTATTCATTTTAAACTGCAAAATTCAGTATTTTATTGCTAACATTTTATTGATATTTTATTGTACTTTTTCATTCTGTTAATTTGTAAATAGTCTCACCTTGTAACAAAATAAAGAAGAGGTGGGCCCATGATGATTCAAATGTGTCTCATATAACTGAATAAAATAACAAAAAAGAAAGAAAAAAAAATTGTTCCTATAAAAGGTTGATCATAAATTCATAAATTTTATGAGAGAGTCAAGCTACGAACCCAAGATGTGGTTTATGAGGAGGCCAGGGTCTCAGATGCCGCCCATCCGGCCAAGTGGGAACCCTTCTCACTTAACAGCTCTGTGACAACCCCAGGTTACCTGCACTTTGAGTCTAAATTTCCCGGTCTGTTCAGTAAGTACATGATGCTACCTACATCTTACAACTGTTTTGTGAATAAATTATGTAATTGAGGTGAACTCCTTAGTCCTTAGCCTGAAATATGGAAAATCCACACTACGTATTCATGTGAGAAATTGAAGCACAGCAATAAATAAATAAGTATTATTAATAAGTATTATTTACCAAGGGCCTAGGACCTAAGAAATGGCACCACTGGGATCTGGACACAGGAGGAGTCTGTGTCCAGCAGGTGAGGCTTTCCCTTCCTAGTTAGGTCATCATCATCTCACAGTCCACTTGGTGAAATATATGCCTGGGTAACACACACAATTATCTCTGATTTGTTTTCTTTTGTTTTCAGAATGTCTGGAATAAAATCTAAGCAGAAGCGTCAGACCTTTCTGGGATCCCAGAGATGTCCTTGCCACTCAGTGGAAGATCCTTGAGCAACTTCCCTGCCCACTCATACAGTGAGGTGGAAGATGGAAAGGAGGCTGATGGTTTAGGCTTCAAGGCACATTCAGAATAATTCTCTCTCTCAAGAAGCTTCCAGGATGCTTTGGAGCAATAACAAGGTTTGAACAAAAGTCAGCCTGATTTCTGACACCTTGCTTGCTTGCTTAAAAATCCCCTAATCAGTTCACAGCACCCTGGACTTGAGAAAGGCAATAGAAGAAGTAAAGTCTGATAATGAGTTAAGACTATTTATTCTGTAGACAGAAAATGTGTGTGCTTGTGTATGAAATCTTTTAAAGGCTTCTTTGGCCTCTCCTTTTTGTATTCTTTTTATTAATTTCCAGATCATTATTATGAAGTTAATTTTCATTACTCTCTTTCTAGTTTCATCTCCATAGGATGCTCCTGAATGTTTGGAAGCACACAGGTACTTACCTGAGTGCAGATTTTAAAGTTTAAAGGCTTTAGGTGATACAAATATATCAAAAACCCATTTTTATAATACCAGTGTTAGACTTCTGTAGTCTGGAAGATGGAAAGTCTTAGGAATAAGGAATTTTTTATCTATGAATTTTTCTCTATTGCTTAGGAAACAATACATAGATCTGCCTCTGTGTCACTGCAGAGGGAAAAGGAATTTGAAAGGGTGATGTGAAAAACTCTGACTCCTTCCCCTGTGTTCCCTATCTTTAATGTGGAAAATAATGAACATAGTAGAAAAAGCCTGAAGCCCATTGCAGAATAATCTTCTCACTTGGATTTCTTATTAACAGGGGGTTTAAATTTAGATCATTTGCATCTGAGATAAAATGTTTAAGAGACATTCCTATTTTGTAATCCAAGGAATAATTCAAGAAACAGACTTATAAGGTTATCTCAGCAGTGTTGCAATGGTTATAATCATGTTCTAATTAAATTTTTCCTAATACAAATCTGATTCATTAAGCCACCCACATAGTTAAGTGAGATCACATCTACCTACCTAAGTAATTCAGCTAAATATGATGTAAAGAATCTGGTATGTTCACATTTTTATATTGAAGGAGATAATTTTTGTATTTTCTCCAAGATGCATAAAGAAAAGAGCAACTCATGAAAACATCTGCATTAGTTCTTGTCACACAAATCTAATTGTCATTCTAAATATTCTTTTTTGTAGCATAATATTAAGAATTCAGTGTCCAGGATTTCTGGGTTTGGTCTGTGTTTTTTGAGATGAAAGTTTCAAAATGAAAGTGAATTTTAAACCCTGGTATCATAAAAGTCCTTCTGTAGTTTTTCCCTCCATTCATTCTCAGAAACAGGTATCACACTTTCACGTGGACACATACAGGACAGTGAGATTTGGGGTCAGGGTGGGTATCTAGAGGCTTTGCTCCACACTTGTTATAAAGGTCAACCTCACACCACACATGTCCCCTCTCAGGTGTAGATTAAGTCTGCAGCACCAGAAGAGTTTTGCTCCAATTTGCTTTACTCTAATGTAAATGAAGGGAACTGATGTCTAAATAATAAAAGCTCATATACAAGGTTAAATATGTAATTTAGTTCTTCTAACTATTCAGCATTATGCACTCTGAATTTACCCATATTTGAGTTATGTGTGTATTATAGTCACATTATTTATGTTCCACCCCAAGGTCTTGATAAGCCTCTAAAGGTTTACTACACATTCCATGGAGCAAATTTTCCAAAACATAGAAAGCAGACATGAGAATTGAGAAAAATCTGTCATTGGCAGAAAAAAGTCTACAAGACAGGGATTCCAGATATGGGCCATGTGGCATACTATGCCTTAAACTCAGTAAGATCAGCAGCTGAACACCCATTCTTAAACTCACCATATAACTTTATGGAGTTAATCTACCTATTTGAGATTCAGCTTCTGTCATTAAAATGAAGATAACCATGTGTTCTCCATATGGGATGCTGATTAAATGAAATATAACTTCGAAATCTCAGAGTCCAGTGTCTGTAATCAAAAAGCTTCATCATTTGGGACTAACAACATTTACCCATCTTTGAATATCCCATGGCACCAATTTTGCTCCCTGACTTCAGTAGATATTTATCTGGTGCTTATTATAAGTTCTGTATTTTCTTGGGCCTGGGAATGCAAAGTAAAAGAGATGTGTCATATTCTTGAGAGCTACCTAGTGAGTAAATGTTGACTGAATTGTAAATTACATATTATAAAACTTAATTGTATAAAAATCAAATTTATAATTTTGATTTAGTTTTGCTTTTAATTAAGTAGCAATTTCACTAATAGTTTGAATTAGCCATTGACAATTACTAACAAGAAAATATTAGGTAAATTGGATCAACATAACTATAGAAAAAGTGTTTGAGGAAAAGAACACTCATCTGAAGAAATGAATACATTTAAATTGTTCTCAAAACTTTTTCAAGATTGATGTCTTTCTACCACATAGATTTACACTTGCTTTCTCTATACCTTGGTCATTTTCTTCCAAAGAAATTCCACAACCCCAAATGACCACCTGTAGGAAAGAATTTAAGTATTCTAGCATCTAAGATAGTTTGATTATCATAGAAGAATAAAAATATACCATTTCTCTGATTGGATGAAAAATATTTACAATTTTTAAATAAAAATTTCAGAAAACAATTTTTATTATATCTATTCTAGTTTTCTTATTAGGTTCAAGGTTTGTATACGTTATTAATTTGTATATGAAGAAAACATATGTTAAGATAACATGTCATCCTCAAGTCACTTTAGAATTTTAAACATTATAGTAAGGAAATTAACTTTAATTAGAAACCATAGTTTTATAAAAAGGAAAGCTGGGGAAGGTGACACTATGGTGTTTAGTTGTTCTTGGAGCTAAACTTTTCTTTCATCCAAAATATCCCATGTTATAGAACAATCATGGATAGTTTTCTTTTGTGTGCAGTGTGGTCCCGCCAGGGAGAGCTGAGTGAGATGAGGCTGAATGCTACATAGTAGCGCGCATGTGCATCAGCGCCATCTTCTCGCTTCAGTTCACACACAGTGTGCACCTCTCCACGGAAGGAAAGTTAATGCCGGTCACCGTCCCCAGCTCTGCCTGTCAACAGCCTACCCAGCCTCCTTCCATACACAGCTCCCATTTCCTCAGAGTACCAACGTAATAAACTAAGATTAGAATAATATCGTCTTCAGTGAGAGAAGAGGAAATACCAGGAGAACAAGACAAACTGATAGGGTGGGGCTCAGGCACAGAGCACTGTTGTCAGGGTAGCACCCCACACGCCTCTCTCTTTCCACTTGCTAGTGTGATTCGGCTTTTGAAAGCCCAAGCAAGACTTGCAAATGGAAATATGACATTGCAGGAGCTAAATTTCTCAGATATGTGTGGTGTTTACCTCAAAAGTACTGTAATATAAAATATCTGTTCATTCATTCATTTAGAAGAACACTTTTAATGTGTGCTTGGTAAGTTAAGTAACAAGATATCTCATGTTCAACATCACTGGTCATTCGAGAGATGCAAATGAAAACAATGCTGAGATTCCACCTCACCCCAGAAAGCATGGCTGCTGTTAAGAAGTCAACCAGTAACAAATGCTGGTGGGGCTGTGGGGAAAAAGGAACCCTTCTCCACTGCTGGTGGGAGTGTAGACTGGTGCAACCACTGTGCAAATCAGTATGGAGATTCCTCAAAAAACTAGGATTAGAGGTCCCATTTGGCCCAGCTATTCCCCTGCTGGGGATCTTCCCAAAAGAATTAAAGTCATCACACTACACAGATATATGTGCATCCCTGTTTACAGCAGCACAATTTGTAATTGCTAAAACTTGGAAACAACCCAAATGCCCATCAACTGACAAATGAATTAAAAAAAATGTGTTTTTTTAATACAATGGAGTACCACTCAGCCATAAAAAGGATAAGCTTAAGACATTTATAGCTAAAGGGATGCACCTTGAGACCACACTCTTAAGTGAAATAAATTGGGCACACATAAATATCACATCGTTTCTCTGGTGTGAGAAACTGAAAGTGGAAATAAGGACCAAAATGTATAATAGATATTGGGAAATGGGAAGAAAATGTTCAAATGGGAGGGGGAACAAAGGAGGGGGAGAGGGAAAAGAAAGAAGGAAGAAGAAAAAAGAGAATAGAAGGAAAAAATGGAGGCAAAGCTTTTGTAAATAAGGAGGGGAAGAGGGGTTGACGGGGGCAAATGGGAAAAAAGAAGCAATATGCGTCATGTACAGGTACAAATTCCCTATGATGAATGTGGCCACTATGGACACCTAAAATGTACCAATAAAGGTTCCACCAAAAAATAAAGAAAAGTGATGCATAATAAGCTTCTTAAAGTAGATATCTTCTAAAACACCCCAACTTGTCTACCTCCTCCATGCTCCTGCCCTTGGTCAGCCCCTTGCCCCACTGGGCCTGGATTTAATGATGTGTGCAGCTCAAACTGCAGGACGTCACATCACAGAGTAGGTAGCTTCTGTCCTGAACACTCTTACTCTCTTTCACTGTTTCCTGGGTAAGCCCAACTGCTCTGGGTGAACACAACTTCCTTGTCAAAAGACACAGCTACAGAGACCCAGCAGCTCAGGGGCTAATGCTTAGCAGTAGTTACACTGGTTATTGCTGGTGGGTCTTCCCTGAAGTTGAGCTTCAGTTTAGAAAAATAGCCTCGGATCACATCTTGGATGCAACCGTATGAGACTTGTGACAGAGCCTCTCAAGAGCCATGCACAGATTCCTGACTCTTACAAACCATGAGGTGATGATGTTCATTGTTTTGCAGTGAAGTAGAAAAATAACAGTATAGTTTTATATATATATATATATATATATATATATATATATGAAGGTTCTAAGTTCTCAAATATTTGTTAAATGAAATAAATGAGAAGAAAATCTTTGAAGTTTATTAAGGTAAAGAACAGAAAAAATTTAAAATTAAAAATACTAATTTACAGATATTTCAATGTATGATGTTTCCTTATTGTTGTACATTTTCCCAAGTAGTGAATACTGTGACTACTTCTCTTTTCTATCCAAGTTTTCTTTTCATTTCATGCATTCCAGGACTCCGTCGTTAGGGAGAAGCATTACTTTTATGCCAATCAGGAATAATTTACTGTTTTATATCTTCATTAAGACATCTGTATTTTACCTAGATCAAAAGTCGAATAAAAGTGTACAAATACAAATAGACAATAAGCAATGTAAAAACAGTGCCAGAAATTGAATGTTATATTCTTTATCTTTCATTCCAAACTGCTTACTGAGTGGGCATAAGACGTTTAATTAATGATCATAAAATTAGTGATAATGTCCAATCTCTATTTGTAGATATATATCTGCTTGCACTGAGTCATGTGCCATGTAGCAATATTTCATTCTTTGTTATAGTCTCAATTCTTCAAAATGGCACTTGTCGGAAACAATAATTATAATTTTCTTTTCACTTATTCCTTGCAATTTTTTTTTTGCTCTCTAAAATCACGAGGACCCCTGGATATGACAGTTAAAGCATGAGTTGAACTGACGTGGACTTTTCTGCAGGTACTACCCATGTCTGACATCCCTGATGTTATCTACATGCCTCCTCCTCCTTGGAAGGGCAACCCCGTGGGGTGACAGCTCCACTAGTTTTTTCCCATTGCTCTGTGATAGATACTGTTTCACATTTTACCTAATAGCAAGTGAGCTAGATCCAACAGTAGGAACCTTCAGGCCATGGCTCAATAAGAGAACTACAGTAACAATGCCCAAATGAAAGCAACCACTGACAAAGAAGTCTAATATTACCTATTCGCAGGTATTTTTGCTCAGTTATTTTTGTCTCATAAGATAAAGCATAAAATGATTCTACAGTTTTCATGGGAACTTGGAATAGCTCCAAATTTTTAATAATGCTTTGATTAAAATGATGAGATAGGTAGTAATGAGGAGACATTAAACTAAAATTTATTGTTTAGCTATGATTTTATTGGTGGTTTCCAAAGAAATGAATAGGCAAGCCCAGTCCTCAGTAATAAATACACGAAACAGCCTAAACACATAACCTGAAGCAGTTGTCTAACCTAAAATGAGATTTAAGTTATATATTGTTTTTTAATATATCCAGTAGTTTCTTTTAAGTATAAACTCCTTTAATAATAAAAGTCAATGATATTGGATTAAGTTTTGCACTTCTAGCCTCTTTCTAAGGGAAAGAGCAAAAAATTGATTTTTTCTGAATAAATGAAGTCAAGTTACATTAGTTTAATATCCATTTTCTATGTGATATTTCATAAGAAAATAACCTAAATAAGTTTCAATATATGATGCTCTCTTTTCTCTGACACTTATTTAGTAGAATTTTAATTCTAAGGATACATAATATCAAGAAACATGCTGGTATCAGCAGTTTAGTTTTATATGGGAGAATTACTGAATAAGCTATATGGAGGCACATCTTGCTGTCTAGAGCCTAATATATTATTTATGATATCTTTGAATCCTTGATACAAGATGTATTAATTTTATCAGTCAATGGACCATAAAGGAATTCTATATCCATAAAAGATCAATTTAAAAAATCAATAAAATCATCTGAGTGGATACCAAAGAGACCTAACTAACTTGGACCCACCAAGTCTCAGAGGTGCTCTCAGTCACATCATATTTCTCCAAATTAGTTAGAACCATTTCAGGACTCACATGATCAAACAATGAGTCGGTCTCATCTCCATTTCTATGCCTTATAAAGATACTTTCTAAAACCCCAGAGGGATGGAGCTTCAGAAACCGAAGGGAGACTGTTTGACAATGCCTGTAAACAAAAAATGCATGGTGTCCTTGTCTGTGTTATCATTTTCTGCCATCAGGGTTATTGTTTTGAAAGGTTCTTTATAATCCTTCGGACACTGACGTCTCCATGTGGCTGCCTTCCTGTTTTCCCTTAGCAACTCAGTCAATTAATCACACTGGAGAAAAGATGGCATTAATGTATTGATGATAAATAATTTTACTGAACGCTTTTTAGGCACCAGCCATGAGTATATGACATTTGTTACCTCGTTTTGCCCATCATCAATTTAGGGCAAGTCCTCCTCTGGGCCATTCGAATAGCATGTTCAGCCAGACTCCTGCATTACTTTGCTGGCACAGCAAAACACCACAAAGTAAACAATGGAAGTTTAATTTCTCCCAATCCTAGAGGCAGGTGCCCAAGATCAAGGAGCTGACAGATTTAGATTCTGCAAGGTCCTCTCTCCTCGCCTGCCATCTGGCTGCCTTCATGCTCTGTCCTCACCTGTTTGTGCACCTTTCTAGTCTCTGCTCATGTGACAATGTCCTCCCCTCAGAAGGACACCACACACACTAGATCAAGGCCAACCCTAAGGAAAACATTCAAATTTAATTACTGCTTTAATGCTTCTGTCTCCCAGTACAGTCCCATTCCTAGGTAGCAGGGTTAGAATTTCCAGGTGTGAATTTTGGAGGACACTAAATTCAATCCATAAGACTCCTCAAGTTTACATAGTTATCAGAGCTTACTTTGGTCCCCATTAAGTACAGAGGACAATGCTGATATGGTATGATCATAAAATATGGTGAATGTTTAAATTTTAAAAATTATTACAGTAAAACACACATGGTTATTAACCCCACTCAAAATGCTCTTCTTCATTTGAACACACTTATCTCACCATTCTTCCTACTTTCTGAAGCAGGTTTTTAAAAATAATTTTATTAAACTAAAATTTGCATATTATAAAACTTAAAATAAGATTTAGTTGATATAGGCACATTGACAGAATTCTACAACCATAACCACAATCAAACTTAGCTAACCTTTGTTGAAACACTCTGCCAACCAGACATCATCTCCAGTCCCTTCCCCCTAAACTAGGTAACCACTGAGCTACTGTTTGTCTTCATAGAATTTCCTGTTCTGGGTTTCTTTTTTTTCAAAATAGATCATATGCATAGCAACAATAAAGACCTTAACATATCTAAAGAAATGAAAATCCTGCAAAGTGAGCTGTCACATAGTATTGGAATGAAAAGAGAAATAGCAGAAACATACTTAGAATATAATAACTATTCTTCTTTACCTTTTTTCTCTCCTCTTTCCTATTAAATTTTTGATATAAGGAAAAACTACATGACGGTCAAACTTGTTCACTTAACATACAGTCTCAAGGTGCATCCATTTTCCTACAGATGACTCAAGTTTATCTTAGCATCAGAGTAGTGCTCCATTGTGTGTAGACACCAGATGTTTTAGTACATTCATCTGTTGATGGACCTTTAGGCTGTTCCCAAGGACTTACCTATAATGAATTGTGCTGCTACAAACTTGGGTGCTCCTACATCACTGTGGTATGATATTTTTAACTCTATGGGAAAGATACCGACAACAGGAATAGTTGGGTCAAATGAAATTTCTATTTTTAGTTCTTTGAGGATTCTCTACAGTGATTTCCGCAGTGGTTGCACCAATCTATACTCTCACCAAGGATGAAGAAGGGTCCCCTTCTCTCCACAGCCTCACCAGCATTTGTTACTATTGATTTCTTGATGGTACCTGCCTTAGTTACTTTTCTCTCCTTGCTGAGACAAAATACCCAACACTCAAAGTTAAAAGAAAAAGAGTTTATTTACTCATAGTTTGTAGAGGTTTCAGTCCATAGTTGGCTGGCTCCAAGGCAGGGATGGCCTTGTCTCTATGGACTTGCTGCTTGCTGTCATCAAAGCTTTTCTCTTGGGTTGAATCCACTTGCTCCCTGTGGTTTTCCTTAGTAGATGTTCCACCTTCCTTGTATCTTCAATTTCCTTGTTTCCATAGCATCTTTGCCTTCACTCTTATAGTTTCTGGTACCTTCCTTTCAGGGTGGCTTTTTCTGAGTAAGAGGTCCATAGGCTCTTCACAAATAAAAAGTTTATACTTTCATACTCTTTAACTATCAATGAGTGGGATCTTGCTGATCCCTGAGACGTCCTCAAAGCCTGTCTTCTTGTTTTAGTTTAAACTACTTGGTTTCTTTTTCCTTTCTCTTTTTCTTTTTGGTATCAGGGATCGAACCCAGGACCTTGAGCTTGTGAGGCAGGTACAGTGCCCCTGAGCTAAATTCCTAGCCCTTGGTTTCTTTTTAATAGTGCTATTTTTCTCAATGACCAAATCTTCTTTAGCTCCAGTGTTATACATGATTCTTTCCAGACCAAAATTTAAGTCTTTTATATATTCTGTTTTTCTTTTTGCTCCCAATTCTCACTGTAAGTCTGGCTACAGCCACAGTACACATGCTACAGCCTGGATATTGGGCTGCTTTAATATTTCCTTTACCATATCAATTATTCCACCATCTTTAAATTCAACCCCATGCAAAATCTTAGGACATGGCAAAATGGAGGCAAGTCCTTTGCCAGAATTTAAAATGCATTATCTATAGTCTATTTTCCAATAGAGTTCTCATTCACAGATGTATCCATAAGACTGGCCTTTACTATCCTCATTCCTATCAGGATTTTGGTCTTCTCAGCTCTGAGAAAAACCACCCATTGGACTCTGTTTACAATATTCAAGGCTTTATCTAGCCCATTGCTCCAAACTTTTTCAAATTCCCCCCTCAAACCAGTCGTAAAGATTTCTGAACCATACTCTCAGGTCTCGTCACAGCAACAACCAACTTTTCTGGTTCTATTTTTTGGTATTGAACAGCTTTTCCATTGATAGCCCCAAATACCCAACATATATAATTTAAAGGAGGAAGGTTCATTTTTGCTCAAGATTTCAGAGGTTTCAGTCCATCATCAACTAGCTCGAAGGTAGAGTGCCATGGCAGAGGAGCATCATAAAGCATAATTTCTCACTTTATTATAGTGGGAAGGACAGCAGGGAAACAACTCCAGAAAGAAAGGGGCCAGGGACCAATACAGCATCCAATGTCATGCCCCTTGATATTCCCATACATACCCAAGCGTGCGCTTTACTAATCCCATAGGTGACTCTCCAGACAGTCCAGTGGATCTAACTCAACTGTCTTATGTCCTTGCTATTTGTTCTTGTTAAAATGGCTAAACTATATTAACTTTGTTGATTTTTTTCAAAGAATAAGGACTTGGCATCATTGATTTTTCTTTTTCTGAATTTTATTTATTTTGTTCTTATTTTTCATATTTCTTTTCATATGTTTACTTAGGATTCAATTTCATCTTATTTTTTTAGTTTCTTAGTAGGGAAGCTTAGATGATTAACTTTTGATCTTCCTTTTTAAATATATGCATTCAATGTTATAAATTTCCTTCAATCACTTCATGGCCTTTTGGCTAAGATCAAGTGTAGTATAAGTTTTTCTCAAAGCACTGCTTTCACTATATCCTACAAATTTTAATAAGTTATGCTTTCATTTCTATTAGTTCAAATAGTTTTTAATTTTTCCTGAGATTTCTTTTTTCACCTGTATGTTACATAAATATCTCAAGCATTTGGAGATTTTTCTAGGTATGTTTCTATTATCTGTCATTTTAATTCCACTGTTGTCTGAGAATAGACATTATGAAATTTCTATTCATTTAAATGTGTTAACATGTGTTTTTGGTCCAGATGTGGTCTGTTTTGGTCAATACTCCATGTGAGTTTGAGAAAAATACGTATTCTTTTATCAGATGAAGTCACCCATAGATATTTATTATACCAGGTTGATGGAGTGGTGTTGTCAAGTTCAACTACATATTCACTGATTTGTTGCTAGCTGAATATATCCATTTCTGATAGGTACAAAAGCCTCAACTATAACAGTGGCTTCATCTGTTTCTCCTGCACAGTTGTCAATATTTTCTTCTTCACATATTTTGTCACTCTGTTGTTAGGCCAATATACATTAAGGGTTTTTATTTTGACCTATATAATGCCTATCTTTGTCCTTGATAACTTTCCTTGCTCTGAAGTCTACTGTGTCTGAAATTAATATAGAAACGCATTTTTAAAATTAGTGTTAGTGTGGTGTATCATTCTCTAACCATTTATCAGTATATTTTTGAAAAAATGTAAATTTCTGTAGATTACATAGTATTGTGTCATATTTTGATTCACTCTGTTCAATCTCCTTTGTTTACTGATACATATAGATAATTGATATTGAAATGATTATAGAGATGTATTAATATTTAACATATTTATTACTATTTATTGTCCCTATCTTTGTCATTTACTTTTTATCTGACACTGGTGATTTTAATTCAGAATTTTATATTGTTTCATATTTTTTCTGCTTTGGAGTTTTTTTCTTACTTTGGTGGTTGCTCTGTTTTTCAGTATAAATTTACAACTCATCCAAATCCAATTTTCTTGTATTATTAATTTCATTCATTTCACTTATGAATGACCATATACAAGCATAAGAACACAAAATTTAATACTGAGTTGCTTTTATTGTTTTTAAATTATTTTTAGATGAACTTGCTGAAATTTTTTTACCTTATATTCACTGTTATTTCTCTTATTGTTTTCTTTATGCATATCTGAATTTCTTATCTGTACCACTGTCATTCTTTCTAAAGAATTTTTAAACAATTTCTTTCAAAGCATGTCTATCAGCAACCAATTCCCTCATTATTTTTTTGCCTGAGAAAATTTTACTTCTCTTTCATTTTTGAAAAATAACTTTGCAGGATACAGAATATCAGCTTGGTGATTTTTTTCTCTGAAAACTTAAATATTTCATTTTATCTCTTCTTCCTTTCATGCTTTCTGAGAAGCAATTGGCTATAATTCCTATATTTGCTCCACTATAGATAAAATATTTTTCCTCTGGCTTCTTTCAGGACTTTTTACCTTATCTTTGATTTTCAGTACTTTGAAAATGATATTCCCAACTGCAGTTTCTCTGTCATTTATACTGGTTGGTGTTTTCTGACCTTCCTTGATCTGCAGTTTGGGGACTGACAGTAATTGGAAAGATTTTTAGTAATTATCATTTCAAATATTTCTTCTCTTCCTTTCCTTTTTCCCCTTCTGATATTTCCATTAAGTATAGATTACATACCTTATGTAGCATGCAGAAAATGTAGAATTTGAGCTCAGGTAGGAGCTAAGTCCTTGTTATGTAGATTGAAGTTATCTACCTGTACAGACACTTGATGCACCAAAATCCCTTCTATGTCAAGAATGAAACATTCATTCTTGTTTCTGAGAGTGGAGTAACATATCAACATTTTAGAGATCTCAGAAAGGTGATCCCAAGCACAGATTGCTCTTGGGTAAGAAGAAACTGCTGTGCTCAATATTACCCCTCCTTCTAAGGAGTATCTCAAATAGAATGACTGGTTTTTGAGATTTTTTTCTTTTCTGTGGTCATGGGGGAAGGTTAGGGATGGTTTTATAGGGCTACTCTTTTTTTCTCCACCATGAAACCTTTCTAAACACCTCTCCCAACTCCAAAGCTCCACATAGAATCATAAAGTCTGTGTGCACTCTCTGCCGTGATACACCTTCTCCTTGAGACCAAACTTGTTTCTGGCTCTTCTCTACAGGTGCTAATCAAAAAAAAAAAAAAAAAAACTAAACTAAACTAAAAGACATCTCAATCTTAGAGTCTGATTTCCATGAATTTGAATATGGAGAAAATGATAATGAAAATCAAAATATGGGAATAATAATTTACTCAGAAAAAAGTATAAGAATGTCTCTGGAACATAGGGAAATGAATAATCAGAAAAAATAAAGTGACTATTTGAGAGGCTCCACATCTGGAAATCTCAAAAGAAGAATCCCCTAAAATGTTTGTTGAACAAGAATAAATACTCTAGATATTAGTATCCATAATTTTTTAATATGTCAGGAAATAGATATCAGTAATTCAGAAAGGAAGAAATGACTGAATGATATCTAGATAAGAAAAGAGGTAGTTTTCATTTTGTTTGTTTGTCTTTAGGAAAAGAATTCACTGGGGATATTTTAAGAGTTTTCAAAGATAGAAGAAGTCGAGGTGAAGAGAAAAAGTATGCATAAACAAGTGTCCAAGAAATGCTTGTGAGAAATGAGTTCCTGAGTACGTGGCAATACTGGGTTTAAGCAACCGTGACAACTTCTGGGTTTTTCTCAGAAGTAGTGAGAGAGGTGGAAAAACTGTTTCACCCTGCCTCAAGAAAAAAAGCTGAGTAAGATGCAAATTCATGATCACTTCAGAAACTTTCCAACAATTGAATTTGTAGGACAAGCAACTAACAAAGAATCTTAGAAGAGTCCAGAGTGGAGATGTGAGAGAGGCTGATCACAGATGGAGCTGCAGGAGGAGCATGAAGCCCCGGGGACACACAGGGAGAGGGTCCTCTCTGACAGGACCAGGAAGCCCCCGGGAGATTCATAAGAGAGAGGGCGCCTCTGGGGATAGGAAATGGGGCTGGGCAGGGGAGCAGGAGCTGCTGGGCTGGCTGTGAGGCTCTCTCCAGGCCTTTCCCTCTCTTTCTCCTGTGGGAGCAGCTTCTTAATCTGTGGTGGGAAGGTCAATAAAGCCTCGCCTCCAGGGTGCTGATGGAAATTCACTGCAGCTGGGGCAAGGGAACAAGTAGAAGGAATGAAATAGAACTTCACCATTGAGAAAGAGGTTGGCACACATACAGGCTCCAGATTTGGGGAAAGAGTACTTGTGAAGACCCTAACCTGATGCCTAGATGTGCAGTGATTTCTGAAACTGCAGATGTAACCACAGCACCAGAGGACAGCTCCACACTGCCTCAGGCTCACAGCACGGAAACAGTAGATACATACTGGGGGAGAGCTGTAGAGACCGGAGCTCTGTGAGGAGAAACCAAAGAAGGTGTAAAAACATGGGTGGATCAGACACTAAGAAAAGTCCTCCAGCAAGCAGTCTTCACACTGGGGTGCACTGTGGACAACCCCAGCAGCAGAGAGGACACAAACCAAACCCATGTTCCAACTGGATTGACACAAACACACCCAGGAGAATGAAAGGCATGCCCATTTCTGCCAGAGAAGCTATTTATCTTAGCATTCTTAGTCCTACATGGTATACACAACTTCAACAAAAAGGATGCCAAATGACAAGAAAAACCAAACATGACCCTAAGATAAGCCAATCATAGAGACATTCCCAACTGACACTGGTAGGGAAAATATTTGACAAGAAATTTAAAATACATTTCATCCCTGAACTGCTTATCACCTTAAAGTCTCTAATGGAAATGTATATAATATGCAAGAACAGGTAGATCATTTTGAGAAGAAAAATGATAAATATAAAAATAATGAAACACAAATGCTACAAAAAAAAAGTCAGAGAAACTAAGAATACCTCTGGTGTTCTTCTAAGTTAAAACAAGACATCTGAGGAACAAATCACTAAAAGTAAAGATAGATCAATACTAATCACCCAAACTGAAACAGGACTCTTAAAGAGTGGGAAAAAATAAACAGAAAACATCATTCTAGATCTAGTGGGCGGTTGTGTCTTTGGAATCTCAAGAGAAGAGAAAAAGAGAATGAATAAGAGTGCCAAAAATGTATTGGACTAATACTGACTTATGACCTTAAAAAAAATTAAAGACAACAAATTAAAGACATTAAAAGTTGCAAAAACAAAAAAATGAAGCAAAATAAATACATAATGCATATGTGTGCACACAGTTACACACACATGTACATCTGGGCCTATCTCATTTAAGCTACATGTAAAGGAAAAACCCTAAAGTATTTAACCCAGGCACCACAAGCAGAAGAAGGATAAGCTATATAGCAAACTTCTTATTTTATACCAGAAGATGGTAGAGTAAAAGCTTTAAAGTATAGAAAGAAAAACACTTCTCAAAACTTCTCCAATTCTGTACCCAACAGAAATAGCTTATGAAATACAGGAGAAATAAAGAATTTCTCAAACAAAAACAAATAATTTATCACCAGCAGACACACACTGCAGGAATGTTAAAAGAAATTCTTCAGGCAAAAGGCATATACTAGACAGAAACCTAATCAACACAAGGCAATGGAGAGAGTTGTAAACATAATAAATGAAGGTAAAAGAAAATTATTTGTTCTCTTATTTTAATTATTCTTTTAAAAAATGACTAAAGCAAAAATGGTAGTAATATATTCTGTGTTTATAGTATATGTTAAAACAATGTACTACAAGAGTAGAGGAAAGGATGGTAGAGTAGACTGGGAATACAATTTTTTAAGGTCCTTCTACAGTAGCTGAAGAAATACAACAATATATGAATAGAGGCTCTGATTAATGTAAGATATATAGTAAACTTAAGTGGTTACAAAATATTGCATAAATAATGAGTTAAGTGACCATAAATCTTAAAAACTTTAAAAGCCCAAATAAATGGGAGAAAACAGACCAGGAAGAAAAAGACAAAATCAGACTATAGCTAGCAAAACATTAAAATAAATAAATATATTAATAAGCACTTAAATTTGGATGATATAAACACATAAAAATCCATCAGTTGGGATATGAACTGTATACTGCATATGAGAAAACCTGATCTTAAATATACAAAGACTCAACTGTTGTGTTGGATTCAAGTCAGAATTATCAGTACATGCTCATGCTTTGATCATCAGAGAGGCAGGCAGGTAGCTGGGTAGATGCACAGATGCAAGATATATTGCATAGATACAAAGTATACCTGTTTATATTCTGGGCTCTGTTAATTCAGAGGGCCTAGAAGCAATAACACCTTAGTAGCCACACACATACCCAGCAATGAGGTCCTGATTTCTGAATAGCGGTCTTAAGAAACAAAAAGGAAGCAGATCTCCTTTAGGTGCTTGATTCTGTGCCTTGGGCAGAATACTAAGCCGATCTGCCATGACCTGTAGCATCAAAATGTAAGCAATGAACAGCAGAGTTCAAAGGATGTACAAAAGGCAGAGAATCGATTCCCAAAGAGGACTGTGTAGCTAAAATAAACACTTTGGATTACAATCCATACAATCAATATACATGAGACCATCATGATAATAATGAATTCTGGATAAGTAAATAAGGAAGAAGGAGCAGCTCTACAGGAAAATCCCAGGGGTTCATGAATGAAGGAAATAATAAACCATCATTGGAAAAATCATCATATTGACTATAATAGTCAAGAACCATCTAGAAATGGTAAATTTCTGAGGGAAAATTTAAAGAGAAATGAGATATTTTAACAGACTCAAAGTATCTCCTTCAAGATAGTTATTAATTACAAAAGCAAATCTAGTATAATTTGCAGTCATAGAGAAACCCAGCTGACATTAACTTAACCAAGTGAAAGTTCACATTGCCCTTGTTAAAACACATTATTTCATCTGCCCTGGACACACAGAATGGGGTTCCATTTCTATGATATTCAAGTCAAAAATGCACAGCTTCACTTCAGCCATGGGAAGAATCGAACAAATCCAAACTGAGTCTGTGTGATGCTACAGAATGTGGACTAGTGCTCTCTAAAGACTGAAAGACACAGCATGGAGGCACAGGCCTGGAATCTTCAAGCCCAGCCGGGGCAGTTTAGACACTTAGCAAGACCTTATCTCCAAATACAATTTTAAAAAGTAAATAAAAAGGGCTGGAAATGTAGCTCCATGTGAAGGCCTCTGTTCAATACCCAGTACCAAAAAAAAAAAAAATCCTGAAAAAGACTCAAGAATTTCAAAAGATTAGAGGAGACTGGTAAGGAAATGTGAGCACTACAGGCAATGGAGGTGCCTGCTCAGATTCGGGAACAGGAGAAGGACATTGACAGGAACGGTGACCTCTAGAGAAGGGTGTGGTTAGTCAGTGTGATCATTCTGAAGTTACCCTGCTTGGTCAATAATTTTACGTTATGCGGAGAGTTAACCTAGAGGGGAGAGGAGTGGGGGCTGTAAGCAGCTCTCTGCAAATTCTTGGCAATTTCTCTGTAAGCCTAAAGTTATTTCAGTATGAAAGTTTAAAGAATGCTCTAAAAAGTAGCGAAGACCTCAGTGAGAGAAAGTATGTGGAGATAGCAGTAATTCTAACTGAGAATTTTAAGTGCTTCTTAGATTATTGTGACCTACAGGAAATTGGGGAATAACAAAATATTTGTGTCACAAACTCACCAATAGTAATTTCCGATTCCTACTGAAGAGCACATACATTCAAAAATAGCCTAAGATGTAGTGAAATCTCATAAATTTGAACCTGGTCTTCAACAATATATTCTCCTTCATCAGTACCACCATGTCCCTTCAGCATTCCAACATCATATCTCATTATCCTGCTTGCCTTTATGCAAGCTTGACCTGTTTTCATTGTTACTTTATGCAATAAATAAACTAATAAGTAAGATTTGGATAGAAGACAATTTGGGATAAGAAAACAAAAGCAAATGTAACAATAACAAAGGAGAGGAAGAAAGAAAAAATAATGTTTCATGATAGCATCAGAGAACGCCTGGTACAATCTTCTCATTTTGCCAAGCATTATTTAGAGGACTAGAGGCTTTCCTAAGGTCGCCTAAAAACTAGACTCCATTCTTATTCATTCCAAATTGTGCTCCTCCCTCTCCCACACCAGCTTGTTTGATGGAGAAAATTATCACTGTGGGAAACTGAAAGAAAAAATTAACAATAGCTACAATAAAATTCAGATTATAAAGGGATTTCAATATCAGGCTAAGGAATTAGAACTTTTACATTATGTTTATTTTGTAATTATAATTTTTGGTATTGAAGGGTCTCAAATACACTTTCCCATGGTCCCCATATTTCTCACCTGTTACATAGCAATACCCAGATTAAGTTTAGTGAATTAGAGTAAATCTGTATAAAATCTCCTAATGGTCGATAAATTGCAGCCATTACTATTTTTTGTTTTCTGTAATGTTTTAACTTACTAATACAAAGTAAATTTTAGTTTCTATCTTTCTATCTTTCACTGATAAATTCCATATTTTACAGTTTGTTGTTTTTTCTTTAAGAAAATGGATAAAAAGCAAAGTAGGAGATTAAAGAGATAATTTCATACATAACCCAACTGTGTACTAGTGATACAATAAATTTTGGGCAAATGACTAAAAATAATTCTTTGAAAATGTACACTATCAGTAAAATTCAGAGTTAAACACTCCACTTGATTACTCCTAAGTATAAGATAAGGTAATACACTGATGAAATTTAGAAGAAATAAATTAAAAATCTTCAGAGATGCCTCTTACATTATCTGTTGGAAATGAGAGTCATTATGCAATATAAAAACGTTTTACAAACAAGATCATCAAGTGTAAAAGAGTGATAGAAAAATACTGAGTTGATGTAAAATAGCACATAGTTAAGCTATGTGCTAAGCTATGACCTAGTTAAGCTTTTAGAAGAAGTTATTCAATACATTTCTGCTTAGTGCCTCCTTGGCAATTTGATCAGTTTGCTCAAGCCAGCAACTCACTGAGAACCCAATGAATCCTGACAATTTTTCAAATGCTAGTTCAAATCTGGGGGCTGGAGGGAATAATAATGGTCATGGTGTTATCTGTCTTTGGCGGTAAGAACTCCTGTGCTGGAAACTTAATCCTCAGAGCCACAGAGTTGGGAGGCAGGGCTCTGAGGAAGTGCTTGGCCATGAGGGCTCTGTTCTCAGGATGGGTTACTGCTGGAATTTAAAGGGCAAGGGCAGGCGTGAAGCAGTGGGTTGTGCTCCTGCTCTTCTGCTATGTGGGACGCAGCACTGGTTCACCGTTGGCTCCTTGCCTCCACGGTGTGGGGACACAAAAATCCCTTACCTGATGTTGGCTCCTTGAACTGGGTTTCCAGCCTTCAGAACTGTGAGAAATACATGCCTGTTCTCTATAAACTAGCCAGCATGTGCCATTTGGTCATAGAAGCGCAAATAGTCACGGGCAGATCTCTACTGGGGACTTCAACTTGCTAAACCATGAGGAGAGACACCATGGACAGAGTCTATGGAAAAGCAGTCTCATCACACCTGTATGCACTTGAGATTCCATGGAGGAATTTAAAATTTGCTCTGAAGGAGATATTGAGCCATATGCTAATATCATTTTGGTTAACTTTGAAGTTAAGGCAAATTTTCAAATGAAGATAGAGATCAATTAGGAAAAAAGGTAGCAATAACAAGTAAAATATCTTTGTGACTAAACTTAAAATAGATTGCTGTTAAAAAAAGACTGTTTTTGACATGTAAAAATTTATATTCATTGATTGAGTGACTTTATTCTTTAATCACTGGCACACTAAACTGTATTAACAATATAAACAGGGAAATAAAAATGAATAAAATTGATTTAAAGGTTAGACAAACAAATCTTTCAATTTGCCAGTTTTAGTATCAAAATTTATGTTTATTAACCTAGTAATGACTAAGAATAAGCTTGCTTTCAAGTAAGTTGTTTTTCAGTGAAGAGAAAAATCAGTTCTTAACAATAGCTATGAATCTTTATGTCCTCATTTATAAAAGCCCTGACAAGAAAAATTAACAAACCCTAATTGTAGAAAATTTCAGACAATGCAAAATAAGCATACTTCATAGACTAAACAAAAAGACATCAATGTCTATTAGCACCAATTTTATTTAAAGAAAATATAATTCTTCCTAACAGAAAATCAATATACAGTCTTTAATCAAAAGACAAATAATTGATTATTTTACATTTCCCATTTGTGATTCATTAAAGTGAACTGACACTCATTTATATATGAACTTTTCAAGCTCTCTAGCAATCAACAAATATTTGTTAAGATACCTTGGAGATTCTTTCTCCACAAGGTATTATACTTAAGCATTTCTTTAGGTGTTTGCAAGAACACTAACACAGCCCATATCTGAGTCCACAATATTGCGATGGCTTCCTGTTTATTAAGAGAGAACAAAGAGTCTATTATGCATGCAGAATAATGCTCTCACATTAGACTACCTGCCAGCATCTTCTTCTGTTTGATCCTGGGCTTACTTACAAGCCTGTAATCATCAAGTTCTTTAATGTGAAAACTGAAATAGACTGAAAAGATCATTTCCAGAAGCCAACAGCCCAGGCTCGTGCCCTGCAGTGCTCTGTGCCTCACTTCAGAGAGCTGTGCTGCCACTTAAATTGTGGACATATGGAATGGCATCAAGACAGCCAGCAGGCAGCATGCATAACCACCAAGAAGGTTGTGCAGAAAGTGTCTCATTGTCATCTCCACTCCGTGGAGATAAAAGCTTAACAAGGAGCAAGTGCTCCGTTCCGTTGATGATTAGAGAAAGTAGGCTGAGCTTCTGCAGGGAAGCTGTAAAAGATAGGCTGGGCATTTTAAGTGACTTTCATCCCTCCTAAATTTTATTAGTGGTGGTACCGCTGGGAGAAATGTGTTTGTGCAAGAATTTGTCAGTGATGACACAGAGCACAGGCACTCAGTTGCTCTCTGTGTTAAGGTGGACAATCAGCTGGCGGACTGCAACAGGGAGGCAACCACCTTGGTTCCAGCTCAGGGCGGGAAGGGACAATGGCCACGCACTCGGCAGCAGATGCCTTTGTAATGGTGTGCACACATGGAGTGGTGCAGGACCTGGCTCACAGCCTCGTACTTGACTTCTCTTGAATAGACTACTCTGCTTTTGAAAAATCTTTTAATTATTTGAACTATTTTCTTATTTGAGGAGAGGTTATAAATTTTAAGTCAACATGGAAGACGATAAAAACTGTAAAAATGCTTATGACACATAAACAGAAAAAAACACAAAAGCTTGCACTGCTAGGCAAAAAGCCAGAGTAAAGTTTGGCCAAGGAAAGTGGTTTCCCAATGCCAAAAACAATGCAGGAAGGAAGGAAGACTTTAATAATGAACGAACACTCATCACCAAAAGCCTTTGCATAGTCGCCTTCACCTGGCTGCCTCAATGCCCCGACTCCACGCAAAATGTTCACAGCAGTTTCTGTCAGACAAGAAGAGCACTGTGGCACATGCTCATTCACCTTATCTTGTACCTGACCCACTGGCGCTGTGACTTCTGACTCTTTCCCAAAGTCATGACGACCACAAGAGGTAAAGGTTTGAACTGATTCAGGACACTGAGGCAGATGTGGAAAGACATTGAAGAGAGGATTCCGTTGCTTCAGAAAGCAGGAGGAAGAGCGGGACAGAAGTGCTCAAAGCCAAGGAGGACCGTGAGGAGGTGGAATGGCAATGTGTCTTTTGCCGCAGTATATGTATTCTAATTTAAACACTCACCATATATGTGATTGCTCTTCATATACTTATTGGGAATGAGAGGAACATAAAACCCTTGCGGAATGTGTGTTGACCTATGATACAGAATTCTATACCAAAAAATTGATAGTCTAAATGAAAAAGATAATTTTATTAAAATATCTACAAACATTAGATCAAGGGAAAGTAGGAACTCTGAGCAATACAGAGAATAAAATGCAGACATTGCTGCTGCACTTCCCTAAAATAGAAGCACTGGCCAAGGAGGTTGTGTTCTCCCGAGTGCGAACACAAAAACTGCTGCTGACCAGGGAGGCCGTAGAGCCGACTGTGGGTCACGTTTAGAGCCAGTACACCTGTGGCTCAAAAGCTGACACAAAAGCAAAAGTTAGAGGCTAGTCTAACTTGGGAACACATGGTATTCTAATTGAAATGTGACATGTGCATATTTTTGACCTATCCATACTGTGCACACTGAAGGAGGATAAACCCTAACCTGCAGGTTTTGTCCCAAAATGAAGCAACTGTTCAGCAGGAAATTTGGTAATGCAAATAAACTTGGTAAAAGTTTTTTTTTTTTAAATTGGCAATTAAAACAACTTTCAGATGCAAAGAGAAAAACATTTCAAAACAATTGATTAAAAGTAAAGTTACATTTAATGAAAATACAAAGGGCTAGCTAAAGAACATTCTTTAACTTGATGAACGGCAAATAACAGAAACCTCAGCAGACAAGAGAGTTAGTGGTAAAGCTGAAGAATCCACAATACCCTCACACTCAAAATAAAATTTTTAAAATTTTATGATGAAAGTATATTTGTTATGAAATTACAAATAAATTTTAATAATCTGATTTTTAAGTGATTGCAAAAAATAACAAAAATAGGCTGACATCAACAATGGTTGATTTTCCATGTTTGGTTATTGGACTAGGGTAATTACTCTTTGCTTATTAAAAAAATGCTCTAATAACTTCAACAAGAAACTTTCCATTATTTGAAACAAGGAGTATAAAATATTTTAATTTTAAATTAGCCATGTTAAATTTTCATATACTGAAAATGATAAAATTGGAAATAAATAATTCTAATTGGAAATAAATAATTCTACTGTGTCTATAGCATTAGAGAAGACACTTAGCCAGCGGGTGCTAAATTTCTTGTATTGTAAAATAAAAATCTTGGACTTACGGTAGCTAATTCTCTAGGTATTTAATGTAAAAAAAAGTTAGTTTCACCCACAAAAAAAAGGCTGCTGTTGATAGTTTTGCTCTGTGTAGAACGAAATAGGTGGATTTTTTTCCAACTGTAACAAAAACACACAGAGTAAATAACAGACATTGAAATAATCATATGCTTTTTCTCCAAGGTGTATGCATTATAGATTCTAGTAGATATATTTTATATTTGTCTTTAAATATAAAAAAATTATCTTACTTATTTTCTAATACTTCATGTATTATTCTATTCTAAGAATATCCTTCAATAAAACAGTATTCTAATACTCTGGTGGATTGTATGGTACTTTTTGCTTTATCCAACTTGTTTTATCTAGGCTAGTTGTTTTAAAAGTGGAAAGTATCATAACTTATGCATAAGTCTTCCTCCTTTTTAGTCTAAAGTAATTTTGGTTCTAATAAAGTATTCATCCTGAAGTTTGAAGGGTTTCGTTTTCCGATCTGGAGAATGTAAGTTTTTAACAGGAACATGGAAACATAATGAATCTTAGTCAATCTTCCAGGCTCCTTGCCCACTGTGAAAACACAATGTCATAATTTAATATCCCTGCAAGCCTTTCACTGTACCAATGAGGATTTCAGTCTTCTTCATGTAAGAGCAGTGAAACACCAGGTGAATAGTTCAGGCCTTATGACCTCCACGGGATGAGGAAGTGATGGGCTGTGTGATAAGCTCCCCTTAGCCCTCTGGCTCTTCCGAGGAAGGGCACCCCTGGTCCAGGTCAGCAGGTACAGGGAGCACAGGGTTTAATCACAGAGTACAGTCAGCTGGAGTGGTTGGAGACTTTCTCCCATGAACTTCATTGCCAGTGATTTTTCTGATTGTCTTACTTTTTTCTCATTGCTGAGACAAAATATTTGATACACAAAGTTAAATGTGTAAAAGTTTATTTAGCTCACAGTTTGTAGAGGTCTCAGTCCATAGTCAGCTGGTTCCAAGGCAGGGTGGCATGGCAGAGGAGCGTCACAGAGGAGAAACAGTCCATGGCAGGCAGAAGGCAGCAAAGCATCATAGGATGACCACAGCTCTTTCTATCTCTTATATCTCATCAAGGCTACTTAGGTGGGTAGGACTCACACCCTTAAGTGCTCTTCATCCTAGTATAGCACCATGAATCAATTTCCAGAGTCACACACTCTATATCTAGCCATTTCTGAAAAAGCCCCATCTATGACTGCATGAGGCTTTCGGGGAACATCTAGACACAAGCCATATTACTGCCATAAAATTATCTGTGTAGGGGAAAATCAAAGTAAATCTCTTCAAGATGAATTCTGGCTCTCTCCTTTTTTCTGTTGATGGTTTTATTGGTATCCACAGTCTGATACTTTTTTACTATGATGACCACAGGTTAAGTTCAACTTTATTTTCCCATCTTACCCAGGCACAAAGTTACTGAAAATTTAATAGATTGTTAAGAACTAACAAAATAAAAATTTGTAATCCACAACTGATTTTTTTCTTTCAGACATACTATTGTACTCAGTGGTTCAAAATGATTAAAAAGTGATTCTCCAGCCAATTTGTCATGGTTTTTCCTATCACTGTTGATTTCTCAGACAAATGAGGCAATTAACCAGAAATGCTCATATGTGTATATTTGCTTTCTATTTTTTCCTGTTTCCACATTTTAAAAAAAAAGCTTAATGATTTTCAATAAGAACAGAGAAATCAAGATGGTTTCTCTATTACTTTATTCCTGTGATTAAAAGCAGTTATATACTGCCTTCCTTCTGTTTATGTACTATGACATTAGCAAAACAGAATGGGGATTCTGCATGGGGACATCAGATCTCTACTAGTGTACATTGCATTTGGAGGTTCACCTATTTTTAACTCCCACAGTGATATTTCTTGATCTCTCAGAGCACTTCCAGGCTGCCTTCCCATACCATCCAGTGTAAAATGTAATTTAGTCTTAATTGACTTAAGAGAAACATAACTGAGAATGTCAATCTGCTATAAAATATTACACAATTAATTCAAAAGCTTTCAAACATTCAGAGTCTCAACACTGTCCGGTCAGTTTAATGTTTCTGTCAGGATTCAGCTGCACGACAGACATTGCTCTGTTTATCTCAAGCTGCTATAGAGAAGGAAATAGGTCCTGACAAAATGGCTGAAAGGTCAGAGGCAAGGCCTAGAGAAATGATCCCCAAGCAACAGCAGCAACCAGAAGAGTCTGCAATAGGATGTGGGGGATTGAGACACCCGTGTGAGACAACACACAGGCAGCAATGAGCATCATCTTCCATCTGACATAGTCTGCAGGTTGGCATCCGTGAAGTTATGGGACAAAGAGAGACATGATCGCAGCCCCAGATTTCACTCCCATATGAAAATGGGCAGAACATAATTCTCAAACAGAAAGAGAACTACCCAGGTAGAGTAAGAAACATGGTATTTAACTTTCCAGTTCCAGTACTACAAGAAGAGATGACGGAGCTTATTGTGCATAGTGAGGGCAAATTCATTTTCCATATGTAATTTGAACTTCACCAAGACTGATCTTCAAAGCCATCTTCCCTCAACGAACCTTTTAAAATTTTCTCTTCTTCCCACTATACCCTTTATATGACTTACGTATAAGGAAAACTGAAATCCTGTGTAAGATGCCCTAAATGTACTGTCAAGTCTCCTAATCTGTACCCTCAGTTCTCCTTTTCTCTTTTGTTTGTCCAAATCTTACTCTTTCCTCAGTGCAAAAGTCTCTTCCACACTGCCAAGTTAGTCTGATCTCCCCTAGGTTATTCATCTTTGGAAGAAAATTCTGTTTGATACTCTTAGTCTCCTTCACTGTAATTTTATCACATTGTCATAAACACAAGAAGTCAGTAAACATTTAAATAAATAAGAGTAGCAATTTGACAATTTTATACCACAGATTTCCTTTACACATACTTTATGGAATGTGAACCTCATTAGTAAATAAATGCAATTTGTTTTCTAAGTTCCTTTAAGATTCAGAACATTTTATCCAAACCAAAAAGTTACCTAGATGACTAGTAGGCTTAAAGGATTTTGTGTCTTGAATTTGGTGGATCTCACACAGTACTATGCCTCCTGTGGCACATACACACACACACACCCTGAAAGACATCTTCGAGACCTACTCAAAGCACAGTTTGGAAGTGGCCTCCTTTAGTAGAGAGATGTCTGTGTGTATTTATGTGTTAAATGTTAAATGTACATCCACATCCAAGAGCACTGTGGAGTTATTATTACCTAGTTGGATTCTTGAACACTATACAAAAGATTAGGGCTTAGGTATTTTTAATTGCATATATTCTTACCTAAAGTATCTCAAACTTCTGGCAGATGGCTGTAGAAGATGGATAACTGAAAAGTAAATTAGATAAAGCAGCTGAGAAGGAAGAGAAAAAGGAAGGGATTAAAAGAAGAAGAGGGAAATAAAGTAGAAGGGAAATTATTAGATGGAAAATGTTGTTTTCTGCTTTAAAAAAGGAAAAGAAAAGAAGAATAGAAATGTGATGCCAAACCATCACGATATCATCAGCGTTTTCCCAGGCAATTCCTCAGGGTTGGTACCTCTTTTTGTTTTTGTTGGAGGATTCTGAACATTTTTTTAATGTATACATTAAACAGTTTTCTGAAACAAAATGATTAGGTGAATATATATATAGAGAGAGAGAGAGAATATGATACATTATGAAAGTACATACCGTTATTTTTAGTGTCTGTCATTTTCATAAGATATGCTCTTTGACATCTATATTCTCTCATGCAAAATAATCATATCTCTTGGTATCTACTTAATATTGCATGGAACAAAACATGATTATAGGTAGTAATTATTAGAGTTTGGTGGAAAACACAAATATAACATTTATTATCAAGCTCACTAGATTCCTAGATTTTTTTCAACAGGAAAAATATGTTGTTAATTTTAAGTCCTTTTCATGGTAGTCAAAGTATGCTTTTGCTATTTTTATTTCTTCTGTGTAATGCAATAAAATTCAATACAGTTACAATATTCTTAATAAACTGCCGTAACTTATGATGCACTGAGCCATTGTTGTATTTTTCCTAAAATCTGTATATTTCACCAAATGTAGATTGTTCTTTTTGGAAATTCTATATGGATTGAGGTTTGGAGGAAGAGGGATTGGGGAGAACCTGTTTGCAGGACATCAAATAAATGGAGCAATTATTATCTACTATTACTTTATTTGGCTGAAATCAAAGGTGACTCTCATTTCCTGAGCAGCTATTGATGCATAATTTGACCTTGGAAAGTAAGTGGGCCTTCTTCTGCTTAAGTCCTACAGGAGAATTAGGGAAAGAAAATTTTGCTAATATCTGGTTTTTGCGTCTTAGCTGAAAACTACTTGACAAAGAGTAAACATTTTCTTTTACCATGCAAAAATTTGACAATGACTAAAACACAGTTTTGCTTCATTAAGTATCTGCTGTATTATAATTATTAAGATAGTTTCTCATATTAAATACAAAAGACAATTTTAAATAATTTTAAAAATTAAATGAGTGGCTATTTTAACATGCAATGTTTAAAATAAACCTGAACACATTCAAATAATAGTTTATATATTAAATGTTTTATATTAATTTTATCATATATTTATTTTAATTATGTATTATTTAAATATGATTTTAACTACACTATAAATTTATTTTACTTAATATTTTACTATATAAGATTGTAAAATAAATATGTGTACATAGACATGTTTTGAAGACATGACAAAACTGTAAATTTCTCCGAAGCTATGATCTTTTATTCATATCTACATTCCTGGAACCCAATTCAGCACCTGTGATCTAAAAGGGTTTTAATACATGTTTGCTAAATGAATGAATACACAGAATATTCTGATTTATTATATCTGAAATTATGTAAATAATGTAATGCTTGAATATGAAATGGAAAGGCACATTTCCTCATGTTCAAACATCTTTGATATGCCTTTATATTGACATAAAAAGGAAGAGGACAAAGGAATGACACTTGGAGAGGAAACCAATAGCGGGACAGAGAAGACCATTGCTATGTGCCCCTGTGTCAACCTGGTAATTATCGATCCCACTTCAACTTTTATTATTCTTTCAGAACCCTCTTTGGTATCTCTTGTACACATTATTCACTGTTCACTTACAGAATTCACAAGGAATTTTTGTTTAAAATTATTGTAGCCAGTGATTTAGCTCAGTGGCACCCACTCTTGCCTTGCAAGTGCAAGGTCCTGAGTTCAATCCCTGGTAGCAAAAAAATAAATTAAAATAAAATAAGATTATTGTAAAGATTTGAGATCATATTGATGCCTACGGGTAGATCCATCTAGTTGTTTTGCATCATAACAACAACGCTCCATGTGTGTAGAAATTTGGAGTGCAAAATTACCAAATGTAAGTAAGGGCCAAACATATTACAGAAAATGAACATATTCCCAAAATCAGCAAAAGAAATGTAGAGACAAATAACTAAATGCACAGCTAATCTGTTACTAGTTCATGTCAAATATCCAAACGATTTGATCTATTCATTTAGACTTGATGATGAAAGCAATTCATTTCCATCTTTTATTTTACTGACAGAATAAATAGTTCATTAAGTCTGTGGATCTTCAATATTTTAGAAGCACTGATTCCATGGAAACTATAGCCAAAGTTCTGGACCCACTCTCAGAAAAATGCACATATTTAAACCCTGGACTCATTCCCCCCCAAAATAAAGCATTTTCAGGATGTTCATGCATGTATTGAAGTCAAAATGTAAGAATTCAATGTAAAATTCCCTACTCCTTTGAGGGAGATAAAGAACACTTCTTTTCCATTCCTCATTTGTTCATGTTATTTGCTAAAGAACCTCTACTAGTCTTTTGCTCCACTCCTTTACTTATCCTTGACCGAACGAGGGAAAAAAGTTGCCAGACTGGTGACATCCATAATCATGTTTCTGGCTAGAGATGATCCAGGAAAAGTCTACAGAAGCTGAGCACTCCTTCTATCCCCCTCTTCTCCACAGCCCCTGTTGGACATTCAGGATAAAGATGTCTGGTTGACAAAATTCACTTTTTATCTCAACCATATCATGCCATTGAATGAGACACTTTCCCATCACAGCAACAAAATACCTGACACCCACAAATAAAGGAGAAGAGGTTTGTTTTGTTCACTTTTCAGAGGGTTCAATTGGTATTTGCCTGGCTCCGAGGCAGAAACTGCATGCTCAAATGTCACAGTGAGGAAAGCTACTCATTTTGTGGCAGCAATAGGAGAGAGCAAAGGAAGTGGGGCTGGGGATGAGAACACAGCCTTCTAGATCACACCTCCAGTCACTCAGCCCTCCAAACAGGCCTCGCCCACTAACGATGCAGTCAGATATGAGCTTATTGATGGATTAATCAATCTAAGGATGAATATAGTGCTCCATGATCCAATCACTTCCAAAAGCTCGACCTCTGAGCACATGAGACTTACGGGAGGCAATTTTAGTCTAAGCCACAAATTTTGCCATTGACCCTCAAAAGGCTCTTATTCATATTATTACACTAAATTAGTTTAGTCCATCTCTAATAGTTGCCAAAATCTTAACAGTCCCAGCATTGCTAAAAAGTCTAAATGTCCTCTGACTCAGTGTAAACTCTTAGCTCTGAACCCTTGTAAAAATCTAAAAGGAAATTAAATACTTTCACATGCAATGACACAGAGTATATATTCCCATTTAAAAAGGGAGGAAGAGGAGTCCAAAGCAAGACCAAAACCCAGTAGGGCAAACATTAAATCTTGTAGCCTTACTCTAAGCACTTGGTCAGGTTGTGGTGAGATGGGAACTCCAAAGGTCTTGGGCAGCCCCATGTCTAAGGCCTTGCGGCCCATGTACTCTCCCTCTGGGGCTGTTTCTGGTCACTGCCTGTAGGCTTCCTTAACCATCATACTGAACCACTGGTATCTTCAACTTCCTGAGTCTCCACTGCAGCCATCTTCACTCTCACAGCTTCATCTGCTGCCATCTCAAGTGTTCCTGGAAGGGACTCTGATGCTGTCACATGTTTCTCCCTGGCACTCCAGGCTTTCCTTTGAAATAGGAATAGAAGCCTCCATAACCCCTTAGTCTTTCATTCTCCATGGCTCCGCAACTGGCACCACATGAATTACTCCAGAATCCGCCACCAGGTTGAGCAGTACCTAGGCCCTCTTGGACCATTCTTGCAGCAGGTTTTGAGTACCGAAATGGGAATGTTCAGGTATACAATTCCCTGGGCAACCCTGAGTAACCAGGGAGCCCTTGGGTTTCTGTTCTCACAACAAAATCTTTCAAAACACCCTGGAACTAGTGATGTGTGAAGGCTATAATTAATTCCTGAGATGCCTTCAAGGCATCTTTCCTGTTATCTTAATGCAAAATATATGGCTTCTTTTTAATGATGCCAATCTTTTCAACAAACAAACTTTCCTTGTCCCCAAGGTCAAATGTACTTCCTTTCTGGCTACCTGCAAAATTTTCACATCTTCTAGTTATGCTTTTTGTTTCTGATTTACATAGTAAATCTGCATGGAACCAGCCAGCAGTACCCATGAAACAGCCTGAACATTAAGCTACCATGAAATTTTCTCCACTAGATTCATTAGTCTGCTACCTTTAAATTTAGCCCCATACAAAATATTAGCATATGGGTAAAATAAAGGCAAGTTCGTTGACATAATATAATATTTTTTTGTTAAATTCTTTCATTGATACATTATAGGTATACAGCACAATTACATTTCTCATTGGGAACTGTACCTTTGCATAATGCATCTTGGTTCGTATTTTTTCTCCATTCCTAGCCCTCCCTTCACCCCCTCCACCCTTCCTTATTTACAAAGACTTTATTTCCATTTTTTCCATTTCTCAACATTTTTCCTTTTCCTTCTTTCCTTTCCCCTGCCCCTCCCACTGCCCTTACCCCTTTGGACCTTTTCTTCCTATTTTGTGTTACCGATTATTCATTGTAATCATTGGTACATTTTAGGTATATAATATAATGACATTCATCATTGGAAATTTGCACCTTTACATAGTCTCTCTTGGTTCTTGTTTTTCATCCTTGCCCAGCCCTCCCTTCAACCCCTCCAGCCCTCACTATTTACAAAAATTTTGTTCCCATTTTTCCATTTTCTCATATTAATCCCATTCCCTTCTTTCCTTTCCCCTACCCCTCCCACTTCCTTCCCCTTTACCCCTTTTCTTCCTATTTCACATTACCTATTATACATTTTAGTCCTGATTTAGACATTTAGTTTCTCACACCAGAGAAACTATTTGGAATTCATACATGTGTGTCCTATTTATTTCACTTAAGAGTATTGCCTCAATGTGCATCCACTTAGCTATAAATGTCTCTAATTTCTCATTTTTTATCGCTGAGTAGTGCTCCATTTTATAAATAAACACATTTTCTTTATCCAGTCTCCAGTTGATGGGCATTTGGGCTGTTTCCAAGTTTTAGCTATAACAAACTGTGCTGCTATGAATATGGGTGCACATACATCACTCTGGTATGATTCTTTTAATTCTTTGGGGATGATCCCCAGCAGTGGAATAGCAGGGTCAAATGGCACTTCCAGTCCTAGTTCTTTGAGGTATCTCCATACTGATTTCCACAGTGGTTGCACCAGTATACACTCCGACCAGCAGTGGAGCAGGGTTCCTCTTTCCCAGCAGCGCCGCCAACATTTGTTATTGGTTGATTTCATGATAGCAGCCATTCTTTCTGGAGTGAGGTAGAATCTCAGCATTGTTTTCACTTGCATCTCTTGAATGATCAGTGATGTTGAACATTTTTTCATGTATTTATTTGCTATTTCTACTTCTTTGTCTGAGAAATGTCTGTTCACTTCAGATGCCCATTTTCAGATTGGGTCTTTAAATTTGGAAGGTCTGATTTTTTTTAATTCTTTATAGGTTCGAGATAGTAGATCTTTGTCTGAGGAAAAGCAGGTGAAGATTTTTTTTTCACATTCTGAGTTGTCTCTTCACACTGCTGGTGGTTTCTCTTGCTGTGCAGAAGCTTTTTAATAAGAAGAGATCCCACTTGTTGATTATTTGTGCTAGTTCACGGGCAACTGAGATTTTGTTCATAAAATCTTTTCCTACACTGATGTCTTCCAGAGTCCTACCTAACCTCTGTTCCATCTGGTTCAGAGTTTCTATTTGAATATTTAGATCTTTAATCCATTTCAATTTTAGTTTAGTGCATGGCAAGAGATATAGGTCTAGTTTTAATCTTTGGCAAGTTGAAACCCAATTTTTCCAGCACCATTTGTTAAAGAAGCTATCTTTCCTCCAGTGAGGGTGGTTGGCTCCTTTATCAAAGATGAGATGGCTGACTTGTCTGGTGTTGTTTCTGCATCTTCTATTATGTTCCACTGGTCCTCAGGTCTGTTTCTTTGCCAGTACCATGCTGTTGTTATCACAGTAGCTCTGTAGTATAGTTTCAGGTTGGGGATTGTGATACCCCCTGTCATGTCTCTGTTCCCTAGAATTGCTTTTGCTATTCTGGGTCTCTTCTTGTTCCAAATGAATTTTTGGATTGTTTTCTCAAGCTCCATGAATGTTTGAGATCTCAATCTTATGCTGCTGGGATCTCAATTGGGATTGCATTGAATCTATATAGCAGTTTTGGAAGTATGGCCATTTTCACTATATTAAGCCTTCCTACCCAGGAGCAGGGGATGTCTGTCCATTTTCTGATATCATCTTCAATCTCTCTTTTCAGAATTCTATAGTTTTCAGAGAAGAGGTCTTTGATTTCTTTTGTTAGGTTGATTCCTAGGTATTTCAGTTTATTGGATGCTATTGTGAAAGGAATTATTTGCCCTATTTCTCTCTCAGTGAGTCTGTCATTTGTGTAGAGGAAAGCTATTGATTTTTGTGTGTTGACCTTGTAACTAGCTACTTGACTGAATTTGGTTATTTCTAGAAGACTTTTGGTGGAGTTCTTGGGGTCTTCTATATACAGTATCATGTCATCTGCAAATAATGAAAATTTGAGTTCTTCATTTCCTATCTTTATTCCTTTTATTTCTTTCTCTTGTCTAATTGCCATGGCTAATGTTTCTAGTACTATATTGAACAAAAGTGGTGATAGTGGACATCCTTGTCTTGTTCCTGATTTTAGTGTGAAAGATTTCAGTTTTTAACCATTTAGTATGATTTTGGCTTTTGGCTTTTCATAGATGGCTTTTATCAGTTTGAGGTAGAGACCATCTATTCCAATTTCTTGTAGGGTTTTTATCATAAATACATGTTGGATTTTGTTAAATGCTTTTTCTGTGTCTATGGAGATAATCATATGGTTTTTGTCCTTGGCTCTGTTGATAAAGTGTATCACATTGATAGATTTGTGTATGTTGAACCATCTCTGCATCCCTGGGATGAATCCCACTTGATCAGGGTGTATGATCTTCTTGAGGATCTTCTGCATTCTATTTGCCAGCATCTTATTAAGGATTTTTGCATCTATGTTCATTAGTGAGGTTGACCTATAGCTCTCCTTTTCGGTTGGGTCTTTCGTTGCTTTGGGGATCAAGGTGATGCTTGCTTCCAGGAATGAATTTGGGAGTATTGCTTCCCTTTCAATTTCATTGAAGAGTTTAAACAGTAGTGGCTGTAATTCCTCTGTAAATGTCTTGTAGAATTCAGGAGTGAAGTCATCAGGGCCCAGGCTTTTCTTAGTTGATAAGTTTTTAATGACATTTTCAATTTCATTGATTGATATTGGGTTGTTTAGAAATTTTAGGTCTTCTTCATTCAACTTTGGTAATTCATATGTATCTAGGAATCTGTCCATTTCTTCTGTGTTGTCCATCTTATTGGTGTATAGGTTCTGGAAGTAGGTATTGGTGATCCTCTGGATTTCTGCTGGGTCTATTGTAATTTCACCCTTTTCATTCCTAATTGCATGGATTTGGGCCTTTTCTTTCCTTTTTCTGATAAGTTTGGCTAAGGGTTTGTCAAGTTTTTTGATTCTTTCAAAGAACCAACTCCTGGCTTCACTGATTTTTTGTATCATTCTCTTAGTCTCCATTGCATTGATTTCTCCTCTGATCTTTATAATTTCCTCCCTTGTATGAGTTTAAGGGTTGTCCTGCTCTTCTTTTTCTAGAAGCTTGAGGTGCAGCATCAGGTTGTTTAATTGGGCTCATTCTGTTTTCCTAATATGCGTATTCACTGCTATGAATTTCCCTCGTGAGACTGCTTTCATTGTGTCCCATAGATTCCGATGTGGTGTATTGTCATTGTCATTTAATTGAAGGAACTGTCTGATTTCTTCTTTAATTTCTTCTGTGACTCATTGGTTATTCAGAAGTGTGTTGTTCAATTTCCACGTGTTTATGAAATTTTTCCAGTTTCTTTTGCTATGGATCTCCAATTTCATCACACTATGGTCTGATAATATACAGAGGATCACTTCAATTCCTTTGCACTTACTTAAACATGTCCTATGTAGAGTATGTGATCTATTTTTGAGAATGACCCATGTGTAGTTGAGAAGAATGTGTATTCTGATTTTGTGGGGTGGAACACTCTGTAAACATCTGTTAAGTTCATTTGTTCAAGAATTCGATTGAGTTCTAGTATTTCAGTACTTATTTTTAGTCTAGTTGATCTATTTGTCACAGTGGGGTGTTGAGGTCCCCCACTCCAATTGTATTAGTGCATATATGACTTTTCATGTCCATTAGTATTTGTTTTATATAGTTGGGTGCACTAGTGTTTAGTGCATAGATATTTATGATTGTCATCTCTTCCTCTTGGATTCTTCCACTTACAAGGATGCAGTGTCCTTCTTTATCTCTCTTAATCAGTGTTGGTTTGAAATCTACTTGATCTCCAAAGAGGATAGCTACTCCTGCTTTTTGGGGGGTTCCCATCGCATGGAGTATTGTTTTCCACCCTTTAACTTTCAGTCTATGAGTTTCCTTTTGAATTAAGTATATTTCTTGTATGCAGCATATTGTTTGATTTTGCTTCTTGACCCATTCTGCCAGTCTATTTCTTTTGATTGGTGAATTAAGACCATTAAAGTTGATGGTTATAACTGAAATGTACTGACTTGTCATTGCCATGATTTTTTTATTTTTGTTGGATTCTCCCCCTTTACATTTAATTTCTTGTCATGCCAGATGGGTTCATTCCGCTTTGCTTCCTGGGGTTGTAATCCTCAATGTTTGTTCCTAGGATATTGTGTAAAATTCTTTGGAGTGCTGGTTTGGTATTCATGAAGTTCCTAAGGTGCTCTTTGTCATGAAAGTATCTTATTTCTCCATCCATTTTGAAAGATAGTTTTGCAGGGTACATCAATCTGGGTTGGAGGCTGTTTTCTTTTAGGGCTTGGAATATGTCACTGTATACTCTTCTTGCCTTGATGGTTTGTGTTGAGAAGTCTGCTGTGATTCTGATGGGCTTTCCTTTGTATGTGATTTATTTCTTTTCTCTAACTGCTTGTAGAACTTTGTTCTTGTGTTGAGTTTCTGTAACCTTAACAATTATATGCCTATGTGTAGATTGTTTTTGATCAAGGCTATTTGGAGTCCTATATGTCTCACTGATCTGTATGTCAAGTTCTTTTCCCCTGCTTGGGAAGTTTTCTGCCATTACTTCTGTGAAGAGTTTTTTTATGTTACCTGCACTCTCTCCTGTTCCTTCATTGACTCCAATCAGTCTGATGTTATTCTTCTTTGCATCATGTAGCAGCTGCTGGATTGTTTTCTTGTGTTCCCTTTTAATTTTGAATCAATTTTTCCTTTCCTGGTCATTAATTGCAATCTTACCTTCTATATCTGAAATTCTGTGCTCACATTGGCTCATTCTGCTGTGTAAACTTTCAATGGAGTTTTTCATCTCCTCAAAATCTATTTGCATCTGTTTTATGGATTCCATTTGTTTCCTATGTTAGGATTCCATCATGTTCCTCAGCTCCTCTTTAGATGTATTAATCATGTCTTGGACTAGGAGCACAATTTCTCCTGTTATCTGAGAAATTATTTCTCATTTCATTTTTTCCAGATCCCCTTTTTGTGCCAGTTCAGTGGGTCCAGGTGGTTGAGTATCAGAATGTTCCATCTCATTTCCCTTTGGGGTTGCTGTACATGATCTGGAAGTCTGGTTTTGAGACTTATTTACATGTTTTCTCAATTCAACTTGGGGGGCAGGGGGTTGCTGTTGGCACCAGCTTGGCTCACTTCCTCTGAGCTGTTAGAGGTGGGACAGGAGCTGAGAGTGGTGGTAGGGATGGTGACCCAGAAGCCCCTTCCTCTGGGCCGGGAGTGGCGGGACAGAAGGTGGCCCAAAAGCCCTTTCCTCTGGGCTGGGAGCAGCAGGAATGATGGTGGCTGGGAAGCCCCTTCCTCTGGACCAGGAGCAGTGGGATGGTGGCTCAGAAGCCCCTACCTCTGGGCTGTAAGCGGTGGGACTAATATAATATTTTTATCATTTTCTATAAGATCAATTTTGCAAAATGATAATTTAACATTTATTTGTTTTTAAATCTTTATATTAAAGATAAATACCATTCAAATATAAATAACACAATCATGTGGGTAGATCAATGATAGTCATAAAACTAATATCTAATTTCTTAGTTTCTTTGTATTGCCTTTTAAAATCTCTTTAGTTCCACATAAATATATAACATAGAGGAGAATCTCAAGTATTGGATTACTTTCTTAGGTAGGGCTACTATATCAAAATGCAATGGGTGGAGTGTCTCAAACAAGAAACACTGGTTTCTCACCATTCTGCAGGCTGGGTAGTCCAAGTTCAAGGTGCATGAAGAGTGAGTGTTTAATAAAGCCCCTCTTAGCACCAAGAGAACTGCATTCTGAGATGGTCTCTACTTAAAAGGGCACCAATCCACTATAGGAGCTCCACCTTCCTGACTTTCTATAACCCAATCACTTCCCAAAAACCCATTCTTCAAATGCCATCCTACAGGAAGATCTAACTTCAACATATGACTTTTGAGACTAAAACATTCATTCTATAATAATCACCACTTTGACTGTACATTGTGTGTGTGTGTGTGTGTGTGTGTGCGCGCACGCGTGCGCCTGTGTGTATGGACTAAGGCTCCTTCTAATTGTCTTTATTTTTGATGTATTGTGGCTAATATTCTTACGTACATTAAAGAACAATTAAGTAAAAATCACTATGTACAAAGATTTGGCAGATAGAAGAAGGCAGCCTTAAGCATCTATCTGCTTATATTTCTTTGAGCTTTCTTCCATGTTTTCTTTTTATACCTAGCCTTTGGGACTGGCCATTTAAATGTGTATTTTCACTCTGCTTTCTAGTATCACACCTGAATTGTTCAATAAAATGAGTTGCATACAATCATTGTTTGGGGTTCATATTGTAGAATTGCTTTTGTTATTTCTGTTTTATTAGCCCTCATCCAGCACCACACAAAGAAGCTAGCTTGTGTCCCATGAATTCTGAAATACTGTTTATTTCAGTAGCTGTTAAATCCTTCCATTCAGACAGGCATTTTATTGCAGTTATGACGTCTGTCTCACCATCTATATTCTTTCCAAAATCAAGATTTCTGGTATTCACAATTCAGTAGACACTTAGGACTCTTTTTCTGTTCATGAATATATTGATCCTGTATTTGTCATTCATCTTTCAAGTTCTAAATTATTTTTACTATCAGAAAAATCAAGAAATTCCTGAGGTTCCATGAAGGAGGTGCAGTGTTGTTAGTATTGTTTCTTCACATGTTTTTAATGTATATCTACTTGCAATGAATTATTTAGTACTAACTCAAATATGTGAAAAATGAAATAGCAAGTGATGTGATCAGCTAAATGTTTTGCCCAAATAATAACTCAACCCCACTCAGGCTGCAGCGGTCTTCACAGTGTTGAGCTGGTGAGATTTCCCAGCCTTCAGGCACCCATTTGATCCAGACTGATTTCCTACATGTGAGAGGCTCACTAAAGCAATTTTAGATTGTCAAAACTGCATGTCCAAATTATGTAATTACAATTCCAGCTCAGAACCACTTTTCTCTTGACAGTCTTTTTAAAAAGTTTTTGTTAATTATGTAGTTCCTAATACCTCAATTTATACATATGTTTACATGAAAAATGAGCTTTTAAAATCTGAGTGATTTTTTATGATTGTTTGAGATATAAATCAAGTCAATAACATATATAATGACACTGATTTTGTCCCTAAGAAAACACCATAGGAGAGTATATCTTCTCCTCTACCCTCTTCTTTCTGAATTCTGTTGGTGTTTATTTAACTAGACAAGAAATTGGAGGTCACCTGGAAGGTGCTTTGGTAGTGAATGGTATTCACATAAGGATGCTCTCGAATGCTACTGGTCACTGTGCCCAAATTTCTATGAAATTTTCTAATATCAATAAAATATTAACATGAGAATAGACACTAAAGTATTATTTTAAAAGGACAGGATATGATGGAAATATCTTTTCCTTTTCAAAATATTCTTACTGAATCATAGATTATTTTTAAATTGGTGTTTTAAAATCACATCCCCTTCTGGGTTATCCACTCTTTCTATCACATTCTGTATCTCCTAATGTTGAACTTTTTCTCATGAGCAATCATACACAGTAATCCATGGGTATTAACTTGGTATTTATGACAAGCCACTGGAAGTCACTGAAGAAAAAAAATCTACCTTAAAATCTAAATGTATATTTTATTTGTATTATTAACATACTCAAGATAACCTCTAGAAAATGAAAGAATGGTATATTTCTTTAACATTTTTATTCTACCATAGATTTTATACTAAGAAAAAAATCATCACAACTTTTGAAGTCTTCTTAGAAGTGATGTGCTATTTTACAGGAGAAAAAGCATCCTTGTTGAAATGTGAGTCATAAAGTAAAACTTGAATGGTGTGATTTTATAGGTAGGTGGATAGATAGATGATAGATGATAGATAAATACAGAGACAGATAGCAGACAAACAGAGAGATGATGGATACACATGACTTCAATCTGGATTACTTTATAGCTACAGTATGATTCAATTACTTAAGGAAATGCCCTGTTGAATTTGTAGTTTTTTTCTCGACATTCTCTTATCTCATCCTTCTACTTTCTCCTCATGTGTTCTTTTTCAACCTTGATGTTTAAATCATTTCTGTGCATGCCTTTTCCTTACATATCCCCTTGGTCCCATAGGATGGAGATAGGTTTTTCAAACTTTAATTTTGACATTAGCAAGTCTGCCTTCATATGCTGACTTTTGTAGTCTGAAAATAATAGCACATTTGTTTTGCTCTTAAACTCTTACCCATCTTTGTTTATGAGTATGTTTGGGGTTTTTTTTGTTGTTGTTGTTGTTGTTTTTCATGTGGGAGTTGGTCATCCATTTGCTGTTTTGACAGAATGTTAAATATCTATAGAAATTGTCTAAGAATGCTTTATGAAACAAACATTCCCCTAACCCCTCAAAAAAAAGGCCTCATTGCCTACATTTCCCAGAGTCCTGAGAAAAAATAATAGGCTTTGCTTATTTTACAGTGTAATACATACAATTTCTTTTGAGATATAAAAAAGGAAGACTTCTAAAATATGAGACCCCTTCTGTTTACAAGGTTTTATAAAAATACATTAAGTTCATGTTTGTTCTTTGACTTAACATTTCAGTTTATCAGAAAACAAAAACAGTAACACAAAAAGATGTGCAAACCATATTAATCTTGCAGCAACATAATGTCAACATCGTCATGAACACCTTGTAAAAGTAGCTCTCCGGGATACGTAACAATCTTCCTTCGTTTGGCAGCTTTGAGCGTTCCTACTAATGCCTCAAAGAGGTTGGTACATTTGTCATCTCGAAAAAGGACCCCAAATTTCACGCTTAACTTTCCATCGGCATTTTTTGAACCCAAGCGATGAATTTCCTCCACTAAGAGGTTGACTTCATGATTCACATTCATTATCACATCTTGGCCTTGTTTTCTCGTCCAGTAAAGAGCTGGGGCCTCCTAGGGCCGGACCAGGTGTCCGCTGTGTACAGAGGAGGCAAAGGCTGAAGAGGGAAGTGGCCAAGGCAAAGATAAACGCTGCTGCGGAGGAGGCCGAGGAGGAGGCTTCAGGGGAGGAGGAGCAGGGCCATGAGTTTGTTTTTTATGGCACTCAAATTCTAACCCAGGGAATACTGAGTGCTTCCCCAGCCTTATTTATTTGGTTCATTGTTTTTATTTTGAGACAGTGTCTTTCTAAGTTGCCCAACATGGCCTGAAATTCATGATTCGCCTGTCTCAGCCTCCTGAGTAACTGGGATTATAGGCGTGTGCCACTATCACCAGTTTTGCCTAACTTTTATGTTTTCAAGTGACAACTGCAGAGTGACCCCAACATATTACTCCTTCTTTGAAAGAACATGACAAGAGGTGGACTATATAAATCTGTGGTCCTCAAAGATTTGTGTTTGTAACTTGCTTCCAAAACCGGTTTCACTATTCTTTCAGGTTTTGCTTCCTACATCTTCACTACCATGTTTCAAATATATTATGTTTAAGTTTACTTTTTATGACTTCACTTTTTATCACCTTTTTACTACTGCTCAGTTCATTCCTTTCTCTCTACCTCATCACTTTTCAAAGTAGAATTGTTTTTACTTATGTACAAAATTGAGACTGAGATCTACTTCACTGCTAGATGCATCAAAATGGTGTTGACACAGGTATTGAGAAGCCCAAGAAGTAAAAATTTATGGATATTCGGCACAAAGCCAGTTCAGTGTCTGTGCTTCCACCCCACGGTGTTTTGCTTTTTCCTTCTCTATTGCTTATCTCATAACCTCATAGCTCTCACAGATGACATCAGTACAGAAGCAGTGACATTTTTACTGTCATGAATCTTTTTTTAAAAAATGTCACTCTTTCCAGAAATCCATCTACAGACTTCCCTCTGCCTGAGGCTGATGTTGGCTGATGGACCCACTCTTTAGCAAGATCTAGTATGGATAATGACATTATCATCATGGCCTGACTATCTACAGCTCCTTGCTTGTGATTAGAAATGGGTTCAGCACAAGGCCATACTCCATATGCCAGGAGCACAAAAAAAGCATTTGGATAGACAACAAATGACAACTTCTGATCCATGAATGCAAGACTTATTCAGTAACTCCCTAAGTGCAAAGTATCTCAAAGTCTTAAGAAAGTGTCCAGTATGCAGTAGGTGCTCATTCAGTATTTGTGAAATGAATTTATGAATAATACAAATACTAAGGTGGACAATACTAATGTATACTCTTTGAAAGGCAAAATAGGAGATAGGTAAGCACAATCCCAAAGGGACCATAGAAATAAAACAAAGCTTTGACACAGTGGTGTAAAAGAAGTAGATGTTCTAGAATTATACGGTCTCCTGGTTGCTGAATCTTATGGTCAGTTCCTAGTTATGTTACTAGGAGCAGTATATGATACTGGTGACCACTTTCTCTTTTGTACATACTTTTTTCTTTCGACTTTCAGAATGTCACACTCCACTGCTCCCTTCCTATCTCACCACTGGCTGTGTATTTTTCAACTACTTTTATTGTCCTCTCTTTCACTTTTAGTATTGGAGTGCTACAGGGGATAGTCTTTGTTTTTCTTCTCAAGTTATGTCAATTTCCTTAGTGACCTTTCCTATCTCATCTATATAACCAGATATGCTAAAAACAAAAATTTGCTGATATATTTCCACAATTTTTCTTTCTTTCAATTTCTTTTTGCTCTTCTTTTGTCTTTCTTATTTTATTTTTTATAGACTGAGGTAGAAACAAACAAGAAAATGAAATAAAGCTGCTGCTGTGATCGCAGAATTACTGACAACAATCTTTGAAGGAACATGCCCATTGGGAGAAACAATGCAATTTAATTCAACAAATATCTGTGTTGTGCCTATTACGTGAATGACACAGTGCTAAGAAGCCAATTGGGAATCAGTTCTACTTTCAAAATGCTTACAACAGCACAGATAGAATGTCAATACACAAATAACCACAACCATAAATGGAGCCAGAGTAATCCCTGACTCCTTTTCCTGAACAATAAACTTGTGTCCTCCCTCCTCTGTCCTAAGGAAGAAAAAAAAAAAGCAAAAATAAAGCACTAGGGTATTTTTTCACTAAGAATAACCACTTTCATGTCATTCAGTTCCAAAACTCTGAGAAAATTTCTTAGGCTTACTCTACTCGTTCCTTAACATCTGCCTTGTATCACCTCCTCCGTGCTGCAGTCCTGATCTTCAGATCCCCTCCTCTGTGGCTTCTCTCTTCCTCAACTCTCCTGTTGTATTTAATGCCAGAAGCTATGCTTTCTTCCTTCAATGCTGTCACATTGGCTTTTGTTCTCTCATTATCTACCTTTCATTTGAATTACACAGGAGACGTTGGGCTTAATTAAACTATGTGAAAAGATTGCATTGGAAACAAAACACACGGAGAATCAGTAACATAGATATTATGGGAAAAAACAGTGAAAATTTATATTACACAAATGCAAGTAGCAAAAGGGAAAGTGAAGTCATCTAAAGCCATTGTCTACCAAATCCAAGGCATTAAGTCATGAGATATCAACCAATTAAATACGACACAACAAACATAACTGAGACATTTAAGGAATCTGTAAAGCAAGTCACACAGTGAACAACCAAGGATTCGTGATGTATTTGGTTTGAGTGAGGAGCACTGAAGAGAACACAGTTCTTGCCTTTATGCATTGGCAGGGTTTTGTGTGTAAGGAAAAAGTGGAAATTTCAAGAGAGATATTTTTAAAAGTCCTAACAACTTGAGATTTTTATTAATGGAAAGAATTGTCTAGTGAAGCAGTTAATTCAAGCAGAAGCTAAATAGGGATGTTCCGAAAGAGATTCTTGCTTCGGTTAGAAGTTTGAACTATATTAACAGCCACTTGGAATGTGGAAATGTTATGATTAATGAAATCATTAAATGTATATCATTAGGTTAAACTTTCAATTTATGACCCAGACATATTTCAGTTTGTTTCCACACTGGTATCTTGCACTAGAGAGAAGGTGACAGGAGCTAGTTGTGTTATGAGTGATTGATAAGCTCTATGTCTGATGAATTTTGAATAAGAAACATGGCATTCAGAATAGATGGTATAATCATTACACAAAAAACATATTTTGAAAAAATTTAGAAAGTGAGAAAGTACTATAAGTATGGAAATATTTTTCTTTGGACTTTTGGTTAAAAAAAAACAATTTCCATGAAATTTCTAATTAAAATATTTCATTAAGGTGTGCAGTGGTGAAAGATTAAGGTTATAAATTTGAAAATTCAATTAGCAGTAAATAATTGCATTGTTATGTCCTTGGTATGACATTTCCTTTCAAAGTATGGTACAGAAAAACAACAACACTTGTCCCACTTAGTATGAGAGAACATGTTTTTAGTACCTTGAACTGTTCAAGACGTATGTGTATGTAAATGCATATGTAAATGTTAGTGTTACACACATACACACAGTTATATATAAATGCCACACATTTTCATATGCAGATATGCGCAAGCTGTATGTACATAATCTCTCTACCAGAAGAGTAAAACACCTCGTATGTGACTTATTTTGACTTTTTTCTACATCAGCCTCTTTTGTTTAATAGTCCTGAGCTCAAAGTCAACTGTAAATAACATTGAGTTTAATTCATTTTTATGCAAAGTATCTTCTGCTATGAAGAATGCTATGCATGAATTTTGCTTTTAAGATATTGTAAAGAAAGGAAGTGAGACCTAAAGGATAGAGACTATGCTTTAGGTTTTTATATATAAGTCTTAATGAATCAGATACAGCATATAATTCATGAAATATTAGATTATTATGAAATGCATTAGGCAACTACTAGTTAAAATTTAGTAACAACAATTTAGAAAAAATTAATTTCATAGTAACAACTAGTTCTGCCAAGGAGCATTCTCATATTTAAGGAACAAATGGTTGTCATTACAGTGGTGTAGGTGCCAAACATTGTTAATATCAAAGATCCAATTTAGTGGAAAGAGCAGGTTAGCTCCATTTACAGATCTTCTTGCTTACATTAAGATACCATTCAACTTGGAAATGACAAGTTATCAATATCATGCAAGCTCATCAAGGTCATGGTTCAATTTAAATATTCATTAAGTTCTGTTTATTTTTGCCAACATATACATCAATGTTCACTATCAAGCTGTAGATTAACGAGAACAATTGATGGCTTGTGTTAGATACAGACCATTAAAATCAGAATTGGGCTGAGTCATTTTAAACAAAACAAATTTCAGTCAGCAGAACCTGAGGTCCGACTCCCACAGGACTCACACTGTCTTCCCTCCTGCCGCAGAGACAGGGCACATCCCAGGTTCCCTCCAGGCAGAAGTGAAGGGCTCTGGACCTCTCAGTTGACTCAGTTCCTCCTCAGTGATGTAGCACAGATGGCAGCATGAAGAAATCACTCATTTGATTGCCACAGGTTTCAAAGGAGCTTATTTTATATCTTTCCTGACATTAAGGTATATCTGAGTTTTTTCATCCCATATCCATAAAATGTGTGAAAATATGTAGAAATTGTGCAGCAAAAGTGAAGAGAGAGGATACCTTACATTAGTAAATTTCTCCATGATTACCCAGTGACTACAAAAAGAAAATCCTACAGTAGGGTCCTAGAGTCCACTCCCAGGAGAGAACTTAGAGAATCACAGTCTCATTTCCACGTAGTCAGAGAGCAGAATGTGTGTTTTCAGTGAGGGAGGGTAAAAATTATGGGTATTTTTCCTCATAAACATTTCACCTGAGAGTTAAGTATTTAGAATTAATGAAACCATTGTTGGAAGCCTTTTTAAGTCAGAGAAGTATATATTCAGTTTCCATAAATTTTATGACCAGTACCATACATTTTGAAAATCATAAACTTCATTTAACATAGCTGGGACTTGAGAATTTTGTCTTATGATGAAGTTTTATTAACTGAATAAATTCTTTAGATTTGGTTACTATTGATATGGATATAGATACAAAGATATAGATGTAGATACAGAGATAGATAGATAGATAGATAGATAGATAGATAGATTGATATAGTGGCTGAGAATAATACATATTCACATAATTATAAAGACAGGAGTGATTATGATGATTGTCTGTATTTCCTGTGTGCCATTTCCATTTCTGTCCGAGCCTAATGAAGTGATTAGCAGGTGAGTCAGTATGTCATGTGTACACTGAGGTCTGACACAGACTGATACACATTTTTTCTTTCTTTGTGCTTTCTTTTCTCATCTACCTTTGATAATTGTTTAAATTGTCATGCAACTACTGTTTCAAAACACATTTTGACAACCTTGTACTATCTCTTTCTTTAATATGTATTACTTACTTTTATGTAATTAATGTATTAAATGTTTGTTAACAATTCTCAAAAGAAGGGATGGTGTGCTTTGTACTTCCAGGGGAAATTAAAATTAGGTTACTCTGACTCTCCCTCACTTTATCTCTTGAGAATCAGTGTAATAAGAGAAGTTAAGGTTGGAAATGTGTTTCAAAAATAATTGATGATTATTCATTAATAATAAAATAGAGCAGCGGTGTTCTGACCCAAAGTTTGCTGAAATGGAAGTTTGGGCATCTAGATGCTGGCATTGACTCAAATGACTCAATTTAATGAGATTCAGAGTCATTATCTGGAAATATGCATGCTATTTATCTGACCAGAAGTTTTAAAGACTAAAATACCAAAACATACAAAAATCGACATAATGCCTAGAATGAATTAGCTGGTGGACAAAGTTTCTCTCTTGTATCTTCCCCTGTCCTCCATGATCTGGCCTCGCAATTTTCACCTCTAATCTTAGTGTTCTTGAGACATGTCCAGTTCTTCCTAACAGCTTTAGCAACATGTCTATTTGCTTTCTTGGAGCTACCATGTATACCTTGAGGCCTTTTTGCTTGCAGACTTTCTTACTCCTTGGTCCTCCATAAATATATAAAATGCTTTCTGATTTTTCAACTTGGAATTGTTTCTATCTCTGGAATTCCAACAATCATCTAGTGATAGAGAATAAGTGTAAATCCTTTAATGGAAGAAAGTTTTCAGTGATGCCCTATCAAATTTCAAAGGTTCTAGACACAATTTTTTCAACTTTAAATGTGTCTAAATTTGTGATGTATCTTTTAATGAATGGTGATGAGGTTGGATAAAAGGAAGTTACATTTGATCAGTGCACACTAAATGCATGTGTGGAAATATCACACTGAACCTTGTTAATATGGACAATCAATAAATGTTATAAAGCAAGGATTATAAAATATTGTATCCAATTACTTTTCATTATGTATATAGAGTATACATGAATCATAAGTGAATTTAAGGTTTACACTTGGTTCCCATTCCAAAGATATCTCATTATGTATTGCAAATATGCCAAAAAAATTGTTAAAAGCTCTGAAATTTGGGTCAGGGATTTAGCTCAGAGGTTCTGCTGCCTGTCTCACAAGGGCAAGATCCTAAGTTCAATCTCTGGTACCAAAAAAAATAAATAACTCTGAAATTTGATATAATTCTGGTCCCATGCATTTTGGATAAGGGAAACAACCCATAGCACAAATGATATGCTGGAAATAGAAAACATAGAAGTATAATATCCTGAGCATATTCTCCCCAAATGAGTGGATGTTAAAAAGTTGCTTTTTTGACTTTAAACTTACTTCTCTCCAAAAAAAAAAAAAAAAAAAAAATGGAGATTTTTTTCATCATCACCATTGCGCAGGAGACAGTCTCATGAATTTTTCATTACATTTTAAACTTTATTTATTCATTAATTTTTTGGTACCGAAGAGCGAACTCAGGACCTGTGCTTTTTATTAGTACATATGTGTCATACATGTTTTCTTTTTTTCCCTTTGGTACCAGGGATCGAACTCAGGTCCGTGCACTTGTGAGGCAGGCGGTGGAACCACTGAGCTAAATCCCCGGCCCTGTGTCATACATGTTGATCACATTCATCATAGGAAATCTGTACCTGTACCAAACATATCTTAATTCTTTTTTTCCCCATTTCCCGCCCCAATCTTCAACCTCTCCTCCACTTCCCATTTACAAAAGCTTTGTTTCCATTTTTTCCCACCATTATCTTTTTTATCTTTTTTCCTTCCTTTCCCTTCCCTCCCCTCTCCTTTCTCCCCTCTCTTCTTTTCTTTCCCATTTGAACATTTTTTCCTCTTTCCTGATATCTTCCTGATATCATTGATTTTGTTCCCTATTTATGCTTTTTATTCTCACATAAGAAAAACAACATGATATTTAAACATATGTGTCTAATGTATTTCACTTAAAATTGTAATCTTAAGGTGGACCTATTACCTAAAACTGTCTAAGTTTATCCTTCTTTATGGCAGAGTCATATTCCATTGTACATAAAAACTGCATTTTCTTTCTCTATTTATCCGCTGGTGGGCATCTGAGCTATTTTCAAGATTTAGTTATTGCAAATTGTGCTACTATAAACATGGATGTGCATGTATCCTTGTGATATGATGCTTTTAACTCTTTGGGGAAGATAACAAGAAGGTAAATAGCTGAGCCAAATAGAATTTCTAGTTTTAGATTTTTTGAGGAGTCTCCATACTAATTTCCATATTGCTTGTACCAATTTACACTCCCACCAATAGTGGAGAAGGGTTCCTTTTCCCCCACAGCCTAGCCAGCATTTCTTACTGGTTGATTTCTTGATAATTGCAATAATTTTGAGAATGAGATGGAATCTCTGCATTGTTTTAATTTGCATCTCTGGAATAAACAATGCTGTTGAATATGTTTTCATATATTTATTTGCTGTTTCTACTTCTTCATCTGAAAAATATCTATTCAATTCAGATGTACATTTTTTGATTGAGGTTTTTAATTTGAGCATCTGACTTTTTTTGTTTTTTATGTATTCTGCATACTAGGCTTTTGTCTGAGGAACAGCTGGTAATTTTTTTCCCATTCTCTGGGTTGTCTCTACACTTTGTTGGTGATTTCTTTTGCTGTACAAAATCTTTTAAATATGATGATATCCCAGTTGTTGGTTCTTTGTATTATTTCCTGTGCAATCGAGGTTTTGTTCATAACATTTTTGTCTACACCTATGTCTTCCAGAGTTTTACCTATTTTATCCTCCAGGAAAGTGTTTCTGTTTTAATATTTAGATCTTTGATCCACTTTGATTTTAGTACGTGATGAGAGATATGAGTCTAGGTTTATTCTTTAACATATGGAAAGCCAGTTTTCCCAGCACCATTTTTTTTCTTTTTACTTCTTTTATTGGTACATTTTAGGTATACAATACATTTACATTTATCATTGGGTGCTTGTACCTGTACATGATGAATCTTGGTTCTTATTTTTTTCCCCATTACCTGTGTGCCCTTCATCCCCTCCACCCTCCCCTATTTACATAGATTTTGTTTCCATATTTTTTTCTTTTCTCATAATTTTTCCTTTCCCTTCTTCCCTTTCCCCTTCCCCTCCCACCACCCCTACACCTTTGGACCTTTTCCTATTTCAAATTATCAATTATTCATTTTCAGCACCATTTATTAAAGAGGTTTTCTTCCACTGAAGGTGTTTGGCCCCTTTGTCAAAGATAAGGTAGCTGGTGTGCCTGGAAATGTTTTTACATTTCCCATTCTGTCCATTGATCCTCAGTCTGAGCACGTATGCTCAAAATGAATATTTCTACATCAAATCTAGTAAATTATAACTTGTAAAATAATTCATGAAATGGTAATGGAATAATCTGTTAACTCTTTAAACACTAAATAGTAGTAAAGAAGACATAAGAAATGTGGATGGAAATGTTTAACACAAAATAATCAGGAATCAAAGCAGGCTATCACTGTATAAGTTCAAATCTTGCATACATACACACACCACTGTACTAAGTCCTTTCCAAAATGTTGGAAGCTTTAACACCAACCATCTGACAACAGAACAGAGTAGATGGTGTGAAAAATTATACACATTGTCTGTGAATTAGAAAATTATCTAGATTACAAATGTTAACAATTAAGTATTACTTTAAACAATTCAGTTGCTTGTTTTCCTTTGATGTGTACACAAAAGTTATTACATACTGAAATTTATGTTAAATTTATCTTTAAATAAATATATTTTTGTAAGTAATAAAAACACATGTATTTCATAGTTTAACTGGAGTATATTTTCTTTTTTAAAAAAATTATGCTTCTTACAATCTAGTCTTCCTTACATTTTGCATCATATGATATTGAGTTTTCTCTCTTTAAGCAAAAGCTCTGTTATTGTTGTTTGGCTATATGTATATCGTTAGTTCTCATCACCCACCATCAAAGTACTCTATTTTGTATAGTTCTAATTGTACCTCACCCAATCACTGTGTAAATTTATCACAATACATTTTAGTCAGTTTTTCTTAGGTGGGTCTGCTGTCTCTCATAAAGTACTTAAAATTGTACCGCAAGAGCCCATGTCATTCTGATGTTATTTACTTGATTGCTTTCAGAGCTTTTCTGCAAACAAATACAAATATCTTATATCCTCTGTTCAATTATTTGCACATTCTGTATACTTTCAGTATTACAAAGTCAGGGATTTTGAAAGCTAAGGCTATTTTACACTCAATGTCTAACAAAATGTTTGACATATGGTAGGAATTGATTGGAAGTTAATTTTTGGTCAATTCACAGGTTTGAACAAAGGTTTTAAGAATGGAAACTATGGCACTTTGCATATAAATTCTGCCTTCCCAACTATCATCTATATATTAAATGCCACACAAATTTTCTAGAAATTAACTTCACAAATATTGGGATATTTGCCATTATGCCATCTTGGACATAAAATAATACTAGTGAACATTCTGCAGTCTTTACCAATATCCCAAAGCTATTCAAGATACACTATATACTAATATAAAATACATACTATTATATTTTGAAATACATGATATATTATATATTAATATATATTAACATATATACATATATTTGCACTTTCAAAGCCTTATAAAAATCTGAACAAATGAGAGGCAACACAATTTCAATGATTAAATATAAAACATTTGACCTTCTAGTGTGAATGAATTAAATATTCTGAAGCCTTATCACTAAGTTTTCCTTACACCAAACTACTTCATTACTTCAAAGATTTATTTATACTTCTCAATGACTCTAAAAGGAATGTGTATGATTAGACACCAAAATTAAACAACTACTATAATTTTGAAATATTATCGCACTGAATAAAATAATAAAAATACATTATTGTTAATGTTAAATTATAATTCTTTTGCTTTTAAACTTTAGAACCACTGAAAATTTTCAGGAATTAATCTTTTCCTTATCTACCATTATTTCCATGTATAAAACATCTGTTTAAAAATTCCTGCTGTGGAATATTAGGATTATTTATTATTTTTAATCTTGCTGTCTACTATACCCATAAAATATTTTCCTCAGAATAAAAATTTTTTAATTTAACACTACAAAAAAACCCCAATTAACAAGTGAGAAAATAAATTAAAGACAAATCTCTCAAGGAAATCCATATGGAGATACCTCAATAAACTAGGACTAGAGGTCCCATTTGACCCAACTATTCCCCTGCTGGGTATCTTCCCCAGAGAATTAAAAGAATTGGACCACAGTGATATACGTGCACCCATGTTCATAGCAGCACAGTTTGTAATAGCTAAATCTTGGAATCAGCCCAAATTCCCATCAACTGGTGACTGGATAAAGAAAACTTTTTTTTATATATAAAATGGAGTACTATTCAGCCATAAAAAATGAGAAATCAGAGACATTTATAGCTAATTGGGTGGACATTGAGGCAATACTCTTAAGTGAAATAAATAGGACACACATGTGTAAATGCCAAATAGTTACTCTGTTGTGAGAAACTGTAAGTGTAAATAAGGATTAAAATATATGGAGGGGTGAAGGGTGCACAGGTAATGGGGGAAAAAATAAGAACCAAGATACATCATGTACAGGTACAAGCACTCAATGATAAATCTAAACTTATTGTATACCTAAAATTTACCAATAAACTTAATGAATAAAAGAAATTCAAATAGCCAATAAGTAAAAACAAAATGTTCAACATGTTTAATAATGGGGGAAATGCACATCAAAACTAGAGTCCATCTCACTCCAGTGAAAATGGGTGTCATCAAGAACACAAAAACAATCATGCTGAGAAAGATGAGGGAACCCTGATACATTGTTGGTGGAAAGGTAAATTATTTCACCCACTATGGAAATCAGTATGGAGATTCCTCAAAAATCTGAAAATGACCTACCATTTTATCCAGTTACAACACTCCTCAATATATTCCCCAAAGAATTAAAACCAGCAAGCTATATTGGTATCTGCATAACTATATTTTTTGCAGCTCCATTCACAACAGCAAAGATACAGAACCAGTTTAAGTGCCTATCAACAGATTAATGCATAAAGAAAGTGGAGTGAATACACAGTGAGGTATTATACAGCCATTAAGATGAATGAAATGCCATTTGCAGGAAGATGGATGGAACTGGAGAACTTCATGTTAAGTGAAATAAGCTGGACTCAAAAAGACAAATATTGCATGTTTTCTCTCATATGTGGAGTCTAAGACAAAGAGAAAAATGAAATGAAAGTACTAGGCAGACAGGTAGAGAAGATGGAAGAAATAAGGGAATAGGAGAAGTGAAGACCATGGAGAATAATGGGGACTGGAGAAGATCAAAGCACGTTATGTGTATGTAGAAATATGCCATTCTTTATAATATGTATTAATGCAAAACATTACTAATGTTTACATTTTTGTTATGTTGTCTACTACCTCCCATAATATATTTGCATCAAAATTTATATTTTTTTAGAATTGCTTATTATAAAAATTTTCACGTGAAAATACAGTGCCTAAAAGTCTTGAACTTTGACTATAAGCTATTTAAAATAGAAACAAAATTTCAAATATGATGCCTGTGCTGTGAGGAATTATGTGAAGGTACCATCACATTATATTCAAGATGACATTTAACAAGTATATTTTTGATTCTTCAAACACAAAGGTTTAAATATGTATATATGAGAAATTTTATACAGTATTAACACCTTTGTTTTAGTCTTCTGATTATTGTTATAACCATTTCAAAGCCCATGATAAATTCAGCTACTATTATCTCATGTGTTTATTTCATGCTGTGTTTAAACAATTTAAAAATAATGCAATGATTTGAGAACTAGGATCCTTGGAGTAACTCAAGAGGTAATGGAAAAAGAATGTTATTATATCAATGTGGATACTTAAAACTAGTAAAAAGTAAATATGTTCAAGGGTTCTCACATCCTTAACATGAGTTTGAGAATGCACATGGTTCCAAGCTTAGGAATAAGATAAAGATTCTGAGAGTCCCCAACCCAGTTTAGTCTCAGTCTCAGTAACTGTGCCCACCTACGCTGCAGACTCTAAGAGTTAGCAGAGCTATCCGCAGACGGGGTCCACACCCAAACTTTCACTGCGCAAGTCCAGGCTTCGGAGACCAACCCAGCCATTCAGGCACCTTAACCCTCACTCATGGGAGCTGGCACATGCCTGTGTTTCAGAGTCCTGCTCCAAGACTGGATTGCAAATGCTCATGTCTGAAACACTGGACGCAGAGAGAGATAGTTCACAGTCCCATAACAGACACAGCTCACCTGCCATGACCACAAAAGCACTCTAATTCAGGGCCCATTGGTGCCCCCATGTTGAGCTCCCCTCATTGCTACGTGAAGCACTGCAGTGATGATGTCTGCTCCCTAGGTGCCAGTACCATTGGCACTCTAGACAATCAGCTGTAACCCTCCACTCTTCAGGCCTTATCTCCATTGCTACTGCCTGGGCACTTGTTCACCAGACACTGCTCACCACTGCAAGCAGCCCAGTGCCACAAAGGACCCCTTCAGTCCAGTTACAACTAAGCAATGAATCAAACGTTACAACTGCAGAAAAATCAATTAAGCACAAAGGAAGACAAGAGAAAAAGAAAGGGACAAAAGATCTACAAAACAATCAGAAATCCCAAAATGGTTGTAGTAATTATTATCCATAAATAATATATAATAATATATAATCTATAAATAATTACCTTGAATTTAAATGGATTATAATCTATAATCAAAAGACAAAGAATGATTGAATGGATAAAAATAAAGACCCAACTATAAGCCACTTAAACTCACTGAATGAAAAAATATATTTCATGCAAATGGAAACAAAAAGTGAGCTCATTGTAGATACACTTATATAAGGTAAAATAGACAAATCAAAAATGGTAAAATGAGACAAAGATATTATATAGTGACAAGGGGGTTAATCTATCAAAATGTATAACAATTATAAATATATACAGCTTCCACATATGAACACCTAAATACGTATAAAGACAAGCAACAATATAATAAATTTGGAGATTGCAGTACTACACTTTCAACAATAGATAGATGTTTCAGACATAAAATCACCAACTAAACATATGGACTTAACCTAAACTTTGGAACAAATTGACCTCAGAAACACACAGAACATTCTGTCCAAAGCAGACAATATACATATTCTTCTGCATCAAATACAACATTCTCCAAGATAAATCATATGTTAGGCCACAAAATGAGTCCTATCAAATTTAAGACAATTGAAATCATATCAATCATCTTTTCTAACCATAATGGAATGAAACTGGAAATTGATAATACCAGAAATTAAGGAAATCCACAAATATATGGAAATTAAATAATATGTTCTTGTACAACAAATATGTATAAGAAGACATTAAATAGGAAATTAAGAAATATCTTGAGAAAAATGAAAATAGATAACACAACATACCAAAATTTAGGGAATAGAGCAAAATCAGCTATGGGAGAGAAGTTTACAGAAATATATGCCCATATCATAAAAGAAGAAAGATCCTAGGGGCCAGGGATCTAGCTCAGTGGCAAGTGCAAGGTCCTGAGTTCAAACCCCAGTACAAAACAAAAACAAAAAAGAAAGAAAGAAAGATCTTAAAAAAATAATTTAATATTACATCTTGAACAACTAGAAAAGGAAAAGTAGCCCCAAAGACATTGGAAAGAAATAATAAATATTTGAACAGAAATAAATAAAATAGAGACTAGAAGAAGAACAGAAAATATTTTAAAATAAGTACTAGTTGCTATTTTTGAGAAGATAAGCAATATCAAAAAATCTATCCAGATGAGGGAGGGAGAGAAAGAGGGAGACATTTAATAAAAAATAAAAGAAGTAACATTACTTCTGATACCACAGAAATCTAAAGGATCATGAGAGTATCATGAATGCCAACAAATTAAATAACCTGGAAGAAGTGGATAAATTTCAAGACACATACAAACTTCCAAGAATGAATCATAATCAAAGAAAACTCCAAGAGGCTAATTATGAGCAGTAAGATTAAATCAGTAACAAGTCTCCCATCAATGGAAATCTGAGAAGCTTGTAACTTCACCGCTGAATTCTACAACACATTCACAGAAGAACTAATATTAACCCTTCTTAAAATCTTCCAGAAAATTAAAATATAAGTAAAGTAGTATTTCTAAACTCATTTCATGAGGCCAGTATTACCTGGATACCAAAAGCCAGACACAGACACTTCAAGGAAAGAAAATTATAGGGAATTTAATAGGAAAATAAATACAAAAGCTCTCAACAAAATACTAAAAACTAAATTCAGCAGCATATTAGAAGAATTTTTATCCATAGCTATCCAGTGGAATTTATTCCTGGGATGCAAGAATGGTTAAACATATGCAAGTCAATCAATGTGATAAACCACTTTAACAGAATCAAGCACAAAATCCATGTGCTCATCACAATAGATTCCAACAACTTATGCCACAAAATTTAACACCATTTTATGATAAAAATGTTCAACAGAGTAGAATTAGAAGGAATGTAACTCAACACAATCAAGAGCAAATACAATAGACCAATAGTTGTTATCAAACACAAAATGTAGAAACTGAAATCCTTTGCAGTAAAATTGGAAAAAAACAATGATACCCCTCTTGTTACTTCTTTTCAGTGGAGAAGTGGGAGTTCTAACCCAAGCAGTGATGCAAGGGAAATTAAGAAATCCAAATCAAAGACAAGAACTTAAATTGTCTCTGTTTGCATATGATAAAATCTTATATATAGTAAACCCTAGGACACCACCAAAACATATTTCAAAATAAAAAACATTCAACAGATTTAAAAGATAAAAAACAAACACAAAAATCAACATATTATCCCTCCAAAAAGAAACTGAATGAAAAATCCTGCTTATAACTATAAAAATACTTAGGAATACATTTACTCAAGGAGGTGAAATATCTGTGCACAGAAAACTATAAACCACTGATGAAAAAATTGAAGACATAAATAAATGAAAAGATGCACTGATTAATGAATTGAAAGAATTAATATTGTTAAAATTTCCATAGTATCCACAGTAATCTACAGATTCTGTTGCATTCCTATCAAAATTCTAATGACTGCTGGTCATGGAGGTGCACATTTGTAATGTCAGCACCCTGGGAGGCTGAGTCAGAAGATCACAAGTTCCAGCAGAGCCTGGGCAACTTAGTAACTTAGTGAGACCTTTAGCAAGACTTAGCAAGGCCTTTACTTTTTATTAAAAAATAAAAAAGGGACTGAGGATGTAGCTCAGTATGAAGGCCCTGGGTTCAATATTCAGTACCGACACACACACACACACACACACACACACAGAATCCAATTACTTTTTTCACAGAGACTGGAAAAATTCATATAAGTATAAGAGACTTCAAATAGCCAAAGCAACTTCGAGTGTAAAGAACAATGCCAGAGGCAGCACTGCCTGTGCACAAAATTTACTACAAAACTATAGTAATCAAAACAACATTGTACTGGGATTTAAAAAGACAAATGGACAAATATGACAGGAGAAAGAGCCTCAGATAAGTGTATGCTTTTGCTTTCAATTGAGTTTTGCCAGAGAATACAGAAATGGTCAATGTTTTCAATAAATGGTGTTGGAAAAACTAAATGTTCACATTCAGAAGAATAAAACTAAAATTTCATCTCATATCATAAATAAAAGTCAACTCAAAATGAATTAATGACTTAAACATAAGATCTGAAACTGTAAAATTTCTAAAAGAAAACAAAGGAAAATCTTTACAACATTGATCCGAATAATGATTTTTTTCTTCTTTTTTTTTGGTACTGGGAATCAAACTCAAGGCCTCAAACTTGCCAGGCAGGCACTGTGCCACTGAGCTACATCCCCAGCTCTGAATAATGATTTTTATATGCCTCTCCAAATTGAAATAAAAGCCAAATCAAAAAAATGAGTTTTCATCACATGGAAAAACTCATTCACAGCAAAGCAAAAGAATCAAGAGTGACAGGCAACCTACAAAATTGGATAATACATTTTTAAATCATAAATTTGAGCAAAGAGTATTATCCATATATATAATATAAATACTTCAGATGACTTAATAGTAAGAAAACAAATTCTAATTTTAAAATAGGTAGAGAGCCAAATAGTTATTTTTCAAAAGAAGGCACCTAAATGGTCAATAGGCATATGAAAAATTCTTCAACATCACTAATCATAAATCAAATTCAAGTTAAGGCTAAAATGAGATGCTACATCACACCAGTTAGAGTGACTGTTATCAAAAAAAGGAAGAAAACTAGTGGCAGGGGAGATGTGAAGAAAAGTAACCCTTGTACACTGTTGATGGAAAAGTATATTAGTATGGAAAATGGTGTGGAAATTTTTTAAAAATAAAATAAACTACTCTCATATGATCAAACAATATGACATCTGAGTATGTATATGGAAAGGAAATAAAATCAGCACGTTGAATAAACTTTTGCACTCCCATATTCTTTGCAGTATTGTTCACAATGCCCAAGATATAGAATTGATATAAATGTCCACCCATATAAATGAACAGGTAAAGAAGGTATATTTTATCTATGCAATAGAATACTATTCAGCCTTTTGTAAAAGAGGGAATTCTGTCATTTACAATAACATGGATGAATCTGGAGGGCATTATGTTAAGTGAAACAAGCCAGGCACAGAAAAGCAAATATCACATGACCTTACTTATGTGTGGAGTGTAACAAAAAGGGCAAGTTCATAGGAAAAGACAGGAAAATTGTAGTTAGTAAGAACTAGAGGAGTCAAAATGCGAAAATGTTTGTTAAAGGGCAAGAATTTTCACTCAGGAATAAGTTCAAGAGATCTACCATATATCATTGAGATGGTACCATATCAGTGAAAACTTCAAAAAATAAAAGGGAATATTACCCATGATGCACACACATGCGCACACACACACACACACACACACACACACACACTGCAGAATCTTTGAGTTATTTGAAATAATGCAAAATGTTCAATGAAAAAGTGAAAGTGTAGAAATAAATGTCTGATACCACTAACCTTCCCTACAATATTTACCTTTGAAAATAGTTTTTAAAAGTATTATTTTGACATTATATAAATATCCGTCAAAAAATTTTATTACACCTTGTAGTACATTTTTGTTTATGTGATATCAAATAAAGTTAGAATATATTAAAAATTATTACAAAAAATTAATCTCACATATATTACTTTTTAAGTGATCTAAAAAAAATTGGGTTCTATGGATTTTTAAAGAAAAAAGATTCGTTTGAAATGCATAGGACTCTAGCAAAACTCAATTATCTATTATAAATGAATATAGTTCTGCAATGGTCTAAATATTTACTTTTCTGCACTCCCTATGAAAAAGAGATTAGGAACAACTAAAGTTCTTAGTAAAATCACAGGCCTGGATGTGTTCTTGTTAGTTGTAGCTCAAACTAAAGAAATGAAATTGTAACAATGCCTCTTAACATCCTCCACTCTGGACTCAGTGATAAAGCTTACTCATCTTTTGAAGGAGATCAATTTAGAACACTTTTATTGAGCATGTATATTAATAAAAATATTAACTTTACATTCATGGTCATCTATGAGCTTTCACCCATTCTGATAATTTAGATTCCATTGAAGAAAAATATGTATTCAACAATGTCTTCATATAAACTACAATGTTGATTTTAAAGTTAAAAATTTGATTTGCACTTTTCTGGTGAATAATTATATGGAAAACTTTTCCATATAGTTATTGGTGATGGGAACTTCACTTGAGAAATGCCTGTTCAGTTCATTTGCCCATTTACTAATTGGATTAAGATATTTTCCAATTATGGGTGCTGCTTCATCACTACAATGAGATTCATCTCACACCAGTCAGAATAACCATCAACCAGAGCAACAAAAACAATAACTATTGACAAGACGGCACTCACTGTTTGTGGGAACGTAAATTTATTAGTCAACTTTCCTATCACTGGGATCTAAAATGTCCTCCCAAAGGTACATGTGTTTGGAAGATGACTAGAGCAAGGGGATGCTATATTCGTCAGTGGATTTATCCATTGATGAGCTTATAGTTGATGTTAGAAGGTGGGGATTGTTTGGGGGAGTTACTGGGCCATGACCTGAAAGGCTATGTTCTTTTCCCTGGGCCTTACCTTTACTCTGCTTCACAGCTTCCATGGGATGAACAGTCACCCTTCTCCAGCCCCACTCACCATACTGTTTCTGCCTGGGAGCCAGCTGACCATGGACTGAAATTGACCCAAAATAACCCTCTCCTTTTTGTTGTAGGTGTTGAGCATTGTGACTTGGTGACAAGAAAGTTTTCTAATACAGAAAATTGTAACAAGAAGTAGGACTTTTCTGTCATCATACCTGACATGTGGTTTAGAATACGTTGGAACTGGTTTGCTGAGTAGCTTGAAAAGTTTGGAAATTCCAACTAGTAAGGCTCTAGAATATCGTGAGCTGTGCTTGATGTGTATGTAATACAATACCAGTCAGATCTCAGAAGACCACAATGCTGGCATAAATGCAAGCAGTAAAGACCAGGTTCAGATTTCACTGGACACATTGGCACCCAACATTGGCAGTTGGGCTAGTGGTTATGTGTGTTATATTCTGACAAAATTTTTGTCTACACTTTTTCTATGTCCTGAGACTTTGTGGGAGATTGAGCTAAATGGCAGTGGACTAATTAATCTGGTGGGGGAAATTTCAAGACAGTCCAATGTCCAAGCTATGACATGGATACAACTGGCTGCTTTTATCCAGGTCTATAATAAGAATCAGGAGCAAAAGACAGAGCCAAAAGATGTTAAAGATTTCCAGTTTTGCCAAAAAAGAAAGTACCTTCAAAGTCGGGGCTCAGGAGAGTATGGTTGTTTAAAAGATGAGCAACAAAAAGAAATCAAATACTTGACAAGAAAACAATAAGAAAGATATCTTCAAGGCATATCAGGAGTCACCAAGACCCTGTCCATCACAGAGTCAAAGTTGCAAAAGTACAAACCTTTCATCTGAGAAGAGATTCCCCAGGGCATCCTACTGATTCAGGGCTATTGAGGGAAATCTATCTATCTGGGCACTCAGAAACTATTGCTGCTGTGTTCAAAAGAGATCCAGCTACTGTCAACCTGACAGCAGCCCCACCATTATTTACATGATGATGGTTTTTCAGGCATGGAGAAGGCAAGACTTCTGAGGTCAGAGAGGCTTCTACCTAGACTTCAAAGGAAGACATGGAAGGCCAGGCAGTGTGCTCTGAGAGGGTAGTTTGTGAAGCTGTGAGAGTGAAGCCAAAGATCCAGTGAAGACTCCAGGAAGTTGGAGATATCAGGAACATGGACTGTCTGCTAAGGGAGATCACAGGCCCTGAGAAAGAAAACACCTGAAGAGAGAGGCCATATGGGATGTAAGCAGCAATACCACTGCAGCAGGGTTGCCCATGACCTTTGGAGTTCACACCTCACCACGATTTGCCCCAGATGCTGGCCAGAGAACTGGTGGATATGATGTTTACCCTTCTGAATTTCTTTCTTGCTTTTGTTTGATTTATTTCTATACCCTAATTTCTGTCTTTTCAATATGGGTATGGTTACCCTGTACCATTTGTGATGGAAGTATTTAATTTCCTTTTTGAATTTTATAAGGTGTCACAATTGAGAGTTTGCCATGGGTCTCAGAGGACACTTTGGACTTAGACTTTTCAACAGTGCTGAAGCTGTTAAAACAACTCTTTGAGATAGACTAAATACATTTTACATAATGACATAGACATGAGTCTTTTGTGAGCCAGTGACAGAATGTTTTGGTTTAGATCTAAATTGTCCCCCAAATGTCTCATGTGTTTGAAAGGTAATGAGATCACTGGGGTAGGGCTATATTCATCAGAGTCTTCCTCCATTGTTGTGTTCATGGCTAAATGCTGTTAGGAGTTGAGGCAGGAGACAGGTGTAGAGTGTGCTCTTGTCACCGGCTTCTTTCTTCTCTGTTTCACAGCTGCCATGGCCATCTGTTCTCCACCAGACTCTCTCACCATGCTGCCAGTGGAGCCAGCCAACTGCAGACTGAAACCATGAGTCAAAATAGAACACTGCTCCATTTAACTGTCCAACTCTAGAGGAGGTGCATCTGTGGAACAGAAAGAAATATGAAAACAGTATTTAAATAAAATATCATTTTATCTTCAAAGAGAAATCTACACAGTATCTGGGAAACTTCAAGTCACCTTTTAAAAAAAAATAATAAAACAAAATATTCAAATTACATACTAGACCAAATAGACCTAGTAGATATTACAGGATAGTCCATCAAAAACCTGCAGAATACACATTATTCTTAACACATTACAGAACACTTTCCAGGAAAAATCATATAACAGTTAACAAAATATCTCACAGAATTTAAAAGTATAGAATCATATCAAGTATCTTTTCTAACAAAAATGCAATAAAACTAAAAGTCAATAATGAGCAAAATATTAGAAATTATGGAAATCAATGGTAATTAAAAATTTTACTCTAGAATAATCAATTGATCAAGGAAGAAATGAAGAAAATTTTAAAATGTCTTGAAATCATTTAAAATGGAAATATAGAACACTGAAACCTGTGGAAGATAGTAAAAGCAATACTAACAAGAATGTTTATAGCAAACAACAGAAGCAGAAAAATCTCAACTAAACAACATATTACTGCTCTTCATAGAATTAGAAAAATATAATAAGCCAAACTCAAAACCAACAAAGGAAATTGGAAATATCAGGCCAGAAATAAATAAAATATAGTCTAAAGAAACACTAAAAAGGACTAATGAAACAAAGAAGTAATTCTTAGAAAAGATTAAAAATCTTGACAAAACTTTTGCTAGACTAAAATAAGAGAGGACTCAAACAGAAAAAAAACAAAGAAGAAAGAAAAATGCATTACAATTTGTACCACAGAAATACAAAGTATCATTAGAGATGCTTAGTAAGAGCTATAGGTTAATAATCTAGAAGAAATGAATACATTCCTGGATGTATGGACCCTACAAAGATCAAATCTTAAAGAAATTGAAAGCCTGAAAAAAACCAATAGTGTGTAATGGAATTGAGTCAGCAATAAAGTCTCTTATCCCAGAAATGTCCAATTATTTCATCACTGAATTATATGAATAAGAAATAATATTAATTTTATCTAATTATTCCAAAAAGAATTGAAGAAGAAATACTTTGAAACTTATTCTACATGGCAAACATTATCATGATATCAAACCGAAATAAGGACATAGTGAAAAAAGGAAGCTATCGGCAGTATCCCTGATAAAACTAGATGCAAATCCTCAACAAAGTGCTAGCATACCAAGTCCAACATCACATTAAAGAGATGATTTCCCATAACAAGTGAGTTAATACCAAGAGTGTAAGAATAATCCAATATCCACAAGTCAGTAAATGTGATAAACACTTTCAACAAAACCACATAATCATTCTAATAGATATAAACATGGCATTTGATAAATTTCAATATCCATTCACAATAAAAAACACTAAATAAATAATGTGTATACGTAATGTAATTCAATATTTAAACATTATTTATAATAACCCAATAATTAACAATATATGGAATGGAGAAAATTGAGCAGTTTATTTCTAAGACATGAAAAAAGATACGGATGCCTAGTTTTATCACTTTAATTCTCTGTACTACTAGACATCCTAGATAGAGTAGTTAGGTAAGAGAAAGAAAAAAAGTGTACTCAAGTTGGAAAACAGAAAGTAAAATTGTCATTTATTTGCAGATGACATAATTTTATAACTAGAAAATCCTCAAGACTCTACCAAAAAAATTATTAGAGTCAATAAACAAATTTAGTAGAATTTTAAGATGTAAGATCAACATACAAGAAACAGTAGCATTTCTATAACTCAGTAATGAATTACAGAAACCAAGAAAACAATTACATTGACAATAGCTACAAAAAATAGTAAAATTCCAAAGAATACACTTAACCAGAGTTTAAATTTCTCTATAATAAAAACTAAAAATATTGACAAAAGAAACTGAAGAGAACACAAAACAATGGAAAGTTATTCCATGTCCATGGTTTGGATGAACCAGTACTGCATTGTTACAATATCCATACTACCCAATCTATAGATTAACTCAATACCTATCAAAATATGAATGATATTATTCACAGAATAAGAAAAATATCTTAAAACCTGTCTAGAACCACAAAAAAAGTCTAAGCAGCTGTGTGTGTATGTGTGTTTGTGTGTGTGTGTGTTTGTGTGTGTGTGTGTGCGCACACTCGTGCATATGTGGTGCTGGAGGGAAAACCCAGGACTTGCCACATATGCACATGATAGACAAGCAGTCAACCACTGATCTGGACTCCTAGGCTCCTGAAGCAATCTTGAGCTAAAAGAACAAAGGAAAAGACATTATACTAACTGACTTCAAAATAAACTACAAAGCTATAGTAATAAAAACACCAGCGTATTTACACAAAACAAACATACAGACAAATAAAACAGATTACAGAACCCTAGAAGTGAACCACTCATCCAGAGCCAACTGTCCTATTTATATAAAATGCAGAATAGTTGTGCAATTAATGGTGCTAAGAAAAATTAGGTATCTACACACAGAAGAATGAAACTAGACTCCAATTTTTCACCAGTCACAAATCAACCTGAAACAACTAACAGATTTAAATGTAAGGTCTCAAATTATAAAATTTCCAGAATAAAACATTGGTGAGCTACTTAGGACATTGACATGCATGATGATTTTTTCGGCAAGACCCACAAAACTGCAGGGAACAAAAGGAAGCATCCATAAATGGGATTACATCAAATTTTAAAGCATCCTTTACAGCAAAGAAAACACTCAACAAGCATGCAAAAACACCCTACAGAAAGAGAAAATATTTGCAAGCTGTGTTATCTGGTAGTCAGTTGATAGCCAGAATATATCAGAAACTCCAAAACTTCGATAGCAAAATAAGCATGTAGCCTGACTTATAAAATACAATAGAACTGACTAAATATTCATCATAAGATATACACATGACCAGAAGCTTTGTAAAACTTTTCAACATCATTAATCATCAGAGAAACGGAATTCAGGACAATCAGGTATCACCACATACCAGCAAAGGCCATAAGCATATATGTGTGACAAGAGATGTGGAGAAAAGGAAACCCTTCATATTCTCCGTGGTGAGAATATAAATTAGTTCATTTATTATGAAAAACAGCAAGGGTGTTCCTCAAAAAATTAAAATTAGAACCACCACATATATGATCAGCTATCCCACTCCTTGGTACATATCCAAAGGAAATAGATTCTGTATATCAAAGAAACATCTGCACTCCCAAGTTCATGGCAGCACTCCTTACAATAGCAAGAAATGGAAAACACTATACTTTCATGTAAAGAAAATGTGGAATATCTACACAGTGGAACACCAGTCATTTATAAAAAGTGATGAAACCTTGTCATAACTAACAAAAAAAGAAGGCACTGGAGATCATATTAGTAAATGAAATAAGCCAAGTGCAGAAAGACATTTACTACCTTATCTCATTCATGTGTGAGTTTTAAAAAATTAATGTCAAAATTTGAAAGTACAGTGGGGTTACCGGCATTTGGGGAAACCAAAGGGTGGGGAAAGATAGGTGCCTTAATCCCTTTCTCATTAGAAGTTGGGACACAATTTCTAACACCCAGAACTTAAAGAAGGAGAGGTATATTTTTGGCTCAGGGTTAGCAGAATGAATGGTACAAGGGCCTGGGAGACCAGCAGCACCCATCATCAGAAGCAGAGAGAAAAGGAAGGAGATGGGAAGGGAGGCAGACCCTTCTAGGTCACATTCCAGTGACCTGAGGCTCCCGGCCAGACTCTGCCTCCCAACATAAAGTTAGCTATGGCACCCACATGATTTGTCTGCTGAAAGCCCTGCCTAGGTATACATGTGGCCCTTGTGGGACATCTACACATAAAACAGCATGGGGACAGGCTGAGCAGTGTGCACTAAGTCATAGTTACCAGGAGTAGAAAGTTCTGTTGCACAGTAGGTGACTACAGGTAATAATGTTGTACTGTATTTCCCAAAAGATAGAAGAAAGAATTTTTGAATATATACTCCATAAAGAAATGATAAATGCTTTAAGTGATAGATATTTGAACTAATTCAACATTATATAATATAGCAATATATCAAAACAACACACAGTTCCCTACAGGTACATACAATGTTTATGGCTCTGTGTAGTCAAAATATAAATTGGAGAAAAGCAACTATATTTCAACATGATTATTTCCATTCTCTTCTGAAAATTAATATCTACAAGTCAAAGCTAAGTTTCTTGATTTGTTTTTTATTAATTTTAAAATAAATTTATTCTTCCTCATAATTTTTAAAGAAAATTTTACTTTTATTTTATTAATATGAATTCAGGGTTATTAAACAGTATAATATGTTAACTCTCAAATCATTAATCTTTATATAAGTGATGTCTCATTTAAATCTATTGCAATTTGTCAAGTGAGGTGTAATTAATACATATGGCGAAGGCTTAAATTAAAACATTTTTGGGCCGGGGATTTAGCTCAGTGGTTCCAGCGCCTGCCTTGCAAGCGCAAGGTCCCGAGTTTGATCCCGGTACCAAAAAAAAAAAAAAATTAAAACATTTTTGCACTGAAAGACACATTGCCATTAACTCCCCTCAAAATACTCCCCTCACTTTAAAAACACTTATCTTGTCATTCTTGGCACTTTCTGAAGCAGTTCTGGAAATCCTCTTTCTTGAGTGTCTGTCAGGAATACAGTGCTCCTGAACATATCATGTAAAGTTACAAACTCCCAGTGATGACTGTCATCATATTTTATACTTAAAATGCACCAATAAACTTAATGAATAAAATAAAAGCAGATAGCATTTTTAAAAAGAAAGAAAGAAAACAGTGCTGCTGCTGAGTGCCATCCAACTGAAAGGTAGGCTTATAAAAACGTGACTGTGTCCTCATCCACCCCACTCACTGGATCTGGCACACTGCGACTACTGGCTCCTTCCACCAAAGTCAAAATGACCAAGGAAGGTAAAGGCTCTGAATTACTTCAGGACACGGAGGCAGCCAGGACAGCACAACACAAACACTCAGGAATGAGGACTTCTGGAACTGCTTCAGAAAGTGCCAAGAAAGATGGCTTGGGTGTGGTCAAAGTGAAAGGAGAAGGAGTAAAGGCAATATGTCCTTTACTATAATAAACTATTAGAATTAAATAATCACTGTAGTGTTCTTCCATACCTCTTATTGTAAGTTCCCTTAAATTACTCAGCGAGGCTTCTCTCTGCTGCTGATGACCATCTTCCCCTTGTCTTACAGTTCACTCCTGGCCTTTTCAGCCAGGATCAGACCCTGCTGCTTGGCAAACCCTGACCCTCTCCACTGACAGTGAACTCCGTGGAGAGCCCTGCATGCCCCTGCTGATGCCGTCCCCTCCTTTCTCTCACTGACATCTCACTGCTCCCTTCTCACCCTGCAATGCCTGCTCATCCTGGGACACTGCTCAGGAGTCGCTCTCTCCCAGAAGCGTCTCTTCGTCCTGTCCACAGCGCAAGCCATCTCAAGTGAGGCTCGTCCAGCTCCAGTGCTCACAGGACTCTCATGTCCCCTTGCTTTATGTAGCAGTATGGTGAAAAATAAGGACTGTGATCATTTCCTGCCCTGTGTGAATGATAACTGGAGCTGGTATTACTATAGGATTAGATCTCAGTGCAAAAGCCTTAATAAGTTCTCCAGGAACAACTTCAAATGAAACAGGACTTCGAGGACTGCTTCAGAAAATGGCAAAGATGATGAAATAAGTGTTTACAAAGCAAGGGGGAGCATTTTGAGGGGTCCTAATAGCAATGGGTCTCAGCATAAATTTTTTTAAATTGAAACACTCTCCGTATTTTTTGATCAGATGTTCTGCTCCAAATCGTATCCAGGAATCCAGGTGAGGAAGGCTTCCTACCTATAGAATCATGGCCATTGTACCAGTGGGGAAGAAGCAAGGAGTCCTGCACTGCGGTTCACTTTCATGCATGCAAGCTGCTCCGGAGCAGTTAATGGAGTTCAGCTCAGACGAGTAGATTCCAGGATTCACAAAAGCAAGAGAGAAACCACTTACAAACGAGCAAGGTTAACCCTGACCCCAATGTGATTCTAATTTTCCCACTGCAAACCCTGCTGATGTCCCCTTGTATTCACACAAGAGGATTCAGTCACCTGGGAAAGAGCTGATCCCAGGGAATCTGCCTTGTCAGCTTTCCTAACAGATGAGCAGCGTTGTCAAAGGACCCCGCTGTCCTGCCACGCCAAGGAAATGAGATCCCTGTTTCTCACAGGTCTTGCCAAAGACCCTTCTATGCCTTAATTTGATTGGAATCCAGTAGATTATTTTATGATTTTAATTGACATCTGCCTGATTCTGATATGATTAAAGAGTTTATATTCTATGAATTAAGTAGTCATATTCCTTCCTTATTTTTCTATTGATTTCTCTTACTAATCTGTAGTTTTTAAGTATAAAGATTATATGCATTGCATACAGATTCTCCAAACCTGTGATTCTCTCTAATTTTTATCATAGTTTTACATGTGCAAAAGTTCTTTTTTTCTGTTTTAATATAATAAAATTATCAATTATAATTGATACAGTTTCAAAAAATAACCTGTAGCTGGGCCAGGGTTTTAGCTCAGTGGTGCCTTGTCTGCCTGGCAAGTGGAAGGTCCAGAGTTCAATCCCTGGAACCAATAATAATAATAATAATAATAATAATAATAATAATAATTTATAGCTGCATGTGGTGCCCTCAAGAAGCTAAGAAAGAGAATCAGTTTAGCTCAGAAGTTCAAGACTATCCTGGGCAATATAGCAAAGCCCCGTCTCAAAACAAAACAGTACAAAACAAAATTTTATATCAGCATGATGAAGATATTTACCTCTCTTCTAAAAATTATCATGTTTTTCCTTTTCACATTTACCTCCTTGATTTCCATATAATCTTTATTTTATTTCTGAAGAAGCAAATCAGCATTTTATATAGATAAGCAGTTGTCTCAAGATCATTGGCTGGAAAGTACATTCTCTTTCTCTGACCTAAGTGTGATTTTTTTGCCATATTTGTACATGCAGAAATATTTTTCTTGATTTTATATTTCATTGGTTGATAAATGTCTCCCCATGGGACTAATATACAATTATCTATAACTTTACAATAAATCTTCATGTCTTGTTAGCTTCATCTTGTTATTGTAATTAAAATTTGAGAGCCAGCTTTTGATCTTTTATGTTACTTTTTTATTAATTTGTGGTGTATAAAGAATACAATGGATTATTACATATCTTATATAAAATTAATTCAAAAGATATGCATGAATTCTCTCTTATATTTCCTGTAAGGAGAGTTATATATCCTATAAATACTAACATTTCTACTTTTTATGTATTTCATTAATTTTTCTTATGCTACTCTGTTACAGCATAGTGGAATAATATTGAATGTAACGAAGGAAGGAAACATTTTTTCTATTTCAGATTTCAATGAACTACTCCTAGTATCTTACCATTAACAGCAAATTATATCGTATATGTTTGGTCCCTGTCCTTTAGCCTTGCCCCTGCTCCTCACCACAGTGAGGGGATTTCCTTGCTTGAAAGCACTCTGATTATATTTTGTATGGTACATAGATGTGGCTTTAATCAAATGCCAATTTTGTTTAATCTACTAATGTGCCGGACAGTTTTACTTTTTATCATTTAATCTCATATAATCCTTCATACTTCAGAATTATTGCCCCATCTATTAACTTCTTGTGTGTAATCTGTGTGTGAGTTCTTGCATCTATTAGTGAGATTACATTTATAACTGAGATTGTTCTGTGGTTTCTTGTTGTCTTATCCTAGTCCAAGTTAGGTTAAACGGTTGTTCTGGCTGTGTGAAAACAGTTGGGAATTTTCTCTCCTTTTCTATTCTCTGAAACAATATCTATAAGATTGGAAATATTTGTATATAGAGGTTTAGAGAGCACAGTTCTAAAGCCCAGCTGTTTCCAATCTACTGAGATCTATAACCCTCAATTTTGCCCTCAAAAGCAGACATTATTATTCTTCAAAGTTATAGCCGTGTGGCCAAAGTGCATCTAACAGCCCGAAAGACAGCTTCACTGGCTAATTTTTGAATGCTTATATACTTTTCATGGTAACTGAAATGTTTATATTTTGCAGATTTAGCAACATGTTAGATTCTTAATATTGCAATCCTGTAAATAAGAGAAAGATCAAATGACTGAAAAGAACAAGCAACTCAGGAAATAAATACAAATTTTAAAACATATGGCAAAATCTCTAATGGAGCACAAATGGTAAGTAATGGTAATAGTGCTGAATATTTGTAGGTATATTGCCATTTTCACATAAAACTGACAAACATATAAATTGGTACCATTCTATATATTGTAGTTATTGATTTTTGGAATACAGCGAAGTTCTTATAGGAAAGATATTATTATTACAGTGAACATAGTGTATTAGTATTAACATTGTCTATATTATTATACCTCTTTCTAGTGTTTTGAATGAAGTAGACTTTCATGTGTTTTATTTCCTAAGAAATAAATAATTGCTTCTGTTCTTTTTTATTTTTCTTGGTACCGGGGATCGAGCTCAGGACCTTGTGCTTGCGAGGCAGGCGCAATGCCACTGAGCTAAATCCCTGGCCCAATAATTGCATCTGTATTCCTAAAATTCCTTGTATCTGAACAATGTTAAAAAGTACATTTGTCCTGAGTGTGGTGATGCACATCTATAATCCCAGCACTTGGGAGGCTGAATCAGGAGGATTTCCACAAGTCCAAGGACAGTGTAAGCTACAGCTTGAATTACATAGTGAGACCTTCTCTCAAAAAATACATTTGTATATCTATGATTCAATTACCTCATAGATTTTCAGCACCTTAAATGTTTTATTTAGAATGTAATATAAGCCAAGGGCTGCCTTACAAGCTTTCCATGAGGGCTATTATAACATCAAATTAAGTGTAGATTTTATGGGTAATCATTTATAACCTTTAACTTTACCTCTTTTCCTAGACAGTTAAAGTCAAGATGACCTGCTGCCCATCAAGTGTCGTTCTGTAGAGTTAACATCATAAATGTTTCCTCAGCTGGCTAAAAAGTTATTTTACTCTGCTTAAAGAAGGATGGTGCCCACTCTAAATATCCTGTTATTAATGATGGAGCTTTATGCTTGATTAGCTTAGCTCAGTGCAAAATATAGATTTATTTGGAGAAGCTTCAATGAGGAAACTTGAAAAAGAGCTTACCATGAATTTTCTCACTTGATCCGGTGAGACAAATCACACCTTGATGAGGTAAGGCCATCAGCAGCGTGACAGGCTGACTGGTGTGTCCCTCCAGAGCGGGCAGTGACCTGGCCCACCAAAGTCTCAGACCAATTCACCTGAGACCCTCTGACTAACCATACACCAAAGCCTTCTTTTCATCAGTTGTCTTTTATTTTGTCCTTGAAGCAAAATGATTTTTTTGTTCAGCTCTTCTGCTTTGAATTGAAAAGCACACAGTGACCTCAAGATGTTATTTATGATAGAGAGCTCCACTTACCTTTCAAAATGTCAAATGTGTAGTCAAGTGGTAAAAAGTGATTTCTCTGTGGAGACTTAAGTAAGAAAGTAATAAATGTAATTTTCACAAAACACCAGTTTTAATAGCTACCAGTGTGTTACAAACACCGTGAAAGTTACAATTGGTTCTGAGTCAGCACTGGACTGCTTCTCTCCTTCGTGCTCACCTCCACTACTTTAGACTACCACGGAAGGGCAGGGTGCCAGGACCCTTGGCTTCGGACTTTTCCTGTAACTCAAAGGTGAATGGAGTGACACAGTCTCAAATCATGTTTTCTGTTCTCATCATCTTTATATTTTGGAAGTTTAACTAAAAGTTTTACGGATTTCAATAACATCCATGTGACATAACAAGCGCTCCCTGTCTTGCTCCAAGGGCCTTCAGATGAGGAGGACAAGCAGAAAGAGATGGGTGTGGTGCCTGAAAGTCACAGGAAGTGGTATGTGACTCACCAAATGTTTTCCTCCTCAAAATATGATCCTTAAAGCCCCAGCCTCGGCACTGCCTGGGGACTTGCTTCAACTGTAGCCCCTTTGCCCCAACCTAAAAGTGCTGATTCAGAACGTGTTTTTTAGTTAAACCTTCTAATTATTTATAAGACCACTGAAGAGACAATTTGCTAACTTAAAATGTTACAATCCTGGATTTGAATAAAAGAGACCAATAGCTGTTCTACTTACTATCCATCCCCGTAATTACTGTTAATTCCTTAATCTTGTGGCCGAAGGATGCATATTAATTCAGGCAAGTGGAGTCATTAAAAGATCAACTTATGAAAAAAAAAAAAAGATCAACTCATGGAATAGCAAAGTATTTAATGACCTGAGGTAAGATTATTAACCATTGTTTCCATTATTAATTTTTCCCATAAGTTGCCAAAATATTGGCATCTTTTCATTATTTTGTTTTAGGTGTTTTTCCTGAGATACTATAGTAAGGATTTTTTATCCAATACCCACCCATACCTGCTTCATCTTTTCTGCCAGGCACATGGAAGGAGTTTGCTTCACCACTGCCACCCCAGTGTCCAGGAGAGTGTCTGGCTCACCCTCCTAAGACTCTGTGGTGTTCCCTTATCCCTTCAGTTGACCCATCAGGACAGCAGAGCTTTCCTGAATCTGGGCCCTGAGGGTGAGAATGTGGCCAAGACTCTTTGGTCGAATGCGGCAGGCACATCATGAATGTAAGACCTGAAGATGTTAGCATGGAAATGCATACAACAAGTTCATCTTGACTGATGGATGTACACCGAGCTTCAGGGCTGCTGGTGATTTAGGGAAGGATTGAGTTAGAAAGTCTTCTCCGCAGACACAGACTGCACACCTCAGAGTAACAAAGACATGTGCGGAGGTCATGTGATCTGAGTTAAGGCCTCTCTGCCTCCCTGATCCAGCCTTCCTCTTCACTTGCCCTTTTGGAGCCCACTGAACAGTTGTCTTTGCAGTCCATAAGCTGAGATCTCCAGCCCAGGTTAAGACTGCACAGTCCAGCTTACCTCTGGCAACTTTGTATGTTCACATATCTGGGCAGAAATTAAAAATTGGCAACTATAAGTGTTCCTGAAGAGACAAAATACACCCTTGTAGTTTCCTTTTTTTTTTCTTGCAGAAATGGGGATTGATTGTACATAGGGCCTTCATACTAAACTATAGCCCCAGGCCTTTTCCCTTTTATATTTTTTTTAAATTTGTAGACAAGTTATCACTGAGTTATGCAGGCAGGGCTCAAACCTGTGACTCTTGTGCCTTGCTTCCCAGAGTGCTGGGTTCACAGGCTTGAACCACCACACCCAATGCAAAATCATTCTTTTAACTCAGAAATTTTGAAGGCTTCCAGTAATCTGTCAAAGTGTACCAGAAAGATTAAACAAATTTTCTATCATTGATTTAAATTCTTCACCTTAATGTCATTAACATTTTCTAAAATTCTATCCTCTTTTAAATCTAGTTTGTAAATTTTACACTTCCCCAAATCAACTTTTTCTTGGCTAATACAGCTTCCTCACTCTTTTCAAAAACATGAGCTATAATAATGTAAGGCATGACTGAGAATTTTTCTTTCCCTATAACTTACTAGGTAGAGTCCAGTGGAGATACCACTCTGATATCAAAACTGCTCAGCTCTCATTATGAGACAGGTCTGCTGCTGATGTGAAAGGTCCAGCAGCTATAGTCATCCTGAGAAATATAAAGGTAAAATGGACAAATTAGCTAAGTTTCCCATATGGATTACCTAACTTGTTAAAAAAATGAAACTGGAAGATCAATGTGATTCTAAGGATGTGAGATTATAGTTCTGCACTTATTACCTAATAAACTGAAAGATATAGAGATAATATTCATACTGACGATAGCAATAGTAGCTATTATATATTTAGTAAATGCTATGTAACAAATTCTGTGAAAGTTATCCCTTGCATTTACTTCTTCTAATGTCCTTTGGGAGTGGATCCAATTTCCATTTTAAAGATGAAAAAACTGTGACTCAAAAAGTTTTATATACCAGTCCAGGATTGCTTGAAAAGGATAGTCAAAATATATGATGGATATTTAAATTTTTTTAAAAGTATTGCATTAAAAACATAATTTCCATTAATTCCCCTCAGGGTACTTCCCCTTATAGCAAAAGCATCCTATCATTCTTACAATTTTCAGAAGTAGTTCTTGAAGCTCTCTGTCTTTATGCAATGTGGTCCAAAGTATGGTGAATGCTCTCCCAAGTGCCATCCAATGGAAAGCCAGGTTCATAAAAACATTATGGAATATTCTTATCCATCTTATTCCCTGGATCTGGCATCATGTGACTTGTGGCTCTTCTCTAAAGTCAAAATGACCATGAAAGGTAATAATGTGATACATTTTAAAATGTAAGCGTTTACTACATTTTTATCACACCTAGTTGCTAATAGATTTTGAAAACAGAACTTACTATTTTCAGGCTTGCATGGATAACCCTTTCTCTAGAGCAGTCATCTTTTAGAGACCAGTGCCCAAACTTCAACCCAGCCCCATTTATTTATTGCAAAGTGCCAACAGTGCAATTAAACCTGAATAGTGAAGTTTTAGTTTTGAAAAAACAGCACATATATTAACATCTTCTTTCTTAAAAGAAAAGCAAATAACACACATGCGATAGGTTCAGCACCTCTGCTCTGGACGGTACTATAAAGTGTGACCATAATTAGCCCCCTCCTTGGAACAATGGGGGATGGTTAACTGAGAAAAAGCTCTTTCTCAGTGCCAGATCCAGTTCAGTTTCAAGTGCCTATCTGACATTTTAAAGTCCTTTGAAACCCAGCACCTAATGACTTTGATCACCCTGTTTTTACAAAACATGTTAAACTGAAGAACAATTAACAAACTGAGTTTCTGAACCTGTACTTAATTTCTATATTTAAAATATTGATTGTTTACTGAATCTCTATATCTCTCTATACTTATATATATGCATATATACTTTAAAACAAATTGTTCTTTTTATAGAAGGCATAACCTTGCTGTTCATCTGATTTTTTGACATTTTCATATATTAGTCTTTCTCAATAGCCAATTAATAGAATTGTATTACTCATTTTTCTTAGTTTTATATATATATATATATATATATATATATATATATATATATATGTAGACTATCTACAGATAGTTTAACTAGGTATTCAATATTAAGTTCCAAGTAATTAAAATATTTTCCAAAGTCAAATTTTCAAAATCTTGTCATCTATAAAGTTAGAACTCCTGAACACAATGAAGATTTGAAATGAACCCAAAAGTCAGAACCAAAGAATTCAGAACTATTGTTTACTAAAGACATTGGAAGTATTGTATATTGGGAATAAAAAAGGATATGAATCTCAATTTCTTTTTTATTATTGTAATTGTTCACTAGCCAGTGTATGGTAAAATCATCAATTTGATCATAAAGAAAGTCCAGCTACAATTTATACTTACTGGATAAATGACTATGAATTGTTTAAATTCCCTGAGGTGTTATTTATTCATCTATAAAACTAGACAAATATTCCCTCTCTGACAATGGCATTAAACTTTTGATGACTGAATATAAACCATTTTGATGTTAGTTACTGAATGTTCATTTAAATGGAGTTCATAATCACAAGTACACAAATACATAATTAGTATATTGCTCTGTGATAAATGTTCATAAACTAACTGTTGTACAATAGCTCAATAAATGAACATTATAATTTTTTTATTTTATATTGGCAAATTTAAGAACTATAATATCTTGATGAGAAATGTTCACCTGCTTTACTCACATGATAGCAATATTTTCAAGCCTTATAAAATATCTATTTGGTTATTTATCATGCAAAACATCGGTCAGGGCCCGAAAGGGACATCACCAATTTCATTCTACAGAAGTAACTTCAATAGTTTTGGTTTTTTTCTCAAAGTAAACAAATGTCTAACCTCAAAATTATTAGAAAGTAATTACTTACCATATGTTCATATTGATATAGATTTCATTATTGAGAGTACTTATAAGGATATAACTAGATAAGACTTTCTCAAGTAACTCATGCCTATAATTAACAATATGCAAAATAGAGGGCTGGTAATTTAAAAATGCTATAGTTTTCTACTAAATTCATTCTTCCTTGCTAAAATTTATTTAATAGGATTTCCAACCCAAAAGTCAAGGCAACCATCTGATTTTTGATATAGCATTTCAAGTTTTAAATCATAAAATTAATTTTCCAGGATTATAGGTTGAAATTAGTTATTAAAATCTTTATGCTGACATTTTTCCCAAATTGTTCATCTAAATTATTAACTTTTTCCCCATTTTAAAAATCCAAATAATGTATTTTGATCTGCTAAGAGCAAAGTGGAGTCCCATAAGGATTATTTCCAAAGGTTTGTTTCAACCATTGCTATATTTTTCTATCTCATTGTTTTTGAATTATGTAAAATCATATTTTAGTATTTCAAAGTTACTGTTTAAATTTCATTGAGTTGTCACATAAGTACAGAACAGTAAAGAAAAAATAATATAGTCCAATAATTTTCTACAGAGTAAAGATACATATATCAGAAGCAAACCCAGAAGTCAGTAAGTTCAACAAAAACAGACTTTATCTTCCCTCCCAATCTAAATTCAAGTTATTTTCTGACTTTCAATACTTTAGAATGGGTCTTGCAGGTTATTAAACTTTATATAAGCGAAATTATGCAATAAGTGTTCTTTTCTGATAAGTTTCTTTCAATTAAATACTGTTTATGAGACTACATTGCTGCACATAGCAGTGTGTTTTATTTCACTGATATATAGTAAGCCATCCTAACAATATTATCTACTTCCTCTATTTATCCAATTTACCCACTTCTGTTTTCTTTTATAGACCTTGTAGCTTTTTAAAAGAGATGGTGAGAGTATTAAAATTCTATTTCATACATTCTGATCATGTATGCTAAAAAGCTGAATTACAGAGTTTCTGGGAAAAATATATTTAATGTTACTCAATGGTGTCAAAGAGCTTTGCAAATGAACTGAACATTGCACTCTCCAGAGTATCAATAAATTCTCCATTATTACAGTTTTCCTAATGATTGACATTAGTAATTGAGTCCTATTCATCTTATCTGTTCTTAAGGGAATATAACGATGGACTATTATGCTTTTCACTAGCCTTTGCCTTATGATCAATGAAGCTGAGACTCTTTTTATGTCTTCATTAGCTTTTTGGTATCTTTACCAGTGAACTGCCTGTTCAAGACTCTTGCCCACTTTTGTCTATTCAAGTGTCTCTCTTTTTCTATTCATTTGATAAATGTATACTTTGGGTATGAGTTCACTTTATATCTGATATCTCTCTTCATATATATTTGTCATATATGAATATATATTGGACACCCACAATTTAAAGAAGAAATTGAATATGGCTCACAGTTTCAGGGGGTTCATTCATGATTAGATTACTTGGCTACAAGGCAGAAATATCTTTCACAGAAGAGCATGGTAGAGCAAAGCTGTTCAGTTCATGATAACTAGGAAACAACACAGCAGAACAGTGCCAGAGAAAGATACACCTTAAATAAGAACACCCACAATGACCCACCTCCAACTGGGCCCTACCTCCTAAAAGCATATTCAGCTATGAACATCAGTGGATTAATCCACTGATAAGTACAGTGTCCACATGATCCACTCACCTCTCCAGGAGCCTCTTACTCCAGTTAAGTTTGCAATTTGTACTAACTGGTACAAATCCATCTTTTGTCACCTTGATACCCAATCACATTTCCTTAATCCATACTTAATCTCCAAATAAACAGTGACAGGTCATAATTCCACCTAACATGATACAACAATCCTGCAGACAACCAAAGTGTAATCATTCATTCCCCAAATCTCAACAATTCCAGCATTGCTTAAAGCCCAAGTGAAAGAGGCTCAAAGAAAACACTCAGCAGTGAAATGTTGTAAAAATAAAAACAAATTATATAATCCTAAAGTACAAGGCACAGGGTATACTTTCTCATTCCAAACAGGAGGAATAGGGGGGCAGAAAATAACAGAACTGAAGCAAGACTGAAATCTAGCAGAGGGAACAGTAAGTCCTGCATCTCCTTGTCCAGCATGCAGGGCCCCAGGGGCCTCGGGAGCCCCCGCCCTATGGCCTTCATTTTTGCAGCCCACATGGCTTCTCTATGACTGGCTGTACCCATTTCCTGGCACCTTTGACTTTTCTGGGGTCTCCACTGCAACTACAACCACATTCTTACAGCTTCTCACACAACACTGAGCTCTTCACCTGCCTTTCCAGGCCTCTCTTTAAAATCTGAGTGGAAGCCTCCTTGACCTCACAACTTGCATTCTTAATGCCAGGAAAATCAGCATCATATCAATGATGCCAAGGTCTGCTGACAGCTAAAGCAAGCCAGGTCCAATGGACCAGAGCTAAAGTGGCTTCTGAGTGCCTGGATGGTGGGGAACAGTGAAATGCATCTCAGGGAATCAATTCTGAGTGAGGGACCTGGGGTTTTTCTTCTGTTTGTACTTCTGTACTCTTGAACTGACAATAAACATGGTCTTACTGTTGCCTGAGATGCCCTCAAAGTATTTTTCTTCTTTCCCCGGTTCAAGCTACCTTGTTTTTTGATGATGGCACTAATCTTCAACAACAGCACTCTTTTAGCCTTAACTTCACACATGGTTTCTTTTGGGCCAAAATATAAATTTTTTTATATTTTTCTACCCTACTGTTTGACCCCATTTCTCACTATAAATCTGGCTAAAATCAGCTAACAGTATACATGCCACAGTTCTGAATATCTGGTAGCTTTGAAACTTCCTCCAACAAAGCAATTAGTCTACCAGCCTCAATCCCAGTCTCCCCAAAAATCTCTGTATATGGGAGAAATGTAGACAGGTTCTTTGCCAGAATGCAACACACATGGCCTCCTGTCCAATTCCAAATAGAACCCTCACCTAAAACCTCATGAGCCTGACCTTTACATTTTTTTTCAGCATTCAGGTCTTCTGAACTCTGAACAGAATTATCCATCAAGCTCTGCTTACAACTTTCTAGATTTTCTCCAGTCCAACTCTTCAAACCTTTTCAAACTCCCACAAATGAGTTCCAAAATCCCCTGAACTACATTGTCAGGTGCAGTCACAGCAACGCTCCCGCTGCTGGTACCATTTTCTACATTACTAAACATTCTCATCACTGGGACACAATACCATGCATGCACAAGTTAGAGGAGGAGTTTAGTATAATTATGATTTCAGGGGATTCACTTCATGGTTGGCTTGCTCCAAAGCAAAAACATCATAGCAAAAGGGTATGGTGCAGTAAAGATGCATAGTTCATGGTGCTTATTAAGCAGAGCAGAGATACAGTGCCCAGGGAGGATGAGGCTGGGGATTATCTATATATAGATCACTATAAGAAGATAGAAAATCCATTATTTTAGTAAGAGACTTTTACAATCTCTGTCTGTAACTGGTAGAACTATCAAGTTAAAAATAAGACCAGGAGTTGCAAATTGGAACAAATTTCCACATTCATACTATATTGATTTCCTAAGCACTGCTAACAAACTACCACAGACTAACTGGCTAGTTTACACAATAGAAATGTATTCTCTTGCCATTCTGGAAGATATCAATCAGATCAAGATATTGTACAGCCATAATAAAAACTTGACTAAAATTGTTGGTTGGGTGTAGATGACACAACCTTGGGGAAAGTCCTTGGATTGTTTGCCTCTCCATATGTGTATATATTTACATTTTATCATATTTTAAATTATAGGTAGTTTTAATCTTAAAATACTAAAAGATAATTTTTTTAAAATTATGTGATCAGTCAGTTAAGAGAGGGTCATCTGGTATCACATATGGATAAATACCACCATAGACATGTGCTTTTCTTCCTTCATTATTGATTAATCCTGATCCTTTCAAGGATAAATGAAATTAATATTTTATGAAGCACAAAATAGAAGTCTATGTGAGTGAATGTAAAAAAAAGTTTCAACAATTTGCTTTCTTTGCATAATTCAAGGTATTTCACTAAATAATCAACTCAAGTATTTAGGAATGACTTCCATACATTTATGATGGTAAAGAGTTGCATGTATTTTTCAGTTTTCAAAGAAGTGTGCCCATAATATTCCATTCCATTTTCAAAATTTCTCTGTGATTTAGGTAAGACAGGAATAAGTAATTCAATTTTTCAAATGAGAGAATTGAGACACAGGCTTTGTGAGTAGCCTACAGTTTTAGGGCCAATTATGGTAAGCCAAGAGATTTCTTAATATAGGCTTCTTTCCCCCCTTTTTTCTCCTTGCATCTTCTAAGACACTTTTAGTGTCCAAAACTTGTCTGACACTTCTTCCAAAGATTCTGTACATTTTTAAGGTCTTTATTTTAGAGAATAATCCATTGTATACCCAGCCTACCAAGTAGCCATCTGGCCACAAATTTTCCAGATATAGCTATTAAAATTTTGTTATTTTTATCGGGCTTCAGGAGCATTGCTAATATGATAATGATGCTGCAGTTCTCCCTATCATTTTATCTTCCTGATGTTTCCATCTGGGGCAGCATTATTGCAGCCTACAAACAGGCAGAAATGATAAAGGGAGCTTACTTAGCTCCTTGCCTCCCCTCATGTGGAAGCATAGCACATGGTCTGTGACAAAGGAGTCTCAGCACCTATTCTGCAGAGGTGGGTTCAGCAGCCCCACGTGCAGTTATATAATAATGAGTGAAAATAATCACTCTGAAAAAATACATTGTAGTTTTGTGACCATCAAAATAGACTATGCAGCAGTGAGTTTCAGCAAGAAGTCCTTGAACATGACGTTACTGAGGTGTTTGTGCACTCTCTTCCTATTAATAAATTATAATCCAGGAGTTGAGGAAAATCACTAAATAGGCTATATCACAGCACATGATGGATAATGCTGCCAACTGTTCATCAGTTATGGCTACTTTGTGACATTTACATGACTGACTACATTAGAAGACAGAACACAATCTTCCCGCGATTCAACAGTACTTTGCATTATGATGACATTCTATACCAAGAGGCTCATTAATATGGTACACCATCATACCATCAGCACCATCTCTGAAAGCTGTGCCAGTAGTGGAAAAGGCCAAATATTTGCCCTCTTTCTCTGCAGTGTACTGGGTATGTGGTGCATGTGTCAATCCTGTAGACCCTTCTCAGGATCTGTGTACTGGGTTTTTTATTCTGGACTTAGGCTTTCTGCATACATTATCTGCCTTCTAATCCAAGCATCTGTCATGTGGGTTTTGAAGCTCTATTTTGTGTCATAGCGTGAAACCTTCATCGCTCAGACTCTGTCAGAACTCAAGATACAAGGCACCCATTTCACTCTCCATTTTCCCATTTTAATTCATCACATTTTTTTTTCAAGGTAACTGTAAAATTTTGAAGTCATTCTCATAAGATTCAAGGCACTTCTTTATAGTGATATCATTCATATCAATGATCTTTTCATAAAAAATTGTATTTAAAGCAGAAACCTTGTCTCCTTTTTCTGAATTTTGCTATTTTCCTAATCTTTGTGGCATTTTTTTCAAAAATTGTATTTCTATTTTTTAAGCTGATGTGGAGTTTGCAAAAGGAAGCAAAATTTTGCAGAATGCCACATCTAGTGATGAACACGACTATTGCCATCTTTCCAGCATGAACACGAACATAACCATCTTTCCCAGAATCATGGAACAAATTAAGTTTGTGAACTATTGAGATATATGGATAATTGTCCCTATAATTAGTGTTTCATCCTATCACCTGCAGCATATTCTTTAGCCAGAAGCAAATCACAAGCTCCACCCATACTTTGAGAGAGAAGAATATACAAAGGCTTGACCACCACAAGTTAGAATTGGTGTGGTCACGCTAAGTCTTCCAGAGAGTATTCATTATATACTGTGTCTATTAGTAGCAAAACTGAAAATATTGTAGCTTTGGTATAAAATATGTGTTAACATAGATTAAAATCAGAACCTGTGAACTTTGGGTATTTGTGAATGAGTTTAGTATTTGTGCTACATGCAATGAGAAACCACTGAAGAATATTCTCAGAGTAGAGACTGGGGATAATGATTGTAGAAACAGTGAGAAATATGGAATGTAAGAGACTCGGTTTAGAGGTAAGAAAGCCAATCAGAACTTCCTAGTAATAATCTAGGTAAAACAGGATGAAGACTTTGGTAACACCAATGGTACAGATAAAAAGAGCAATCAGATATGAAGAGATGTTTAGAAAAATTATTATTATGAGCATTGAAATGGTAGGAAGAAGAAGATAGGAGAGAGAATTTTGTCTAAACTGTATATGATCTCTGGAATATAGGATTCACCACTGCATCAAAAATATTGAATGGACATATATTTTACATGAATCATTGCATTTGATGTCTCACATAATTCTAATGTTTACCAAATATATTTTTCAGCTCAGGAAATGAATGCAACAAAATCTGAATGATTAGATATACAAAGCGGTTGTATGTCACATGCTGTCTGATACAACTAACAGGATTCCCAAAGATTCTCACCCTGGCTGTGAGATTTTGTTCAGGACAGTAAAAAGAGACAAAATTTAGAAACAGACTGAGAATAAGTGTAATGCTCTGAGTGAGAGTTAAAGAACTTGAGCCACACTTCCCCAAGCAATAGAGAAGTCAGCGAAGGCTTTGGGGCCCAAGAGCAACATTACGAAGACAATGATGTCTGAAAATTAATTTGCAAATTGATGAGCATAATAGATGGTATGATCAGAGCCGGGAATGATTTTATCACTGGTTTAAATAACAAAACTCTTAGTTCTTTATACTTATATATAGTGATGAAACAGAGAGATAAAAAAAATACAGAGACTGGTAAATTAACACTTCATCTGAAGCTATTAAGTAGGACAATTTCTGAATCCTGAACTGTTTCTTTGCCTGCAGGTGAAAATGCCTTATGTACATTCCAATTATTTGGCATTCTTTCTCCATTCTCGAGAAAGAAAAGAAAACTTTCCCATAATGTGGAAAAAATTGAAATCTTCTGAGTCACCATCATTCTATATCAACATACATAACAAAAAATAACCATTAAAACATTCATTTAGTAAAACTTATTTTTTAAATTGTCTCTTGAAATCACTTTTTAAACTCTGGGAATATAGCAGTAAATAACAATTTTTGAGAAAAATAAGTAGGCTATCAAAATATAGACAAGAATACATGAGTATCTGCAGAGGAGTATGAGGAAAGTACAGGGGAAGGTAGAGTGCAAAGGAAAATGAAGACAGAACAGGGGATGGGTGGGATTCTATATTACACTGATGGACAGAAAAGTGGAGAGAGACATGAAGTAATCACATAGTGAGCATGGTGGAAGTGTCAGAAGCAGAAGAAACAACATGGGCAGAGGTATTAATCATTGGCACATTCAAGAATTGTCAGGAAGATAATGTGTCTGAAGTGAACCCATAGCTGTAAGATATAAGATCAATTTAAAATATTAAAACACAAAGTTAGTTGCCTGGGATAGGCCAGACCTGCTAAGGAGAAATGAGTAAATTACCTTTGATTGAAAATGTCATAAGGAGCCTTGAACTGTGTGTAGACCAGTGTGTTGGTCACCTTTCCCATTGCTGGGAGAAAACCTTGCAAAGCCCCAGTTTCAAGAGAAAGAAGTTTATTTTGATTCATGATTTCAGATTATTCTGCCCATAACTGGCTGGCTGCAAGGCAGAAGCATCATAGCAGGAGGGCATGACAGAGTACTGCTGCTCAATTCATGGCAACAGAAAACTGAAACACAGGGGAATATCAGAGAGAGATCCACCCTGCAGAGGAATCCGAGGGACCTACCTCCAACTAGGACTGAGGCAGTTCACTGTGGTGTCAACTTGAATAAGAAATGGATGCCTGATGTATTGAGACAGAAGACTCTCCCCGGGTACAGGTGGCCCCAACTAACAGGCTTATAGCCCAAGCAAAAGAAAAAGAGGAGAAGTTTCTTCAGCTTCTTCAGAGGAGCTCAATCTTTGCCATTGCCTTTGGATGTCCATCTCCAGGCTCCAAGTTCTGATTCACTAGCTTTCCAGCACAGACTCATCAACTTTCCAGTGCATATTCTTCACCCTTCTGGTGTAGACTCTTCCACTTTCCAGTGCAGACCCTTTGGGTTCCAGAGACAGACTTGCACAGGACTCTGCAGTGAGCTCCAAGTCTTTTGACTTTTGTATCCCCCCTCCAGCTCTCCAGCACATAGACAGCCCTTTTGCATTCTCCCAAACCTGATTCTATATTGTATACATATTAGCTGGGAACCCCTACATGTATGTAAAATCTGTGTATATAGAGATCTGTTCAGCTAGTGAACCCTAACTTATACAGGGCTGAAGCTCCTAACAGTAGGTTGAGCTGATTATCAGTAGATTAATCCACTAATAAGTATGTTGACCCCATAATTCAATCACTTCTCCAGAAGCCTCTTAATCTAGTAGGCAATCAGTAAGAGCTGAAACAAGTTCACCCCTTGGCAACTTGACACATAATTACATTTCTTTAAACTAAACTTAATCTCCAAATAAATAGATGACAATAATTCCATCTAAACTGACACAATGATCCTGCATACACCAAGAATGCAATAATCCCTTCTGCAAAGTCTCAACAGTTTCATTACAGCTCAAAATTCCACATGAAATTCTCTGAAACTCAGCTGAGAGACCCTATGAAATTCAAAAACATGTTACATAATCCTAAAGTGTAATAGCATGGGCTAAATATTCCCATTCCAAATAAGAAGAATAGGGGGGATAGAAAGGAATCAGACCAACCAAGGTCAACACCCAACAGGGCATACATGAAACCCTACAGCTCCTGTCCTCCACCTTAAGAAATCCTGATGGGGGTGGCAGGAAACTTTGATATTGTCCATTTTCTAAACAATTTTTAAAATTCACCCACGTTTCAGCTGGGTGTCATGGCACATGCCTGTAATCCCAGCATTTGGGAGGCTGAGGCAGGAGGATGGCCATGACGTCAAGGCTATCCTCAACTACATAGCAAGTTCAAGGCCAGGCTGGACTACATAGTGAGACTTTGTCTCAAAAAAACAAAAACAAAAACAAAAGAAACAAGCAAAAACAAAATTCATCCACATCTTATGAAAATAACATAATTTCATTTCACAAAAACCATTGAGTCATGAACAACAAGATCTTAGTAGCAAATAAGTTAAAAATACCTGAATTAGAGATGTATCAGTCATTATAATGGAAGTAAGAATATTCTCATATAGAAGGGCAAAACAAAAATAACTTACAGTGGTCAAATTCTAGAAACATGACTCAGATGAAAGGGGACAAATTAGAAAATAATGACCATTAGCCAGTAGAAAGGATAAGAACCAATCACCATGTCATATTCTCCATAAAAAACTGTCATCTGCTTTCCCTTGTCACAAAAGTACCAAATCAAAGGGCTTGGAGGCCCTCAAATGGATACTATTTATAAAGGCAATTCTGATGGCTTAACATACAAATTATCTAATGTGAAAATACAATTTGGGAACTAGTCCAGATAGGCCTTTCTATGCAAAATTTAGCTTGTATATAGTTTAGCATTTTACATGAGCACTTTGCAACCTCGATATCAATCATGTCCTGAGGTTTTCTACTATGTACTAACATCGTATCTACATAGGAACAAATATTATTCCTGTTTTTCTCCTCGATATCAAATGTCTTGAATCCTTTGTGTTTCTCTGGAACGAGGCCGAGTTTCTGAAGGCACATTCCAGTATAAACATCATCAATGGCATAGAGATGAAACCAGTCAGTGACGTTGTACAGCCTTCAGGGTCAAGTGGCCAGAGTAGAGGAATCCACCTCCCCCTGCATAAGGTGGGTAAACCCAGAGTAAACAACTTCCAGAATGTAGTTCTTCAGTTTCTTATCTCTATGGGGTCCAGCATTGTGGATCACATTACCTATAAACAAATCTTCAGCTTTGCTCTTGGACAAGCTATTCAAATAATTCAGGATGTGATCAGTGTTCACAAAAACATCGTCATCACCCTTGAAAATGAACTCAGTGTCTGGGCAGGAAGTACTCACCCACCTGAGAAGCAACACTTCCTTCAGAGACAAGTTGAAGAAAGTGTCTCTGTAGTTCCACATAAGAATTTCTTGGTGCTTCTCACTCTCAAATTTCAGTGTATCTGAAAGGTCTGGATAGTTGTCCTTGGGGCGGGGGTGGGATGGCCCAGCAAGAAGACTCGCACCACTGTCTAGTTCCTCACATTGGTTTCTCTGCCCCAGGATTCCTGAATTGCTTGTCTTCTGGCGAAATGTGGAGTGAGGGACTTAATAGCCAGCAATAAGAAGGGTTTCTTTTCACATTTATTTGGCTGATCTATAATCAGCGAATAATTTTGACATCTCAAATATAGGAGAAAGTCTTTAAATCTGTCTAGCAAATTGTTAAAATCTGTTATAACTGATGTGACCCTCAGGTCAGGTTCATAGTAATTCAGATGGTTTATATTTGAAGACCCATATCCATCCCCTGTCTGGTTGGCCAGTATGCTCAAAATGGGATTGTGCCGCTTGTTCAGCTTTTCTTGTTCTCTGTTCCAGTATGCCTGGGAAGGACTAGATATCTTCCAGAACTTTTCTTTTGGTGTTATTACTTCCTCTTTTCCATTTTTTTCTTGGCTACTGCTTTTGGAGACTTCCACAATCAAATAAATAAAGGCGTTTGCCATCATCAGGATACCCAACAATTTTATTCTTCCATGTCCAACACTCATTTCTCGTATCTATCCACGTTTCCCAAATTCCAGCTCTATTATGGCAACAGGGGTGTGTGTTTGAGCTGAGTGCCTTGACTGAGACTTGCCATCAACTCTCCAGCTCAGGTTCTGAAGTCCATCCTCCCAATGGCTCTGGTTCATAAGGCTCTCTTGGATTTTTGTCTTGTGGCTTTTCCAGAATTTGGAAATAACAGCAGCTTGGTCAGATGTAATCCATCCTTGCTTTTTGGTTTGAGCAGTTAAGAATCCCTCCAACTGGTTGAAATCCATGTCTGCAGATGCAATGGACTTAAGAATGCCCCTCATTTTCTCCAGAAATGGGCAGAACTCCTCGGGCCACGCCTCTGGATAAAGTTGGCTCCACAACAGCTCCTCTGTGACCCCTCGGTGCCCATGGAAAGCGTCTTGGGCCAGGCTGTTCAGCAGCCCACTCAGGGCCTTGCTCCCCTTAGCCTCACCCGCCGTGGTCTGAGAAGGCTCCGCCCCCCAACAGCTGAGTGTGGCAGATGAAATTTATTAAGTGATATGTCCTATGAACTGAGTTATTAGCTAAACCATTGAAACGTTTTATGTACATAGTGAACAATCAACTCTTTATCAGCAAACTACATCTCAATATAAAAGCTCTTTATTGGTTCTGCACATAGAATCTATCTTAAACATGCAGAGTTTTATGCTTATAACACTGGGAAATCTATCATAACACACTGCCAACAAACAAATAATCTATTGATTTTGTGAAAATATAAATAAAATCAATAAACATAAAACAATGAAATTGTCACTTTTTCTCTTTGATATAGTTGCCAGGAATATTAATATTTATAAATCTAGCCTTTAGATTTATATACTCATTGATTTAAAAATCTAAAGACACATCATTTTTAGTTCTATTTGATACTTAAAGCTATACAAGTGCCTATTTTTCCATTTCAGGAGATTTTATCAGTGTTTGTGCTACTAACCCAAAGTGAGTACGATCTTCTAAGCAACTAAAAATTTCAGTTTTGGTAACTCTCACTCTGAGGGAGAATTGTGCATTTACATAAATTCAGTCAGTTTTCTACAAATATGTTTATTTTCATTAGTCTATGCAGCCAAATCAGGATTTGGGTTTAGCCAGGAGGTAAAGGAAATTGTATATTTCAAACTTTATTTTTACCATCTCTAGGTTTTATGACCATGGATAGCATTTCATATATGCTCTCTAAAGAAAATTTTCCCTTAAATTCAATGCTTAAGTGAAGATAACTAATTTTTTCCAGACTTTGTATTTGTCTTGATAGCATTTTAGAGAATTGCTTTAAAAAAAGTAAAGTACTGTAATTATTAAAGATCCACAGAAAATAAATATTATAATGCTTCACAGAAACTAAAAGTTTCTTACTGACTATAAGAATTTCTTTCTAAGATTTTCAGAATACCTTTTATGTTTGAGTGCAATGTATTTCCTTTGTTTGTTTGTTTGTTTGTTTTTGGTACCAGGGATCGAACTCGGGTCCTTGCGCTTTCGAGGCAGGCGGCAGAACCACTGAGCTAAATCCCCGGCCCAGAGTGCAATGTATTTTCTAAGAGTCAGTGTATGCGTTCTGGATATTGCTTTCCAAAACAGAATATTATGTCCCATTTGTTTGTTTTTACTCTACCACCGATAATTTTCTTTGTGATGCCTGCTATGCACCTAAGGAAACACATACAATAGAGAATGATGGTAATGAGAGGCACTTAGGAAACCAGCCCATATTGTATGGCATATCACTCTGCTTATCCTACATGAGAAGAATAAAAATCCTTTTCTTTCTAGCTCTTTATAATTTTCACATATTCTCTTCTTCAGTAAAGCTTCATTAGCATTGTCTCAAGAGGGCTTTGTTTACCTGGAAATTTGTGTTCACTTTTAAATAAGACTGTTTTTCAAAGTAACAAAACCACTGTATCGCCACTGTGCTACTTTGAAATCTGCTATTACAATGTACCAATAAAAGAATTTAATAAAGTGCAAAAAAAACTTATAATAAAAAATAAAGATAGAGAAACTAATGGAAGATCCATTTGAAATATCTGCTCAAAAAAAACCAGTGCCTTGTTTGAAAATCCAAATGCAAGTTATATGCTGACTTATAAATGTTCCTGGATTAACACCCTCCAGAAGTGTCTCTGTGCAAGGGCCTCTGAAGTCAGAAAGGCTTGGGTTTGGTCCAGATCCATGTTGGAAGCACAGTGACTGACTTCGGGCTCTGTGGCACACAGCGTTGCTCATGACCCTGGTGCCAGTGTTTATGTGACCTCATGTGTCTTTTGGGGGAAGGCCCTTACTCTGGGAGTGTCTGGGGTCTGGTTGGGTTAGGTGTTAACAGATGAGCAATGATAGGAGAGAACATGGCTCAGGTTTCTCCTGGAAGCTATGTGCCTGTGGTGGCCATCTTTCTAAACCAAAACTGGGACAAATTGATGAGTAAGAATAGACTTGTGGGCCAAAAGGAGATCATATTTCAAAATGGAATAATCCTGGAAAAATTCAAGACATTAAGTTTAGACATACACTCGAAAGGACATATCTTTGGTTTGAAATATAGTCCCCATTGCTCCTCAGAAGTTTCTACTGATGATCAGTGAGTTTTGAAGTTCTTTCAATATAGAGGCACTTAGCTCTATATTGGGGCATTTCACATTTCAATCAAGTAAATTTATACAATTTTTATTCATCCCAAAAATGTAGTTAAGTATTAGGGTTATTTTTCTTATAATCTAGTGAGTCTGAATTGTTTAATTTTATGTTCAGATATATACAATTACTAATTTCATTGTAAAATTTTTTAGAGAATTCTTCGGTTTTTTCCACACACATTGTGTTTAGTCTACAGTATTGCATTTTGTTCAAGTGTTAAGGGAATATTGCTTTAATCATGTAAGGTGTAAGTGAATCATATATTAAATGTAAGTGTAAAACGTTTTAAATATATTTTTAATATATGCTAAATATAAAAATATTTATGGGCTGGGGATTTAGCTCAGTGGTTCTGCCACCTGCCTCAAAAGCGCAAGGTCCAGAGTTTAATCCCTGGTACCAAAAATATATATTTTTCATGATATATTGAATACAAAAGTTGGCCTTAGCCTTACCCTATGTATATGTTTTCTTTGAATACTATATACACATCTGACATACATCTTTGAAACTGTAGGTCAATTTTGAGGGTCTTTGTATTGTTTCTTTGGAAATAAACATTTCTGAGGGGCTTAGAAAGCAATTGTTACAGTCAAGGCAATGATTTTACGGTGTAATTATCGCTAGAAGTACCTCAAATAATTCATGTTGAGTTATACAAAGCGTTAAGGGTCCACGTGGACAGCTGCAAGTCGTCTTGGAGAATCTATAATGAAGTACCTCTTATGAGGCTCATGCTCTTCCATATGGAATAATATAATACAACTTTGACATTGGCATATGCAATGTATTTTTTTTTTTTTTTTTTTTTTTTTGGTACCAGGGATCGAACTTGGGTCCTTGCTCTTGCGAGGCAGGCGACAGAACCACTGGGCTAAATCCCCGGCCCAATATGCAATGTATTCTTAGGATGACATTTACCCAACACTGCTCTTGCCCTTAAAAAATAACAATTCATTTTTGCTTGCAGGAGAACGTTTTTCTGTCTGGTACAATATACCTGAAAAAACCTAATACCCTGACTTCCTGTTTTATTTTTCTACTTTCTCTGATGATAACAAGTGATTACTATCCTAGTGGAAATACCTTAAAATGACCCAATATATACAGCTATGAAATATTTTCCCAAGGAAATTTAACACATAATGACAGACTATCAAATCTAGTTTTATAAAAACAAAAAGATCAGTTTCTTGCAGTGCTCTCTATTTTACTCATTGAAGGAAATGAGCAGTCATTTGTGTGCATGTAGCATCATGTTTTGGAATGATAGGACAGGAGCTGTTCTTAGCCTGTGTCTCAGCCAGTTCAAGCCAACGTAGAAATCGCCGTAGTCTGGTTGCTAGAGTGGTGGATAGCCGATCACCTCTCTGCCCCTTCCTGCCCTGGTCCGGTCCGAGAGGGCCCTGCCCTCCTGACCCGAGTACCACTCCATGCCCCGGCTGCCAAAGGCCAGCACGCGGGAGATGAGACCTCCGAACGAGGATCGGGAGGACTTGACCTTCAGTTCCCAACAGCCTGGTGGACGACAACAAGCACAGCATGGCAGCAGGGCCCTTGTGTAATGTGATTAATCTAAAAGCACCTTGAACTGTCGATGAGAAGAAAAAGGAAGACTAAGTTTAAAGTCAGGTCGATTCTCAAGGTCAAAATCTATTAGGAACACAAATATTATACACGAATATTTAGTGGGTGTAAGACATGAAATTCAGTTCAAAATTTCAGGGGAAAAAGAAATAAAATATTATTTTCTATAAATTAATTTTGGATCTAAGTCTATTTTGTGAGGAGGTGAGAAAATAAACTTAAACTGCCCTTGTCGCTCATACTCTCTACCCTACCTGAACTTCCATGCCTGGATTCTGAGCTCTAATCCCATGCAATTTTATGTACTGAAAACATGTACTAATAAAAAGTATATAAATTATTTATATTCTGGATTCCTCATGCAAGAGATGTGGGTATCTCCATACTGCTGACTTCTGATCCTCCAGCCACCACGGCCTCTCGGGATGTGACACCCCTGTTCTCTGTGTCATCTGTCAACTTCCACTGTTGACCTGACCACTTTTCCCTGGGTCGCACACATTCTGGTGAGTTTCCCTGGGTGTGAGTTTGTAATCAACAGATATCTCTCCTTACTCCAGGAAAATATCTTTTTAGTTTGCATAGCAAGCCACAGCTAGATCTTCTGGATGAAAATTTCAAGTAGGTCTGATGATGTAGGAAGAAAAAGAATTTGAAAGTACTTAATTTTGGCCAAGAAGGGTTCGCCTTATATCGTAACTTTGTGTGGGGACTCTATTGTCACCACGTCTTCCTCACACACACCTTGGCTGGAGTAGAACTGAGGGGAGGAATGAGCAATCCTTAGTTACTCTTACCTGGTAGATTCCTCCTCTCTGGCAGATACTAAACTTCTGAAGTCAGGAACACCTTTACGTGGACGTAGGTCTCCTCGGATAGTGACACAGCCATTTATGCTCCCATCTCTTGTCTGTCCCTGCACCAGATCTTCAACCTGGGTTGGTAATAACTCAAACTGAAAGTGACTTTAGAGAAGTTTTGGTCACCATTTTTCCCAGATTTGAAGCCCTCACCAAGCTTTGTGGTCTACTCTAGTTTACTTTATTCTTCCTATTTTCTTTCCACTTTGAGGCTAAAGATTTTTGAAAATAGAAGGCAGAAATATCTGGCATTGAGCAGAAAAGAAGGAGTGTAAATAAGTTTTAAAAATAAAGAAGAAAAGGGTAGCACCTTGAGCTGTTATTAAGCTATTCCTAGTACAGTTGTAAGTATAAATATAAAATACCTCTACATCACAACTTGAGAATAAATGAAGAGATGGTGTATCCTTTAAATTTGAAATTTTCAAGAAACAGGGGCATAATACATGGAATCATGAAAGATGTATTTAGCAAGAAAAAATTCAGGGACTCATTTTTAAAATTAAATTTACCAATGAATCTGCCTTGTTTCTGAGTGATCCTATTCCAGGATTCAACTGCTACTAAGGACTTGTGGTATACCTAGGCTGGGCCTGGTGGAAAATGTAAAATAGGTCATTTTTGTAACCTGATGGCATTCCTCTCCTTTATTAGTGATATGTGATATGTCGGATCCCTTGTGCTTTCTTCCCCAATTTTCCTCCAAATCTCCTCCAGTAACAAAACACTCACATCATACTCTGAACACAACTCACGGAAGGATTTATGTTTAGAAATGAACAATTATTTCTGGAGTTTAAAGTCCCTTGAATGACATTTCTACCTCTGCCTCTGTTCTTCAAAGGAATGCAAGCATAGTTCCAATTTCAATCCTGCAATTTTTCCAGTAATAAATTCTCTGACAGCCTTTCCCCCACCACTTAAATATCTGAGTCCTTGACCTATATTCTTATTTGACATTATGTGGAGGATTAGGGGGTATTAATTTAATTATTTTCTTTGAGAAAAAGCTCAGGAGAATAGAAAGGACAAGTGTTTCTCTCCTTTGAGTAAGGCAAAGTACAAGCAAAGAGAATAATAAAGGATGGATGGGAGATAAGAAGACCCATCTCTTGCAATAGAGAAGTGCCCCAAGGGAACAACGTTGAAAGGTGAGGAGGAGGAGAGGGGAAATGAGAAGAATAAAGAAGATATACCATGTAGAGGAACCTAATCACCCCAATCAATGTATACATTATATGGCGTAACATGAGCTAAGACAAATCATATCAACAAGAATGAAAATTGGGATGGGGAATTAGAGGAGGAAGGAAGGGAAAGGGGATTTAAAAAAGAAACAAACTGTATTATGTATATGTACCAACTCTCCAAAATGATTATAAAATGGATGTGCTGCAAGCATGTACTAATAAAAATTTTTTAAAATACATGCTATAATCATCAGGCTTGTGGAAATCAGTGCACATTTTGATTCTCTTCCCCCTCACTCCCACTATTCCTACCTATAAATAAAACTTGACCTTAAGTTTATTTCATACCATGACTAAAAGATAAAGGAAAATATATGTGACTTAAATTCTCAGTGCATTTTTGAAAAACATATCACAAAATCATGTAATTCAGGGATTGGAGGGAAAGCAACCTTCTTTTCCTAGAATGTAAGATTGATAGGATTACTTTCAACATTTTACCAAATTAAATAGCAGTAAATTCATATCTTGGTAGAAATATAGCATTGTGAAAAAGTAGTGAATTATATATAATCCTCTCAGTGCCCCGTTCGTCACAGTAGGAGAGAGATTACACTGAATCAGACAAAATGAGTCACAGACTTGCTAGTCACAGGTATTCAGACAGGGCCCAAGAGCTGAGTAATAGAACCCAATGGGTTACTAAATGCATCTTCTCATTAAGCATTCATAGTTTTTTCTATCTGATGTGCATTAGGAAAGTTTCTAAAATTTAGACACAATGGAGTTCTAAGTGTCTCAATTCAAGATGAGGATGATGGTTCACATTCACTCCACATGGGACAGAAATTTTGTTATGGTTACAGTAATTGGCACATTTTTATGGATTCATTTTCTAATCTGGCTCCCCACCCTCCCTGTTCATGCTACAGTTGTGGCATGATGGATTACTGTGGGTTCTTTTCATCATTATTAAATTTAATTATTTTTGTTCATGTACACAGATGTGAACAGTGTTCAGTTTCTAATCTAATAATACAGACTGTTGAGAAAATGTCTGCTATAAATTAGATATTTGTAACAGAAACAATAAAAAGAATCATTAATGAAAAGTACTTCACCTCTCAATGCTCGATGCCAATTAATCAAAGCTACTTTGAAATGGACACCATTAATAAATTTTCTTGCTTTTCCACCAAGGAAGGACTCTAACACTTACTTGTGAAATTATATATTACAAAAAGAATAAGTGAACAAATTTTGCTTTCTCAAATATAGTCTTCTTCACTCTAAGTATAAAATAATAAGAAAATAACAAAGAAAAGAATGCTTTGAATTTTCAATCAAGAAAGAAAGTCCTTGGAAGTCCGCTTTGACCCTGCTATTCCCCTGCTGGGTATCTTCCCCAAAGAATTAAAAGAATCATACCACAGTAATATATGTGCACCCACGTACATAGCAGCACAGTTTGTGATAGCTAAAACTTGGAAACAGCCCAAATAGCCATGAACTGGTGACTGGATAAAGAAAATGTGGTTTTTTCATAAAATAGAGTACTACTCAGCCATAAAAAACAAGAAATTAGAGAAATTTATAGCTAAATGGACGCACACTGAGGTGATACTCTTAAATGAAATAAATAGGACAGACATATAAATACCAAATAGTTTCTCTAGTGTGAGAAACTGAAAGTGTAAATAAGGACTAAAAGATATAATAGATAATGTGAACTAGGAAGAAGAGTGGCAAAGGGGAAGGAAGTGGGAGGGGTAGGGGAAAGAAAGATGGGAATGGAATTAATATGAGAAAATGAAAAAAAGGAAACAAAGTCTTTGTAAATAGGAAGGGATGGAGGGGTTGAAGGGAGGGCAGGGGAATGGGGAAAAAATAAGAACCTAGAGAGATTACGGAAATGTACAAATTTCCAGTGATGCATGTCATTATATTTTATATGTAAAATGTACCAATAAAATTAAATTTTAAATAAATAAAAGAATTTTTTAAAAAAGAAAGAAAGTCCTTTTCATTTAATCAGTACTTCTGTAGTAATGGGTGTGGTATAGTAATGGGTGTCATAACTTATTCACCTAGTGATTGTCCACTTACATATTTTTATACCAATTTTTCATGATCTTTTCCTGTCCTCCTTTGTGCCACAGGGGACACCACATGAGGACATGTGCAGCCTTCATCCTCCACCTTTGAGTGATTTGAGCCACAAAGAAGCAACGGCAGATTCTGAAGTTTGAAAAAGGGGCTTGGATGTTTTCTTCTGCTTTCTTCTTCAGTGCTCCTGCTCTACATCTATCCCCTGAGGGTTTGTCACTGGGCACTCAGAAATACTCAGCCCTTTCCAGAAGTGGAAATGGTTTCCTAGTTGCCAATCTCTGGATGCTACAACGTTCTTTACCTGCTCCTGTGCTCATTTCTGTACATCTACCTCATTATAGCTTCTTCATTTAAGCCAGTTTTATGGATCCTGTTTTCTCTGGGTCTTTAACTCAAAATACATTTAGCACATACTTATTCTTTCTCGGGAATCATAGACTAAAAGTTGCTATGCTATTTTCGTATATCCGTCTATGAAGACAGGTGCAAACATAAAGATAAAATTCAACATATTAGAGTTTATATGCTATGAATTTTCCCTGACATAAAATCTTCTCTTCTACATACCTTCAAGAAAAACATCTTTACTTTGCCAACTGTCTCAAGGCCTGTAAAGAAATATTGCATAAGAATTCAGAAGCACATTAGTTTTCATTTGAAGGTAATATGACACTAAGGAAATGATCTCATACCTGAATCTTTCAATAAGTAAGGTCAATCTTACTACTCATGTGTATCATAATCATGAGATGCCTAGTGATTTGCATCAATGTGTTGGAATGATAATAATTTCAGAAATAATACTTTGGAGCCTAAAATTCTGCAAGAGTTCCTTGAACTTAATATTTCTATTTAATATGCTCCCAATTTGCATTACTTATAGTGATTTTAGCGTTAGAGCAATATTTCACTTTGATTCTGAAGTTGAAAGTCAATAAAATTTAAAGAAAATCTATATAACCTTTCTTGGAGTATACTATTGTTTGAAGGAATTCCTCTTAGTAACATTTATATGCAAGAAATAAATCATTGAATCAATAATATTTAGTGATAAAGTTATTACTTCTAATATTATTATTTACCAGATGCCAGAAACATGTGATATGCTTTAAGCATGCAAAACTACAAGAAATTATTTTTGATGACTTCCATGTTCTTCCAACAATGTGAGCTAAGGGCAGTGTGTATTTCCTACAGAACTGTGTCCTTTTCCAGCTGATTTATAGCCTAGCTGTTTATTGGAAATGCTGCAATGTAGTAGGTGCTAATCAAATGTTTAAATAAATTTCTGGCTTGAAATAACTTCAAAGTATTGATTAACCCAGAGATGATTAATAGTTATAATTTATTAAGAAAAGAACAAGGCTCTTTGAGGTTGTACCACAGGAAATGATTCAATTTTCATTTGACGTATTCTGTTGTTTGCATTAGCACTAACTGGGGCAAACCCCGCTTACATGACTGGCATCACACTGCTGGCTTTAATCATTCAGATGTTACCATGGTTATGGGGAAAACCTTCTGGTAGTCAGAAGGACTCGGCAAGGGAATACATTAAATACAGGACACATAACTTATAAGGTTATTTTATGATAATTACCCTAAGAGTCAAATGTAAAGGAGTACAAGAAATTAACCACACACTAGAAGCCCAAAGGATTCACCTGATGGCCTGGATCCCAGCAGTTTCCCACACAAGTCCAGCTGAAGACCTAGAGTCCAAGGCAATCTCCTCGAGTCCAGCTGGTGGCCTAGAGCCCACGGCAATGTGCCATGCTTGTCCATATTGAGGATCTGCACCTGGAAGGCCCAAAGGTAAGTGGTGGAAGCCAGAAAACCTGTCCTGGTGAGATGAAGGATTTCTGCTACCAAGGTGAGGGATCCACATTGGACACAGGAAGTGATGGTCACAGTGAAGATCAGAGCTCCCCTGATGAAAACAGCAGCCATTCCCAGCAATAGCAAGGCCCAAGCTCCTCCTCCAATGAGAACATCTTAGTTTGCATCAGGAAAACCATCTGCAGCAAGCTTCTCCTACCAAATCAACAAGCCAAGATCTTCCCCTACAGTTCTTTTCATGGCTATTGGTAACAGTCTTCAGGTGGATCCTCCACTCCCAGACCACACTGATTCAGGTCAGTTGGGCATTACAAATTGACCATTAGTCAATCCACCACACACCATGACCTTAGGCTTCTGGAATATGCTTTCTCTGAGTTTTGTTTGCATGATAAATGTATTAGATTGAATGTCCCGACATGATTTCCTCTTTCACGGTCACACAAAATAATGACAGTCACACAGCACCAGTGGGAAAGGCAACCTGGCAGTGCTTGTGACCTGGTGCCTCCCTTTGCCTGTGCCCAGCTGAGCTATATCCTGAATGCCATGTCACCCTCCTTCGCCCTGCTCAGCCCAGGGGTCCACACTTGAGGCTGAACCCCCCAGCCCTTTTGTCCTGTGCACTCTGCGATGTGTCTGCACTCAGAAGAGGCAGAGCCAGGGGAACACCCCCAGCTCACTGCCAGCTGCAGCCTTGTCCAGCGAGGCCTCTACCCTTGTGCCCAGGAGCACCCCCAGCTTTTATCCCTCCAAGACCAACAACGGCTCTGTTTCTTGTTTCTTCAGGTCTAGGAATGGAAACAGCCCCTGGTTCTTGCCAACCCTGGATGCATAGCACCCTTTAGGGGCGTCGCCTAACTGTCTACCTCTCTGCAACTGGAAAAAAAATGGTAACTTTTCTCCTGTCAGGATCCTGATTGGTATATGGTGTTTTATTACAAGTCTCTTTCTTTATTTTCTTTCTTCCTCTCTCTCTTTCTTTCTCTCTCTTTCTCTCTTTCTTTCTTTCTAGTTATACTGGAGACTGAACCCAGGGACGTTATACAAACCAATCCTTCTTTATTTATTTTTTTTTGAAACAGGGTCTCACTAAATTCATTTGAACTTATTTATGATCCTCCTGCCTCAGCCTCCCAGATGCTGAAATAACAGGAATGTCCCACCACACTAGCTAACAGTTCACATGTTTAAGCATTTTTCACTTCTTGATATGATTCATTTAGAAATGCTTTTTTATTTATTCTCTCCTGAAAAGATGTGTTACTGCTGTGGATTTGTTCATTTAAAAATACGTACCCGGCATGAGAACTTAACATCATCAATTTCTTCATTCAGCAAACCTTCTGGAGGTGCCACGGGCTGGCTTGGCGCTGCTTATCTGAGCCATGGCTTTGGTGAGAAAGAAAATGCCCTCTCCCAATACCTTGGCTCTGGCCCAGCCCTTGCTCAGCAGTGACCTTGGGCAACCAAGACACCCAGCAGGGGAGAAGAATGAGATTCCAGCATTGCAGCAAAATAGATACAACTGAATGCATTGCGAGAAGTGAAATGAGGTGGACACAGCAAGACAAAGACAAGGGATCTCTCTCAGGTGGAGGCTCTGAATTTCACACTTCCTGAAAGTGAGGTAGTGACCACTAGAGATTGAGAAGAGGGCTGGGGTTAAAAAAGGCAGGGATTGGATTCAATCAGTGCACATGGCGTGCAAGTCTGCAGATATCACGCTGAAGCCCACTAATATGAACAATTAGTAAGAGACATAACAGGAACCGGAACTCAGCTGCTGCTGTGGTGCTGGGAAATACTGCATAGCACAGGGCTTGGCAGCAGATCAAGAAGCACCGTGATGGGAAGTGAAACCTCCCCTGGCATTGCCAAAAGTCTGTCTCCCTGTCTCCTACCTGTGGGGTATCGGCCAGAGGTCTGTATGAGCTCCATATGCAGAACTGAGGACTTTGGAGCCACGCACTGAAAATCTCCTGGAGTGCATGGTTAGAGACACCCTAGTGGGCCACAGGTCATAGAAGATGAAATACACTGCCTGATGAGGGGCATAACAGCAATTTTGTCAGGAAGACACAGAAATGTATTTCCCACGTTTTCAACATCAACTTGTCTTTTTGATGTATAAAGCCTAAAAAACAACAACAGCAATAAATTCTTCTATGAACTACAACAAAAATGCCAATAGCACACTACAAAAAAAATAGTCTTTACTTCAATTATCACACCTAAGGCAGTGTTCACACACAGCAACAGCACATTCCATACACGTGTAACACTTACACTGACAGCACATGTGTTTTGCTTTCCTGGCCTTTTTACAGGACATCTTGACATCTCTCTGGTCTTGATGATTTGTCAGGAGGTGCTTATTATATTACACAATGTGTTGTTAGTAAGAACATAAAATATCAATAAAATAAAGTATAAAATTCTCAATATGCATTGTGCATTTAAAATAAACATCAAAATTTTCATATCAGCTGTGTACTTGCTTATATAACCTAAAAGATAACGTCAGAAATACATTCCTAAATGAGCTACAATGAAAATACCAATAGAACTCTACAACAGAAATAACCTTTGCTTCAATTGTCACACCCAAGGCACTCTTCACACATGACAACCGCATGTTCCATACATGTCTCACTTACATTGACAGCACGTGTGTTTAGCTTTCCTTTCCTTTCCTATATGGCTGGGCATTCTTGTGACCTCTCTCCTCTTCCTATTTTTCAGGAGCTTCCTACTATAGTTTAGTACAATATACCTTTAGCAGGAAAATAAGATGTCAATAAAATAAAATATCAACTGTAATGAGTGCTTAGAATAGACATCAGCATTTTCACATCAGCTGTTTACTTACTTACAAAACCTAAGAGATAACATCAGATATAAAAACCTATATGAACTACAATGTAAATACAAACAGAAGTCTACCACTTCATCTGTCACACAGAAGGCAGACTTCACACATGAAAACTGCATGCTCCGTACACAAGTATTGCTTACATTGATAGCTCATATGTTTTGTTTTCCTGACCTTTCTTTAGGGCACAGTTGACATCTTTTTGATTTTCCTGTCGTTGTAGTAGGTCTTTGTGATGCTGCACTTGCCTGTTCACCTGTCAGCTCATCAGTGTGCTCCACAATTTTTTTGCGTAATTCTCTGGGTGGAAATATTTTGTTTTTTCTCTGCTATAAATTATTGTTTATAAGTTCCAGTCCCAATCTTCTAAGAAAATTTCTCTGCGATATTTTGCACTTGTTATTTTCTTTGCAAACTATAAAACTTTTTATGATACATATGTTTAGGATCAAGTAAAACACAGCCATTGGCCAATGATTTGTGTTTCAAGTTACATCATAGTTGCTGCATAACTCATCAACAACATCTACCCCACGTTTGGTTTTGTTGTAGAAAGTTTCCATTTCCATTTTGTTTTGTCAAGGCTTCCATATCAATATTTCCATCATGGTGCAATGTTGGTATCAGCATACTGGTTTGCTTTTCTTTGCCATATACGAGGCCAATGTAAATCTTTCTGAAATCCAAAGATTGTACAATACTCTGTTTTGAAATGGCAATATTTTATTTGGAATTTCTGCTTTGTTCCTGTGTATAGTTCCTACACTGGTCAAATTGTTCTCTGTTATCAAATGTAACATCAATTGGAAACTGATAAATCAATTGTTGAATGTAACATTCCAATTAGTTTGGGAGATGGGAGCAACAAGTCTTTTCATAACATCTGGTTTATTACTATACAAATAAGGACTGGTGGCTGAGTTTCAGGATAAATTTCTAAACTGAAAGCATAATAAGTCTTCACATCTACAGGGGCATAAAATTTTATGCCATACTTTGACCCATCACTTTTCCATAAGTCTTTTACATTTTTGCAATTACCATGAGAAATTCCAGCTAAATACAGCAGATCTATGAATGCTTTCAGTTCAGCTAGTGAGGTGTCATAATAAATACATTTTTGAATATGGATACTGGTGCATACAGGACATTTTACTTGCCTTTATGTATATCATAACATCTTGTAGCATTTCATCTGTTACAATTTCCAACACTGAATGGTAATGCTGGCATTCTGTTTAATACATTTCACCCCTGCCAAGACCCTCACTATATTTTTGGACATAGTTCTAACATTGGATCATTCCATTTGGTTGCATGGCCATTTTGCAACATTTTGACTAGTCAAATATGCACTTGCATTGCTTTTTCTTCATTATCTGAATCAAGGAGGTCTGCATTCCCTGTGTCTGTACCAGTCAATTCTTGCTCCATTTCACTGTCACAGGAACTTTTGCTTACATGGACAGTGTCAAAGTCATTATCATCTTCATCATCCATGCATGAGTAATCTGATTATTCACTTTGAGCTCCTCTAAAACTTGCAAATCTGATTTTTCAGGTGTCATACTAAATTGGGCTACTTTTACCAGAAAAATTGAAAGAATTAAAAAAAAAAATCCTAAATGCACAGAAATTTAGCAATGAGCATTTCATGGATAAAACTCATCTGTTGCTGCTTTAAGCTCCTGAACACAACTTGCTGTTCATCTGTCAAATGGGTAAATGCACAAATGGGTTTTTGCTCTCCCCAGGTGCAGCTACTGTGAGTCACACTCACATCTTATTTCATAAAAGAAGAGTGGTCTTGGTATATTTTACCCCTGTGATGTTCAGGTAAACATACACAAAGCCTGTTAGATGGACCATTATGGGGCTTAAAATCCCGGTTTGACACTTTTGCACATGTGCACACACCTTGTCATTCATTGTACCAAGTGGGTAAACACAAAACTTGCTTCCTGTATCCCTCAGGTGCAGCTGCTGAGACACACAGCTGGCTACTATTATGCTAACTTGCAAATTTATAGTAGAAAATTATGAGAGGGGTTGTTGCCACCCAATGTTGTGCCTGTTAAGGGTGGATGCTCTGACCTGTCTTCCCCTTTATCACTGAAATTAGTTCCAAAATCAGTCACTTCACAGACCATCCTCACCATTCCCTGTTCTTCCCCTGTCCCCTATATGAGTTCCTGCCCAGATGCCTTTCTTTTTCCTTTGATCCTTGCTTCCTGTTTCTATCAATAAAAGAGCACAGAGTTTTAAGTTCTGGCTGTCTTAGGAGACTCTCTCACCCAGAGGAGTCTCTGTTAATGGCAGGCCCTCTGGGCCTCTTGGGGTTTTTATTGGACATTGACTCCAAGTAATCTTTAATTCTTTGTGCTGTGGGCCCCCACCATCTGTCTTTTATTTTACTCATTTAATTTTTTGGATTTCTCAGATAAAAGAAATCACGCAATATTTAACCTTCTGTGTCTGGTTCATTTTACAAATCATTATGATCCATCTAATTTCCTAAAAAAGGGAAGAGGACACTGTGAAGATGTGAGGTGACCTAACTGGGGGAGTGAGAAGGATCAAGATGTGAGAAGTACATGTACTGATTCCCAAAGATGAGTGTAAGAATCAGGTACCGCAAACATATACTAATGAAAATAATTTTTAAAATCTGATCAAGAGCATAGATTATGCCATACATCCAATGATTTAACCAAAAGCCAGGAATGCATCCTATTTTAAATACTAAATCTTCAACCTGCTCATCCTTGAAATTTTATTGTGTTCTATTTGGTTTGTTGTGTTAATAAAACAATTAGCAAAATAACATATTTATATTTACTTTCCACTCCATACATATGCCCTATATTTTTCTCTAAAAACACATTTCCTTAAAAAAATAAATCTGTTCGAGATAAAATTAAAACTTTTGTCATCTTTATGTTATTTTAGAGAAAATTTCCAAATCTATTTGAAACAACTATATTGTTATGTTAAAATACCAATTAAGTATTTTTATAAAGACAAGAAGATCACCTACTTCTACAGTTAGATCAATATTTGCAAATATATATGTATAGAAATGTTAAGTGATAAATGTATACATAGTGACATGTAGCTCTGAATAGTATTCTACAAAATAAAATACATTAACATTTATTAAGATAACCATTAATCATTTTCACAATGATATTAAGATCTAATTTTACCTTCATTTTCCGTGTTTCCTATTATTAAAATACTATGTTGACTTGAATTATGTTATATCACATTACCAACTAGCTGATTTGATAAGTCATAGATACACAGAGCAAGACAGACATGTCTTTTTCAAATTCCCCCTTTAAGTTTTATTATTTTCCCAGTTCTTTTTATATGTGAGCAATTGTTTGTATATTATCACATTACAGAAATAAGCAAATTTACAGATTCCTTACATTGTAGTTATTATTAAATGGTTCAATAAATCTCTATGGGCACGTATGATTCTAGTTGTTGATGCCAATTGACGTTAACACAATGAACTGAGGCAGTGAATATGAGCAGCTAACATACATGGGTAACCAGCTTCTGGCTGAACCAGCAAGCAAATAAGGGAGAGCTGATGCATCCTGGGATGGGGTAGAATTTCAGGGCTGTATGGACACTGTCACTGAACAATGAGAAGTGCTAGCATAATCCACCTCCTTCCACCACCTCCTGTCTTCAGGCTTATTGTCATTTCTTCATTGTATATATGCTTTAAATGCTAGAAATAATCACTACTCTGTTATACAATGCTTATGTATTTATATTTTTCCATACAACTTTAACATTTTTTAAATTCCCTTTTGCACAATTAGGCTTCTACTTGGGGCTTGTGTCTTATCATCAGAAATATCCTAATCTGGCCAGGTGGCACACACTTGTATTCCCAGCACTCTGGGAGGCTGAGGCAGAAAGACTGCAAGTTTAAACCCAGACTGGGCAATTTAATAACTTAGCAAGACCCTATCTCAAAAATAAAAAAAGAGGTGGGAGGGTCCTGGAGATAATAGCTCAGTGTGAAGAGCCTGGTTCACAACATGTTCTGGGCTAATTTGTGCTGACTGAACTCTTACTCCAAGAATGTGACCCCTCAGGACCCCATCTACATATAGATATTTTTAATGGGGCCATTTTTGGAATGAACTGAACCTGATTTCCTCCAGCTTCATGTGATTTTTCAGAGGCCCCTATTAGGTTCTGCCTGCGGAGGTAGCTTGCCTGAGATATGCAGGAACCCTAGTCAAAAGCTAAAGCGTTGCATAGCACGCATGCTAAGCAAGAAGCAAAGTGCACCACCTCTGAAACAGGAATGGTGAAATTAAATCTTCACCAAAACACCAATGTGTGGACTGGTCAGGAAATGGTGCAACTTTTCACACTTTTAGTTGTCTGCTTCCAAATTTACAGAAACAAAAACTCCTACAAACATCAGCAAAACCACTAGTGCTGTACAGTACTTCATGCAGAGAAGCTTGTCACATTGCTTTATCATTAGTTCTCTCTTATTAAATTCATAAAGCGTTACTTTCTCCATGAATATTATCTTATCTCCTTAATCCTCCTCCAATAACTGAGGTGACTTGAAGTCCTCTCCTTGAAAATTATAGATTTTTAAAATAACTACCTTTTGTCATTAATATTCAAGAGCATCAACCCTGCCAAGGGATCGTTGCAAACTTTCCAGGAAAAGGGGAATTAACTAATTTTAATTTAATAAAATTAAATGTATTAATTTAATTTAATATTAATTAATTAATATTAATTTAAATCATACTTCTCTTTCTCAATGATCATAACTTATTATCGTAAAAGTCAAACCGAGGATTTCCCTTCCCTTCTTGAGGCACTGCGCCCTTAGTGCCAGGCTTCCATCTGGGACTCCAGAACCAGTTAGCTTTATGTGTCAGCCTAACATTTGCAGGAGTTTGCAGTTATTTTCTCAGTGTGAGCCTGTTTCTCTGTCTGTGAAAGTGGGGTGGTGATGTCTGTTGTTAAAGTCTAGTAGGGCTGAAATGGAATAATGCATATCAGGTGGCTACTCATAAGTGCTCCAGAAAAACTAATCTTGTCTCTGTCAATTATTTTAGACAAGTTATTGGGTACAGTTATTAGGAAACCATCTATGTGAATCTACTGTATATGCTCTCATTAGAAATGAATGAACAAAGCTATAACAAGGGACTCAGTTCAGAAAGGATAAATAGCAAAACAAAACCACCCATTAGTAATCTGGTGAAAGCTAGAAGCACCTGCCAGCGGTTCCTGAGCTTCCACTGCAGCATTAACCGATCAACACATGTCCTTGCCATTCGAATTGTTTCCAGATCCCAGCTCCAATAACCCAGGTGAGTTCTGACCAAGGAGATCACATGGCATGTCAGAGGCTTGCTTTGTTTTATGTTTTTGTGGCAAATATTGCTTGTACACACACACACACACACACACACACGGAATTATTGTGTTAGTGTGTCAAGTTAGGTCAAATATGTTTATTGTCAATAACATCAAATGAGTATACAGTTTTATTTTTCAGGTGCCAGTTTCTGAATTTCAGTTGTATTTTAACTGCTTCCCTTTCATAATGCTAAAATTTTTGTGTGTGTATGTCATATCCCCTTTATTTTCAGAGGATGGGAAACATTCCTGTGAAAATTAAAAAATTATTGAATAATTACTACCCCTCTCACTAGTGATTAAAACAACTTGCCGTTCACTAATTCATTTACTAGTTCTTTGGATTTAACTCCTCCCCTAAGAAGTATTTCCTATAAGTCTTTTTTTTTTTTTTTTAGTGCCAGAGATTTAAGCAGAGATGAAGTAGAACCAGTAGACTCTGACAGTAATACATAGAAAGTACAACAATGATCTTGGCCTTAGATGTCTGGTTCAGTGGTCCAGTGGAATGTCATACACAAAATGAGTTACACTGCAAATGATCATTTTCTGACTGTGGCCACTGGCTGTCACTTCTAGCACAGTAGAACCATGTTGAGGGAATGTAAAAAGTGAGCACCACTTCTTACCACATTCTCCCTCCTACTGCCACTTTCCCTCTGCTCCTGTGTGGGTGCAGCAGAGACAACAAGCCAACTGGCTCAAGACAGTCCAATAGGAAGGGGCAATCACTCCTCCAACTACAGCTGAGGTCAGCTCCACAGCAGTTCCTGTGGCTTTAGCCCAGATCCCTGCAAAGGAATCCAGCTCTGGCAGTGGCAGCTGGGTAAAAGGACCACCTGCTGAGTGAAGGAAGATGGGTGAATGAATGGGTGGGCTGCAGGGGTTACTTGCAAAGGGGTCAGGTGCAATAAAGAAACAACTCATTCAGGCAGCTGCTTTTGACCTCAACTCCCAAACTTTCCTGCTGCATGAGGGGAAACCATCTCCCATAGGAGTGAAGTCATTGGGCGTGGGAGGCCATTCGCTCACTACTGAGTCTCTCCAGGGCCCAGGCCTTCAATGCACAAAGCTCCTGGATCCATATTCCCTCACCCATACCCACCCTCACTCTCTTCTACTCTCACTCCTTGTGTTTCTTCTTATGCTTCTTTTTCTTTTTCTTCTTCTTTGCTGCCTTGCTGTCTTTTGATGTGTGCCTTGCCCTTTTGCCAGTATCATTCTCAGAGTCTGAGCTGTCAGAGTCAGATGACTTCTTATCTCTATGTTTCTTTTTTTTCTTTTCCTTCTTTCTTTTTCTGGACAAATTTCTTGTGGGATTAGGCTTCTCAAATTCTGCTGACTTTTCCTCTTCTTTCTCCTCTTCCTCACTGGGTATCAGAGAATATTTGGTCCCACCTGGTTGCATGAAACAGTCTTTTGCAAACTGGCCTTTACAGCCACACTTCTTGCAGGTAGTGTTAAGGACAGCCTCAAGGGTGATCTTCTGCCCAGCATAATCCTGGAAGGACCGCCTCCTCCTCTCTTCTTGCTCAATAATAACATTGTTGGGATCGAAGTCTTTCCCAGTCCCTTGGCTGACAACTTTCATGGAGAGGGATACTTTTATCCTATGATTTTTCAACTCTCGACCAATAACCTTCACCCACACTTTGTCTCCGGCATCTACTACCTCAGAGGGCTTATCCACTCGACAAGATGACATGTGAGTTCGATAGACCAGACCTTGCTTTTGACAGCCTGGGATTTTGATAAAGGCTCCATAGTCTGTCACCATAGCAACCTCTCCTTGGAAAATAGTGTAGAGATCAGGCAAGTTTTCCATGGTCTCAGACCTTCCTGAATTCATCCTTACGTTCTATGGCTCCTCCATTTCTCTTCTGCTAAAGCTAATTCTGATGTCTAGGCATCAGCTCTGACTCCCGGAGCCTCTGCATTGCCAGAAAGGCCAAATCCACTCAGTACACTCCCGCCCACTCCTATAAGTCTTTTATTCCTGTCCTCTCCATACCAAAACTTCACAGACTTATACTGTAATATATTTATTACTAGTAACTTTTTTAAGATATGAAGATTCTTATGAGATTATAATAGAGTAATTCCATTGAACATTAAAGCTAAAATATCAAGTTGAATATCCATCTCCACTACTTAGTAATTATTCTATTAGAACTGCAATGATAATGTCCACCCAGCGGAAGATGTCGGTAAGATCCAGACATCATGTGTAAAGATTTAGCACAATGATTCCCTAAACCTGATCAACATTACTCCTTGCCCCTTTCTCTTGAGACAAGTTTTTAAATTTCTCAGAGGTATTGCATCTCTCTCACTGCTGTTCACAGATTAGATCAAGTTTGGAGTTTTCAGGGTATGGGTGCTCACCTGCCTCAGCATGCTGATGAAGAAAGCAGACTGGTGAGTCCCAGTGATGCAGAGATCTCTGGAGTAGGACACAGTGTGCATCTTAAGAAGCATCCTCTGGACACTGCTATGCACTTGGGGCCTGGTCGCAAGTAATCTGAACTCACCAAACAGTTGACGACTGACATAGTTCACTTCAAACCCTTCTAAAAGAGAAGATGGAAAATAAATGTTAAGAAAACTTTAAAAAATGAACACGATTGATTTTAGAGAGAAGAAATATTGAGTCTAGAAATCATGCATGATGAACGATGCAGAGATGAAATATGACAGCTGGAAAACTTTAGAATTTAAGGAAGGAATTACAAAACGTTATGAATAAAACTGCATGTTAACCAGATGTTTAGTGGTTTCTTCTCAAACTCAGTAGAGAAATAACTGTCTGGCATGGTGAGCTGTGTTTTCCTTTTCATCATCTTAACAATGTAAGACTGTAACTATCTAGTGATATCTAATTTCCAACTTCAATGTGTTTATGTACTTCTTCCTCAAGTGTCCACTTGAAAATGCACTGACATACCAAGATACCGAAAAAAAGAATTTTTATTCTCTTTATCCAAATTTCTAATTTGCATCCTCTTGCTAGTAAGATCTAGACATTTCCATAAATGATTCTATGCAAGACCAACCTCAAGGTTTGCAAATCAGTACATTTTAAATCCTACTGGGACACAAATGGAGAGAGCTGAAGTTTTCATATGAGTTACTAAGCATATTTGAGGGCTATCGTTAACTTTCCATGATAGCCTTCACTGTGTTTCCAGGATATAGTGTGTACTTTTATCTTTGCTCACACCTTCTTTTTCTCTTTACTTGCCCCAAGCTCACTCTTCATAGCCAGTTTTCCTCCTACTCTTCACTTTTGCTTTCTTGAATAAACTTTGCTACTGGTTAAAACAAAAGCATATTTTAGAAGTTTGGATCGAATGGCTCAGTGAAAATCCTTTGAATTTATTTTTGTGCCGTCATTGTATTGCATTTGCCTTTCTACAAGTTTGATAATTAGTTTTGCTACTTTCTCTTCCCTGAATCAGTTATTTACTGTTTTATTGTAATATTTATCAAGAGCCAACTGTCACAGGAAGTTGACATTAAGTGGATTTTCCCTTCTCAAATCATCCAAAAGGAAAAAGTGATAATCATTCTCTTTATACCTCTAGGACACATTAAAATGTCATATTTTCTCAACAACAAATGATAAATTTGGTTCTCAAAAAGCTGTGCTTATTATGTGAGGTGTTATTTGGTAAATTCCTGCTTCAAATGTCTAAGTAAGTCAGAAAAGCTGTATGTATTAGTAATAATCCCTTTCACTTATAAGAATATTATAAAATACAAATGTCCATTGGTTTTTGGCAACAAAAGCAAATCCCTTATGAAGCAAGAAAAATTATTGTTCCCATCTTATATACATACAAGAATTGAAACGTTAATTAGGGATTAATCCAAGGGCTGATGACTAATGAGCCTTGGGCTAAGAAAGTACAGGCCAGGCCTGAGGTTGGATGTAAACTTTAACATTAACATGTGTTTTTAGCAATATTATTTATGACTCAATTATTCAGAGGTCAAGTTCCACATCGGTGCAACTCCAGCTAATTCCATCTCTGGTGCCTGTAGGGCGGTCAGGCTAATCCAGCCCCACGGGGACCGCACATGCCTGTGCTTGTAAGATTCGGTGAGTAAATGCAGATTACCAACAATAGTATTTCAGCCTACCTGCAGGTGTGTGTACCTCTGAAGACAGGTATCGATTGTTATTAAGTAAACATGTAAGTTTTCTTATTCCATTACTAAACTTGGGCTTGTGTTATTTCATTAAATGATTAAGTTAAAATATTTTTACCAGCTGTTATAGAAGTACAAAAATGTACCAAATAGATATTTGTTCATGATATTGGTAAAATTATGTACAGAATACTGATAATATTAGAAAATAAATGGTCACATGTTTGTTAATTTTGGAAGTGTATAGTGTTGCAATCACTCATTCGACCCAAAGAAAAGAGTGATCATGTTTTGCTCCCAGAATTTTATAAGACATATCTTCCCAAAGGAAAACAGCCTGGGTTTCACAGCTAGGCCTCCTCTACATCACCACTTTTTTTTTCTTTGAGACAGGGTATTACTATGCAGTTCAGGCTGGTCTCGAACTCACTGTGTAGCCCAGGCTGGTCTCCAACTCACAGTGATCCTTCTGCCTCAGCCTCTCAACTGCTGGGATTATAGGTGTGCACCACCACCCCAGTCTTGCCACCACCTTTTGTCTGTTTGTGTATTTGTGAACTGTTCCAAGAATGAAGATCACACAAAGAGTAAAATGATTAAGCATTTATGATGAGCACACTGAAAAATTATTAAACAGCAACCACAGCCACTGACTCAGGCACTGAGCAGATAGATAGGTCTCCCCCAAACAAGGTCAAATATCCCACTATTTTCATGTTTATAGTGCCCTCTTTGTTTGATGTTATAATAAGAAATATTTAAAAAGGAAGCTATTGGTGGCTTTGGACTTGCTGTCACACCATCCAGAAGCTGGAGGATCCGGTGATGTGCACCAAATCTCCCTGTGCACAGATTGCTCACACATTTCCTCCAAGAACTCCAGCCCCGCTGGCCATGACATTTTCTATTACACACATGCCTGTGACATACTTCCCACCTTTTCATTAACAGAACCATTTCACAGCTTCCCTTTGGTATATCTGAATCTCCTGCCTCAATACTCTTGAGCTTTGGGGCTGTGTTAGTCAATGTTGTGTTACTATAACAAAATCCCGAGGTAAATCAACTTAAAGAGAAAGGTTAATTTCAGCCCTCAGTCTCTCGGCCTCGCCTCTCTGGAGTGTGGGAGCCAGCACATCATGGTGTGACACATGGCAGAGTAAACTGCTCACCTCATGTGATCAGGAAGCAAAGACAGGAAGTGACCAGCGCACCAGCTTCCTTCAAGGGAACACAATCTCCATGCCTGGAAACCTTCACCAGTCTCCACCTTTTAAAGCTTCTACTTCTTCCCAATAACTTTTAATAAATGGCACCTTGGGAGGACATTTCAGATTCAAATGACAGCAGGGACCACTAAATTTATTAAAATTAGTTTAGGTAGACACAGTTACTGCAATACACCAACAATCTGAGCATTGAGATGGCTACTAAGTAACTCGGAGAGGGGGTGTGCAGCATGATACATGAGAAAGAGAGTCGTATTCCAGGTAGGACAGAGTGGAATAGCATAAGGTTTCATCTTGCTGCTCAGAACAGTGCTGTAGTAGTGTATTTTGTGCAACTATAATAAAACACCTGAGGCTGGGTACTGTATAAATCAGAGTTCACAGTTGTGGAGGTTGCAGAGCTTGGCACTGATGTCTGTTCAACTCTGGCATCACTGTGTTGGGAGAAGTGCAGCAGAGATTCATGTGGTGAGACAGAACCCACACTGACTCCACCACCAAGCTTGCTCTTTTATGAAAGCTCACTCTCGAAGCAAACTTACTCTGATCCTCTCTGAGGGAGCAGACCTCCTATGAGGCCCAACTCCTCAGCAGCTCTGCCACTTCCCAGCACCACACCCTGGACTTCACTCTTCCTGCATATACACCTTTGAGGAACTCACTTACAGCACACCCAACCATACCAGACACACAATTTACAACTCATAAGTTCTTCATTCCTGGAATTTTCCATTTAATATTAGTGAACCATGACTGATGACAAGAAATTGAAACAACCAAAATTAAAACCTCAGATAAGGGGGGAATCACTGTAAGTATTTTTCAGGCAGGTCAAAAATCTGGCACACTTATTTGTCCTATGTATCACTTAAAGTGAGCATTTTATATTAATTATATATTTAATCCTTATTATATGAAAGAGCATTGCTCAAGAATATGAAGACAAAATTTCTACTATGGCTTTGCCATAACTTAGCTGATTAACCTTAAATGAGTTGTTTATTCTTTCTCCGAGGCTCATTGTTGAAATGTTTTATTTTCCTAATCATATGACTACAACTATTTAATGATTTACTTATAAGTTGCTAGAATTTAGTTCTATAATCTTTTTTCCTCTCACACAAAAATATTTTAAGCACTGACTCTCAGTATATTGATAGATTAATGTTCTATAAGATTAGCTGTATTCCTAGTTACCAGCTGCTTATAGATTTTTCCATTATCGTAGCATAATCTCTTACATCAACTAAACTTCAAACTGACTAAACTATTTACACCCTAAACTTATGAAAATATACTTTAATCTGAGAGTCGCTTGGCAGAAGAGTAAAATATCTTCTATGTTCATGAGTAAGTGCTACTGTTTTGGCTTAAAAGGCTCTGCCACAATCACGGTTGTAAATAAGGCTTCTACAGATGAGCCATTATTTATTTGAAAGTAACTGAAGACACCCAAATGGGGAGATTTTAACAAATGACTATATTATGTGGTAAATTTGAAGTCAATAATGTTTTAAAGATGTCTATCGATGAGGAAAAATAAGAAAGTGGCTTGATTTTCCCCTTCATTTGTGACCAGTATAAGATCTATGAAAACTACCATGAGGTAACAAGAATACAGCATCTATACCAGCTGCCATGACCAGTAAACAAGAGTCTGAGAAAGCAGCTCAGGAAAATCCCCGCAGGAGAAGATTAGGGGCAGCAGGAGAAGCAAGCTTTGTCCATCAATGGCAGCATGAATGGGATGATCAGAAAGAGAATAGAGCATTATTACAACTATAAAGACTATCACAGTAGAATACAAACCAATAGTAGTTGAAGGATAAAAGCAATAGCACCCAGTAAAGTTGAATTCAGCCCAGAGAAGTTAGTTAGGAAACAGGCACTTTAGGACACAGACTCTGGTGCCAGGATCAACCCATTCCTCTACTTTGGAGTTGATTTTTTTTCTGTGCACCTGTGAATTTCCACCTGGTAATATGAATATCTGGTTCACATTTTAGATATAAACTAAAGTCTTTATTAGTCATCTTTATGACTTGCATTTTGTATGACTCAAATGTTTACCATGACTTTATGTACAAATTAAAGCAAAAGAGTAGGCCTTCAACAAAGCAAATACTGCAAAGAATACTGGGAAAAGAAATAACTTAGGACATATGACACTTGTAAACTAATGACCCAAACATAACATCAGGAATCCAAAGTTTCATAGTTTCTTTAGAGTCAGAAAGATCTTCAACCTAGCTTCACCAGTAGTAAATGCCTTTCATTACCTTACTTTTGGAGCTCTATAAAAGAATTATGGTATTTAAATGTTTGGGAGCCACTGGCTCCAGGGGCCATATGCACCAAATAAATTATACTCCTCCAAAAATATTACAAATCATTTTTAAATACTATTTTCTCAAATATGTTCATTATTATTATATGAGTTTTTGTATTGGGAAATACACAGAACAAAAATTATTGTTGATACTAAGAATACCACTTAGAAGAAATACAAATTTTTGATCAAAGAGGAAAAGAAATAAAAATTTTTTCAATAAACAGATTAAAGATAGAAAACAGCTTGGAAATTCTCTTTAAAAGTGAAATGTTTAAATATATTAATGTATTTGCTAAAAATTCAAACCATGCCATTAAAAATTTTCCCATTACTTTCAAATAAAAATAAGAAAATTACAAGATTTTGCTATTATTAAGTACAATTTTTCATTATCAAAGACTGTCAGTGGCATTCTTATGACTGATTTCAATGTATACATAGATAAGTTAACCTAATATGCATTACCCTGGAAATCATTCACACAGAGTTAATTGAATTTAAGCCTTTAATAGTTTTATCTGGCCAATTCAGTTCAAACAATCATTTAGTGGTATATTACAGTTACATTTGCAAGAACTTTAATGGTAAAATAAAGCACAGGGTGCAGGAAATGTTTATTTGCAAAGAACAGAAATAAGTCATTTTATGCTCACCAAGCACATCTTATTGTTTTACAAGTTTCACATTCAACCAAGGTCAAATCATATATTTTCATATCCTCTTTTGAAGGTTTGTAGGAAGGCTTGTTATAAACTCACCTTTATTTTATGAACAGGTAATTTGTCATTCCTTTTAGGAAAAGAAAATGTTTGTTGGAGGTTTTCTTGCCTGCTATGACACATGTGAACCTCTACTAGACCTCAGCAAGCATGGTGGCATCTGTGAAGTGAATATTCTTATAATTTGCAGAACATAACCTTCATCGTTGAGCATTGAGTCATCATACCTGATATCCACTTCCACCTATCAGAAAGGAAGCATAGACACTGAGCATTTAGTACAAGAAAACAAAGAGGAAAAGGAAGACAGAGGGAAGGAAGGAGGTATAGAGAAGATTCAGAAAATCTGAAATGATGAATTAGGAGACTGAAATGGACAGGCATGCAGGCTCAGCAATCCCTCCCTAATTCATATGTACAGTCCTCAGAACATAACTTTATTTGATGATAAGGCTTAAAGGCATAATTTAGTTAAAATAAGCCCATTGAACATGACTGGTACACTTAGGAGAAGAGTTAGTATGCAGATGCACAGAAGGAAGACCAGACAGAGACAGGGAGAAAGGTCTCAGGAGAAACCAAACCTACCAACACTTTGGTCTTGGGTCCAGAACTATGAGGAAACAAGTTTCTTTTGCTCAAATCATACCTAGTTCATGGTACTTTGTTAGGACCCCCTCCAAACTAATAACTGCAATAGAAAGAATGCTCTGTATTGATTTAATATGCATAGATGTGTTTAAGTATGCAAAGGTTTGTGAAGAATGTTTATTAAATGTATTGGTAGTACATTAGATTAAATTTTAAAAAGCAAGTAATTAGACTTTCTTGTTATTTTACTAAGAATGTCATTAGCTAATTATAATAAATTAGATTAATATTTACATTAGAATTTTCCAATATAATAATTTTTAAGGAAGGAGAATTTTAATGAAAGCATTGATATTGATATTCTGGACAAAAAATTACTATCATACAAAATTAATCAATGAATCAAATAGCATCACTGAATGAATATACAGGTAAGTTTTATACATCTGATCTTTAATATCACCCCTAAAATGCTGACCACCTCCCTGACAGAAGCCCTAGCACACCACAGACCCACATGACATTTTCTCAGTCCTTGTCTGCACCTCTCCTGGAAACACCTGAAAAATACATAAGGAAACAGAACTGATGAAATTAAGGGAAATTTTGCACAGTGGAGAATCAAATCTTGTACAAGATTGAATTCTGTTATAAATATCAAGATCTACTGAAAAGGCTTTAATCTAAGAGGATTTATTGGTTTATGCAACTAAAATGTCTAAAGAAGGGAAAACTTAGAGGTAGTTTGGCCCTGAAGTTCACTAAGTCCTCAGATTTCCATCTTGAGTTCATCATAAATCTCTCAGCTCTATTCTCCTTCATTAGCCAAAGATACACTCCAGTGTCTTCCTCTTTGGTTAAAAACAAAACAAAAATAATAACAATTTAAAAAGGAAACCAACTAGTCATCCCAGATAATACTTTCCATTCAAATGAAATAGTTGTTACAACCAGGTGCTACACAAAGTGTGCTCCATGGAACAGCATTAGCATGGTCTGGGATCCTGTGAAAAGTTGGAATCCCAAGTAATTTGTCAAGAAGTTAGGATAAGTAATTTGTTAACTGATCAAATCTATAAAATTTCTTGGATAGCGTTAGGAATATGTGTGATAATGAGCCCCCAAATAACTGGTATAAACACTGAATTTTGAGAAGTGCTAGGGCCTTAAAAAAAAAGAAGTGCTAGGGCCTTGGCACATAGTATCATCATCTGAGAGTGTAAAATAACGTATCATGGCCTGAGTCCCGCCCTGAGACTCTGCAGTCTTGGTGGGTGTGGGGATGGGAGAGAACAGGTAACCAGTGCTGTCACAAGCAGTCTTTGCTTCACACAGATCTGACAGGTAGATTTCAGTTATCATGGGTAAGTTAAGTAAGAAAAATCCCAAACACCACCACTGAAATCTCATTTGCATTGGTATATTGTGAGCAAGGGCAAAAAATGAAAACTTCTCTGATAGTTCTTCAGTCCATGAATCTCCACATAGGTAACAAATGCACTCAATGATTAGCCAGTGATCAATCCATGATCAACCCACACATGGTAAACTGTGTCTTCTGGTGATAAACTTATTTGACCTATTATAAATCTGGATATTCAAAAGAAAGAAATTTGCCAACAAAGATAAAAGGTCAGAAAAAGAAAGGAAAATGATAATGCTGGGAATAAAATGGAGATCAAGTACAAATAGAATTATAAAATAAAAGTCTTATCATATCGGTGTTGCCATTGGCTCTAGACAAGCAGAGAAACTTAGTGAAGGCAAACTTATTAGTGTGAATGAGGAAAGTAGTCATGCCGAAAAGGATGGAGATGTCTCAGAGGAAGTGACTTCAGCAGACATATTTCACACTGAAGGAATGCCATGATATGCTGCCATATTGAAAACAAAAGATGAAATGATGGAGGCTGATGCAAACTTTGACAAGAGTATGAAAATGAGATAAACACAGGGTAGTGCTCACTCGGTGTTATAAGTTATACAAGAAAGCATGCACTATTCAAGTTATTTCTCATAATTTTTCTACAAAGCATCTTTTTCTCAATATTTGGAATGTGTTCAATTACGATATGAAAATTGTTAATTTTTTAAGCTTTACAACAATGAGAAGTAGAAGAAAATTTTTAAAGGTTTGACAAAAATAAATAAAGGTCAGTCATAATGTTCCTCATGATTGAACATTAAGATTTCTTTGCATGATTTCAGGTTGTGTGGACATTTCTGCAAAACTATGCAACCATGTAAATCTCAGAATCCCTACATGGTCCATCCTCCATATCCTTGGTTTCTGCATCCATGAATTCAACAAATAGATAAAAAATATTCCAAAGCAATTACATATGTGCTGAACATAATTTTTTGTTTTCTTGTCATTATCTCCTAAACAATACTGTATAACAATTACTTACATGACATTTATATTGTATTATGGATTATAAAAATTTGAGATGATTTAAAGTATATTGGGAGAATGTTCATAGGTTATAATGTACATACTATGTCATTTTATAGAAGTAACTGGAGCACTGATAGATTTTGGTATCTATGGGATGATCCTCCTTGATACCAACATCAACCATATTTATAAGCTCCCTAGGTATCTCTAAAGTGTTGACAGGGTTAAAAACCACTGATCATACACTTCTCAGAGAAAGAAGTAAAATCAGCAAATAAGCATATGAAAAAATGTTCAACATCACTGGTCATTCGAGAGATGCAAATGAAAACAACACTGAGATTCCACTTCACTCCAGAAAGAATGGCTGCTATCAAGAAATCAACCAATAACAAATGCTGGTGGGGTTTTAGGGAAAAGGAACCCTGTTCCACTGTTGGTGGGAGTGTAGACTGGTCCAACCACTGTGGAAATCAGTGTTGAGATTACTCAAAAAACTAGAATTAGAGGTCCCATTTGACCCAGCTATTTCTTTGCTGGCTATCTTCCCAAACGAATTAAAATAATCATACCACAGTGATATATGTACACCCATGTTCATAGCACCACAGTTTGTAATAGCTAAAACTTGAAAACAGCCTAATTGTCCATCAACTGGAGACTGGATAAAGAAAATGGTTTTTTTAATGAAATGGAGTACTACTCAGCCATAAAAAATAAGAAATTAAAGACATTTATAGCTAAATGGATGCACAATGAGGGCATACTCTTTTTTTTTTTTTCTACCGGGGATCAAACTCAGGTCCTTGTGCTTGTGCAGCAGGTGGTGAAACCACTGAGCTAAATCCCAGACCCTGAGGCCATACTCTTAAGTGAAATAAGTAGGACACACATACAGAATAGTGTCTCTGGTTGTGCAAAACTGAAAGTGTAAATAAGGATCAAAATGTATAATATATAATGTAAAGCAGAAGAAAAGATCTAAAGAGGAGGAGGAAGTGGGAGGGGTAGAGGAAAGGAAAGAAGGGAAAGGAAAAAATGGAAACAAAGTCTTGCAAATAGGGAGGGCTGATGGGTTGAAGGAAGAGCTGGGGAAGGGGGCAAAAAATAAGAGCCAAGATACATCATGCAAAGGTACAAATTCCCAATGATGAATGTCATTATATTGTATACCTAAAATGTACCAATAAAATCAGTGGGGAAGAAAAAACACTGATCAGACCAGTAAGTTTAAAAATGTGGTCCCAAGGCTATTCGTATCGACATCAGTAACATGATGTAGTGCCTACTCATTTGTGTTTTGTTTAACAAGCTCTGTATATGCCATAGATTTAGAATCACTGATCTAGCAGATGGAGCATTTCTCTTCTGAGACTCCAAAAGAGCAGAAAACGGGCCTGTCCCAGCTCTCTGGCCATCTTCGTGTGTGCCTTGGCTTCGATTGACACATGAAACCATTGCTATTCATTTGGCACTTCCTGTTAAGAAATAGAAGAGGAAGCGGCTGCTAGAAATCTCTTCTTTTGTAAAGATATCACAAAAATTAAAGGGAAAATTTGGACATAAGTTTGAAAATTAAAATGAAAGAAAAACCTAGGTCAGCTATGGATTCTAAGTAGTAACACTCTATTGCAGTTCAACAACTTTTATAAAAGTGTTTAGTGATTCACTGGAATTGAAGGGTTTAATATAGATACAAAAATGTTCATTTCAAACTAATAAAATGCTGAAATGCTTTAAGACAAAATAAGAGGGAATTTTCATTGTTATTAAGATGCTAATATATTAAAAAAACAAAAGTTTGATAAGTTCCACAAATTATTCATAATATATCCACTAAAGAGAGCTTTGACCACAATTTACAAATAGAACTTCTTTTAAGGATATTCACCCAGGATTTTCAAGGTGGTTGTTTCTTAAGCCATGATCATAAAACTTGCATGAGGTTCAGAGCTGTGCTTGAATATTCAAGTAGGCAGTTGCTTATGCAAAATAGGGAATGTTTCTCACACACACCCGGCCTCTGGCTTGTACCATCATTCCCTGTCCTGTTTGCTTAGAAACAGCAGTGCAGTTTCTGAAGGATCTGTCAGATTCCTACATTAAGATACTAATGTCAAGGCCAAGACAAAGTAAAGGATGAATAATGGCAAGTTAATAATTATCTTATTGATCAGGAAAACTACTTAAAATTATCTTCAAGCTACTCTTGATTTCATCACAGTCACATAAGATCATACTTCCTGAGCATGTATCTTTTGTTTTGAAATGAAAGTTTTGTTAACTCTTGTTGATCTCCTGATGTGTATTACGCAGGTAGAAGTTTTCTTAGGTAACTGGCAGAGAATACTGAGAATTACCTTCAGTTTTTATAAGCTAATGTAAGACATAGCATTTTCTTCAATTTTAAGTCATGATGTACTTATTTTCTTACTTATTATGATCATACAAGAAAGAAAGATTTTAGTCCTTCAACCAAGACAGAGTGGGAGGGTGGAACTTCACTCAGCCTGAAACAGATGCAGAATGTGAGGAAATCTGCACAATGACAGGTTCTGCTTTGGACCCCCAGTGATATGGGTCTGGAAATGGAAAACAGAGTTGGTGATTCCCAGGACAAATACTCTGTCCTGACCCAACTCTGGTCACCTCCTCTGAATTCCCTTCTCAGCCAGGTCCTCACTTTATACTTCCCTGTTTGCATCACCTTGTGGCATTTTGACCGGAATCTGAAGCCAGGATCACCAGAATCCACCATTCCCAGCATCTGTTGGATCCCCATTTTCTGCCATTCCCAGGCACGGTGTGATAACCTTGCTCTGCCCTAGGCAAGAGTCAGTGATACAGGAGTTCACACCCAGTGGTGCTCTACCACCAAGCTGCACCCCACCCCTTCAACTTAAATGTGTTAACATGAATGATTTTCATTGGCAAAATTTACTGTATAGTATAGAAGAAATAATGCCAATTCTTTACAAACTCTTTCAGAAAACACTCTAGTGCAAAATATACATTTTAGCTCATTTTATGAGCCAGTATTAAACTAATAATAGCAAAACCACACAAAGACATTTATAAAAAAAAATAGATCAGTATTCTTCATAAAGATATATCCAGAATAATTTGTACAAAATCCTAGTAAATCAGTCCAGCAACATATAAGAAGGGAGACATCATGACCAAGTAGTAGATTATCTGAGGAAGGCAGGATTGGTTTCACATTTGAAGAGTCAGAGTTTTATTTTTTTTTTGAGCTTCATGTCCTAGGCTCCACGTAGGAAGTTTCTACAGAAAGTGATTTCTTCAGGAGGCCAGGATGCAGCCGGCTCAGTGACAACTTCACATTAATCAAGCTCAGGGAAGACTAACTATAAAGCAGATGGCTAATGCATTGATTCAAATGAAATGGAACTTCCAAAGGTCAAGAGTCCTCTTGTCAGCTGGTCAGTACATCCTCAGCACAGCAATAAATGGGAAGCAGGTGTCATCAGAATATTGCTGGGCGAGCAAGGGCACTGAGAAGATTATCATAATGGCCAGTGTCACCAGACTGAGAGTCTGAGGCAGCCTCAGAGGTCCATGCCCTTGTGCTCAGAGAGTGCAGACAATTATTCTGTGGTTTCAGGCTCCCTTGTTTGTCTTTTCATGGATTCTATACTGAATTTCCACCTTCATGTAACATGTTTTGATCTGACTTTCAAAATTCTAAAACAGCATGGATTAGACTATCTTCCTTGAGTATCAGCTGTATTTTAGCAATGCCTTCTGAAGTTTATATCCTAGGCCCCTTGACAAAATTTCAGCAATGTCTTTCTCATTCTGATTTCTTTCAGAGAAATATCTTCCTGTGGCAATGAGCTGTCTTAGCATGATGTTGTTGGTTTTTGTTTCTACAGATAGCTGATTTTATAAGTCACAAGCTTAACTCCAGTTAATATGCAAAATTATGGGATATAATTTATCAACCTTTGTGTGTGACTGCATGTGTGGTATATTCTAATAAAGCAGAATTTTTTTAAATGCCCAAATATGTAAGTGAGAAAATTGAGCAGATTAGTTCATGTGTTGGGCTATATTAAACAAACATAATCTATTTATGTATATTTGATACACAAATTTAAAAGTGAAATATATATCACAATTTTACATGCTAATACCACCTACTCACAGTATTCAGAATCAACAATTTTTATGCAAAATATAACCAAAAATTACCATAGTTGTCTATTTTGGTGATTAAAAATTTTACTTACTAACATTGACTCATAAATATGGCAGCCTCTAATGAAAAATGTCCTAGCTTTCCTGCTTTTTAAAGTTATTTTTCTTTAGAAATAGTGGATATATTGGAAAGATACACTTCTTTCTTTAGCTCTGAAACCAAAAAATTTGACAGATTTTGAGACTGGATAAAAAATTTATCAATCATTTTTAAAATATCAATTTCTAACTGGCAACAATTACTTTTCTGTCAACTCAGTCCTGATAGATTGTATACATGAGAAGAAAGACAGACTTTTATTTATTCTTACTGATTTTGTTTTATTCATTTTATCTGGTTATATTTGTATAAAAATTATTTATTACTACCCTTAGAAGTGGGAATTATAATAACCTATTACAGAAAATGGTTTTGGATGTAAAATTTAAAGTATGCATGTTTTGATTTAGCACTCCCACTCTTAGAAACGTGTCCTTCAGAAAGAAAACATGAATGCATTAAATACATGTGCAAAGAAGTCCACTAGAAGTACAGTTAATTATTGTTAAAATAATAGGCGATCGTGTAAGGTAGCCCACCTTATGCTGTAGGGTGTATTTTTTCCCTCTTTTTTTTATTTTTTTTTGCTTTTTGAGCAGGGTCTCCCTCTGTAGTTCAGGCTGGCTCTGAACTCACTATGTAGTCCACACTGGCCTCAAACTCATGGCAATGCTCCTGCCTCAGCCTCCTGAGTGCTGGGATCAAAGGTGTGCACCACTATGCCCAGCTTTTTCCCTCTCCTTTTATTCAGCCAAAACTCTCTCTGCAGAGCCTATTTTTTTCCCTTACCAATCTGCTTTTTCCTACCTTTAATAAATGTGAAACTTTGTCACCAAAGAATAAATAGATAAGTAACAAGCTGAAAGTTATCTAGTACATCAAAGACGTAGAACAACTTGAAGCTATTTTTAAAACCATAAATCAGATCTATAATAGGGATGTTTTAAAATTTATAAAACATCAGTTGCTGTGCACTGATTCCATTTTGTTAAAAAGTAAGGAAGGATGTGAATAAATGCATTGAAATATATGTAAATACATGTGTATACATATACCCATTTCATGGGTTAAGTGAAAGATAAAAGGTGATGCATATCAAAATGTTAATGTAATTACTCAAATTGATAAATTGGGAAAGAGAAAGAAGAATAAACTATTAACTGTCTCTATAAAGCTGGCATTGGTCAGTTTGTTGCAAAAAGTGAATATTTTGCTTTTACAAATTAAACAGAGTAAAAAATTAATAACTTCAGGTGCTGTCTCCTTTGGATTTTCATTTTCATTTTTTATTAATTCTAGGATATGGTTTTATTTGGCACCACTTATGGTAGCTCAGAACCATTGCTCAGTGTCTTATTGAATCTCATGAATCCACTCTCACATATATCGTTTCTATAAGTTTTTGTACTTTATTTCTTTGGGATACAGATTGTTTATTTGAATATTTCACACTGTTTTCACTAGTCTATCTTTACTTAGGAAGATATACTCACAGGGGCAGGGGATAATGAATGTCTTGGTATTGGTATTGGTATTAGTAATGTATCAAAAAAGCCAAATCAAAAAGAATTCATTAGACCTAGTCCTAATTTGAGATTTGCTGTGGATTGAATAAACCTAACCCCATTGTGATAGTCCTTGTAGATTGAATCTTTAGAGAGGTGACTGAAGAGAAATGAAGATGAGGTGCTCTCTCTCTCTGTCTCTCCTCCCTCTCTCTCTTTCTTCCTCCACGTACACAGAGAAGGTCATGATGTCAGTGCTCAATGCATGTGTTGAAGTCACCCTGTGTGTGATTCACTGTCATAGCAGCTCAAGCCAACTAATGCAGGTCTAAAATGGCTCCTTGTGCATAGTCTACCATAAATGGCACTAAAATTCCATCAGACTTGTATTGACAAAAGAAAAAACCCAGAATAATCAGATAGGTGGAAAAATTAGACCCAATTGCCTGATTATTACATAAGAGCAAAGGCACTCACAATCAATGATTTCCAAACAGACCTACAGGATAATGTCTTAATCAATACAGCATCATATACAGTCAGAAAAGGAGCCCAATACCTTTAGGAAACTCACTTGCTGCTGCCCTGCCTAAAGGATTCCCTGAGGGAAATACTATCAAAGAATATGTGATAACCTATTACCAAGGAAAATTGCAGAGTTCTGTAGGAGTAAAGGCCAAGTGGTATTCAAAAGCAATGTGAATATGAAATATTTGTTCTCACAACATTCATGACATCAAATTTTTAGAGTTTCTGCACAATAACAACTGACGTATAGGGTCGTGTCTAAGTTGCTGGAATTCCTGGATCCAGAATCGAGGAGTAGCAGAACTGGGATCTCTCACCAACACTCCCTGTGGCCCAGTTTTCTGAGTTTGTCCTTTATGTTTTTATAACCTCATATGCAACCTGACTCTTAGTTCTTGGACTCTGGACCAAATAAATCACTCACTGAATAAACAGGCAGAAAAAGAAATTGTCATTACCACATAAATACACAATTGCTGCTAAACAGAGAATAAATGCCATAAATAAGGCATCCAGGGGCTTCATTAGAGTGACTCTTGTGGCTTCTCCATCCAGAGAAAGTGATCAGAGTGCTATTTTAAAATTCATGGCACAAATCTGGGCATGTAGCTCAGTACTACAGGGCTTGTGGAATATATGTGAAGCCTGGGTTCTATCCCCAGTACCAGCAAAGGAATAAACAAGGATGAGCCCAGCTAAGACCACAGAACATTTAGAAACAAGGGTTCAGGCACCATGCCTGGACTGCAGCATGGCCTGGCTTCACACAGCTCATATGTCAGGGGACACAGGGAATATCCAGACCAGGGACAGAGAGGCAGGCTATCAGAAGCACTCATAGCCTCAGGTCTGGCTGCAGTGGCTTTGCTAATCTTCTTTCATTAAATGTTTGTCAGTATTATTTCTGGAAACCAGGAATGAGACTATGCAATAATCTAATGCAGGACACAAATGGATGCTACGCTGTGTGAGCTGTATCGCTCACCTTTTATGAATCACTGCAAGTTTGCATGCTCTCACTCAATTCACTGATCACAGGCATCTACAAGCTTCATGCAAGCAATCTGGAAGAGACTTACACCAGGCCTGTGCTTCTTGATTCTTATTTTTTCTCTTGGCTCTTCAATGATACTGAGGAGTGGACACCATGGAAGTATGCTTGGGAACTGCATGACTCCCAAATGCCTGGAGGAGATGACACTGCATTAGAGGAAAATCCTAATTCTGGTTAGCTAGATGAGGAGGCCAGCTTTCCCTCAGGCCCCAGAGAGAAAGACACCTTGATTCTGATTTGAACCCAGTGAGATTTATGCCAGACTCCTGACCTACAAGCCATGAGAGTAAATTTGTGCTGCTTTAAGCCACTGAGTTTATGGAAATTCATTACAGCAGCAGCAGAAAACTAATATGCCACCTGATCCACTTCCTGGATGATCACTTTTCTCTTTTTTTATTTTTCGTACTAGGGATCAAAATTGGGACCTTGCTCTTGTGAGGCAGGTGCTGGAACCACTGAGCTAAATCCCCAGCCCCACTGATCACTTTTCTTATCAGTTTCCCTTTTCAACCCTGTGGTCGTTCTTCAGTGACCTCCAGGCCTCTCCCCCTCATTGAAGACTTCTCAGTGCTGCAGACTGGCACTGCAGACCTCCACAGTCTAAACCCTCCCCATTCTGTCTCTGATCCCTGTAACCCTTCCCTCCAACCTTCCAACCAGGCAAGGTTGGCTCTGTACTGACCATTCTGTCATCAGAATGTAAGGTTATTTGTTTGTTTGTTTGTTTGTTTTGGTACCAGGGATTGAACTTGCACTTGTGAGGCAGGTGGTGGAACCACTGAGCTAAATCCCTGGCCCATAAGTTTATTTTTTAATTGATCAACCATTCCTTGGTATTTTTCCAGTCACCATCAGTGTGTGTTCAAGCCAGGACATAGGAGGTATTATGTCAATATTTTCTATAGGAAAAACACGCATGAATATCTTCCACTACTTTACAGTACTGCTTGTGAATAATTCTCTGCCTTATAATCACTATATGTTGAAATTCTAACAAAACTCTAAGATCTAGCACTAATTTAATCTTGCCCATGAAACCTTGCATATAAAACTGGGTTTTTTTGCTAATATTTAATCATATTTATTTCTTGAATTATACTATGGTACTATTCACATAATATTTGGGGTCTACTTTTCTTTTTTTTTAATTAAATTCTTTTGTTGGTATATTGTAGGTATACAACACAATTACATTTCTCATTGGGAATTGTACCTTTACATAATAGATCTTGGTTCTTATTTTTTTCCCCATTCCTAGCCCTCCCTTCACCTCCTCCACCCTTTCCTATTTACAAAGACTTTATTTCCATTTTTTCCATTTCTCATCATTTTTCCTTTCCCTTCTTTCCCTTCCCCTAACTCTCCCACTACCCCTACCCCTTTGGACCTTTTCTTCCTATTTTACATTATCAATTATTCATTCTAATCATTGGTACATTTTAGGTATACAATATAATGACATTCATCATTGGAAATTTGCACCTTTGCACAGTCTCTCTTGGTTCTTGTTTTTCACCCTTGCCCTAGATTCGAGATAGTAGACCTTTGTCTGAGGAAGAGCAGGTGAAGATATTTTCCCACATTGTGGGTTGTCTCTTCACACTGCTGGTGGTTTCTCTTGCTGTGCAGAAGCTTTTTAATAAGAAGAGATCCCATTTGTTGATTGTTTGTGCTAGCTCATGGGCAACTGAGGTTTTGTTCATAAAATCTTTTCCTACACCGATGTCTTCAAGGGTTCTACCTAACCTCTGTTCCAACTAGTTCAGAGTTTCTATTTTAATATTTAGATCTTTAATCCATTTTGATTTTAGTTTAGTGCATGGTGAGAGATATAGGTCTAGTTTTAATCTTTGGCAAGTTGAAGCCCCATTTTCCCAGCACCATTTATTAAAGAGGCTATCTTTCCTCCAGTGAGGGTGTTTGGCTCCTTTGTTGAAGATGAGATGGCTGAGTGTGCCTGGCGTTGTTTCTGCATCTTCTAATCTGTTCCACTGGTCCTCAGGTCTGTTGCTTTGCCAGTACCATGCTGTTTTGATCACAGTAGCTTTGTAGTAGAGTTGCAGGTTGGGGATTGTGATACCCCCTGCCATGTCTCTGTTACCTAGAATTGCTTTTGCTATTCTGGGCCTCTTCTTGCTCCAAATGAATTTTTGGATTGTTTTCTCGAGGTCTATGAAGTATGCTGCTGGGATCCCAAATGGAATTGCATTAAATCTATATAGCAGTTTTGGAAGTATGGCCATTTTCCAGGAGCAGGGGATGTCTGTCCATTTTCTGATATCATCTTCAATCTCTCTTTTCAGAGTGCCATAGATTTCAGAGAAGAGGTCTTTGATTTCTTTCATTAGGATGATTCCTGAGTATTTCAGTTTTTTGGATGCTATTGTGAAAGGAATTATTTGCCCTATTTCTCTCTCAGTGAGTTTGTCATTTGTGTAGAGGAAAGGTATTGATTTTTCTGTGTTGACCTTATAACCAGCTACTTGACTGAATTTGGTTAATAAGTCTAGAAGACTTTTGGTGGAGTTCTTGGGGCCTTCTATATAGAGGATAATGTCATCTGCAAATAATGACAATTTGACTTCTTCATTTCCTATCTTTATTCCTTTTATTTCTTTCTCTTGTCTAATTGCCTTGGCTAATGTTTCCAGAATTATATTGAACAAGAGTGGTGATAGTTGACATCCTTGTCTTGTTCCTGATTTTAGTGTGAAGGATTTCAGTTTTTGACCATTTAGTATGATATTGGCTGTTGGTTTTTCATAGATGGCTTCTATCAGTTTAAGGTAGAGACCATCTATTCCTTTTTTTTGTAGGGTTTTTATCATAAATGCATGTTGGATTTTGTCAAATGCTTTTCCTACATCTATGGAGATAATCATATGGTTTTTGGCCTTGGCTCTATTGATATAGTGTATTACATTGATTGATTTGCATATGTTGAACCATCCCTGCATCCCTGGGATGAATCCCACTTGGTCAGGGTGTATGATCTTCTTGATGATCTTCTGCATTCTGTTTGCCATTATCTTATTAAGGATTTTTTCATCTATGTTCATTAGTGAGATCGGCCTTTAGTTTCCCTTTTGGATTGGGTCTTTCCCTGCTTTGGGGATGAAGGTGATGCTTACTTGCAGGAATGAATTTGGGAGTATTGCTTCCCTTGCAATTTCATTGAAGAGCTTAAACAGTAGTGGCAGCAGTTCCTCTCTAAATGTCTTGTAGAATTCAGCAGTGAAGCCATCAGGGCCCAGGCTTTTCTTAGTTGATAGGTTTTTAGTGACATTTTTAATTTCATTGGTTGATATTAAGTTGTTCAGAATTTTTGGGTCTTCTGCGTTCAACTTTGGTAATTCATATGTAACTAGGAATCTGTCCGTTTCTTCTGTGTTGTCCATCTTATTGGTGTATAGGTTCTGGAAGTAGGTATTGATGATCCTCTGGATTTCTGCTGGGTCTGTTGTCATTTCACCCTTTTCATTCCTAATTGTATGGATTTGGGCCTTTTCTTTCCTTTTTCTGACAAGGTTGGCTAAGGGTTTGTCAATTTTGTTGATTCTTTCAAAGAAACAACTCTTGGCTTCATTGATTTTTGTATTGTTCTCTTAGACTCCATTGCATTGATTTCTCCTCTGATCTTTATAATTTCCTCCCTTGTATGAGTGCTGGGGTTGTCCTGTTCTTCTTCTTCTAGAAGCTTGAGGTGCAGCACCAGGTTATTTAATTGGGCTCATTCTGTTTTCCTAATACGCGTGTTCAATGCTATGAATTTCCCTCGTGAGACTGCTTTCATTGTGTCCCATAGATTCTGATATGTTGTATTGTCATTGTCATTTAATTGAAGGAACTGTCTGATTTCTTCTTTAATTTCCTCTGTGACCCATTGGTTATTCAGAAGTGTGTTGTTCTATTTCCATGTGTTTATGAAATTTTTTGAATTTCTTTTGCTATGGATCTCCAATTTCATTGCACTATGGTCTGATAATATACAGGGGATAACTTCAGTTCCTTTGCACTTACTTAAACATATTCTATGCATGAGTATGTGGTCTATTTTGGAGAATGACCCATGTGCAGCTGAGAAGAATGTGTATTCTGATTTTGTGGGGTGGAACACTCTGTAAACATCTGTTAAGTTCATTTGTTCAAGAGTTCAATTGAGTTCTAGTATTTCATTACTTATTGTTTGTCTAGTTGATCTATCTATTTGTGACAGTGGGGCATTGAGGTCCCCCACTCCAATTGTATTAGTGCAGATACGACTTTTCATGTCCATTAGTATTTGTTTTATATAGTTGGGTGCACTAGTGTTTGGTGCACAGATATTTATGATTGTCATCTCTTCCTCTTGGATTCTTCCCTTTACAAGGATGTAGTGTCCTTCTTCATCTCTCTTAATCAGTGTTGGTTTGAAATCTACTTGATCTGCAAAGAGGATAGCTACTCCTGCTTTTTTTTTTGGATTCCCATCGCATGGCGAATTGTCTTCCACCCTTTACCTTTCAGTCTATGAGTTTCCTTTTGAATTAAGTGTGTTTCTTGTATGCAGCATATTGTTGGATTTTGGTTCTTGACCCATTCTGCCAGTCTGTTTCGTTTGTTGGTGAATTGAGACCATTAAAGTTGATGGTTATAACTGAAACATATTGACTTGTCATTGCCATGACTTTTTCTTTTTATTGGGTTCTCCCCCTTTCCATTTAATTTCTTGTCATGCCAGTTGGGTTCATTCTGCTTTGCTTCCTGGGGTTGTGATCCTCAATGTCTGTTCCTCGGATATTGTGTAAAATTCTTTGGAGTGCTGGTTTGGTATTCAGGAAGTTCCTAAGGCGCTCTTTGTCATAAAAGTATCTTATTTCTCCATCCATTTTGAAAGATAGTTTTGCAGGGTACATCAATCTGGATTGGAGGCTGTTTTCTTTTAGGGCTTGGAATATGTCACTCCAAGCTCTTCTTGCCTTGATGGTTTGTGTTGAGAAGTCTGCTGTGATTCTGATGGGCTTTCCTTTGTATGTGATTTGTTTCTTTTCTCTAACTGCTTGGAGAACTTTGTTCTTCTGTTGAGTTTCTGGAATCTTAACAATTATATGCCTATGTATAGATTTTTTTTGATCAAGGCTATTTGTAGTCCTATATGCCTCACTTATCTGTATGTCAAGCTCTTTTCCCCTGCTTGGCAAGTTTTCTGCCATTATTTCTGTGAAGAGATTTTTTATGTCATCTGCACTCTCTCCTGTTTCTTCATTGAGCCCAATCAGTCTTATGTTATTCTTCTTTGCATCATCTAGCAGCTGCTGGATTGATTGCTCATGTTCCCTTATAATTTTGAAGAAATTTTTCTTTTCCTGGTCACTAATTGCAATCTTATCTTCTATATCTGAAATTCTGTCCTCACATCGGCTCATTCTGTTTTGTAGACTTTCAGTGGAGTTTTTCATGTCCTGGAAATCTATTTGCATCTGTTTTATGGATTCCATTTGTTTCCTATGTTGGGATTTCATCATGTTCCTCAGCTCCTCTCTAGATTTATTAATCATGTCTTGCACTAGGGGCACAATTTCTCCTGTTATCTGAGAAATTATTTCTGATTTCATTTTTTCTAGATCCTCTTTTGTTGCCAGTTCAGTGGGTCCAGGTGGTTGAGTATCAGCGTGTTCCATCTCATTTCCCTTTGGGGTTGCTGTAGGTGATCTGGAAGTCTGGTTTTGAGACTTATTTATGTGTTTTCTCATTTTGACGGGGGGGGGGGCTGTTGGCATGTGCACAGATTACCTCCTCTGATCTGGGTGAGGTGGGACAGGGGCCGGGGAGGAGCAGTAGCAATGGTGGCCCAAAAGCCCTTTCCTGTGGGCTGGGAGCAGCAGGAGGGATAGTGGCCAGGAAGCCCCTTCCTCTGGTACAGGAGCAGTGGGATGGCAGCTCAGAGGCCCCTACCTCTGGGCCGGGAGCAGCAGGAGGGATGGTGGCCAGGAAGCCCCTACCACTGAGCCAGAAGCAGCGGGACTCAGTACCATGGTCTCGTGGTCCAGTGTCATCTGTGTCTTTGTAGTGTGGAACCACGTGGCTGTACAGAGGAGCAGGGTAGGAGTGGAGTGGGGGGCGGCATGTCCAGCAGGCTGATTCGGCATGTTCTGCACAGCTCAGGACCTCGGTAGGGCATGCACGGACCTGCCTGTCTGCAGCGGGCTGATTTGGCATGTTCTGCCTGACTTGGGACCTTGGTAGGGTGTCTGCAGACCTGCTTGTCTGCAGCGGGCTCATTCGGCGTGTTCTGCATGACTTGGGATTTCTGTAGGGCGTCCCTGCTTTTCTTTATTATTATGCCAACTGTCACGTATTAATTGTATAAATTAAAAGTTTTCATTGGGATAATTCCATACACGCGTGTGATTTACTCTGTCATATCGACCCTCCCTGCCACTCAGTGTTTACTAGCCTCCCCCTCCTGTTGAACCTCTACTCCTTCCTTAATAGTTTCTCTTTACTTTTATGTCATCCCCTGATGTACAGTCCATAAATTAGAAAAAAAGTAATAGTATTTGACCTTCTGATTCTGGCTAGTTTTATTTAACAGGATTATCACCAGTTCCATTCATTTTTCTGCAATGAAATGATTTCATTCTTCTTTATTAATGTATAATACTCCATTATGTATATATGCCACATTTTCTTTATCCATTCATCCATTGAAAAACATCTGGGCTGATTCCATAACTTTTTTATTGTTTGTCTCTCTCACTAAATTATAATCTCTAATGTAAATATGTAAAAAAGAACACTTGGATCTTGTTAAGAAATTCATTCTTTCAATTTATAACAGCATGAAGGGTGAATGAACTGTTCTCTTGGGGTTTTTTTAATATCTCATCCTTTATTTTTTAAATTTTATCTTAGCAGTACATGAAATTTGTACTCATCTTAGTACATGTACATAACACATCTTGAGTTTTTTTAAATCCACTTCCGGTCCCCTCACTTCCCTCCCTTCATCAGTAAACCCTCTCTCCCCATTCCCATTATTATTTTCATTACTAGTTTTAGTTCTTTTTTATGACATATAATGTTTACATTCATGCATTTGGTAAATGTATGCCACACATCTGAAATCCTCTTATTCCCATTCCCCTCCCCCAAGTCATCTCCCTCTGTCTCCTGGATGGACCTCTTCCTATTTGCAAAAGTTCTACCTCCCTGTTTCATTCTATTATTTGTTTTGCTTTTTATTTGTACTTTGCCTTACTCAAATGAGAGATACTGTGTGGTATTTAAGCTCATGTACCTGATTTATTTCACTTAACCTTACATTTTCCAGGTGTATCCATTTACCTACATATGTCTTGAATTTATCCTTCTTTCAAGCTGAGTAGTATTTTATTGTGTATACATACCACATTTTCTTTACCCATTTTCCTATTGATGGAAATATAGGGTGCCTTCAGAATTTAGCTTTATGAATTATGTCACTAAAAACACGGGTGTGCATGTTTCACTGTAATGTCTTTAGCTCTTTCAGAAAGGTACCTAAAGGGGAAAAGATGAACCAACTGTAACTCCTAATTTTAGCTCTTTGGGAAATCTCCATACTGCTGTATATACTACTTTACATTCCCACAAAAAGTGTAAAAAGTTCCTTTCACTGCAGCCATGCCATCATTTGTTATTATTTGATTTCTTGATGATGGCCATTCCCTGACATACGAGGAAATCTTCACATTGCTTTAATTTCACTTTTCAAATGGGTGGAGGTGTTAAACATTTTTATATGTTTGTTGGCCATTTGTACTTCTTCTTCTGAGAAGTATCTATTCCATTCACTTACCCACTTCTTGATTGGGTCTTTTATTTTGGTTGGTCTAATATTTTGAGTTCTTAATATATTCTAATATCTATTAGTTCTCTAGCTGAAGAATAAGTGGCAAATTTTTCCCATTCTGTAGGTTGTCTCTACTCTACTGTTTCCTTTGCTGTGCAGAAGCTTTTTAATTTAATGCAATCCCATTTGTTGATTCTTGTTACTATTTCTCATGCCACTGGAGCTCTGTTCAGAAAGTCTATGCCTACACCTAATGACTTCAAGTGTTTTACCTATATGTTCTTCCAGTAAGTTCATTGTTTATGTTTTAATGTTTAGATCTTTGATCCTTTTTTTTTTTGTACAGGAGATCAAACTCGGGACCTTGCACTTGCGAGGCAGTTGGCAAAACCACTGAGCTAAATCCCTGGCCCCTGATCCATTTTTATTTTACTTTAGTATATGGTAAGAGGTTGGGTCCAGTTTCATGTAGAAAGCCAATTTTTCTAGCACCATTTGCTAAATACACTAACTTTCTTCAAATGTGTTTTTCACCCTGTTATGGCTGTGTCTAGATGTCCCCCAAAGCCTCATGTGGTCACAGGTGGAGCTTTTTGGAGGTGACTGGATCTAGAGTGTGTGATGCTCATATTAAGAGTGTAATGCTGGGTTTGATTCATGATGCAATGCTAGGCTTATGGGAGCCCCACCCTGTAGCACCAGGATACCTGCCCCTAGGATGGGTATCCTGGATAGACTATGAGGGACAGAAAGAGGGCTGCTGTTGTTACTGTTTGTGAACTGCTGCTGCTTCTTTGCTTCTTTACTATTTTGCTGCCTTCTGCCTGCCATGGACTGCTTCTCCTCTTCAATGCCCCCTTGCCATGCTACCCTGCTTTGGAATCAGTCAGCTATGAACTGAAACCTCTACAAACTGAGCTAAATAAACCTTTCCTCCTTCAACTTTTGGGTTCAGGTATTTTGTCTCAACAACAAGAAAAATAACTAAGACAGACTCTTTTATTAAAGATCATGTAGTTGAATTGTCTGGGATATTTCTGTATTCTCTGCTCTGTTCCTTTGATGAACATGTTTGTTTTGTGCAGCACCATGCCATTTTTATCACTGTTGCTTAGTAGTGTAATTTGAATACAAGATTTGTGATATGTCCTGATTTGCTCTTGTTGCCCAGATTGTTTTTGCTATTCTGGGTCTCTTTGGGTTCCATATGAGTTTTAAGAATGTTTTCTACAGTTCCATGAAGAATGCTGTTCGTATTTTGATTGGAATTGCTTTGAATCTTTATACCAGTTTTGAAAGCATGGTCATTTTGAGAATATTTGTTCTGCCTATCCAGAAACAGGGGACATCTTTCCATTTTCTGATATTCTCTTCAATCTCCTTTTTCAGAGTACTCTAGTTTTCATTGTAGAGGTCTTTCATTTCCTTAGGTTAATTCCAAGATATTTAATTTTTCTTGATGCTATCATGAAGGGTATTGTTTTCCAAATTTCTTTCTTGTTGTGTTCATTTTTGATATACACAAATCCTATTGATTTTTATGTGTTGATTTTTGTATCCTGCTATATTGCTGAAAATGGTTATTAATTCTAAGAGATTTTTGTGAAATTCTTTGGGTCTTCTATGTAGAGTATTATGTCATCTGCAAATAATGATGATTTGAATTCTTCCTTTCCCACATGAACTCCTTTTATTTGTTTTTGTGCCTGACTACTCTGGCTAATGTTTTGAATACTGTGTTAAACAGAAGTGGACATCCTTGTCTTGTTCCTGATTTTAGATAGAAAGCTTTTATTTTTCCCCCATTCAAGATGATGTTGGCTATTGGTTTGTTATAAATGGCATTTATGAGATTCAAGTAAGGCCTGTTCTATACCTATCTACTTCAGGGTTTTATTATGAAGGAGTATTGGATTTTGTCAAAAGTTTTTTGAGCTTATATTGATGTGATCATATGGTTTTTGTTCTTGCTTCTTTTTATGTGGTGTATTACATGTATTGATTTCCACATGTTGAACCATCCTTGCATCCATGGGATGAAGTCTACTTAGTCATGATGTGTGATCCTCTTGGTGATGTGTTCTGTTCTGTTTCCAATATCTTGTTGAGGATTTTTGCATCTATGTTCATTAAGAACATTGGCTTTTATTTTTCTTTTTCAGTTGGGTCTTTGTGCCATGTTTTGAGATGAGAGTGATCCTCATTTTTAAAATGAGTTTGGAAGCTCTTCTTCCTTTTCAGTTTTATTGAAGATTTTGAGGGGTATTGGTGTTGTAACATCCTTAAAGGTTTTGTACAGTTCAACAATGAATCCATCAAGTCCTGGTTTTTGTTGGTAAATTTTTTATTACTGCCTCAATTTCATATCTTGTTATTGGATTGTTCAATACTTTTATGTCTTTTTAGTTCACTTTTGGTAATTTCTATGAGTTTAGGAATCCATTCATTTCTTCAATTTGTTGGAATACAATTTTTCAGAGTAATTAAGAACTATTCTTTGGATTTTGGTGGAGTCCTTTGTGGTTTTTTTACCTTTCACATTTCTAATTGCATTGACACTAGTCTTTTCCCCATTTCTTTTGGTAAGTTTGGCTAAAGGTTTATCTGTTTTTTATTCTTTCAAAACACCAGCTCTTTGAGTCACTGATTCATTGTAAATTATTTTAGTCTTGATTTCATTCATTTCTCCTGTGACTTTATGATTTCTCTTCCTAATTTTAGTTTAAGCTTGGATTGCTGTTGTTTCTCAGGTATCATGAGGTTCTTCATTAGGTTATCTATTTGCACTTGCTCAGTTTTTCTATGTGCGCATTGATTGCAATGAGCTCCCCTCTTAGGAGTGCTTTCATTGTGCTGCATAGGCTCTGGTACGTTGTGCTGGCACTGTTGTTTCCTTCCAGAAATGTTTAATTTCTTCCTTGATTTCTTCTATGTATTCAGAAGTGTGTTACTAGGTTTTGAGGTATTTCTAAATTTCCTATGGTTTCCCACCTTCTGTGATTGAGTCCTAGTTTCATTGCACAATAGTCTGGTAGTAAACATGGGGTGATTTTTCTTCCTTTTACATTTGGTTAAGCAGATTTTGTTGTTTAGTATGTGATCTATTTGGAAAAAGTTCTGTGCTAAAAAAGAGAATGTGTACTCTGTTGTAATAGGGTAGAACATTCTGTAGATATCTATTAAGTCCATATGTTCAAGGTGTGGTTTAGCTTGTATGTTGATTTTCAGTTGATCTATCTCTTTTCAAAAGTGGGGTATTGACTTGCCAAAATGTGAAGACAGGGTTTCTGATATTGAGGACAAAATACTAAACTAGGTCGAATTACTAAGAAAAGCCTCAGTAAAGATAATAGGGCCAGAAAACTTCATAGAACAGTATCTAGACAGCACTAAGAAGACCAACCTAAGGCTAACTGAAGTTAGGGAGAAACTAGATGATAACACACATGGAGTAATTGATTTGATTACAGAAATCACAATAGAAAACTTTCCAAATAGAAGAAAAGAGTTCAACATATAAGTAAGGAAGGCTTACAGAACACCACCCTTGATGAAAAAAGGAAGTTTACCAAGACACACTATAATTAAAATGTCAAACAGCCAACAACAGCAAAAAAAAAAAAACACAATTGTAAAAATGGTGAGAGAAAAGCAAATTAAAAAATCACATATAAAGGTAAAATCATTTGAATTACAGCAAACTTCTCAACACAAACTCTAAAGCCCAGAAGAACTTGAAGTGCAGTATTCCAAACCCTAAATGCAAGCAACATTTAACACAGATTAATATATCCAGCAAAATTTTCCTCCAAAATAAATGGAGAAATAGGAATTTCCACGAAAAAGGATAACTTAAGAGATTTAGGAATACCAAACCAGCATCCAGAAAATGCTCCATTATATCTAGACAGATATGACAAAATGAACAAAGCCAAAATTCTAGATGGAATGAATACACAGAGCAAGGCAAATATGTAAACAAAAAAAAGGGAACAAAAAACAAAGGGGATGCTAACAGAGTGTGCAGGGTTAGGAATTAATAAATATCTCTCAATCATATCTCTCCACTTAATGGCCCCCAACTCCCCAAATAAAGACACTGATTGGCAGACTGGATCAAAACAGAATCCAACAGTCTTTGCATTCAAGAAACTCATCTAATCAAAAAATATATTCATAGAATAAAAACAAAAGATGGAAAATAAATTTTAGGCACGAGGACCCAGAAAATAAGCAGGGGTAGGAGTTTCACTTTTAGACAGTGTGGTCTTAGTTTGTAACCAGATTTGAATTCTAATTCTATTTCTACTAAATATTAGGATTGGGTCACTTAAAATTTTGGGCTTCATGTTGCATATATGTGCATGTGTGTGTGCCTATGTGTGTATGTGAGTGCAAGTGCGTATGTTAAGTGAGTGCTTTTTAAACCACTTGCTTTCTTTAGACTAACTGATACATAAACCCCCATATGTAAAGTAGCTAACTATTCAGGAGAAGGAGGGACAGACCTAGTGTCCCATCACCACAAGCCCTCCACTTTGCTCTTTTACTAGTATCTCTCATTAGAGTAGTGAGTTTCTGCCTACTCTTAGAATTTCCAGAGTATAATTCGAACTTCATGCATTATGTAATCAAGATTTTTCCTCTGAATTATAAGTCTTAAAAAAGTATGCAATACCATTATTTTGGAATCAGTTTTCAAAACTACTTCATTTCACAAATAGACTGTACAGCTCTTCCAATATTGTTTCAAAAGCAACCATTCTATGGTTTTAATATTTTCATTTTTGCCTAAATATTAGTAGATAATTTTTCATTTTGTCACATATCATAAAAATACTGAAGAAATGCTTGTATAATGAGAAATCCAGAGTGTACCCAGTAGAAGATAAAGAAAGATTTTTACTATAAGGAGTCTGGCTAAGCAAGTTCAAAACCATGCAACAGGCAGCCAGAAATTGAAGATCAAAGATGACTATCAGAAGGAAACTCCTCAGATGCAGACCAGACCATAGCTCCAGTTATTCTCAACTGGCAGAAAGCCCTGAACATGTTCTTCTCCCCAACCCTGACTCAGTCTGCTCCACTCAGATTAAACAAGACAATCTCTCTTGCATTTCTCTTACTTAAAGCCAACTAATTGGGATTTTAGCTATATATGCAAGTTGCTGCCACAGAAACCCATAAATTTTTTTTTTTTACTGAATACCTTGGGGCTATAGACTAGCCAAGCCAACACATCAAAAGAGTCATCACAATAAATGTAACATAGCTTTGAAATGAGTGAAATCTAAAGCCAAAACATATTGCTAATTTGCATCCAAAAGTAATATTAAAATTTCTTTGAAATACTCTACAGGTTCAGAATCTTTTTTAGGACAAATAATCTAGACAACCATTTTGAGGCATGCTGTTAACATAAAGCTATTCATCGAAAGTGTAAAAAAACATTTGGAAGAGGAATTTGTAGGTTAATGGCCTTCAGGTTAGTGTTTTTAAAGAAAGCTGAAGCTGATAGAGGCTTCTCAGAGGAGTCAGTAGGTGGCAAGCACATTTTAGAGCACAAGAAGGAAAGGTAATTTCCTTTTTAAGTTATTTAATAAAGACTATGTTTAAAGAAAACTTTGAGTAAGTGTATAAAGACTAAAGACACCTACAAATAATAGAGACTTGTTAAAGACATGCCAGACTTACCAATAAAGAGATGCCAAATCTGAAAAGACCTGAGACACAGTGTGTAATCTACACTTCTCATTTATAGTAGAAAGCAGTAAGTTATGTCCTCAATTCTTTAGCACTTCACTGCACAGCCTCCCAAAAGAAAATTCCAACATTTAAATATGTACTTCATACTGTAATGCATAAAAAAGAAGAAAAGATGAAGATCTTGCTATCAAGTATGTCAAGACCTGAAAAATTAACTTGTAATTTTACAAGCAAAGTGGACGCAACACAGCCACATACATGATTCTTATAAGGATCTACATTCTCAGTAAAAATACCAGAGTGAAGATAAATCTCAAACTTTTCAGTCATTTAATGGAATTGAAAGAGAGAGGGAAAAGCAAAAAGAGTTAAAATTTCTGCAAGAACTAGTTATGAAAAACATGAAAATTCTTAATCTAAAAAATAAAACACTACAGTTGATAAAATGAAACAACATATAGGCTCTCCAGCTTACCCACACCTCCAGAAACTTAACTGGAGGAAGACAAAATTTTCTGATAATGTTCTGTAATAACTCTAAAATAAGGTATTATAGAACCTCCAAAGAATAAAGGAATGTGACTACTTTGGTGGAAAATTACCAATTTGGATGTAGAATCCTTAAACCCACATCCTGCTTTAAATAAACCTTAGATGGGTAGGATCTGTCTATGGTCTCCCTTAGTAAAATATAAAGACCAAGTTGGTGGCTTTCCTCATTCCCTGACACCTGCATTGTGGACATGTGCAATAAGCATGGCCAAAATGCTCCTGTCGGCAGCTAGGAGTGCTGAGTGTGATGTCTGGAATGGGGACTGATAGATTTCCCTCACCTTAAGATGGCTGCTATATATAATAGCTGCCTTTTCCTTCCCATAATACCTTGCTTCCCACCTAAACCCACCTCCAAGATGGCACCTTTCCAGCCCAAAATGGCCTTCTCTTTCCTATAATGCCCTGTTCTCTACCTAAAACCCAACCCCAAGATGGCTTCTCCCACCAAAGGACAACCTCCTTCTTCCCAACATGCCCCTTTTCCCACCAAAAGAGTAACCTGATGCTTGCTCTCCTCCTAGCAACTAGTGACTGTCACAGGCTCCTCCAGTCTCTAACCACTACATCACTCAACCCCACCCCAGATCCTACAAGCCCCACCCCAGCTCTTATAAGAAGCGCTCCCTGTCCCAGCCATATTGCTTTTCTCTCCTTTGTTTGGAGATAGCAGCAGATCATCCTTACAATGAAGGCTTGTTGTGGTTCTGGTCTGGTCTTGGTTTTCGGCTCTTTTACCTGACAGGGACATGTGAATATTCTTACAGACACTGAGAAAGAAGGAGAGATATTGCTATACGGTAATAAATTTTCAGAAGCATAGACATAAATGCTCAGGATGACAAAGTCTACCAGCCTTGCACTATGTATCTAATCACGTGAATGATAAATGAATCCCAAGTGTGGGGTGGTTCAGGGTAACTGCAGAGACAGCTGATCGGGACTCCCCCAGTGCCTGCCTGAATCTGCACCTGAATTTACAACTATTCCATAAATTACTGAATTAACCAATACCCTCACAATAAATTCATTCTCTCCTATTACTCAGTCATTTTCTATATTTCCAAACAAGATCCCCCAGTCTGCAATAATAAAATCTAGTCAACCAACACAGAAGTCAAAATTAAGAGCTTAAGTTTCCAGAAGGTAGGCTAAAATTCAACAATTCCTCTAGCTACAAGTTAGTTGACTTTTCAAGTTAAATCCAAATTAAATTTAATAACTTAATTTTAATATATAAAAACTCTATACTAATATATATAAGATGATTTCTATGTATGCTCTCATCTGGTTTTGCATATGCATTTAATCTAGAAAGATATATGCAAGTGTGTTAATCTTCTATTAATGATTATTTTGGAATAAAGGGATCCAGCTTTTTGAAACTTATATATTGCTTGAATATTATATTATACATTTATAATTTATATATAATGAAGTTATTATTTTAAGATGTTAAAATTAAAGTTATATTACCTAAAACAAATAATATTTACAAATTCTGTTCTCCTCTGAGGGGGTTACATAGTAACTGAGAAAAAGAATCCAATTGCATGGCAACATGCTGCAATGACAAAAGCCTTGAACTAAACCCCAGAATTTATTTAACATGTTCATGAGATACTGTTAGCTTTACTGACTATCTCATTTCCTGGAAAATGAAGTAATCTCCCCAAGCAATCTCAGTCCTTATGCTTATGAGTTTAATGATTAGAATTTAAAGATCAAAATTAGTTTATACTCATGCAACTTTATGCATATTCATATACACATGCATATCTTCTATATACAACTTCTGTACCTATAAGTCAATGATGTGTGACCTTTTTGCCATCTTGTACAAGAAGTACTGGGGATAATTAATTTTATTCTATGCAATAGTTTCCATACTTGAAAGATATAAAACTTTTTAATCTAAACTTGGAAAATAATAGCTAGACTCTTTTAATAATTCCAATTTCAATAAGCATTTAATCAAATCCTTCAAGAAAAAAGGATCAGTCTCAACAATTTCTTTGCCAAGAGTTTTATGAAAACAGTTCTTAGTTTACAAAAAAAAAGAATTTAATATAGCCCTTAATATGCTAGCACAGCTTTATACACCTTAAATATATTCACTCTTTTAACATTTGTAGTTGTCTATATCTTTCTATAAATAAGAAAATTGCCCAACTTTTCAGTGTATTTTCAGTTAGTATTATTTTAATAAACAAATCATAATTATATACATGAAAGGGGTATGACAGGAAATTTGAGGTATGTATACAATGCAGAATGAATAAACAAAATGATAATATATCCATCTTTTCACATACTATTTGTTTAGGATATGACATTTGGAATTTCCTCTCTGCTAATTTTGAAATATATAATACATTATTATTATTTACCACTCTTCACATTATAAAATGATTTTATTCTATTCCAAAACTACTTACCTTTGACTAAATATTAAAATTATTTATTGTTTCCAAAAAATGTAATGACCTAATAAATGTTATATAAGCTTCATATGATACCAAATTTGATTAACTATTAAGAACTTTGAATTCTCTAAATTAAAGCTTCTTATATGTTTATATTCATATAGATACAGATGCATATATATACATAGCTATATATTCATTTTTCAAGTCTGAGCCTTTTATTCTTAAACATCAGTCTAATCAGAAAATGCTGATTAAATAATTGAACATTTAATAACTAATTAAAATCTGCACCTTTGATTTATTTTGAGCCATTATTGTGTGCACAGTTTTGTACTGGTCAATGTCAACATAATAAATAGATGGTGACCAAATGTCCTTATTACCTGGTCAGTAAGCAAGTTGTCAATGTGCCTTTGTAAAACTCTCTCCTAGACTTTTTTGAAATGCTATTTATCTTCTATTCTATTACACACATCTAAAAAAAATTTAAATGTAACATTATAAGATTTAATAGTTGCTCTCCTCATGTCACTGTACAGATACTAGAGTCTAACTTTTGAAAGTTGAAGTTTATTTATTTACAGTTTAATTAATGAAAAAATATAGATACATTTTTTCTTTAATTACCATCAGTTATGGCACTATGTGTCACCAAAAACTCTCTCTTCAACCATTTAAATGAAACTGACTCCTCACCAGCTGAAAAATAAATAAATCACTATTCAAACATATGGAATAAATAGACATTTTCTAAACACATTTTGTAATAGAAAATATTAAAGGTTAAATGAAAAATGTCCCCTAAAGGGTCACAGGCTCAGAAATGGGCTTTGAAAGGTGACTAGGTCATAGTGGTAATAACTGCTTCAATGGATTCACCCCCTGGTGAGTTCATGACTGAATGCATTGGTAGAAATGGAGCCCAATTGAAGGGAGCAGGATACTGGAAGTGCAACTCAGAGGGCTCTATCTCATCTCCAGCCCTTCCTCTATCTCTGCCTCCTGTGCACTGTGAGCTGAGCAGCTCTGCTTCACCACACCCTCCACCACAACATTCTGTCTCATGCCAGGCCCAAGAAAATGGAGCCAGCTGACCATGGACTGCAGCCTCTGAAACCATGAGCCAAAGTAATCCTTTTCTCTTCCAAGTTGTATACATCCAGCATTTTGTCACAGTACAAAAAGTTAACTAACAGAGGGGAAAATACAGGAGCTTGGAGATATATCATATGCTTCCATAGCAGCACCATTTCTACCATCCTAAGTGAGCCGAGGATCAGTAAAAAGTGTTAGTTTGTGTAGAAAGAGCAAATACTCAATTGTCATGGCTACTAGCTGTGCAGGATCATGACTTGTGGACTCACTGAGGCTTAAGAATATGGATTGCTCGGAGTTGAACCAAACCTTTGAACAAATGGACCTAATAGATATCCACAGCATTCTATCCCATAGCAGAATCACATTCTTCACAAGAGCAAATATGACTTTTTAGAAAATAAACCACATACTAGCCAATAAAGCATGCTTAAGTAAATGCAAAGGAATCAAATTATCCCATGCATACTATCAGATCATAGTGCAACAAGACTAGAAATCAATAACAAAAGAAACCACATAAACTATACAAACACATGAAATTAATATTGTTGTGCATAATCAATGGGTCACAGATGGAATTAAAGATGAAATTAGACAGTTTCTACAATCAAATTATAATGCCAGTACATGCACTGTAACATATGGGAAACAATGAAAGCAGTCCTAAGAGGGAAGTTCATAGCACAGAATTCCTACATTAGAAAAACAGAATGAGATCAAATAAATAACCTAATGATGCCCCTCAAGGTCTTTAGAAAACAAGAATAACCAGTGGTCACTCAGACAAAGGTCTACTATCTCAAATCTATAAAGAACTTTAAAAAATCAGACCTCCCAAATTTAAAGACCCAATCCAAAAATGGGCATCTGAAATGAACAGACATTTCTCACACAAAGAAGTAGAAAAGGCAAATAAACATATGAAAAAATGTTCAACATCACTGGTCATTCGAGAGATGCAAATGAAAACAACACTGAGATTCCACCTCACTCCAGAAAGAATGGCTGCTATCATGAAATCAACCAAAAACAAATGCTGGCAGGGCTGTGGGGAAAGAGTAATGCTGCTCCACTGCTGGTGGTAGTGTAGACTGGTGCAACCACTGTGAAAATCAATATGAGATACCTCAAAGAACTAGGACTGGAAGTCCCATTTGACCCAGCTATTCCCCTGCTGGGGATCTTCCCCAAAGAATTAAAAGAATCATACTACAGTGATATATGTGCACCCATGTTCATAGCAGCACAGTTTGTAATAGCTAAACCTGGGAAACAGCCCAAATGCCCATTAACCGGAGACTGGATCAAGAAAATGTGGTTTTTTTATAAAACGGAGTACTACTCAGCCATCAAGAAAGAGAAATTAGAGACATTTATTGCTAAATGGATGCACATTGAGGTGATACTCTTAAGTGAAATAAACAGGACACACATGTGTAAACACTGAATAGTTTCTCTAGTGTGAGAAACTGAAAGTGTAAATAAGGACTAAAAGGTATAATAGATAATATGAAATAGGAAGAAAAGGGGCAAAGGGGAAGGGGAAGTGGAAGGGGTAGGGGAAAGGAAAGAAGGGAATGGAATTAATATGAGAAAATGAAAAAAAAGAAACAAAATCTTTGTAAATAGGGAGGGATGGAGGGGTTGATAGGAGGACAGGGGAAGGGGGAAAAAATAAGAACCAAGATAGTATGTAAAGGTGCATAGCATATCTCCAATGATGAATGTCATATTGTACACCTAAAATGTACCCAAAAAAGGATATACAAAAAAAAACAAGAATAATCCAAACTCAAAGCTAATATGAGGAAGAAAATTATAAATATAAAGGCAGAAATTAATAAAATTGAGGCTAAAAAATTACAAAGAATCAATGAATTGAAAAGTTGGTTCTTTGAAATATTAAATAAAAGTAGACAAACCCCTAGATAATTTTATCAAAGTAATCAAAGATACAAATTCATTAAATTAGAAATGAAAAAGGTGAAATCAGAATGGATTCTTGTGAAATCTAGATTATTGGAAACTGCTTTGAGAACCTGTACTCTAATAAAATGGAGAATTCAGAGGAAATGAATAAATTCCTAAATACATATGAACCATCAAATTTGAACCAAGAAAATATATAAATCCTGAATAAGTCAATATCAGCCAGTGAAATTGAAGAAATAATAGAAACAAACTACCAAGAAAAGCCCAGGTCTGGATTATTCACTACTGAATTCGACAAGAACTTTAGAGAAGCTCTAACATCAGTCAGTACTCCTCAGACTTTTTAGAGGGTCAAAAGGGAAGCAATAGTCCCAAAGTAATTCCTGGAAGCAAGAATTACCTGATTCCAAAACCAGAAAAGGACCCAACCAAAAAAGAGAACTACAGGCAATTTTGAAGAATCCTCTACAAGATATTAGCAAACAGAATGCATCAAATCATCAAAAAGTAGTATCATGATGAAGTAGGATTCATTCCAGGGATGCAGGGATAGTTCAATATACACAAATCAATAAATATAATACACCACATAAACTAAAGCAAAGACAAAAATCACATGAGTAGCTCAATAGATGCAGAAAAAGCATTTGACAAAATCCAATATCCATACACGATGAAAACCCTGAAGAAAATAGGAATAGCAGGTCTTTATTTCACCCTGATAAAAACCATCTATGACAAACCAACAGTGAGCACCATAATCATGGAGAGAAGCTGAAAGCTTTCCTTCTAAAATCAGGAACAAGACAAGGATACCTGCTATCACTACTTATTTAACATAGCTCTTGAAACATTAAGTAGAGCAATAAGACAACAGGAAGAAATAAAAGGGATATGGCTAAGGAAAGATCAGCAAGGTAAATTATCATTATTTGCTGATAGCATTATCCTAGATAAAGAAGACCCCAAATATTCCACCAAAAGACTTTTAAAGCTAATATCCAAATTTGGCAGTGTAGGAGGATACAAAGTCAAAACTCAAAAATCAATAGCATTCCTGTACACCAATAACAACTCACTGAGAGGAACTTCATACAGCATCAAGAAAAATGAAATACTTAGAAATTAACCTAATGAAGGAAGAGAAAGACCTCTACAATGAAAGCTATAGTACTAGGAAAAAGAAGATTGAACAGGATATCAGAAAATGTAAAGATATCCCCTGTTCCTGGATAGGCAGACCCAATATAGTCAAATTGGCCATACTTCCAAAACTGTTATGCAGATTTAATGCAATCCCAATCAAAATACCGATAATGTTCCTTGCAGAGTTAGAGAAAGCAATCATAAAATTGATATGGAACCAGAAGAGACCTAGAATAGTAACAGCAATTTGAGTAACAAGGGCAAGACAGGGACATCACAATCCAAGGCTTCAAGTTGTATTACAAAGCTACAGCAATAGAAACAGAATCGTGCTGGGGGGGGGGGGAGAAGAAGAGATGAAGAGAAGAGAAAGAAAAGAAGAGAAGAGAAGAGAAGAGAAGGGAAGAGAAGAGAGAAGAAGAGAAAAGGAGATTCGTGGATCAATGGGACAGAATAGAAGATATAAAAACAACCCCAAGGAGACGTGGCTGTTATCTTTGACAAAGGAACCGAATTTCTTCACTGGAGGAAAGATGGGGAAATTGGCTGTCCACATGCCAAAGGTTCAACCTAGACCCATATCTTTCATCACAGATTAAACTAAAATCAAAATGGATCAAAGACCTAAACATTAGAACAGAAACACTTAATCTGCTGGAAGACAAAATAGGTAAAATTCTTGAAAACTCTTGAAAGTTGTAGGCAAAGACTTTCTTCACAAAACCCCAGTTCCACAAGAAATAATATCAAGAATCAACAAATGGGATCATATCGAATTAAAAAGCTTCTGCACAACAAAGGGAACTACTAACAGAGTGAAGAGACAACTTACAGAATGGGAAAAAAATTTTGCTAGCTACTCCTCAGATAAAAGACTAATACCTAGAATATACAAAGAATTTAAAGACAGAACATGCCAAATCAGCCCACTGCAGACAGGCAGGTCTGTGCACGCCCTACCAAGGTCCTGAGTAGTGCAGAAGACACCAAATCACCCCGCTGTAGACAGGCAGTCACCTGATTCCACACTACAAAGACGCAGAGGACACCAGACCACCAGACCAAGGTACTGAGTCCCACTGTTCCCGGCCCAGAGGACTCAGAAGGCTTCTGAGCCTTCATCCCACTGCTGCTGGTCCAGAGGAAGGGGCTTCCCGGCCACCATCGCTCCTGCTGCTCCCAGCCCAGAGTAAAGGGCTTTTGGGCCACCTTCTGTCCCAATGCTCCTGGATCAGAGGAAGGGGCTTCCAGGCCACCAACCCTCCCAATGCTCCCGGCCCAGAGGGAGGGGCTTCTGAGCCATCATCCCACTGCTCCTGGTCCAGAGGAAGGGGTTTCCTGGCCACCATCCCTCCTGCTGCTCCCAGCTCACAGGAAAGGGCTTTTGGGTCACCATCCCTAACACTGCTCCCGGCCCCTGTCCCACCTCACCCATATCAGAGGAGGTAATCTGTGCAGGCGCTAACACCCCCCCACCCCAGTCGAAATGAGAAAACACATAAATAAGTCTCAAAACCAGACTTCCAGATCACCTACAGCAACCCCAAAGGGAAATGAGATGGAACACTCTGATACTCAACCACCTGGAATCATTGAACTGGCAACAAAAGGGGATCTGGAAAAAATGAAATCAGAAATAATTTCTCAGATAACAGGAGAAATTGTGCCCCTAGTGCAAGACATGATTAATAAACCTACAGAGGAGCTCAGGAACATGATGGAATCCCAACATAGGAAACAAATGGAATCCATAAAACAGATGCAAATAGATTTCCAGGACATGAAAAACTCCACTGAAAGTTTACAAAACAGAATGAGCCGATGTGAGGACAGAATTTCAGATATAGAAGATAAGATTGCAATTAGTGACCAAGAAAAGAAAAATTTCTTCAAAATTATAAGGGAACATGAGAAATCAATCCAGCAGCTGCTAGATGATGCAAAGAAGAATAACATAAGACTGATTGGGCTCAATGAAGAAACAGGAGAGAGTGCAGATGACATAAAAAATCTCTTCACAGAAATAATGGCAGAAAACTTGCCAAGCAGGGGAAAAGAGCTTGACATACAGATAAGTGAGGCATATAGGACTACAAATAGCCTTGATCAAAAAAAATCTACACATAGGCATATAATTGTTAAGATTCCAGAAACACAACAGAAGAACAAAGTTCTCCAAGCAGTCAGAGAAAAGAAACAAATCACATACAAAGGAAAGCCCATCAGAATCACAGCAGACTTCTCAACACAAGCCATCAAGGCAAGAAGAGCTTGGAGTGATGTCTTTCAAGCCCTAAAGGAAAACAACCTCCAACCCAGATTGATGTACCCTGCAAAACTATCTTTCAAAATTGATGGAGAAATAAGATGCTTTCATGACAAAGAGAAACTTAGGAACTTCATGAATACCAAACCAGCACTCCAAAGAATTTTACACAATAGCCTAGGAACAGACATTGAGGATCACAACCCCAGGAAGCAAAGCAGAATGAACCCAACTGGCATGACAAGAAATTAAATGGAAAGGGAGAGAACCCAACAAAAAGAAAAAGTCATGGCAATGACAAGTCAATACATTTCAGCTATAACCATCAACGTTAATGGTCTCAATTCACCAATCAAAAGAAACAGACTGGCAGAATGGGTCAAGAAGCAAAATCCAACAATATGCTGCATACAAGAAACACACTTAATTCAAAAGGAAACTCATAGACTGAAAGGTAAAGGGTGGAAAACAATACTGCATGTGACAGGAACCAAAAAAAAAAAGGAGGAGGAGTAGCTATCCTCCTTGCAGATCAAGTAGATTTCAAACCAACACTGATTAAGACAGATGAAGAAGGACACTACATCCTTGTAAAGGGAAGAATCCAAGAGGAAGAGATGACAATCATAAATATCTATGCACCAAACACTAGTGCACCCAACTATATAAAACAAGTACTAATGGACATGAAAAGTCATATATGCCCTAATACAATTGTAGTGGGGGACCTCAAAACCCCACTGTCACAAATAGACAGATCAACTAGGCAAACAATAAGTAATGAAATACTAGAACTCAATCGAACTCTTGAACAAATGAACTTAACAGATGTTTACAGAGTGTTCCACCCCACAAAATCAGAATACACATTCTTCTCAGCTGCACATGGGTCATTCTCCAAAATAGACCACATACTCATGCATAGAATATGTTTAAGTAAGTGCAAAGGAACTGAAGTTATCCCCTGTATATTATCAGACCATAGTGCAATGAAATTGGAGATCCATAGCAAAAGAAATTCAAAAAATTTCATAAACACATGGAAATAGAACAACACACTTCTGAATAACCAATGGGTCACAGAGGAAATTAAAGAAGAAATCAGACAGTTCCTTCAATTAAATGACAATGACAATACAACATATCAGAATCTATGGGACACAATGAAAGCAGTCTCACGAGGGAAATTCATAGCATTGAACACGCGTATTAGGAAAACAGAATGAGCCCAATTAAACAACCTGGTGCTGCACCTCAAGCTTCTAGAAGAAGAAGAACAGGACAACCCCAGCACTCATACAAGGGAGGAAATTATAAAGATCAGAGGAGAAATCAATGCAATGGAGTCTAAGAGAACAATACAAAAATCAATGAAGCCAAGAGTTGTTTCTTTGAAAGAATCAACAAAATTGACAAACCCTTAGCCAACCTTGTCAGAAAAAGGAAAGAAAAGGCCCAAATCCATACAATTAGGAATGAAAAGGGTGAAATGACAACAGACCCAGCAGAAATCCAGAGGATCATCAATACCTACTTCCAGAACCTACACACCAATAAGATGGACAACACAGAAGAAATGGACAGATTCCTAGTTACATATGAATTACCAAAGTTGAACACATAAGACCCAAAAATTCTGAACAACCCAATATCAACCAATGAAATTAAAAACTAAAAACCTATCAACTAAGAAAAGCCTGGGCCCTGATGGCTTCACTGCTGAATTCTACAAGACATTTAGAGAGGAACTGCTGCCACTACTGTTTAAAATCTTCAATGAAATTGCAAGGGAAGCAATACTCCCAAATTCATTCCTGGAAGCAAGCATCACCTTGATCCCCAAAGCAGAGAAAGACTCAATCAAAAAGGAGAACTATAGCTAAATCTCGCTAATGAACATAGAGGCAAAAATCCTTAATAAGATAATGGCAAACAGAATGCAGAAGATCATCAAGAAGATCATACACCCTGACCAAATGGGATTCATCCCAGGGATGCAGGGATGGTTCAACATATGCAAATCAATCAATGTAATACACTATATCAATAGAGCCAAGGACAAAAACCATATGATTATCTCCATAGATGTAGAAAAAGCATTTGACAAAATCCAACATGCATGTATGATAAAAACCCTACAAAAAAAAATAGAATAGATGGTCTCTACCTTAAACTGATAGAAGCCATCTATGAAAAACCAACAGCCAATATCATACTAAATGGTCAAAAACTGAAATCCTTCACACTAAAATCAGGAACAAGACAAGGATGCCCATTATCACCACTCTTGTTCAATATAATTCTGGAAACATTGGCCAAGGCAATTAGACAAGAGAAAGAAATAAAAGGAATAAAGATAGGTAATGAAGAAGTCAAATTGTCAGTATTTGCAGATGGTGTGATACTCTATATAGAAGACCCCAAGAACTCCACCAAAACTCTTCTAGACTTAATAACCAAATTCAGTCAAGTAGCAGGTTACGAGGTCAACACACAAAAATCAATAGCTTTCCTCTACACGAATGACAGACTCACTGAGAGAGAAATAAGGCAAATAATTCCTTTCACAATAGCATCCAAAAAACTGAAATACTTAGGAATCATTCTAATGAAAGAAATCAAAGACTTCTTCTCTGAAAACTATGGCACTCTGAAAAGAGAGATTGAAGATGATATCAGAAAATGGACAGACATCCCCTGCTCCTGGGTAAGAAGGATTAATATAGTGAAAATGGCCATACTTCCAAAACTGCTATATAGATTTAATGCAATTCCATTTGGGATCCCAGCAGCATACTTCATAGACCTCGAGAAAACAATCCAAAAATTCATTTGGAGCAAGAAGAGGCCCAGAATAGCAAAGCAATTCTAGGTAACAGAGACATGGCAGGGGGTATCACAATCCCCAACTTGAAACTATACTACAAAGCTACTGTGATCAAAACAGCATGGTACTGGCAAAGAAACAGACTTGAGGACCAGTGGAACAGATTAGAAGATGCAGAAACAACGCCAGGCACACTCAGCCATCTCATCTTCAACAAAGGAGCCAAACACACTCACTGGAGGAAAGATAGCCTCTTTAATAAATGGTGCTGGAAAAATTGGGCTTCAACTTGCCAAAGATTAAAACTAGACCTATATCTCTCACCATGCACTAAACTAAAATCAAAATGGATTAAAGATCTAAATATTAAAATAGAAACTCTGAACCAGTTGAAACACAGGTTAGGTAGAACCCTTGAAGACATTGGTGTAGGAAAAGATTTTATGAACAAAACCTCAGTTGCCCATGAACTAGCACAAACAATCAACAAATGGGATCTCTTCTTATTAAAAAGCTTCTGCACAGCAAGGGAAACCACCAGCAGTGTGAAGAGACAATCCACAATGTGGGAAAATATCTTCACCTGCTCTTCCTCAGACAAAGGTCTACTATCACGAATCTATAAAGAACTTAAAAAGATCAGACCTCCCAAATTTAAAGACCCAATCCAAAAATGGGCATCTGAAATGAACAGACATTTCTCAGACAAAGAAGTAGAAATAGCAAAGAAATACATGAAAAAATGTTCAACATCACTGGTCATTCGAGAGACGCAAATGAAAACAACACTGAGATTCCACTTCACTCCAGAAGGAATGGCTGCTATCATGAAATCAACCAATAACAAAGCTGATGGGGCTGTGGGGAAAGAGGAACCCTGCTCCACTGTTGGTGGGAGTGTAGACTGGTGCAACCACTGTGGAAAACAGTATGGAGATATCTCAAAGAACTAGGACTGGAAGTCCCATTTGACCCTGCTATTCCACTGCTGGGAATCTTCCTCAAAGAATTAAAAGAATCATACCACAGTGATTTATGTGCACCCATGTTCATAGCCGCACAGTTTGTAATAGCTAAAACTTGGAAACAGCCCAAATGCCCATCAACTGGAGACTGGATAAAGAAAACGTGTTTTTTTTATAAAATGGAGTACTACTCAGCCATAAAAAATGAGAAATTAGAGACATTTATAGCTAAGTGGATGCACATTGAGGTGATACTCTTAAGTGAAATAAATAGGACACACATGTAAATATGGAATAGTTTCTCTGGTATGAGAAACTGAAAGTGTAAATAAGGACTAAATGTATAACAGGTAATGTGAAATAGGAAGAAAAGGGGCAAAGGGGAAGGAAGTGGGAGGGCTAGGGGAAAGGATAGAAGGGAATGGGATTAATATGAGAAAATGGAAAAATAGGAACAAAATCTTTGTAAATAGGGAGGACTGGAGGGGTTGAAGGGAGGGCTGGGCAAGGGTGAAAAACAAGAACCAAGAGAGACTGTGCAAAGGTGCAAATTTCCAATGATGAATGTCATTATATTGTATACCTAAATGTACCAATGATTAGAATGAATAATCAATAATGTAAAATAGGAAGAAAAGGTCCAAAGGGGTAGGGGTAGTGGGAGGGGCAGGGGAAAGGAAAGAAGGGAAAGGAAAAAATGATGAGAAATGGAAAAAATGGAAATAAAGTCTTTGTAAATAGGGAAGGGTGGAGGGGGTGAAGGGAGGGCTAGGAATGGGGAAAAAATAAGAACCAAGATCTATTATGTAAAGGTACAATTCCCAATGAGAAATGTAATTGTGTTGTATACCTACAATGTACCAATAAAAGAATTTAATACAAAAAAAAGAATTTAAAAAGCGAGATTCCCTCAAATTTAAAGACTCAATCAAAAAAATGGCATGTGAAATGAGTAGACACTTCTCAGATGAAGAAGTACAAACAGCAAATAAATATACGAAAAATGTTCAACATCACTGGCCATTCAAGAAATACAAATTAAAACAACACTGACATTCCATTTCAGTCTAGAAAGAATGGATATTATCAAGAAATTCACCAGTAACAAATGCTGGTGAGGATGAGGGGAGACAGGATGCCTTCTTCATTGTTGGTGGAAGTGTAAATTGGTACAACCACTGTGGAAATCAGTATGGAGATTTCTCAAAAAACTGAAAATTAAAACTCCATTTGACCCAGCTATTCCTCTTTTAGATATTGTCCCAAAAGGGTTAAAGACATCATACTATAGTGATGTATGCATAACCATCTTTATAGCAGTGGAATTCATAATAGCTAAATCTTGGAAAGTATTTATATGTGTATCAACAGATGAATGAAGTTTTTAAATGTGGCATCTATACACAATGGAGTATTACTCTACCATAAAAAAGGATAAGCTTAAGTCATTTGTAGAAAAATGGATGCATTTGAGACCATAATGTTAAGTGAAGTAACTCAGACATGCACACTTAAATGTTGCTCAATTTCTCTTATATTAAATATATATATATTTCTTTTTACACAGTAAAGTACAGATAAAAGGAGAAAAGAAAAAGAAAACAAAGGTATTGTAATCCAGTGTGCACAATGTATCCAAAAGTGTACCTTGACTTAGTCCTACATATTTTATATGTTCTTTGGCCTATTATTCTGGTTCTCAATCTGTATATATGATAAAAAATCTTTGTAAGGTCTTATAAATAAATGAATTTGATACTGGTAAAACAAAAGGGGATAGAGGGAAGGAGGAAGAACAAAAATTGAAATGTGTCACATACACATACCAGTCCCCTACAGTGAATTTAATCATTGTGTACTGCAAACGTGTACTAAAAATTTTTTTAAACTGTACCTTTTTATTCTAGAAGAGAAAATTTTCCTAAATGTTTACAAAAATTCTGATGACAGTGCATTAAATGCAAATGTTCACATTAGAGCAATGAATGTGAAAAGTCAATTTAAGGCAATAAAGGAGAAAGTTGGTTTTAAGTAAGTGATAAATGGAATTCACATTTACAAAAGTGAAAATGGGGGCAGAGGATCTTGATGAACACATAGAAACAGAGCAGACCTTTCACTTTTCACTCATGGTCATAGTTCTGGTGATAACTTTAAGTTCCAAATACTATAAATATGTATCTCCATCTATTCTGTGCCTTGGAAACCAGTGTTTCCAGCTCCAGTCCAGCACCATGGATCTCACTTTGGTTTCTTCCTTTTCATATTCACAGCTTCATTCTGTGACTCTCCTCCTCTGATGAGACAGTAGGCCCTGTCTTTTTAGGGTCATTCCCAGCCTGGGGTAAGTGCTCAGCCCACCAGCCCCCTGAATGCAACTGCTTTCTACAGAAACATTGAAGGGCTTTTGCACCCAGACTATAACGTAGTCTGGTTATGAGACTCTCATTCATCTTCTGAAAGGTGAATCTGTGACAGGGGTGCCATCTGCCTGGTACACTTGGTACCTAAATCTTGCTCCTTGCACTTAAATCTTCTGCTCCCCTGGAACAAGGTTTTTCTGACTTCTGCTCTGCTCATCTCCCCACACATCCATGAGCCCCTCTTCTGACTTTCACGTTTCTCTACATTTTGTTGGACACCTTCTCAGTGCTGTCTAGCACCCTCTCTCCTGGACCCATTCTGGTAGTTAATTTACTCTCCCAAGACCATCTTGGATAGGGACTGTGGCCAGAAACAGGCTAGCACAGCCATTTCCACATCCATCATGAAGAAATGTCACTTCACTCAAGAAGAAGCATTCTGGGAGCAAACATGCCAAGAGAGTGCTACAGGGAAACAGTTCTGTCAGGAGCCTGGAAAACTTGCTCATATCCACATGGCCACACAGGCATGACTGCATGTGGATTCTTCTACACCTTGGCAGAACATCTTGTCGTCCTACACGTGCATGGATGGACTGCTAGGCTATCTCTCCTTACCCGCCTGTGTCCCCTCGGAGGCTCTTGTCAGTCTCCCTTCTTCCCTTGCCCCGGTGAGATATGGGCTTTCTGCTCTCCCCACATGGAGTCACTGGGTAGAAAACTCTTTAGCTAGGGTCTAGAATTTGCTTCTTGCCATCTTTTTCTTGACTGGCACATACTTGTCTCCTCATACTATCTTTCAGCATGACTGAAATAGCCATCCATTCCACAAAGGGCTAGGCTTTTCCCTGCTGATAGGCATCAGCATGAGCTGTTCTATTCTCTTGAGATGATCTTCCTGTCTATTGTCTCTTCCTCCTCTGAACAACTTCTGCTTTGTCCCAGCTTTTGGTTTGATATCATACATTTGGTGAAGATGTTCAGATTTACTGGGGAAATTTAACCCAGTTTTTTTGACGGGGTGGATAGGAAGACAGTGAAATTTCCTAATGTAACATATTTGTTCAGTTTAGTCCTGATTATGCTATTGGATCATCTTGTGTACTTGCCAAGTTTTTTCACTAGATTATAACAATGTCTTCATATTTATTTATATTTCTGTATCATACCCAGTATCTGAGATATAATAGGTACTAAGAAAGAATTTGATAAATAAAGGAATTGGTCAGGCTATAGTGCATTTGCCCAAAGACTATTTCTTTTGACCAAATTTGAGAGAGGTTTCTCTGAATCCTTTATGAGAGGCTCTGTCCTTGAGCTTAACACTGTCTTTATGGAGTCCAATTTGAACCCGAATGTTAAGTCAGTTTACCAAACATTTTCTACCTTTGTCATCTCACCACTTCCGGTACCTTGTCACCTTATCCTGCTTACAGTAAGAATTCTACTGAGTGGATCTAGCAAAGATCCTTGTTAGTCCTGATATTTCTACTTACTAATTTTCTATCAAGTTACCCCTCCAATCCTTGGTCATAAACCCCATTTTTTCTGCTTGGAATTTGAGTCAAGCTCAATTTCCCTCTACTACAAGACGCTATTGCAGTGGTCCTTGTACTATCACTATGATTCCTCAGTAATAAAGCCTGCCTAATCCTATAATAGGTGTCATTAATCATTTTCCTTTAATATCAGCCATTAACACCACAGGGCAGAATGGAATTGGCTTTTGCTCTTTGGCTAAAGAATATTTTAAGATTCAGAGACGCACAAACCAGGCTTCAAAACATGAAAAGTACCTGTGTCAGGGAACAATCCCCAGGAAAAATGATTTAGAAATAAAACTTGAAAGAATTTATGTCATTTATTAATATGCATTTCAGGTACCCAAACTCTTCAAAGAACTCTTGAGTGGGACTTCAATATCAAATCCTTCAAAGTCTTACTGAACTTCAAGCATTCGTTGAGCTTGCTCAGATACAATCCTTTAGCAAGAAGAAAGCTTAAAGTGGTATCATAAATATGTTTATGTTAGCCTGCTGTGGGAACACTAGAATACTTCCCAATCTACAATTATATTTGAGGCTAATAGAAATGCATGTAAATAAAGGCTGATGAGATTTTTAAAGACCCTGAAAACATCAGGTGTGAAGTCTCCCCACCTACTCCTTTTCAGTTACTGCAGCCCAGATGTATAGGGTAATTCTCCCCAGACTCTGCAGGAGTCTTGCAGGCTGCTATGATATACATAGATGTGCTATGAATCATCACATAGGTGCTGGTGGAGTTTGTTTCTGTAATGACTGGAGCCGGTGCCCTCAGCTCTCAGTGCTCTTTGTTCCCAGTGCTTTGTTCCCATCATGTGCTTGGTGGTTTGGAAGGCCTGGTTTCAGGACATCAGTTCTGCTTCCTGTTGTAGGATACAAACCCTGTGCTGAATTCAAGTTGCTTGTGTTATGTTTAAACACACTATCTGGATCTAGGCACATTGATTTCCTTTGAGGGTCTCATTGGATGAGAGTCAGCACCATGGATATGACCCCCACACTGGCCCAACATCTCCAGCTGCTAAAGCACTAAGTTAAATGAACTCTTCCCTAGTTAATTCTAACTCTCAAACAGATGAGTTGCTGTTCTCTGTAAAATAATTTTATATTTTCTTCCCCCCACTGGGGATAAACTTAAAGCAGAAGCTCTTGAAGCATAAGACTACATCTTGGAGTGTGTCAGCCAATAATAGAAAACATTTAAGCTTCCTGTTTCTTTTCCACCACCTTCAGTGATAGAGAGATACTTTCCTAATAATAGAACCACACAGGTTTCCAAGGGCAACATCCTGAAAGGATGTACAACAAGTTATTTGTGAACTGAACCAGCCAGCCACCATCTGGCCTCTTTCCAGAGGACAAATGCAGCCGCAGGAGGCCTCTACTTCCCCTCTGAGACACCCTAAAGTTGTGGACCACAGAGACCATTCCTGCCTTTTGTGGGCCAAGCTTTGTGCTTCAATCACAGATTACTCAATTGATACAGCATTTTTCATGTACCTTTGCAATTTTATTTGTTCCTCATATCCTTCAAATAAGTCTCTCTGTTTTCATCATTTTGCCAAAGACATCTGAACTCCCTTTGATCACAGTCTACACACAAGACAGCTACCACCCAGTGTGCTCAGTGAGAACATTTGGACAAACTTAGCATTTGCATTAAGTGTTGGATAATGTATTGCATGACTACTTTGTACTTGCATTTAAAATCTGTATATTCCCAATCAATAAAAACACACTAAGCAATGAGACATATGTAGAAAGCAAGAATTCCTAAAGCGACTTTTTCCTTGACCAATAAATTGTTAAGACTGTACAGATTAGTATTAGTTATCTATTGTTACATAAAAATTACTCTAAAACTTTGTGGTTTAAAACAATAAGCCCTTATTACCTCACAATCTGTGAGTCAGAATCAACATACCTTAGCTGGGTCCTTTCCATAAGATTCTCTCACAAGAGTCATCAAGATGCCAGGCAAGGATTAAATCTGAAAGTGAGACTGAAGAAGGACGTATCCCTAAGCCCTTCATGGGGCTGTGCACAAGGTCGCCACTGGCTGTTGATCAGAAACATCCCATCTTTGCCAATGGCTCTCACTAGGTCTGTTCAAAAAATTACAGCTCGGGCCAGGCATTTAGCTCAGTGGTTTCGCCACCTGTTACTCAAGTGCAAGGACCCGAGTTCGATCCCTGGTACCAAAAAAAAAAAAAAAAAAAAAAATTACAGCTGCTTTCCCAAAGTGAGAGGAGAGAAACAGACAGACAGACAAAGGGAAAGAGAAAAAGGAAATCACTCCCTCTAGAGCCTAATCTTGGAAATGATAACTTATCACTGTTGCCAGACTGTGATATCTGTCCTGAGGTCCACCCCACAAACAAGGGCAGAGAATTACATAGGGACATCATGTTGGTCAATCCTGATTGTCAACTTGATTGGTTTGAAAAAGACACCTAAGAGATTAATAAGCATATCTCTGGGTGTGTCTGGGTGGGCTATGAGTGTGTGACATTGAGGACTATCTCTGGTCCCTCTCCCCTTTTTCTTAGGTACTATTTCTCTGTTCTGTTTTCCAGCCACCATGAACTAAGTGGCTCCACCATGCCCTTTGTCCATGATGTTTCTGCCTTCCTGCTCATTTCCCATGGACTGAAACCTCTGAAACCGTGAGGCAAGTTAAACCTCTCCCCCTTGAAGTTGTGGGTGTCAGGTATTTTGTCCTAGAAATGAGAAAGCTGACAAATATAGGCATGAATACCAGGAAGCAGGGATTAATGGGAGTCATTTTAGAGACCACAGAACTGTTATATAATTTCTCTTATTTAATTTTATTCATTCATTGAATTAATTGTTCCTGCAAACCTGCTATGTGCCTGGCTTTTCCTGTACTGAAGAAACAGAAATAAACAAAGCAGATACAGCCTTTTAAGAGGCATAGAAAAAGAGAGGGAAAGTATCACTAGATATGAAAGGTCATCTTTTGTTTCCCAAGGATTCTGAAGAAGGAGATAGAAGAAGACGACAGGACTTCAGACACACATACTCCTCCATTGCCTAGGTCACAACTGGAATGTGGGGAAGGAGAATGGGAGAAGCAAGTGAGTAGTTTTAGAAGTCTAGACCAGAGGAAATTGCTTCTGTATTTGTGTGGCACAGAGTAGGAAACTTTCAAGGTACCCTGGAGAAGTGTAGTGACAGCAGAATGACAGTGAACTAACAGAGAATGCAAACCAATCTTTAGATTCCCAGAGGCCATTGGCATGGTATTCATAGGGGAAAAAAATGGGCCATAAACAACTTCTCAGGAGAGGAAGGAAGGGAAGGAAGGAAGGAAGGAAGGAAGGAAGGAAGGAAGGAAGGAAGGAAGGAAAGAAGGAAGGAAAGAAATCATAGTGCAGAAATTCTCACCAAAGGGAGAGTGGAAAGGGTCTCTAACCAAGAGAATGAGATTGGACCACCTGCTGCTTGAAGGCAAGGTGCACCATAACTCCATGTCTGGAAGACTCATAAGGTCCCCAGGCTGGGGAGAGGAGCCATCAGACAGCCAGAGACACGCACTGCACCAAGGACAGAGCCAGTGACGGAAATCATGCAAGCAGAGACCACAAGGCGAGGTTGATGAGGCAGAAGAAGCCAGACCAGGAGCTCCATCAGCACTGGCCATGGTGCTGTGGTGCCTCTGGGGAAACGTGAGCATCTAGGCCAGATCCAAGATGAGAAGCAGACGGGGGAGAATCTTCCTGCTAAGGGCTCCTTAACAAGCAGCATATCGTGTTTCCATTCAAGAAGCCACTGGATTTATAAAAGTTTTTTGCTTCAGCCGGTTTTTTCATGCTTTTGGAGTTGCCACCCATCTGAGTTATATTAAACTTTAAGGACAGAATGATTTAGTGAGCTGTGATTCTGCAAGGTCAGTGTAATATAAGCAGGGAAGAGCAAGGCAGGGTCAGAACAAGGAAAATTTTGGTAAGAGGGAAAAGAAGAAATGTGTTTAAGGAAAAAAATTTACACTTCCTTGTGCCACTTTCAACATACACTAATAGTAGAGGAAAAAATATATATTTTATTTTTTCTTTGATCAACTGCAAACTCAATTTATATAATTTGTATCTAGGTTAAATCGAATCTCACTCCATATTTCTAGACAGAATTGGCAGATGTTTTCATAATATATGGCAGATGGTTTATACACAGAGGCATTGTCAGTTTCTATGTACAGTTTAAAAATTGCTCAAAACACCTGTAGACCAGTAATGAATCTTACTGTTTTTCCATTTGAGGCACAATACTGTTCAAAACACATAATTAAATGTGCTTTTCCTTAATGAAATAATCTGACTCAGTCACTGAAATAAACTTTCTTGTTTTTCAAAATGTTGTACTCACATTTGTTAATGTGTTGTTTTATTTGTCTCAGTTTCCAAAATAGAATTAATTGACCCTGATCCACCTGATATGCACCATGGCCCCTGGGAAGTTACCATCAACCAGCTGGTGTTGCCAGCTCCCCACTGAAACACTGCTTTTTTAAAATGGGAAATAATATGTTTTTATCTTGTACAGCATGATGTTTTGAAGTACATGTACACACTGTGGAGCAGTCACATGTAGCTAATTCACAAACAGCACTTCACATAGTTATTATTTTTGTAAAGAGAGCACACAACTTGCACTCTCTTTGCATTTTTCAGGACCAGGACATGCAAGCTACACCATCCTGCTGTGCGATAGCTCTCTTGAAATGTGTTCTTCCTATGGAACTATAATCAGATAGACTTTGACCAATGTCTCCCCAGTCTCCTTCCCCCTAACCAGCCTCTGGAAGCACCATGACACTGTCTCCTTCTATGGAATTAGCTTCCACATATGAGAGATATATGAGGGATCAAAAAGAGACACATAAATGGCCAGCAACAGGAATATGAAAAAAGCTCATTACTAATCCTTAGGGAAGTGAAAATTATAACCATGATGGGATGGCACCTTGCTCCAGCAATCTTGGCTCTTATCAAAAACAAGCTATCAACCGAGTTGAGAATTTGGATAAAAGGAAAGACTTGTACACTGCTGATAGAATGTCAACTAGTATAGCCACCATAAAACATACTGTGGAAGTTCCTAAAAAATTAAAAAGAGAAATTCCACATGATCTGGCCATCCCACTACCAAGGATCTATAACCCAAGGCATGAAGTCACGATATCTAACAGACCTCTTCCTCCCCATTCCACTGCCATGCTGCTCACAACCAGCCAAGGTGTGAAATCAGCCTGTGGCTATCAGTGAGCAAAGAGTTAGGGACAGCGCAGTCTACTTGCCATCCAGACAGCGGGAATGTCCAGCCTAAGAAGAAGACAGGAGTTGGGATGTGTGGCAGCTTGGTTGAGGTGGGGCCATGTGGTTCTGAGTGATACCAGTGAGGCACAGGGAGACCTTGATAAGTGATCTGTGTGCAGAATTCAACAAAGGAGAATGTGCAGAAGGAAGGGTGGGACAGCAATTGCTGAGGGCTGAGGAGGAGAGGCTGGTCAGGGAGAGACAAAAGGAAGAAGTCCAAGAGGTGCACTGTACAACATAGTGACTACAGTTAAAAAGAATGTGTTGGAGACTGGAGAAATGTTAATAGAGTAGATTTGAAATATTTCATCACCAAAAAGTTACTGCAATGAAAGGTAATATATATGCTAATTAGATACTCCATCACATATACATATATGATAACATCATGTTGTATCCCATAAATTTGTACAGTCTTATTTGTAAATTTTAAAAGGGTAGGTATTAAAATGTTATTTTGTAAAAAAAATTCATATACATGAAGTACATAACTTGTAGAATTTTTAGCAGTCATCTAAAAAATAATATAGCACAAGGTTTTGATATTTTGTTTTGTTTTGTCTTAGACAAGGTTTCACTATGTAGTTCAAGCTGGCCTTGAACTCACTATGTAGCCCAGGCTGACATCAAACTGCCTGAGATTTTCCTGCCTCAGCCTCCTGAGTGCTGAGATCAAAGGTGTTCACCACCACGCCTGGCACATGGTTTTAATTTCTCTGATTTGATCAGATGGTATCATGATAGTCAAATACTTTAAACATTTTATAAGCCATGTTATTTTCTTCATACTTGTGGAAAAGTATTGATAATTTTGCTACACAAGTATATGATTTTTAAGTAGTGTTTATTCATTATATGTAGGTGATGATTGCATTTAGAAATTTTCTATTTTTATTGAAAATACACTGACCTAAATCTTAATCAAAATTATTTTTCTGAGAGCTGGGAAGACTTAAGCTATAATTTTAGCATAGCCATTTTTTTGTATTTTAGGTTTTTTTTTTTTAAGAAAATCAGCTTGGAATTTTAAAAGCACTTACATTTTTTAAATAACATGACTTTCTTCTTCTAAATAGCTTACTGTTTCTGTTTTCTTTTCTCTTTTCCATCTTAAAAATTCCTTTTGGAAACCAAATTAATATTTCAACCCAAAATTACAAGTTATATATGATACCGAAAAAGATGAAATTTCCTTCCAGAGTAGAATTTTCAACTTTTCACATGTTCACCTGTGATAGCCAACCTGACTCCATCTTGAGCCTCAACACCATTTTGTACCTGTGCTTGAACAAAGTGCTTGTGCTTGGAAAAAGCACCCAAAACCCCCACATCCTGCTTGGCAGTAAATTTGCTGCAGTTGCAGGATGTTTTGTAGCTCACCTAGTGTGTGTAAAACTTCCTTTGACCCCCACTAACCTGGCATGATTCTGCTTCTGTAAGATTCTGCTTGCTCTCCCCTGAGCCCTCCCCAACTGAAAGCATAATTTCAAAGGAGAAACCAAACTGCTTCCTGTTGCCAAGAGAACTTTCTGAGCACTACTAGCCCCTTCTTGGTTGCCGGCTTAATAAACAGTTTCAAATCTGATGCAGAGTGTGGCACATCTTTATTGTTCTAACTCGATCATCCATAACACAACCTTTTTTAAAAGTTAAGCAGTTTTTAACTTTAAGTTTTGTATTTGAATCATGTCTTTATAAATAAAATGAATTACAGATTCTAGGACAGATTGAAGCAGTGATATGGGTTTTGAAAAATACTTATTTCCATATAAGACAAAATTAATCATTGAAATGACTGCTTTTCTTAAAAATTAGATTAATAATAATTTACATAATGTGATCCATTCTAAATATGATGCTTATATTCCAAAGGGCTCTGTATTTGTTGTTGGAGAGGTGATGTATGCTGGCAAAAAAATAGGGCAAAAAAGGCCTCTTGGCATTGTCACTCCATTTTAAAACTGTCAATTCTAATGACAACCAAGGCTCCCCAAATCCTGGCTACTGTGAAGATGGAAAAATTAGAACATTTTGCCTCAGAACTTGCATTTGAACATATAATAAATCCTGGACTAAAAAAAGATAATTAAAAATGTTTCCATCTAGTTAAAACTACCAGAAACAAATTTCTTTCCCAAATTTGCATTTATATCTTTTAACATATCAAATCTGACATACCTATGTCATATTTTACTCAAATCAAGAATATAACACCAATAAAATTTACCAAGGTACTGTTTAAAATTTCATGTACAAATTATATTTGAGAATTTGTGAAAAAATATGACTGGCATCAAGTTGAGTGATTATTAAACTTCAATATTTCCTAGTAGATCAGCAAACCCACCATGTTAAAATAATGAGTACACAGTATGTCTTTGTATATTTACATCACTATAATATTCATGTTTTAGAATTATCCAGAAGGTGTTTCTACAAGTATAAACATTTTTTATGTTTCTTTATTTTTATAGAATGAGAATAAACTGTATGACTACTGTCTTCAAAAATCATCAAAGAAAGTTGCTTTTTTAATATTCACAACTATAATTTAGATAATCATATGTTAAGAACCAATGTTTAGAGGAGTATCACTTCATTTATTTGTTTTAATAAAATGTGGAATATTTTGAGATTATTTATAAGTGAGAAATCTAAGAGAAACAAAGTATACCAGTTTCAAGCTAGGTTAGAAATAATAAGCTGTTTTATGAGTGACTTAAACTTTAAAGAACCAAATATAATTTTAATTTTATTGAATATTTTGTATTTTTTCAATAGAATATATAGTGTTTTATGTTGATTTTCACAAGTAATGCAAGCATTTAAATATATTTTAAAGCACTTTAAAACTTCAAAACACTTTGGACACTAGAAGAAATTTCAAAGTTAGATCAATCAAGACGCAACTCACTCTCCTAAATTTTTAAATAAAAGTCCTTTAACCTATTTACACCAAAAAGTCCAAGAACATTATATCTTCAGAAGAAAACTAAGAAACAACTACAGCTAGACAGTGCTGGTAAAATTCTATGGTAGCATCATTTTGAAAATACCAGTAAACCTCAAAATACATTCTAACTCAACAAAGATAAAATATCACTCTCAACCTGACCTCATGAAATAAGTGGGAATATTTTCTTTTTTCTTCATTTTTTTCAGAAATACTCATGTAGACTTGGTAGTACTTCCTTAAATGTTGTTATAGAATTCACTAGTGAAGCCAGAAGGCTGGAGTTTTCTGTGCAAGGAGTTTCTAACCTAAATCCAACTTCATTCATGGATGTAGGACCAGTCAGAGTAGGTGTCTTTTTGACTGAGCTTCTACATCTTGTAGTTCAAGGAATTTGCCTGCTTTATCTAAGTCGTACAGAGTGGCATAAAATCATGCATAATGTCTCCACTTTTCTTCTGTGACTGTAGTGGTTGTAGTGACCTCATCTCCTACTGCAATGCTCTACTCGGCAGCCATGGCCCTGTGAATGCAGCTCCTGTGTCCCTCTAGGCCCAGCTCCGTCTCAGCTCAGCTTGGCCACCTTCCTCTTTGTGGGCTCTTTGTGCACTCAGGAAATCGCTCTGGGTATGAAATTGTGATAATTATAAGGTTCTCTCATTTTTATGTCCCATCTTTCAGGCTCACTGTTCTTTATTGCCTAATGATCAGTATCTAAAAATCATTGCTTCATATATTATAAGATTTTTTTACTGATTTCAGGAAGGAGACTAAATCCAGCCCCTGTCACACTTAGTTAAAAGTACAAGTGACAATAATAAAGCATAAAGTCAGCATATATTGAAATAAGAGAAAAAATCTACATAAACAAAATGTAAAAGCCTAGATTGCATTATAAAAATCTACACTAACAAAATATAAATTGTTGATTGTTTTATTAAAAGTTCAGAACACAGATATCCCTTTTTGCTTAAACCATTCTATAGCTCAAGGCACAGATATTTCAACTAACATAAATTATGCTACAACATCATAGGGGAAAAGAAACAACCAATTCTACAAGATAAATACAATGTTTATCTCAAAATATATAAGAAAAGCGAAGTAAAAAAATAAAGTGGTCACACCCATCAATCAGGTCCAAATATATTAAATAAAACATTTCAGCACTGAAAACACCGAATCAGCCCACTGCAGACAGGCAGGTCTGTGGACACTCTCCCAAGGTTGCCAGTCGCTCTGAAAACACTGAATCAGCCTGCTGCAGACAGGCTGTAGACCCACCACCCCTGCCCATTCCTTTCACCTCTTCTTTGTACAGACACCTGGTTCCACACTACAAAGACGCAGAGGACAACAGACCACCAGACCACTGTACTGGAGCTAATCAAGTTCTCAGCATTTAAAGAATTCCTGCCCAGAGGTAGGGGCTTCTGAGCTGTCATCCAACTGCTCCTGGTCCAGAGGAAGGGGCTTCCAGGCCACCTTCCCTCCTGCTGCACAGCCCACAAGAAAGGACTTTTGGGCCACCATCCCTACCACTGCTCCTGGCTCCTGTCCCACCTCTCCCAGCTCAGAGGAGGTAATATGTGCAGGTGCCAACAGCCGGCGCCCAGTTGAAATGAGAAAACACGTAAATAAGTCTCAAAATCAGACTTCCAGATCACCTACAGCAACCCCAAAGGGAAATGAGATGGAACACTCAGATACTCAACCACCTGGACCCACTGAACTGGCAACAAAAGGGGATCAGGAAAAAAATGAAATCAGAAATAGTTTCTCAGATAACATAGGAAACAAATGGAATCCATAAAACAGATGCAAATAGATTTCCAGGACATGAAAAACTCCACTGAAAGTCTACAAAACAGAATGAGCCAACATGAGGACAGAATTTCAGATACAGAAAATAAGATTACAATTAGTGACCCAGAAAAGAAAAATTGCTTCAAAATTATAAGAGAACATGAGAAATCAATCCAGAAGCTCCTAGATGATGCACACAAAGAAGAATAACATAAGACTGATTGGACTCAATGAAGAAACAGGAGACAGTGCAGATGACATAAAAAAATCTCTTCACAGAAATAATGGCAGAAAACTTGCCAAGCAGGGGAAAAGAGCTTGACATACAGATAAGTGAGGCATATAGGACTCCAAATAGCCTTGATCAAAAAAAAAGCTACACATAAGCACATAATTGTTAAGATTCCAGAAACTCAACAGAAGAATAAAGTTCTACAAGCAGTTAGAGAAAAGAAACAAATCACATACAAAGGAAAGCCCATCAGAATCACAGCAGACTTCTCAACACAAACCATCAAGGCAAGAAGAGCTTGGAGTGACATATTCCAAGCCCTAAAAGAAAACAGCCTCCAACCCAGATTGATGTACCCTGCAAAACTATCTTTTAAAATGGATGGAGAAATAAGATACTTTCATGACAAAGAGCACCTTAGGAACTTAGTGAATACCAAACCACCACTCCAAAGAATTTTACACAATATCCTAGGAACAGACATTGAGGATCACAACCCCAGGAAGCAAAGCAGAATGAACCCATCTGGCATGACAACAAATTAAATGTAAAGAGGGACAACCCAACAAAAAGAAAGTCATGACAATGATGTCAATATGTTTCAGTTATAACCATCAACTTTAATGGTCTCAATTAACCAATCAAAAGAAACAGACTGGCAGAATGGGTCAAGAAGCAAAATCCAACAATATGCTGCATACAAGAAACACACTTAATTCAAAAGGAAACTCATAGACTGAAAGGTAAAGGGTGGAAAACAATACTGCATGTGACAGGAACCAAAAAAAAAAAGGAGGAGGAGTAGCTATCCTCCTTGCAGATCAAGTAGATTTCAAACCAACACTGATTAAGACAGATGAAGAAGGACACTACATCCTTGTAAAGGGAAGAATCCAAGAGGAAGAGATGACAATCATAAATATTTATGCACCAAATACTAGTGCACCCAACTATATAGAACAAATACTAATGGACATGAAAAGTCATATCTGCACTAATACAATTGTAGTGGGGGACCTCAACACCCCACTGTCACAAATAGATAGATCAACTAGACAAAAAATAAATAATGAAATACTAGAACTCAATCAAACTCTTGAACAAATGAACTTAACAGATGTTTAGAGAGTGTTCCACCCCACAAAATCAGAATACACATTCTTCTCAGCTGAACATGGGTCATTCTCCAAAATAGACCACATATTCACACATAGAACATGTTTAAGTGAGTGCAAAGGAATTGAAGTTATCCCCTGTATATTATCAGACCATAGTGCAATGAAATTGGAGATCCATAGCAAAAGAAACTGAAAAATGTCATAAACTCAAGGAAATTGAACAACACACTTCTGAATAACCAATGGGTCACAGAGGAAATTAAAGAAGAAATCAGACAGTTCCTTCAATTAAATGAAAATGACAATACAACATATTGGAATCTATGGGACACAATGAGAGCAGTCTTATGAGGGAAATTCATAGCATTGAATACGCATATTAGGAAAACAGATTGAGCCCAATTAAACAACTTGATGCTGAACCTCAAGCTTCTAGGAAAAGAAGAGGAAGACAACCTCAAAGTTTGTACAAGGGACGAAATTATAAAGATCAGAGGAGAAATCAAGGCAATGGAGACTAAGAGAATGATACAAAAAAATCAATGAAGCCAAGAGTTGGTTCTTCAAAAGAATCAATAAAATTGACAAACCCTTAGCCAACTTTATCAGAAAAAGGAAAGAAAAAGCCCAAATCCATGAAATTAGGAATGAAAAGGGTAAAATTACAATAGACCCAGCAGAAATCCAGAGGATCATCAATACCTACTTCCAGAACCTATACACCAATAAGATGGACAACACAGAAGAAATGGACAGATTCATAGATACATATGAATTACCAAACTTCAATGAAGAAGACTTAAAAATTCTAAACAACCCAATATCAACCAATGAAATTGAAAATGTAATTAAAAACTTATCAATGAAGAAAATCCTGGGCCCTGATGGCTTCACTACTGAATTGTACAAGACATTCAGAGAGGAACTGCTGCCACTACGGTTTAAAATCTTTAATGAAATTGAAAGGGAAGCAATACTCCGAAATTCATTCCTGGAAGCAAGCATCACCTTGATCCCCAAAGCAGAGAAAGACTCAACCGAAAAGGAGAACTATAGACCAATCTCACTAATGAACATAGAGGCAAAAATCCTTAATAAGATAATGGCAAATAGAATGCAGAAGATCATCAAGAAGATCATACACCCTGACCAAATGGGATTCATCCCAGGGATGCAGGGATGGTTCAACATATGCAAATCAATCAATGTAATACACTATATCAATAGAGCCAAGGACAAAAACCATATGATTATCTCCATAGATGTAGAAAAAGCATTGGACAAAATCCAACATGCATTTATGATAAAAACCCTACAAAAAAATGGAATAGATGGTCTCTACCTCAAACTGATAAAATCCATCTATGTAAAACCAACAGCCAATATCATACTAAATGGTCAAAAACTGAAATCCTTCACACTAAAATCAGGAACAAAACAATGATGTCCACTATCACCACTCTTGTTCAATATAATTCTGGAAACATTAGCCATGGCAATTAGACAAGAAAAAGAAATAAAAGGAATAAAGATAGGAAACAAAGAAGTCAAATTGTCATTATTTGCAGATGACATTATACTCTATATAGAAGGCCCCAAGAACTCCACCAAAACTCTTCTAGACTTAATAACCAAATTCAGTCAAGTAGCTGGTTACAAGGTCAACACACAAAAATCAATAGCTTTCCTCTACATGAATGACAGACTCACTGAGAGAGAAATAGGGCAAATAATTCCTTTCACAATAGCATCCAAGAAACTGAAATACCTAGGAATCAACCTAACAAAAGAAATCAAAGACCTCTTCTCTGAAAACTATAGCATTCTGAAAAGAGAGATTGAAGATGATATCAGAAAATGAACAGACATCCCCTGCTCCTGGGTAGGAAGGATTAATATAACGAATATGGCCATACTTCCAAAATTGCTATATAGATTCAATGCAATTCCAATTGAGATCCCAGCAGCATACTTCATGGGCCTTGAGAAAACAATCCAAAAATTCATTTGGAACAAGAAGAGACCCAGAAGAGCAAAAGCAATTCTAGGTAACAGAGACATGGCAGGGGGTATCACAATCCCCAACCTGAAACTCTACTACAAAGCTACTGTGATAAAAACAGCATGGTACTGGCAAAGAAACAGACCTGCAGACCAGTGGAAAAGATTAGAAGATGCAGAAGCAATGCCAGACACACTCAGCCATCTTATCTTCGATAAACTAGCCAAACACCCTCACTGGAGGAAAGATAGCCTCTATAATAAGTGCTGCTGGAAAAATTGGGTTTCAACTTGCCAAAGATTAAAACTAGACCTATATCTCTCACCATGCACTAAACTAAAATCAAAATGGATTAAAGATCTAAATATTAAAATAGAAACTGAACCAGTTGGAAAAGAGATTAAGTAGAACTCTTGAAGACATTGGTGTAAGAAAAGATTTTATGAACAAAACCTCAGTTGCCTGTGATCTAGCACAAACAATCAACAAGTGGGATCTCTTCTTATTAAAAAGCTTCTGCACAGCAAGAGAAACTGCCATCAGTGTGAAGAGACAGCCCACAATGTGGGAAAAATCTTCACCTACTTTTCCTCAGACAAAAGTCTACTGTCTTGAATCTATAAAGAGCTTAAAAAGATCAGACCTCCCAAATTTAAAAACCCAATCTGAAAATGGGCATCTGAAATGAACAGACATTTCTCAGACAAGGAAATAGAAATAGCAAACAAATACATGAAAAAATGTTCAACATCACTGGTCATTCGAGAGATGCAAATGAATACAATGCTGAGATTCCACCTCACTCCAGAAAGAATGACTGCTATCATGAAGTCAACCAATAACAAATGCTGGCAGGGCTGTGGGGGAGAGAAACCCTGCTCCACTGCTGTTGGGAGTGTAGACTGGTGCAACCACTGTGGAAATCAGTATGGAGATACCTCAAAGAACTAGGACTGGAAGTTCTATTTGACTCCACTATTCCAGTGCTGGAGGTCTTTCCCAAAGAATTAAAAGAATCATACCACAGTGATATATGTGCACCCATGTTCATAGCAGCACAGTTTGTGATAGCTAAAACTTGGAAACAGACCAAATGCCCATCAACTGGAGCCTGGATAAAGAAAATGGGGGGGGGGGTATAAAACGGAGTACTACTCAGCCATAAAAAATGAGAAATTGGAGACATTTATAGCTAAATGGATGCACATTGAGGTGATACTCTTAAATGAAATAAATAGGACACACATATTTAAATACCGAATAGTTTCTCTGGTGTGAGAAACTGAAAGTGTAAATAGGGACTAAAATGTATGATAGGTCGTGTGAAATAGAAAGAAAAAGGGCAAAGGGGAAAGAGGTGGGAGAGGTAGGGGAAACGAAAGAAGGGAGTGGAATTAATATGAGAAAATGGAAAACTAGGATCAAAATCTTTGTAAATAGGGAGGACTGGAGGGGTTGAAGGGAGGGCTGGACAAGGGTGAAAGATGGGAACCAAGAGAGATTATATTGAATGAATAATCGATAATGCAAAATAGGAAGAAAAGTTCCAAAGTGGTAGAGGCAGTGGGAGGGACAGGGGAAATGAAAGAAGGGAAAGGAAAAATGATGAGAAATGGGAAAAATGGAAAAAAAAGTCTTTGTAAATAGAGAAGGGTGGAGGGGGGTGAAGGGAGGGCTAGGAATTGGGAAAAAATAAGAACCAAGATGCATCATGCAAAGGTACAAGTTCCCAATGAGAAATGTAATTGTGTTGTATACTAAAATGTGCCAATAAAAGAATTTAAGAAAAATAAATAAATAAATAAATAAATAATAAAACATTTCAAAGCCACATCCAAAATTATTCTAAGTGTATGATGCATCATGTCCAAGAAGGATTTACCCAGAAAGGACACAAAGCTCTTGGAAACAGATTATGAAAATGCTGTGTAAATGTTTATACATGACTTAATACATAGCAGATTTCTTCACCAAAGTGGCACAAAATTTCCAAGTATGAGAAAATGAGAAGGGTATCTAAGTTAAAGCTGACTTCGAGTTCAGAAGGATGTTGTAACTTACATGTACCTGAGGGTCTGAGGGTTTTGTTCCCCTACAGAGAGAGTTAAACCCACAGACCTCTGTGCCTAGGGCCAGGAGTGAAAGATGGTTCTCAGCATCAGATCCTCTACAACGTGTGAGCAGCGAGTCAGAAACAAAGCAGCCAGATTTCCACCTGGAAGTGTAGTTAGACATTTTCAGGGGAGCATGTGACTCAGAAGAGGTGGCTCATTCAGATCTGCACAGCTCATGCATTGGCCAGAAATGTTTTTATATAGAGCAGGTAGATCATGTGGAGCCTCATAAGCCATGTTAGAGTTGACTTCATTCTAAGGTGAGTTTTAAGGAGGTTGGTTGACAGTTCACAATTTGAAAAATAAACACCTTGAAACATGTATATCAAATATGTGCAGATTTGAGTATACATACATTGCACCGTAGGCCTAGGGTGGACGTAGCACACCCTAAGTGAAAGAGGAAGGCAGTGTGGATACTGCAAATGTAATGGAACATAGAAAAGCAAATAGAACAGCCATTATTAAACAGAAAAAGGGAAGAAGCTGCACTGAGTATAATGAGATAAGGAGGGGGAGAAAGGAGTGAAGACCACAGAGATCTTTCTCAAATAGGAAGGAGATCAGGAGATGGAGGGAGGAGCAGGGAGGGGAAGGGGGATGAGAAAGGGAATTAGGGCATGCTATGTCCAAGTACTAGCTACACACACACACTGTAAAAATTGTGCACTGCAAACATGTACTCATAGATGAGTAACAAAAGATTGCTCTAAGGATTTTAGACTGTGATGCTGTTGGCTAAGGTAAGAAAACTAGGAGTAAATCAAGTTCAGGAGAGAAGATCACTTTAGTTTTGTACATGGTTGCACTCATGTAATCCCAGCCCAAGGTAGGCTGAGGCAGGAGTGTTACAAGTCCAAGGCCAGTCTGGACCAGTGGACTCATGGTGAAACTTTAGCTCACTAAATAGTGAATGGAGCAGTTAAAAATTTGATATGAATCTGAGCCTGAGTTTAAAATCTGAATGTGAATGAATCAGTTATGTCTGATGACGACTTAATCTACAGGTATGGATAATTTCACCCAGTAAATAAGTCCTAACACCAAATTTTCAGGACCTTAAATTCCCTCTAAACACAAGAGATTGCACTTGCCAAAAAGACCAATTACCAGTGGGCATATTGCTATGGGAAGGTGCAAGGAGAAAAACATTTTGAACATCCCTCTGAGTTAGTGATTTGGTGGCTTATGTTACCTTTTCCATAGAGTGATTGAGCCAGAAACAGCACTAAACTATATTGGTTTGAAAGGCAAATATTTAGAAAGACACAAACTCAGTATTAGTAGCTGCTTCTGGACAGGAAAAACTAGATAGCTGGGAAAGTGGAAGTATGTGACTCACCATACACATTTTACACCTTTTGAAATTTGTACCTGTGTCCTTTACCAAAAAAATATGGAAGATTGTAGTTAATGGTAAAATGTTTGCTTTTATTAACTTGCCAATCTCTCAGACCAATGCCCTGCAGGACTAGCAGCTGGTCCTTAGGCAGGAATACTGAATGTCATGCTCCTATTGCACACAGCCTGGTAAAGAAATCAGCAGTGATATGCAGGGCTGTTAGCTGCTCTCATCGATTTTCGTTTTTCTATTTTTTGGAACTGTGGACAGAAATCAGTTCTACCCTAACCTCCACGAGCTCGTTATAGATCTGTGGCTACACATGATCATACTGAAGCTGCAATAGCAGTGCCACAGGCGGTGTGATGAGAGATAGATTCACTTGGAAACGATAGTTTCTAATAAGGCATAGCTGTGTGATGCGCAACACTGACAATCTGCTCTCGTTCCACTTGCTCCTTCGTCATTCTGACAAGTGCAGTGCCTGGTGCACATGCTTAGGGCAATCACATGTGAGGACAGCATCAGAGCTGCCCACAAGCCCGCCTGGCACCCACGCCCCTTGCAAAGTGGTGCTCACGCTCAATGGACAGCGCTGCTCCAGGGATCTCCCCCTTGCAGGCTTCTTCCACCATGGACAGGAAAAACGAGGGGGTCTGATTTGCAGGCCCAGGAGGTGTGGGCTCCAGCCCTGAGATGCCATTCTCCTCTGCAGCGCATCTGCCACTCTGACAGGAGCTGCCTCTTTGTTGCCTGCCAGGACACTTTCCCCAGGCAGGTAAGGTTCACATTTTCTTAGCCTGGTTTAAAAGATAACAAACATTTATTCCTGAAAAATGCTGGCTTCATCAAAAGAAGTCTTTACTTTCAAAACTACTTTTTTTCTATTCTGAATATTAAGAATTATTAACTTTTCTGTTCCTTTCCTCTGACTGTATCTCTCTTTCCCAATACAAAGAATGCCTCTGCTTCAATGAGCAGAAAGCTAGAGTGCAACATGAATTTTGGGGATTTTTTTACTTAAAATTGCAATATTGCAAAAGGACTATCCCACTATTGTAGTAAAGTAGGATGGAAACTGATCCGTGCATTTGTTTATTATTATTGTTTACTGGTACATTTTAGGTATACAATATGATGACATTCATCATTGAAAATTTGTACCTGTACATGATATACCTTGGTTCTTATTTTGTCCCCACTCCCCTGCCCTCTCTTCCACCCCTCCACACTTCCCAATTTTCAAAGGCTTTAATTTCATTTTTTCATTTTCTCATATTAATTACTTTCTCTTCTTTCCTTTCCCCTACCCCTCTCACTTCCCCTTCCCCTTTGCACCTTTTCTTCCCATTTCATGTTCTCTATTATACATTTTGATCCTTATTTACACTTTTAATTTCTCACACCAGAGAAACAATTTTGTATTTACATGTGAGTGTCTTATTTAATTCACTTAAGTGTATGGTTTCAATGTGCATCCATTTAGCTATGTCTCTAGATTCTCATTTTTTATGGTTGAGTAGTACTTCATTTTATAAAAAAAACAAAACAAACAAAAAAAAAAAAACACATTTTCTTTACCAAGTCTCCAGTTGATGGGCAATTGGGCTATTTCCAAGTTTTAGCTATTACAAACTGTGCCGCTATGAACATGGGTGCACATATATCACTGTGGTATGATTCTTTTAATTTGTTTGGGAAAATACCCAGCAAAGGAATAGCTGGGCCAAAGGGGATCTCTAATTCTAGTTTTTTGAGAAATCTCCACACTGATTTCCACAGTGGTTGCACCAGTGTACACTCCCAGAAACAGTGGAGTAGGGTTTCCCTTTCCCACAGCCCTGGCAGCATTTGCTATAGGTTGATTTCTTGGTAGCAGCCATTCTTTCTGGAGTGAGGTGGAATCTCAATGTTGTTTTTATTTGCATCTCTCAAATGACCAGTGATGTTGAAAAGTTTTTCATATGTTTATTTGCTATTTCTATTTCCTTGTCTGAGAAATCTCTGTTCATTTCAGATGCTCATTTTTGGATTGGGTCTTTAAATATGGGAGGTCTGATTTTCTTAAGTTCTTTATAGATTCTAGATAGTAGACCTTTGTCTGAGTAAAGCAGGTACAAATTTTTTCCCACATTATGGGTTGTCTCTTCGCACTGCTGGTGCTTTCTCCTGCTGTGCAGGAGCTTTTCAATAAGATGAGATCCCACTTGTTGATTCTTTGTGCTAGTTCACATGCAACTGAGGTTTTATTCATGAAATCTTTTCCTATGTCAATGTCTTCAAGAGTTCTACCTACCTCTCTTCCAGCTGGTTTAGTGTTTCTGTTTTAATATTTAGATCTTTGATCCATTTTGATTTTAATTTACTGCATTGTGAGAGATATTGGTCTAGTTTTAATCTTTGGCAAGTTGAAACCCAAATTTTCCAGCACCATTTATTAAAGAGGCTATCTTTCCTCCAGTGAAGGTGTTTTCCTCCTTTGTCAAAGATTAGGTGGCTACATCTTTTAGTCTGTTCCACTGGTCCTCAGGTCTGTTTCTTTGACAGTACCATGATGTTTTTATCATAGTAGCTTTGTAGTATAGTTTCAAATTGGGGATTGTGATACCATCTACCTTGTCTTTGTTGCCTAGAATTGTCTTTGCTATTCTAGGACTCTTCTTGTTCTGAATGAATTTTTGGATTGTTTTCTTGAGGTCTGTGAGGTATGCTGATGGAATTTCAACTGGGATTGTATTGAATCTATATAGCACTTTTGGAAGCATAGCCATTTTCACTAGATTGGTTTTTCCTACCCAGAAGCAAGAGGTGTCTTTCCATTTTCTGATATCCTCTTCAATCTCTTTTATCAACGTGCTGTAGTTTTCAAAGTGGAGGTCTTTCTTTTTTTCATTCGTTGATTCCTAGGTATTTCATTTTTTTTGACACTATTGTAAAAGGAGTTGTTTCTCCAGTTCCTCCCTCAGTGAGTCTGTTGTTCATGTACAGGAAAGCTATTGATTTTTGTATGTTGACCTTGTATCCAGCTACTCTACTAAAATTGGTTATTAAATATAAAAGACTTTTGGTGGAGTTCTTGAGGTCTTCTTTATAGAGTATCATGTCATCTGCAAATAATGTCAATTTAACTTCATTTCATATCTTTATTCTATTTATTTCTTTCTCTTGTCTAATTGCTGTGGCTAATATTTCCAGAAGTATATTGAATGGGAGTGATGACAGTAGATATCCTTATCTTGTTCCTGATTTTAGTGTGAAGGATTTCAGTTTTTGACCATTTAGTATGATGTTGGCTGTTGATTTTTCACAGAGAGCTTTTATCAGATTAACATAAAGATTGTCTATTCCAATTCTCTGTAGGGTTTTTATCATGAATGGGTATTGGATTTTGTCAAATGCTTTTTCTGCATCTATTGAGAAGGTTATATGGTTTTTGTCCTTGGCTCTATTAATATAGTGTATTACATCTATTCATTTGCTTATGTTGAACCATCCCTGCATCCCTGGGATGAATCCCACTTGGTCAGGGTGTATGATCTTCTTGATGAACTTTTGCATTCTATTTGCCAGTATCTTATTAAAGATTTTTGCATCTATATTTATTAGTGAGATTGACCTGTAGTTCTCTTTATCAGTTGGGTCTTTCTCTGATTTTGGGATCAAAATGATGCTTGCTTCCAGTTATGAATTCAGGAGTACTGCTTCCCTTTCAATTTAATTGAAGAGTTTAAACAGTAGTGGTGATAGTTCTTCTCTAAATGTCTTGTAGAGTTCAACAGTGAAGCCATCAGGACCTGGGCTTTTCTTCATTGGTAAGTTTTTAATTACAGTTTCAATTTTGTTGAATGATACTGAGTTGTTTAGAATTTTTAGGTCTTCTTTGTTCAACTTTGATAATTAATATGTATCTAGGAATCTGTCCATTTCTTCTGTGTTTTCCCTCTTATTATCTTATTGGCAGGTTCTCAAAGAAGGTATTGATGATCCTCTGGATTTCTGCTGGGTCTGTTGTAATTTCACCCTTTTCATTCCTAATTGCATGGATTTGGGCATTTTCTTTCCCTTTTTTTGATAAGGTTGTCTAAGGGTTTGTCAATTTTGTTTATTCTTTCAAAGAACCAACTCTTTGCTTCACTGATTTTTTTTTTGTATCATTCTCTTTGTCTCCATTGCATTTATTTCTGCTTTATAATTTCCTCCCTTGTATGAGTTTGAGTTTGTCCTGCTCTTCTTTTTCTAGAAGCTTGAGGTTCAGCATTGGGTTATTTATTTGAGCTTGCTCTGTTTTCCTAATATGAGTATTCACTGCTATAAATTTCCATCTTAAGACTGCTTTCATTTTGTCCCATAAATTCCAATATGTTGGATTGGCATGGTCATTTAATTGTAGAAACTGTCTGATTTCTTCTTTAATTTCCTCTGTGACCCATGGGTTGTACAGGAGTGTGTTGTTCAATTTCCATGTGTTTATGAAATTTTTGTGGTTTCTTTTGCTATTGATCTTCAATTTCACCACACTATTATATGATAATATACAAGGCATAACTTCAGTTCCTTTGCATTTACTTAAACATGTTCCATGAGCAAGTGTGTGGTCTATTTTTTAGAATTACCCGTGTGCAGTTGAAAAGAATGTGTATTCTGATTTTGGGGGGTGGAACACTCTGTAAACATCTGTTAAATCCATTTGTTCAAGAGTTTCATTGAGTTCTAGTGTTTCATTGTTTATTTTTTGTCTAGTTGATCTATCTATTGGTGACAGTGGAGTATTGAGGTCCCCCAGTACTATTTTATTAGTGCTTATTTGGTTTTTCACGTCCAATTTGTTTTGTATAGTTGGGAGCACTAGTATTTGGTACATATAAATTTATGAATACCATCTCTTCCTCTTGGATTGTTCTCTTTGCAAGGATGTAGTGTCCTTCTTTGTCTCTCTTATTTAGTGTTAGTTTGAAATTCATTTGATCTGCAAAGAGGATAGCTACTCCTGCTTTTTGGGGGGTTCCTGTCACATGGATTATTTTTTCCATCCTTTAACTTTCAGTCTATGAAATTCTTTTTTATTGTGTGTTTCTGGTATGTAACCTATTATTGGATCTTACTTTTTTACCAATTCCACCAGTCTATTTCTTTTGATTGGTGAATTTGATAGGGAAAAATTTTAAAGTAAGTTTAGTAGATTAGCTATTAAAGTAGTTGTGAAAGCAAAATAGGTAGTGTATCCCTTTAAAAGGTTGCCTTAGCCCTTTGCTTTTGTTGTTTAAAGTGAACATTATATAGCTCCTTTGATCTGTAGCTCCACTATAGATAACATCCTAGCTCTGAAGAACAAAGTGGGAATCCTTGAACAAACTTGTGATACATATGCCTTAACTGTCATGTGTTTAGGACTGTAATCAGTGACAGAAACCACCTGTGTCTAACCATTAAACAGGAATTGAAACTTTATGTACTTAACAAGGACCACTAGGAATGAGATAATGACTGACAAAAGCATAAAAGGTGATGGACAAAGAACACAGGGTGCAGACTCTGACCAGACCAGTTTCTGGCAGTCCTGCCTGCTTGTGAGTAAATTTTTATTTTATTCAACTTCTTTATCTCTGTGCATTTCTTTCCATGATTCTAGAACATTTGGTTCCCTGACCAGGAATCAGGAGAGAAATGCTCCTTTTGGGCATTGGCCCGAACTCCACCAGATGGAGTGGCTCTTTGCCTCCTTGAGTGAAATGGTGTGCCCCTGGGACTAATTTCCTAGGCTCCTCAACAGGACACAGAGACCCGCTCACCAGTGGCAGATCACCCAAACCCCAGACAGAAGGCAACAGAAGGAGGTCTGCTGCTGTTGGTGTCTCACCTGTCTCTTTTCTTTGCTTGGTGAGAAACCCCAGGAAACCCCCTAGTTATTAACTTTTGGTTTTGCTTTGGTTTCACATTGTGAATTTGTATTCTGTAACTTTGGGAAAATACAATGCAGGGGCCTGATCACCCCTTGTGCTTTGCCATTTGGAAAGATAGCTCCTCCCATTTGTTTTGCTTCACTTTGTGAACTTTGGGCAAACATAGTGCAGGGTTCTGATCACCCCTTGTGCTTTGCCATTTGGTGAGGTAGCTCCTCCCATCTTTTAACTTTAGGCAAACATAGTGCAGGGGCCTGATCACCCCTTGTGCTTTGCTATTTGGGGAGGTAGCTTCTTTCATTTGTTTTGGTTACAGTTAGGTGGTCACCAGAAGGGAATGTGATAACTTCAGAATAAATATGTGAATAGAAGAGTCCTGGATAGAAGAATGTGTGGGACAAGCTGTGGAACAAGACAAAGGGAGGAAGTGCTTGAGCTTAAAGAGTCCTCCCCAAGTCGCAGAATTTGTGTGAGGTCTGACCTGAGATTCTGTGGTTGCGTTTAACAAAGGCACAATGGTGAGCTTATGCAACAGCCCACCTTAGCCTGAATGGACCTTAAAGTGGCTGAGAGGCCTGAAGCCAGGCAGATGAGTGAGTGATCCCCCCACCTTTGTTTGTCTTGTGTCTCCGTATAAGGGTACCCATACATACACATCAACACTCTGATTGGCCAATTGTGGGGACAGAAATATCTCATCCTACTGTTTTGAAATGCATGCTTAAGAATTTAAAAAAAGGTTTTACTGGAAATTATGGTACTAAGATGAAACCCTAAAAACTTAGAGGCTTTTGTGAGTTAGAATGGTCCATGCTTTGCCCAGCTGGGCCAACTGAGAGATCCTAGATGAGGGTCTCTTTTGGTCCATCTGGCTAAAAGTCACTGCCCCTGGATGGGAACATCCAGATCAATTTCCTTATATTGATTCATGGCTCAACTTGTATCACAGAATGCTTCCTTGGCTTCATATGTGTCCCCTGGAAGCAAAAAATGATATCCTGGTCCTCCTTCAGAAAGAGGACCATGCTGGAAAGAAACCAGTCCTTTCAGATCCAGAACAAGAGAATTTAGAATTTTCCCCTCCTTTTGTGTTACTAAATTCACAGATGCAGAGGAGGTGGGGACAAAAGCATGAGAACTGCTTAACTGTAGTGCACCAGATGGTGCATACTATGGTCAGACTCAAAGAGGATTGAATAGAGCTTCCACTCAAATTGGAAAAAAGAATTGAAAAAAAGAAAATAAGTAATGGATTAAAAACAGCTAAGAAAGCTCTGAAGGGCATAAAACAAAGCCAGAGAAAGTAAGAAATTTTACAAGAGAAATCAAGTTAGAAATTTTAGCTAATTGATAAATGTATCTGTGTTTCAGTTTTAATTGATGTTTAATTGGTCTGCTTAAAATATTTCTTGTACACTGCAAATTCTTCAATTGTAATTATAGGGTTAACTTGCTCTTTTCTGTACTTTGCTGATAAAAAAAACTCAAGGTCCCTACCATCCTATTGGCAACCAATAAAATTTAAAGTGTAACAAGCTGAGAACAAAAAAAGGAGCACTTTAAAATTTTAACAACTAAAGACAAGTTTGTGACAAAAGATCTATAGTAAGTGAGACAAAAAAAATATTAAAAAGCTGTAAGTAAAATAGATGCAATTTTGATGTAAGAAATTTTGTGTTTGTCTTGTTAGAAAGATAATAGAGATGTACAAGACCAGAAGGTTTAGGTATGCCAAAAGATGTACAAAAGTGATTTATCAAAAAATATATATGCTTGTTTGTTGGTTTCAAGTTTGTTATGTAAAGTTTAAATATGTTTACATTGGTTTTCATCAAAGGGTTAAATTCTAAATATGTTACCAATATGTGTACATTGGTCATCTTCAAAGAGTATAAGAGCCAACAGGTTACAATATGACCTCCTCCTTTATAGTGAGTTTAAAAAACTGTTGGAAAAAGGCACAAATATGTCACACCAAGGTGCAATATTTGAGATTTGACTTTAAAAAGAATAAAAAGAGGCTTGGTCCAGGGAAAAAAGTCACTTATTCTCTGCCAAGACCCCTCCAAAATGCTTCAGTTATTTGATTCCATCTCTGCTACCCATTGTCTTAATTGGGAGGACTGTAAAAAATTTTGTAGAACTTTGTTAACCTCTAAAAATAGAGAGAGTTTTAGGAAAAATTAAGAAGTTAATCCCACTAGAATGCCAGGTGATATGCAGAATCCAGACACTTGGCATGAACAGCAATTCCCAGTAAATATGAGGCCTGATTGAGATCCCAATACCCAAGAAGGACAGGAAAACTTGAGAAATTATCAGACAGCCCTTTTAGCAGGAATGCGGGCTACAAGTAAAAGGCCTACAAATATGATTAAAGTGCTAGAAACACAGCAGGAGCCCGATGGGAACTCTGACAGGCTTTATGAGTAGCTCTATAAAGTTTACAGACTGTCTACACCTTTTGAACCTGCTGTTCCTGAAAACCATCAGCTAATTAATACAACTTTTGTAACCCAGTCAGCACCAGACATTAGAAGGAAAATCCAAAGGCAGGAGACTTGGGAAGGCATGAATATAATGCAATTGTTGCAATTAGCTGGGAAAGTGTATGTGAATAGAGAGACAGTGAAAGAGAAAGAGAGCCAGGAAAGAAGATAGCAGTAGCTATGGGAGCCAAGGAAGAGAAGGAAAAAGAAAGACAAGGCTCAAGGAAAAGTAAAACCAGGACTTGAAGGAAAGGAAGGATACTGGCACATTGTTGCCTGTGATGGAGGACAGTGACTGACAGACTGGGCTCAATGCAGCTAGGCCTCCATGAGCCCATGGTTGATATATAGATAGGGGGCCAAAACATATTCTTAATGGTAGATAGTGGCACAGAACATTCAGTAGTAACGGCTCCAGTTGCCCCTCTGAGTGGAAAGCACATCCAAGTGATTAGTGCCACTGGAATTTCAGAAAAGCATCAGTTTTGCTATGAAAGGACATGTGAAATTGGAGGACATAAGGTGAAACATGAATTCTTGTATATGCCAGAATGTCCTATTCCATTATTAGGAAGAGATTATTATCTAAATTGGGAGCTACAATAACTTTCATTCAATAGGGAAATGCATCTCTGCATTCAGACCCAGGAAAGGATCTCATTATGATGGTAACTACTAAAAGAGAAGATGAATGGCAATGTTACAATGTGGATGATGTTTTTCCAAGCTCCGCAAGAATTAAGAACTATGTCCCCTAGAGTATGAGCAGAGGAATCTCCCCTAGGCTTAGCTAAGAATCATCCACCCACAGTTACAAAATTAAAAGACAATTTGGCTCCATTGGTGTAAAACAATACCCAATGTCCAGGCAAACCCGAATTGGAATTAAACCCCATATCATGAGATTAAAGGAATTCAGACTTATTAAAGAATGTATGTCACCTTGGAACACCCCTTTGCTGCCTATTCAGAAACCTGATGGGGACTATAGGCCAGTGCAAGATCTACAGGCTGTAAATGACAGAACAGTAATGCTTCACCCAGTGAGTGGTCCCTAACCCCTATGCTTTGTTGGGCCTGATACCTCCAGAAACAGCATGGTTTACTTATTTGGATTTAAAAAATGCCTTCTTTTGCCTTCTCATCTCTCCCCTCAGTCAACCCATCTTTGCATTTGAATGGGAAGACCTGAGTGATGGGAAAAATATTCAGTTTACTTGGACCAGATTGCCACAGGGATTTAAAAAATAACCCATGCTTTTTTGGGGAAGCCCTAGCCAAGGACTTGCTTACCTCCCCTGTCGATATAGCTGTGTCCTACTGCAGTATGTGGCTGACTGACTGTTATGCAGCCCAACCCAAGAACAGTGCTGGGAAGGCACCAAAAAGTTGTTGCTGCACTTTCAAGAAAACTGGATAGAAGGTATTGTGGGAGAAAGCCCAGATTTGTGTACAGCATGTTAAATATTTAGGATTTCAAATAACACAGGGCATACATTGCCTAGAAAATGAAAGGTTATTAGTGCCATCCCTAAGCCCCAAACAAAGAAGCAGCTGAGAGAGCTTCTTGGGGCAGCAGGCTTTTGTAAAAATTTGGATTCCGGGTTTTACAGAAATCTCTAAACTCCTTTATGAAGCCCTAAAGGGACAAGAGGAGAATCATCTGCATTGCCCTGTAGAGCAGGAGGAAGCTTTAAAAAAAAAATTGACTTAGGCAGCCACCACAGCCCTAGGCATACCAGATGTAAAATGACCTTTTATTCTATATGTGACTGAAAAATAAAACCATGTGGCTATTGGAATGTTGACCCAAGAAGTAGGCCCATGGAATCAACCAGTGGCATATTTGTCTAAAAATTTAGATTCAATAAACAAAAGAATGGCCTCATTGTTTGGGGGCCTTAGAAACTTCAGTTCTGTTGATTCAAAAAACAGACAAGCTGACTTTAGGTCAGGAACTGACTGTGCAGATTCCACACCCAGTCCTAGAACTGCTAAACACAAGGGAGCATCACTGGCTCTCAAACAATTGGGTTACTCGGTGTCAAGCCCTTCTCTGTGAGAATCCCTGCTTATGGTTTATTTCTATAAAAACTTTAAATCCTGCTACCTTCTTGCCCACGGAGAGAGGCCCTCCCAATCATGACTCCTTGAGTGTCACTGATGAGCTCTTTTCCAGCCACTCTGACCTACAAATGGCACCCTTGTCCAATGCTGACCTTGTTCTGTTCATGGATGAGAGCAGCTTCATGGAAGATGGGGTTCATCATGCTAGATATGTGGTAACCATGAAGGATGAGGTAGTCCTAGCCAGGGCCTTCAGTGCAATGTGCTAAGCTCTGGGCACTCATACAGGCACTCTGATGGGCAAAGGGTAAAAAAGTATACATACATACATATATATATATATATATATATATATATATATATATATATATATATGACCCTAGTTAGCAAGACAGACTCCATATTGCTGCTTGACCCACCTGCCTGCCCCTTAGATGAACTCAGAAGGAGGAAGCTTAAAAACCTCCTCCCCTTAGAAAGTTTCTTTAGAAATAACAATTAATCAACTATTGTTTTACAAATGTTCTAACAGCAGGACGTTCCACTTCTGTACCTTTTGCCTGCTTTACTAGTTCTATCCCATAGGGGGGCCTAGAAACTGTTGGCCTCAAAGGTGTATAAAACATGTTTGTCAACCCCCAGTCAAGGCTCAAGTCCGATGCTCAGCTCGGGTCCCGGCCGGTAATAAACTCCTGTATGGATTTAATATTGGTCTCTGGTTGGTTCTCTCACTAGGTGTAACATTCTTGGAGGCCCCAGTGAGATAGCCAGCTGCTCTAAAGCTTATTATCTTGGAGCCTTTGTTTCTTTTTAGGAGAGACCAGGATCAGACATCAGCAGTGTTTGGCCTCTCTGGACACTGGTCTGCTAAAGGAGAGGCCACCCTGATGGTATTCTGGGGCTCCGGGTAGACCAGTCCCAGTCGGGCCCTATTGCCAATCAACCAACCTGCAGGAGTTTATTGGGAAAGCCTCTAGAGGTAAGAATCGAATGATTCTTAGTGCACTATGGGTAGGTAGGAGGAAGCCGGACATGGCACAGGTTCCCCTATCTAGAGTCTCTTTGAGATGGCAAGCAGACTCAACTGGGTTGGAGTCCTCAGAAGAATGACTCCCTGGGTGGGGTCCAAATCCATTCAGCCCCAGAGGTTTATGTGGCCAAAGTCTTGTTTTTTTGTCTGTTTATTGTTGTCTGTCTGTCTGCCTGCTTTGTGTGCCTTTTGCATTTTCACAGGCTAAAATTATGGGTTCCTCACAGTCCACAGAAGGAACTCCACTTGATTGTGTTTTGAATACCTTAAAAAAAAATTTATTCCACAGACAGAGAAGATAAATATGGCATGAAATTTTCCAAAGACAAATTGTGAACTCTATGTCAATCAGAATGGCCAAGTTTCGGAGTCAGTTGGCCTCTGGTGGGAATTTATTCTGTGCACATTGCTCGCAAGGTTTGAAATGTGGTCACAGGAGTTGGGGCCCCACAGGTCCTGATCGACCTTTGACACTCGATTGGGACAGGACTATGGTCCATCAGTCCCATCTTCCTCCTCCCTTTTTCCTTTAAAACAGACAGAGCCTGGGGGAAGATTGATTTATGTCCCTTTTACAACTAGTGATCTTTACAATTAGAAACATCAAAATCCCCCCTTCTCTGAAAAACCTCAGGCATTAATCTCTTCTTGAGTCTGTTTTTCATACCCATGAGCCAACCTGGGATGATTGCCAGCAGCTTTTACAGATCCTGTTCACCACTGAGGAATGGTACCGCATTTATCAACAGACAGTCAAAGAGGCCCTGGGGCCAAACCCCAGCATCACACCCAGAACTCCGGGGCATTCGGCCAAGGCTGAAACAGTAGTTCTGTCGTGACATGCAGAATGGGACCCCAATGATGATGATGGTAAGAGGAGGCTAGGTACCTACCACCAGCACTTATTAGGGGGACACTGGGCAGTGGCCAGAAAGCCTACTAATTTGAGTAAGGTAAGTGAGGTTTGCCAGGGAAAAACAGAGTCTCTGGCTGCATTTTTGGAGAGACTCTTGGAAGCCTATAGAGTTTTCACTCCTATTGACCCAGAGGCTCCCAAAAATGCAGCAGCTTTAAATCTGGCCTTTGTTTCCCAGTTGGCCCCAGGCATTAAAAAAAATTACAGAAATTGGAGGGCTTTGAGGGAAAGAATAAGACTGAACTCCTGAGCATAGCCCAGAAAGTTTATGATAACCATGATGCCCCCTAGAGAAGTCCTAGCCAAGAAACTGGGGAAAGTCACTATTGCTGCACTCCAGACACAAGAGACAGTCCCTCTGGACAGAAAAAGAGAAAGCTGGATTTTTGGCTTTAAAGAAACCCTTAGTGTTAGCACTAGCCTTGGCCCTACCTGATGTCACCAAGCCCTTTCAGTTGTCTGTGGCTAAACGAGGGGGCATAGCCAAAGGAATGCTAGCTCAGGCATTAGGGCCTTGAAACAGACCTGTGGCCTACCTGTCTAAAAGACTTGATCCTATGGCAAGTGGATGGCCTACCTGTTTGAGGACAGTTGCAGCCACCACCCTCCTGGTCAAGGAGGCAGATAAATTCAGCCTGGGGCAGAACCCGGTCATCACCGCACCCCATGCAGTGGAAACATTGCTGAGAGGAGCCCCAGAACAATGGCTCTCTAACACCTGCCTGACTCAGTACCAGGCCCTGTTGCTGGATGCTCCACACATCAAATTCACCTGAGAAATGACCCTCAATCTGGCCACCTTACTCCCGGACTCCAACTCCTACACAAGCCCCTTGATGACTGTCTGGACACTCTGACAACTTCCACCACCAACCCCCCAGATCTGATTGATGTTCCCCTACAAAGCTCAGATGGAAACAGCTTCATGGAAGACTGAGTCAGGTATGTGGGGGCGGCCATAGTCAGTCCAGAAAAACAGGTACACTGGACACAGGTATTAAGCCAAAAGACTTCAATGCAGAGGGCTGAGCTAATAGCCTTAACTCAAGCCCTGTTAGGTTGAGACAAGGCTGTAAACATCTACACTGACAGCCAGTATGCATTTGCCACTGCCCATGTGCATGGCAACATCTACAGACAGAGAAGGCTATTGACATCAAAAGAAAAAACTAACAAAAATAAAAAAAATTTTGGCCTTATTGGAGACAATTTGGAAACCCAGGGCATTGGCCATTATTCATTAAAAAATCCACCAAAAAAGAGACAGCTATGAGGCCTGTGGTAACTGAGAGGCTGATGATGTGGCCCGACAAGTGGCCAGAGAACCAGTGGGGCCAACAGACATTCTGCCCATCTGACCCTTTGGCTACCTGCCAGAAAGACCCACATATACCCTGGAAAAAAAAAGAAAAAGAAAAAAACCAAAAGCGAGGGGGTACAAAACTGGACTCAGGCTGGTGGAAAGGGAAAAATGAATGAATTTGTCTCCCCCGAGCCCTGGGGTGACAACTTGTTCATCAATTACATCACTTAACTCACCTGGGAGAATCAAAGTTAAAAAGACTGATGAGCTCTAAGTTTTCAATCCCAGGATTGACTTCCATAGTCCAGGACATCAGTTCCAGGTGTCAAATGTGTACACAGGTAGACTCCAAGATGAGACCAAGGAACAAAGGTAATCGACTACAGGGAAGAGAGCCAGGGAAACATTAGAAACTTGATTTCACTGAAATAAAATCCAGCAATAGGTTCAAATAGTTACTGGTATTGGTTGACACCTACTCAGGTTGGGTAGAAGCTTTCCCCACTCATGGAAAATCAGCCAACATAGTAACTAAGGTTTTGCTCCAGGAAATAGTTCCTTGGTTTTACATCCCTCATTACCTGGGGTCCAACAATGGGCCTACCTTCATGGTATGGATATCCAAATTGTTGGCAAGGGCACTACATATCCATTGGAAGTTACACTGTGCCTACCACCCACAAAGTTCAGGGCAAGTAAAAAGGATAGCTAGGACTCTGAAAGAAACCCTGACTAAATATGTTCTAAAAACTGGTGGTAGGTGGCCCAATCTGCTTCCTCTAGCCTTGTTAAGAGTTAGATATACCCCACATGTGACAAGTTTACCCCTTTTGAAATCTTGTATGGGAGGCCACCGCCACTCCTCCCTAAGTTAAACCTTGAACAGATAACAGAGAGTTCTTGTGTCTCTTTACTTCAGTCTCTTCAAGCCTTACAGATTCTTCAGAGTGAGATCCAGGCTACAAAACAACAGGCTCAGGGGAAAAAAAACCTTTGTGACATTCCAGCCCCATAGTTTCAAGCCAGGAGACCTGGTCCTGATATGCTTGGTTTGCTTGCACCGAGGACTTGACTAAATACATTCCCAAATCAGTCTTGGCTACCCAATCTGCCACTTTATTTTGTGTCACCATGTATGTTGTTCCACAAGTCTTGTATTATAATAAAAAGGAGGGCTGTGAACATCTGGAATTAACCACTGAACACTATAGGAGTAAATGGGCTGCCCCCGTTTTAGTGCCTATTCTGGTGGGATTAGGAATAGCCAGGTCAGTGGCTATTGGAACTTCCTCCCTGGTCCTTCAGGACACAAATTTTAAAGCCCTAAGCCACCAAGTAGCCAGAGATTTGGGTCACCTAAAAGACTCGATCTCCAGATTAAAAAGCCAGGTTGATTCCCTAGCTAAAATGGTCCTACAAAATCAAAAGGGACTTGACCTCCTGTTTATAAAACAAGGAGGGTTATGTGTAGCCTAGAAAAAAAAACCTGTTGCTTCTAGGCTAATCATTAACTACCCTAGTTTCTGCTGTAACAGGCCCCCTAGTTATCTTACTTCTGCTTTTGCTCGAGAGACCTTGCATTATAAATGCTCTGACTAAATATGTTAGACAGAGGGTTGATGGAGTTAAACTGATGGTGTTGAGACAAAATTATGAGATTTTAAAAGACATTTAAAAAAATTCAAAGAGTAAATACAGGAATCAAAGATTTGATTAAGTTGCCAGAACCAGTGGGGAATGAAAGACCCTAGTTAGCAAGACAGACTCCATATTGCTGCTTGACCCACCTGCCTGCCCCTTAGATGAACTCAGAAGGAGGAAGCTTAAAAACCTCCTCCCCTTAGAAAGTTTCTTTAGAAATAACAATTAATCAACTATTGTTTTACAAATGTTCTAACAGCAGGATGTTCTGCTTCTGTACCTTTTGCCTGCTTTACTAGTTCTATTCCATAGGGGGGCCTAGAAACTGTTGGCCTCAAAGGTGTATAAAACATGTTTGTCAACCCCCAGTCGAGGCTCGAGTCTGATGCTCGGCTCAGGTCCCAGCCGGTAATAAACTTCTGTGTGGATTTAATATTGGTCTTTGGTTGGTTCTCTCTCACTGGGTGTAACAATATATATATATACACACACACAGACTTTCACTATGCATTTGCTACATTACACATCATTGGCATGATTTACCGAGAGCGAGGTTTTCTCATGGCAGAAGGGAAGCAAATTAAAAATGAACAGGAAATTATACAGTTGCTAGAGGCAGGGTGGGAACCTACCAAAGTTGCAGTAATATGTTGTTCAGGACACCAGAAAGACAAAGACTTCATTGAACACGGTAACAATAAAGCTGATGCTGAAAGCCAAGAAAGATAATGCACTCAAAGCCCTGCTCTCACCACTCTGGAGGCTGGTGAGTCAACGCACAGCTGAAGAATGGAAGCACCAACAAGGATGACATGGATTATTGTGCTGTGCCAGATCACCACTGCCTTAAGTTCACTTGTTTTCGAACTGTGGGTGTTTATGAGAAGTTTGATGAACAATATGTGACTTTTAAAATGGTAAAATGGGAACCTGAAGGCTATCCATTTATAATATTCTTTGATAAAAACATTATGGGGGACCTGGGGTAACTTCTGACTGTCGGGGGCTATTCTAATGAAAAATTATATTGCAAAGAGAAAACACAAGTTTGGATCAATGGCTCCCTTGTTGGACAAGCCAAGGGTAATTGTAACAATTGTAAACAAGGTCAATGTAATCCTATATCTATGTATATGCCAGCCCCATGGGATCTTATTTGGCTACAAGGAGTAATATATTTCATTAGGACAAGAAATTTAAAAAGATCTTGAGGAAATTCGAGACACACTTCAGGCTTTAGAAACCTAACTAGATTCACTGGCCAATGTCATTACAAAATAGGTATGCTCTCGATTTGCTCACAGCCCAGAAAGGAGGGACTTGCTTATTTCTTGGTGAAGACAGCTGTTAATATACTAATAAATCTGGTATAATACAAGAATCACTAGACAGACTGAAAGATCAGATCAAGGCTCTTGATGAGAAATTTTGTATAGGACAGCTGTCCTATGGGATTAATTTTACTTGGACAAGATGAAGAAACTTGGATAGGACCTCTTCTGAGTCCACTTCTTGTTACAATATTAATGTTTGGTCCTTGTGTCATCCAATGGATTTCAAAATTTATACAGTAGTGCAGTGCTGCAGCTCAAGACTATCAAATGCTAGTGTTAAGAAATGTAGATAAACTGGATAGAAGAATTATTCTGAAGTAAACAGAGGGAGGAATGATATGGAAAATTTTTAGATAATAGATTGAATATTAAGGTAGTTGTAAAAACAAAATAAGTAATGTGTTCTTTTAAGATTTGCTTTTCCCAAAATTCCTCATTTAAGGTGACAATTATCTGACTCTAATTGGTAACTTCATTAACCTAACAAAGTTATCATGCCATGGTGAATTTACAATGTACTTAACAAGGACCACTAGGGGTGAGATAATGACTGAAAAAAGTATAAAAGGTGATGGACAAAGAAAGCAGGGTGCAGACTCTGACCAGACCAGGTTCTGGCAGTCCTGCCTGCTTGTGAGTAAATTTTTATTTTACCCAACTTCTGTGTCTCTGTGCATTTCTTTCCACAATTCCAGAACAAATTGAAACCATTAACATTGCTATTTATAACTGATATTTTTTGACTTATCCTTGTCATGACCTTTTCTTGTTGTTGGATTCTCCCCCTTTGCATTTAATTTTTTGTCTTGCCTGATGGATTCATTCTGCTGGGCTTCATGGGATTGTGACCCTCATTATCTTTTCCTAGGATATTGTTTAAAATTTTTTGGAGTCCTCGTTTGGTATTCATGAAGTTCCTCAGGTGTTCTTGTCATGGAAGTATCTTATTTCTCCATGGATTTTGAAAGATAGTTTTTACAGGGTACATCAATCTGGGTTGGAGGTTGTTTTCTTTTAGGGCCTGAAATACTTTACTTCAGGCTCTCCTTGACTTGAGGGTTTGTGTTGAGACGTCTGCTGTGATTCTGACAGGCTTTCCTTTGCATGTGATTTGTTTCTTTTTGCTGACTGCTTGTAGTATTTTATCCTTCTGTTGGGTTTCTGAAATCTTGACCATTATATGCCTTGGATGTAGTTTTTTTTATCATGGCTAGCTGGAGTCCTATATGCCTCACTTATCTGTATATGAAGTTCTTTTCCCCTTCTTGGGAATTTTTCTGCTATTACTTCTGTGAACATTTTTTTATGTCATCTGCACTCTCTCCCCTTTCTTCATTGACTCCAATCAGTCTTTTGTCATTCTTCTTTACATCATCTACCAGCTACTGGATTGATTTCTCTTGTTCCTTTGCTATTAAAAAAAAAAGAAATCTTTCTTTTTCTGGCCAGTACTCACAATCCTGTCTGCTATATCTGATATTCTGTCCTCAGATTGACTCGTTCTGCTGCATAAAATTTCAGTCAAGTTTTTAATCTCCTGGATATCTGTTTCCATCTGTTTATGGATTCCATTTTTTCCTATGCTGGGATTCCATCATGTTGCTCAGCTCCTCTATTTTTTTATCTGTGTCTGCTCTAGAGTTATTAATCATATCTTTTACTATCAACACAATCTCTGTTGTTATCTGAGAAATTATTTCTAATTTCATTTTTTCCAGATCCTCTTTCGTTGCCAGTTCAGGGAGTCCAGGTGTTTTGAGTTTCCAACTGTTCCATCTCGTTGGCCCTTGGGGTTGCCTTAGGTGATCTGGAAGACTGATTTTGAGTCTTGTTTCGGTGTCTTTTCTCATTTCAACCAATGTAGCCTGTTAAGAATTAATTTCTCTCATAACATATGATAGCAATCTGTGTGTGCTAAATTACAGTTATGCAAGGTCAATGTTAAACATCAGATTTTTCAGTATTTTCATTTCATTTATTTTTCTATGTATATGTGAGGTGATGTAAAATATTCTGTGTCACTTTGATATTGCTAGATTTTAGATGCAGTGTTAGTTGTAGTTCTCCAGAGTAAAAACTTATGTGCATTATCCTGTTTTATTATTTACCTACTAAATACCTCTTAAAATTTCTTGTAAAGAATAATGAATTACTTATATACCTCTTTCCTTCATTAGCATATAAGTCTTCAATGCCAGTAGAAAAATATAAAATATAGTAGATATTTCACAAACATGTGAATGAATTTTTAATGACTAAAATAAATCACACTTTTTACTAATATCAAATCAAGACTTTGTACCATGAGATGATTAATGCTATCTTTTTTATTTCCTCTCTTACATTTTTAGCCTCTTTTATCCCCTGAGTCTTTTGTCTTCCAGTGTTTTCCTTGCATTACCTGAATTTTTAACTAAAAATAAAGCTTATCTCCCCAAAGCATAATCTTTAGAGATAATACATTTAACACAAGATCCAAAACATTTTGGTTACTTATTTCTCCTCCTCCTCCTCTTAATCTTCCTTCTCCTTTTTTCCCTCCCTATTCTCTCCTCATCCTTCTCCTCCTTCTTTTCTTCTTCTTTCTCCTCCTCTTCTCCTTCTCCCTCTCTCTCTCTCTCCCTCCCTCCCTCCCTCCCTCCTTTCCTCCCTCCCTGTGTTACTCAATCTGGTCTCAGTCTGAGGGCTCAAGGGTTACTACTGCTTCACCCTCCCAAGCAAATGGAACTGCAGCGTGTGCCAGCAGTTGTTGTGAATTACTTGAAATAGCTCAACATCTACAAATATGTGCACTCCTGCATGTGTATACCTAATTATCAAGCCTAAGCACATGATAATGATAAAAATAAATTTTAAAACTTCTGTCCAAATATTCACAATGTAATGGGAGAGACAAACATGGACATACTCTAATATAATAGGATTATAAGTAAATCTAACATATTTATTCACTATTTTCCCCAAGGTCATTAAATTCAAACCATTCCAGATAATTTATTTTTCCTGTGCATCAACTTTTGGTGCCTTCTCCAATTCTCTCATGTAAACCTCTCTTTCCACAGAGGTGAACTCTTGACAAGTTCACCTGGCTGGTTAGTGTGCATGTTTATGCTCCACCTTTGTCTGCTCACCCAGCTCCACTTCCTGGGTCTGCACTTACTGACTTCCATCCCTCTGCCATCCCCATCCTCAGAGGAAATGCCTCTTTGCTCAGCCTGTCTCTACTTTCCTGAGTGGTTGTCAGAGGAATGGTGACACAATCCAGGAGGCAAGGAATTGCATTCCATGGAGTGTCTCTTAATGCTTGAGAAGTGTGAGATATGGAAAAATTGAACAAATGCATTCTTTCTCCTTCTTTCCCTTTATGCTCTTCCCTAAAGTATGATTTCTCCCTGTAATTCCTCCAGGGAAAGTTACATGTGTAAAGAAAATGCCTTCCAGAAGTCTCCCATTCCACTTTCCTGATTGTGAATTGGTATGGATTTTTGTTTCCTTTTTTTCTTCATCTTCAACCACTGGCTTGCATTTCACTTAACTTTGAAAGTTCACAATATATGAGCCAATCACTAAACATGCAAATAGTGTGGGTATTCTAAGCTATAGAATCCCATAATACTCTCACCCACACCCACAACTTTGCTTGCTAAGGATTCACTTTAATCCTTCCCTTTGGCTTTGATTTCTAAAGGATCAAGTCTGAGACAGTATGTACTTATAAACTGAACATAGAAGTGTTTCATACTCTATTTTATGCACTTTCCACCCTCATGAGACTATGAACCTAGATAAAATTCTAAAAATTTCATAAACTATTTTACTATATCCTAAAAAACATAGTTGCTGTTATTTGAATTTGATATCAGAATCTTCACTGAAAGTAAATTTTTCTTCTAGAAAAGGTAAAGATGCTGAAGGTTAAAATTAGTTTCCTAATAAGACAACACTTATAAATCAGTTTTAATTCTTGTCTTATAAGTGTGTGCATATATTTAGTCATCTGGAATTATTGAGGAAAATATCTGATTGGAAATTATATTGAAGGATATGCTGAAAACTGGTTAAGCTCACAAAACATTATGACATGAAATTGTAGAAATGGTGGAAAATATGGCAAAATTAAAGTAAGGTAAATTTCAAATCATTGAAAAGAAGTAGCTCTTTATTCAACCAGGGTAGATCCTTCCTCTGGAGGTCAGCAGCATGCATGCTATGGGTTGCAAACCTGACAAGGAATAGCCAATTTTATCACCACCTATAAATCTGTTCAACCCAGGACCATGACAGGGCTAATGAAACATTACATTTAGGATGCAAACCATTCACCGACAAGGGTCAGGAATAGATTTTCCTTTGCCAATGAAGTCTGCATTTGAATTTTATGTGGGTTATGTAGAGGGGTATTTTTGAAGTACAAAAACACAGACATCATACTAGGGAACTACCAAATGTGGGGAGAAATTCTCAAATTTAAAACTACTCTTTCTGTGTGTAGTGCTATGATATGGATACAAACTCATAGAATTATGTTTAAACATAACTGTTGTCTTAGTAACTTTTCTCATTACTGAGACAAAATACCCAACACTCAAAGTTAAAGGAAGAAAGGTTTATTGTAGCTCACAGTTTGTCAAAGTTTCAGTCCCTAATTAGCTGGCTCTATGGCAAACTGGCATGGCAGAGGGTCATCACAGAGCATGCAGGAGACAGCAGAAGACAAGCAACAAATTTCTGTCCATTATATCCTATCCAGGATACCCACCCTTAGGACAGGTAGCACTTACACCCAGGGTGGGGCAGCCTTAATCCTAGCATTGAACTGTGAATCAACACCAGCGTCACATCCTTTATGCCACCAGCACACCCTATGGATCCAATCACCTCAGAAAAGCCCCACTATGACAGCATAAGGCTTTGAGGGGACATCTAGTTATGAGCCATAACATCAGGAAATTAACAGAATTAGTGGTGAGGTCACTTTTATTAATATGGTGAGATGAGCTATATTTATACTACATGGCTGTCCTCTACTTCATTGCTTTCACTCATCTTAAAGTCTTTTGCCAGATCCTTGTCTTTTTTAAAATTTGAAAATACTAGGGATCAAATTCAGGGGTGCTCTACCACTGAGCTACATTCCTGCCTCTATCTATCTACCTATCTATCTATCTATCTATCTATCATCTATCATTTGTTTGCATTTTGAGACAGGGTCTAAGTTGTGCAGGCAGGACTTGAATTTCTGATCCTCCTTCCCCAGCCTCTCAAGTTCTGGAAATTGGAAAAGGACTTTCAATTTATACAATGTGATACTATTTAAACTTTTTTACTTGAAAATCCCTCTTTCCTATCTTTAGTTTTTCTTGCAAATTCAAAGACTCTTCCTCCTTTGTTGATCTTAACAATAGCAGGATTCCAGCCTGGAATATTGAAAGACTGTGAATTTCTGTGTGTGTGTGTGTGTGTGTGTGTGTGTGTGTGTGAATTTCTTTAATCAGAGGACATAGACAAGTCTTTGTGCCCCCAATCCATATATTTTTTCCATTGTAAGAAGAAGGAAAACCCACAATACAGATTTTTAAAATATTGCTATCAATAATCAAACAAACATAATAAAAATTTAATAATTCCACTTGCCTTGACAGAATTGTTGCCTAGCATTGCAGTAAGTTCTTTTACACAGTTGTAAAATGTGAACTCAAAGGGCTTGAGTGGCCCCACTGCTGTTGTCTTGTTGGGGCAACCCACATAGCTCTCCTGGAGTTGATTCTGCACAGCTTTCCTTGGAAGATGGTCCACATTCCTGGCATCTCTGAAGTGCTAGAACGTCTACTCCATCCTTGACTTCATTCTCACAGCTTCCTGTACTGCCCTCTCAGAAAGTCCTTGCCTGGCTTCCTAGTCTTTATTTGAATTCTGAGTGGAAGCCTTCCTGGCCCCACAATTCTGGCATTCTATGTTCCAGTAAAACCAGCATCCCTTGGACAAATCAAGGTCTGCCACCAGCAGGAGCAGGAGCAGCTCCCACCCGCCTTGAACATGGCTGCAGCAGCCTCTGTGAGCAAGGATGGCTGATCACAGTGAAAGGAATCCCAGGGAACTAGTTCCCGAGAAGGCCTTTCTGGAGCAGGGGTCCAATGCTCTGTTCTCAAATGAAAGTTTTGTAATTTTTCCTGCAATTAGTGGAGTCTAGCTGATTCCTGAGATGCCCCTCCAGGCATCTTCTTGTCCCTGTACAATGTGCTTGCAAACTTTAATGGTGCTAATCCCACTAGCAAGCATCTCTCCTTTGCCCCCAACTTTACATATTGGTCTTTTCAGGTCAAATTTTAAATCTTTCAAATATTTAGTCTCTGCTTTTCACCACAAATCTGGCTAAAAGTAGACAGAAGACCTAACGCCACAGTCTGAATGTTGAGCTGCCTTTGATATTTCTTCACCAGATTAATCAGTCCATTGCCCTTAAACTCAGCCTCCCACAGCCTCAGGACATAGGCAAAATATAGACAATTTTTTCGACAGACTGTAACACAATTTTTCGACAAAATATAGACAATTTTTTGACAGACTGTAACTCTAGTCCAATTGCCAACAGAGTCCTTGTTCCTAACTGAAGTCTCCTGAGCCTGACTTTTACTCTGTATTTCTATCAGCATTATGATCCTCAGACCTCTAGTTAGAATCACCTGTCAGGCTCTGATTAGAGCACTATAGATTTTCTTCAGCTCAATTTTCTGAATCTTTTCAAACTCCTCTAAAAAGCCAACTCCTAAGGCTCTGAACTACATGGTCAGATACAGTTACAGCAATGATCCTTTCCTGGTAATAAGCGGTATTGGTCAGCTTTCCCTTCACTGATCACAATACCTGGAACTTAAAGGAAAACTGGTTTAATTTGACCAATATTTCAGGAGATTCAGTCCATGGTCAGCTGGCCTAAAGTCAGGAATAAAGTCAGGTAGAAGCACATTGGAACAGAACTGCTCTGTTCACTGCAGCTAGAAAACAGAGAAAGGGACAGGCACCAGAGATGAAGGGATCATATAGCAGATATAAACTGCAAATCATGCCTCCATTGCCCACCCTGACACATTTGGGAGTGTCCTTTACTAATCCTATAGATGGATCCCAAGTCAATCAAGTTGACATGTAAGTTTAACCAGCACACAGTCTCACTATGTTGCCCAGGCTAGCTTCAAACTCCTAGCTCAAGTGATCCTCCTGCCCCAGCCTCTTTAAAAAACTGGAACTATAGGAATACACCACTATGCCTGCTCATTTGACTTAATCATATAACTGCATCTATGTTCTCCTTAAGAAAATGAAGGTCCCTGGCTCCACCAGAAAAGAAAATCCTGTAGTCAAAAGAAAGTTATTGTGAAAGAAATTCTTTTAACAATCCCAAATCATGTCCCCCAGGGAAGCACAATTTTAGATTTTACCTATATTTGTGTAATTTTTCTCTACATTGTAAATTCTTTGCACAATGGAAGATATACTCTATATGTGATCCATAACTCTTTATTGAATCAATCAATACATAGACCTCACAATACAGATTTTCTTCTCATTTGTGGTACCGTAACTGGTAGAACAGTGAGATTTTTCAAGAAGGTACAAAAGCTGAAGTTTTCCTATAATGTAATACTTTATGTTCAATGTTCATTTAACAAATACCACACCAAAAAACATTTTTAATTATACTTTCTTATTTCATGCTCATATTTAGCTTCAAAATTATTATACCATAACTTGCCAGTCAAAACCAAGAAATGATTCTCAAATCAAAGTTTCCACTCTGGCATATCTTCTCAGTTCAGTTGAAGGAAAATATGGTAACCATTTGATTGAATTTGTTAAAAGTCAATTCTTGTATATCCTCTTAGATTTAAGCTGTATTTAATGATGTCTTCTACATTCTGAGGTTGAAAGCTGTAGCTATGGCTTTTACATTGGTGTAAGAAGAGAGAAAAAATTTTTACAAATGTTTAAAATGATAGACCAGTATTTCCATGCTAATTCTTATTTTAGCCCAGTTGGATTCCAGCAAAGAATGAATGAATCAAGCATGTGGGTCATTTAGCTCTGCAGTGTTCTAACATCCTGCAGGCATCTGAGGGCCTGGGGGTCTCCCATGGCACAACCCACTCCAAGGGTTCTTGCCCTACACCCCAGTGGAGAATATAGAGGTGGGGCTGACTAAAAACCAAAGATACCTCTGACACAGAATGAGAAACTCAGAGAAGGATAGTAGTGTGAAGTCCAACAGCAAGTTCCCTGGCAGGGAGAGCTCAAAGTGAGCTTCTCAGGATGGTGACTTCACTCTGTAGATTCCTACAGGGGTTCTAAGCCAATCAGGGTCTTAGCCTTTGTGCTGGGGTGAGCTGTTACTAGGGTTGAGCTAAGGTTCATAGAGTTTTAGGGTGCTTTCTGTATACGCGAGCAGTCCCTAAATATAATTGTTCTACATGTGCAAAGTTTTCACAAAGGGCAATTTCTGATCAGCAGGTGGTTATGTCTCTAGCCATCTCCATGTCCTGTCAGCCACTTTGCACCTCTGTCCCTGCCTAGCTACACCCAGAGTTATCCGGTGACAAGCTTAGCTTACACCATTCACTTAAAAAGGCATCACAAATGCTGCCCAGGTCTAGTGCTGGGGAACTCAAAAGCCAGGTAAAAATGCAGGGCATTCTCTTTGCTGAAGGTCTGCTGGGTATGTTATGTCCTCTTTTACTGCTCTTTTGGAATTGACTGTGACACTTTTTTCTTCTTTAGTATAAATCCATCAATATTCCTAGAAACTATGAATAAACTTATTTACCTAAGTATACTGAATATGCCATATCTAATAAAGTGAAACAGATTTAGCATTGCATTTACTTTATTTAAAAAAATGGAAAAAAACTAAAGAAAAAAATATATTTTCTTATGTAATCCTAAATACAATTTCCAAATTAAACAATACTGATTATGAATCTGTTTTTAATGTAGATTTTAAATATTTGTTTTTGTTTTTATATCACAGGAAACAGTGGTTACAAATTTAGAAATAGAGTCATATTTTTCCAAATTAGTACTTTCAAAAATATCTGTCTTGGATCCCGCTTCTCAAGCAAATTGCAGCTGGGTTTCTGCTGGGTTTTGTTTGATTATTTCATAATCTATTTGTGACTCTCCAAGAAATTAAAAATAAAAAATAACTTAAATTTGAAGAACAGTTTTGAAATCCATATTTTGCACATTAGTAAATTGTACTTAGTGTACTATAATAATGTCATTTAACAATAGGACATATTCTGAGAAATTTATTGTTAAGCAATTTCATTGTTGTGCCAATATCAGAGAGTGTATTGAATGGTCACAATGTCATATTGATGGAAATATATACTGAAATTACATGTACATTAAATATACATATTAGATATAAAGTATATTAAATTTTGTACATGTTAAATATTTGGACAGTCTTATTTAAAATAGTGATATGGAAAAAAGTCTACTAACTCTGCCACCTTCTTTTCAAGCAATTTAATGAAATAGATATTCAGATTATTCTCAAGAATTTACGTTCATTGTTGAAAGTAGGTTTCAACCTACTGGTATATTTGGAAAAAAAGGCAGAACTTTGAGCTAATTTCTAAACCAAAAGGCACCTTTTTGTAGGAAATACACTAAATTCTTCTTTTGAATGACTCAGCAAGACTAATAAAGACAATGGTTACATAACAGAATATGTTTTTCCACAGAGTTTAAATGATTCCCATTTTATTTCTAAGTTTCATAATTAAATAAACACTATGTGAACACACCATGAAAGTTTAATTATTTTGGGAAAAACTAATTCCATTGTTTGAAGGTCACCATACACAGAATCTACCACAAAAAATGTATATACACTTCAGGAAAAGAAAAACAGTATGATGTTGTTTCAACAGATGGTATTACTATCATATGAGAGACCCTAGAGGATGTTATATATCACAGAAAACCCACTACACTGCCAGCCCTTGGAGAAGAAATTGAAAATGCATGTGCAGCAATCTCAGTGACCATGGTTACCCAAGCAGCAGTTCATCATACTAATAAATGTCTGGAAGCTCATGACCACCACTTTGAGCACCTCTTGTAATTGTAGAGGCCAAAGGTAGTTTGCATTAATCTCATGATGTCTCAGTAAATTTACTATTAAAATACTTGTACAAGTTTTTCTTTTCCTGAAGTATGTATACTTTTTTTGGTGGGCTCTGTATAGCCATAGTTGATAGAACCTACCTTTACAAATGCAAAATATTTGACTAGTGTCAGTGAGGACAATGTATTTCATTGACTTTAAACTATATGAATTCAACTTCCCTGTTCTTATTCATCATTCTTACATTTCATGTTTGTCAAATATTTCTTATGAATCTCTCAATACAGAACAAATTATTGTCGACCTTATTTCCTTAATTACTTAATTTCATAATCAAGAAACAATAACCATTAATTTAATTCTTACTACTCCAGTTCTGTTTCAAGTTTCTTGATATTGAAAATAAATAATTCCTTAGACATACTTATGCAACTTTGATAGCATTCTTTCAAAAAAGATCCTCAAGAAACAAAATGGCAGAGTAGTGATCAGCTGAAAAACACAGCCTCTCTGAGACCTGGAACGCAGACACCCAGAATAACAATTTGCAAAAAGAAGACAAGAAGTAGATCTCTGGCAATTGGGAAGGAACCAACAGGAAATTTATAAACCACAGAGAAGCTGGGCAAATGGAGCACATGCAGAGAAAAAAATGAAGCAGTTTGGAAGCTCACCCTGGCTCCCTGGTAGGGAAATCTGTCTCCACAGACACAAGGTAAATGCCCAGATCAGAAGCTCCAGGGAGAAACAATGGACTGGGCCAGCCACACTAACCCAAGGAAGAGACCATGGGTATTGTAAACTGTTAAAACAGTGTAATGTTTCACTCCAAAAGTGACTTTCCCACCTCAGGCTAGAGATGGAAAAGGAATCCAGAGCAGCACACACCATACCACTAGAGAGTGTGTAATCAGGCAACATTGTGGGAAGGGATTGATTATTTAAGACTGAATCACACATCACCTATACCACACCTTTGGTTCAGGGTTCCCAGCACGCCCCCCTCCTAGAGAGACTAGGTGAAAGACAGTCAAGAAGACAATCACAGAGTGTGGCAAGACATAGACCCCACTGAGAAGTTTAAATTCAGGACAGAAGGGCCAAGGGGCCTGCCCTCCATCATCAGAAGGCAGGCCAGCATGCGTGGCTTTCAGAAATGGATGGGTCTGAATCTCCCAGCATTAAGGACAGTGGTGTGCTTGAACCCTCTCACTACTGAGTGCATCCAGCGCACATCAGAAGTCCTGTGGTTTCCCCATGTACAAACCTGACTGAGGACAGTCCTCAGTTTGGACAGCATCCATAGCCTGGGGTAAAAGGACTGAGGGGCTATGGAACAGGGGGCCATAAACCTAGGTGAAGAAAACCATGAGTTCACTGTGATCTTGGAAAGAAACCACTCATTAAAAACACAAAAGAATTTTTTTAACTCATTTCATTTTTTTCTTTCTCATTCGGTTTTGGGGGCTTTGAGGTACTTTTCATTTTCCCTTTGTTTTCTTTTTTCTTTCTGTTTTCCTTTTCAATTTCTGTTTTAATTCTTCTGACTTTTTTCCTTTTTTCATTTGTTCTTTACTGCTTATCAGATTCTATTAATTTTTTACTTCTTGGTACTTTTTTTTTTGGTACCAGGGATTGAACTCAGGACCTTGCATGCCACTGAGCTAAATCCCCAGCAATTTTTTTACTTCTTAGTAGGATCATTTATCTCACTTTTATTTCCTCCTCTTATTCCATTACTCAATTATTTTTCCTTTCATTTTCTCATTCCCTATCCCTTCTATCTTTACCAGTATAAGCCACTATGATTTATTAATCATTACATAGCTAATTACTCTGTGTTATCACTGTTGAAGTCTTTTCTATTGTTAGTGTTATATTTATGTCACTGTTATATTTAGTAGATATTTACTGTAGGTCAATATTCAGCTCATCTCTTTTCTACGGTAAATGTGGTACTTTATGGGTTCTTATGCTATGTCAATATCCAATTTGTCTCTAGTAGTATCACTGTTGCTGATTTAGTTGCCATTCCCAGGGTGGAACATTTGGTGTTATGAATATGTTTTCTTTTTATGCCAATATATAGATTGCCTTTGTGTTGGCAACATAATGTGGTCCCTGCCCAGAGAACAGAGTGCTGGGACAACTGCACTGCATGCCCTCCTGCAACACTGAGGTAGACACCATTGGACAGAGAAAAAGGCCAACAGTAGCCATTCCCAAAGTGCAGTACTGAAAAACAGATGTTGCCTAAAGAGATCACCTTAGTAGTAATACAGTCTTTCCAATATGAGTCCCCACAAACCTAGGTGCACACACACACACACACACATGCATACACCAGCAATAGTAGAAATATGAGACCACGAGGCAACAAAAAGCCTCCAATAAATATGCCCAAAGCTGATCCCTGGGCCAAAGAGGGGACAGAAATCAAAAGTCACATAGCTGTATTATTCAAAATGATAAAAAATGAGATTAAAAAACAGATCAATAACATTTTCAGCAAGCTCAAAGAAGATGTAACAGATAAAAGACTTAAACAAAATAGCCATGAGTTTACTGAAGATAAAAATAAAAACCTAGATGAGGTAAACAAAACAATTTAGCAAAGAACTTGAGTTCATGAAAAGGTACCAAACAGAAATCTAGGGAATTAAAAATCTACTGAATGTCTGGGCAGCAGAAGTGACCAAAGTGAAGATAGAATATCAGAACTAAAGACAGGACTGATGGCTGTGACCATTTACACAGAGGTGCCTTGAAAACAACAAGTGAATGTGAAAATGGATCCAAAAGCTACTAAATGATGCAAACAACACTAATCTACAATGAATTGGAATTAGTGAAAAATCAGAAGTCACCAAAAATAGCATAAAATCTTATTTACAAAAGTAATTGGAGAAAACTTTACAAATATGGAGAAATAATTAAACATATAAATAAGAAAGGCAAATAAAACCCAAAATAACCATGACTAGAAATGAAATTCTCAACAACACACCATAGTCAAAATCCCAGAAGTCCAATATGAGGATTAAATTTTAAAAGCTGTTAGAGAAAAGCAGTAAATCACTTATGAAGGTAAACCCAATAGAATTACAATCAAGTTCTCAACACAAACTGTAATGGCCAGGAGAGTTTGGAGTGAAATATTTGAAGCCCTAGAACAAAACAACTTCCAATCCAGAATGATATATTCTGAAAAACTATCTTTCAAAATTGATGGAGAACTAAGGTATTTCTATGACACAGACCACTTTACAAAATTCATGACCAGCATTCCAAAAAAGTATCAAGGATATTTTAGAAACAATGAAGCTAACAATTCTGAAAAGTCTAATTGAATGACTATAAGAGGCAGGGTGAGCAGTTAAGTGGGGGTTAGGAGGGATCTGCAAGAGGAAAATGATGAAATGAGAACAATAAGTAAAAAAAACTTTGCAGTAATAACCCTCAATGTCAATGTAAATGGTTTCAACTCACCAATCAAAAAAACAGATAGACAGAGTGGGTCAAGAAACAAAATCCAGGCACACCCTACCAAGATCCCAGGTCACACGGAACACACTGAACCAGCCAGCTGCAGACAAGCAGGTCTGCACACACGCTACCGAGGTCCCGAGTCATGCAGAACATGCCAAATCAGCCTGCTGCAGACAGACAGGTCTGCGCATGCCCTACTGAGGTCCCCAGTCACACAGAACATGCCAAATCAGCCCGCACCCCAGCAACAATCCATTGGACCCCCCACCCCGCTCCTCTGTACAGCCACCTGGTTCCACACTACAAAGACGCAGAGGACACCAGACCACCAGACCAAGGTACTGAGTCCAGCTGCTGCCAGCCCAGAGGTAGGGGCTTCTGAGCCACCATCCCACTGGTGCTCATCCAGAGGAAGAGGGTTCCTGGCCACCATACCTCCTGCTGCTCCCAGCCCAGAGGAAAGAGCTTTTGGGCCACCTTCTGTCCTGGGACTACTGCCCCAGAGGAAGGGGATTCCAGGCCACCATCCCTCCCACCACTACCGGCCCAGAGGGAGGGGCTTCTGAGCCGCCATCCAACTGCTCCTGGACCAGAGGAAGGGGCTTCCGGGCCACCAGCACTCCCACAGCTCCCAGCCCACAGGAAAGGGATTTCGGGCACCATCCCTACCTCTGCTCCTGGCCCCTGTCCCACCTCTCCCAGCTCAGAGGAGGTGAGCCACGTGGGTGCCAACAGCCCCCCCCCCAGTTGAAATGAGAAAACACCTAAATAAGTCTCAACACCAGACTTCCAGATCACCTACAGCAACCAGAAAGGGAAATGAGATGGAACACTCTAATACTCAACCACCTGGACCCACTGAACTGGCAACAAGAGGGGATCTGGAAAAAAATGAAATCAGAAATAATTTCTCAGATAACAGGAGAAATTGTGCCCCTAGTGCAAGACATGATTAATAAACCTACAGAGGAGCTCAGGAACATGATGGAATCCCAACATAGGAAACAAATGGAATCCATAAAACAGATGCAAATAGATTTCCAGGACATGAAAAACTCCACTGAAAGTCTACACAGCAGAATGAGCCAATGTGAGGGCAGAATTTCAGATATAGAAGATAGGATTGCAATTAGTGACCAGGAAAAGAAAAATTTCTTCAAAATTATAAGGGAACATGAGAAATCAATCCAGTAGTTCCTAGATGATGGAAAGAAGAATAACATAAGACTGATTGGACTCAATGAAGAAACAGGAGAGAGTGCAGATGACATAAAAAATCTCTTCACAGAAATAATGTCAGAAAACTTCCCAAGCAGGGGAAAAGAGCTTGACATACAGATAAGTGAGGCATATAGGACTCCAAATAGCCTTGATCAATAAAAAGCTACACATAGGCATACAATTGTTAAGATTCCAGAAACTCAACAGAAAAATAAAGTTATCCAAACAGTTAGAGAAAAGAAACAAATCACATACAAAGGAAAGCCCATCAGAATCACAGCAGACTTCACAACACAAATCATCAAGGCAAGAAGAGCTTGGAGTGACATATTCCAAGCCCTAAAGGAGAACAGCTTCCAACCCAGATTGATGTGCCCTGAAAAACTATCTTTCAAAATTGATGGAGAAATAAGACACTTTCATGACAAAGAGCTCCTCAGGAATTTCATAAATACCAAACCAGCACTCAAAAAAATTTTAGACAATATCCAAGGAAAAGACAATGAGGATCACAACCCCAGAAAGCCCAGCAAAATGAATCCATTGGACCCAAGAAATTAAAGGCAAAAGGGGAGAATCCAACAAAAAGAAAAAGTTATGACAAGGATAACTCAATACATATCAGTTATAACCATCAATGTTAATGTCCTCAATTCATCAATCAAAAGAAATAGGCTGGCAGAATGGGTCAAGAAACAAAATGCAACAATATGCTGCATACAAGAAACACACTTAATTCAAAAGGAAACTCATAGACTGAAAGTTAAAGGGTGGAAAACAATACTCCATGTGACAGGAACCCCCAAAAAAGCAGGAGTAGCCATCCTCTTGGCAGATCAAGTAGATTTCAAACCAACACTGATGAAGAGAGACAAAGAAGGACACTACATCCTTGTAAAGCGAAGAATCCAAGAGGAAGAGATGACAATCATAAATATTTATGCACCAAACACTAGTGCACCCAACTATATAAAACAAATACTAGTGGACATGAAAAGTCATATATGCACTAATACAATTGTAGTGGGGGACCTCAAAACCCCACTGTCACAAATAGATAGATCAACTAGACTAAAAATAAGTAATGAAATACTAGAACTCAATTGAACTCTTGAACAAATGAACTTAACAGATGTTTAGAGAGTGTTCCACCCCACAAAATCAGAATACACATTCTTCTCAGCTGCACATGGGTCATTCTCCAAAATAGACCACATACTCATGCATAGAATATGTTTAAGTAAGTGCAAAGGAACTGAAGTTATCCCCTGTATATTATCAGACCATAGTGCAATGAAATTGGAGATCCATAGCAAAAGAAATTCAAAAAATTTCATAAACACATGGAAATTGAACAACACACTTCTGAATAACCAATGGGTCACAGAGGAAATTAAAGAAGAAATCAGACAGTTCCTTCAATTAAATGACAATGACAATACAACATATCAGAATCTATGGGACACAATGAAAGCAGTCTCACGAGGGAAATTCATAGCATTGAACACGCGTATTAGGAAAACAGAATGAGCCCAATTAAATAACCTGGTGCTGCACCTCAAGCTTCTAGAAGAAGAAGAACAGGACAACCCCAGCACTCATACAAGGGAGGAAATTATAAAGATCAGAGGAGAAATCAATGCAATGGAGTCTAAGAGAACAATACAAAAATCAATGAAGCCAAGAGTTGTTTCTTTGAAAGAATCAACAAAATTGACAAACCCTTAGCCAAACTTGTCAGAAAAAGGAAAGAAAAGGCCCAAATCCATACAATTAGGAATGAAAAGGGTGAAATGACAACAGACCCAGCAGAAATCCAGAGGATCATCAATACCTACTTCCAGAACCTATACACCAATAAGATGGACAACACAGAAGAAACGGACAGATTCCTAGTTACATATGAATTACCAAAGTTGAACGCAGAAAACCCAACAATTCTGAACAACTTAATATCAACCAATGAAATTAAAAATGTCAATAAAAACCTATCAACTAAGAAAAGCCTGGGCCCTGATGGCTTCACTGCTGAATTCTACAAGACATTCAGAGAGGAACTGCTGCCACTACTGTTTAAGCTCTTCAATGAAATTGCAAGGGAAGCAATACTCCCAAATTCATTCCTGGAAGCAAGCATCACCTTGATCCCCAAAGCAGAGAAAGACTCAACCGAAAAGGAGAACTAAAGGCCAATCTCACTAATAAACATAGATGCAAAAATCCTTAATAAGATAATGGCAAACAGAATGTAGAAGATCATCAAGAAGATCATATACCCTGACCAAGAGGGATTCATCCCAGGGATGCGGGGATGGTTCAATATACCCAAATCAATCAATGTAATACACTATATCAATAGAGCCAAGGACAAAAACCATATGATTATCTCCATAGATGCAGAAAAAGCATTTGACAAAATCCAACAAGCATTTATGATAAAAACCCTACAAAAATTGGAATAGATGGTCTCTATCTCAAGCTGATAAAAGCAATCTATGAAAAACCAACAGCCAATATCATACTAAATGGTCAAAAACTGAAGTCCTTCACACTAAAATCAGGAACAAGACAATGATGTCTACTATCACCACTCTTGTTCAATATTATTCTAGAAACATTAGCCATAGCAATTAGACAAGAGAAAGAAATAAAAGGAATAAAGACAGGAAAGGAAGAAGTCAAATTGTCATTATTTGCAGATGACATGATACTGTATATAGAAGACCCCAAGAACTCCACCAAAAGTCTTCTAGACTTAATAACCAAATTCAGTCAAGTAGCTGGTTCCAAGGTTAACACACAAAAATCAATATCTTTCCTCTACACAAATGACAGACTCACTGAGACAGAAATAGGGCAAATAACTCCTTTCACAATAGCATCAAAAAAACTGAAATACCTAGGAATCAACCTAATGAAAGAAATCAAAGACCTCTTCTCTGAAAACTATAGCACTCTGAAAAGAGAGATTGAAGACGATATCAGAAAATGGACAGACATCCCCTGCTCCTGGGTAAGAAGGATTAATATAGTGAAAATGGCCATAATTCCAAAACTCCTATATAGATTTAATGCAATTCTAATTGAGATTCCAGCAGCATACTTCATGGACCTTGAGAAAACAATCCCAAAATTCATTTGGAACAAGAAGAGACCCAGAATAGCAAAAGCAATTCTAGGTAACAGAGACATGGCAGGGGGTATCACAATCCCCAACTTGAAACTATACTACAAAGCTACTGTGATAAAGTCAGCATGGTACTGGCAAAGAAACAGACCTGAGGACCAGTGGAACAGATTAGAAGGTAAGGAAACATTGCCAGACACACTCAGCCATCTCATCTTTGACAAAGGAGCCAAACACCCTCACTGGAGGAAAGATAGCCTCTTTAATAAATGGTGCTGGAAAAACTGGGCTTCAACTTGCCAAAGATTAAAACTAGACCTATATCTCTCACCATGCACTAAACTAAAATCAAAATGGATTAAAGATCTAAATATTAAAATAGAAACTCTGAACCAGTTGGAACACAGGTTAGGTAGAACCCTTGAAGACATCAGTGTAGGAAAACATATTATGAACAAAACCTCAGTTGCCCATGAACTAGCACAAACAATCGGCAAGTGGGATCCCTTCTTATTAACAGGCTTCTTCACAGCAAGAGCAAACACCAGCAGTGTGAAGGGACAACTCACAATGTGGGAAAAAAATCTTCACCTGCTCTTCTTCAGAAAAGGTCTACTATCTCAAATCTATAAAGAACTTAAAAAGATAAGACCTCCAAAATTTAAAGACCCAATCTGAAAATAGGCATCTGAAATGAACGGACATTTCTCAGACAAAGAAGTAGAAATAGCAAATAAATACATGAAAAAATGTTCAACATCACTGGTCATTCGAGAGATGCAAATGAAAACAATGCTGAGATTCCACTTCACTCCAGAAGGAATGGCTGCTATCATGAAGTCAACCAATAACAAATGCTGGCGGGGCTGTGGGGAAAGAGGAACCCTGCTCCACTGCTGTTGGGAGTGTAGACTGGTGCAACCACTGTGGAAATCAGTATGGAGATAGCTCAAAGAACTAGGACTGGAAGTCCCATTTGACCCAGTTATTCCCCTACTGAGAATCTTCCCCAAAGAATTAAAAGAATCATACCACAGTGATATATTTGTGCCCATGTTCATAGCAGCACAGTTTGTGATAGCTAAAACTTGGAAACAGCCCAAATGCTCATCAACTGGAGACTGGATAAAGAAAATGTGATTTTTTAATAAAATGGAGTACTACTCACCCATAAAAAATGAGAAATTAGAGACATTTATAGCTAAGTGGATGCACATTGAGGCGATACTCTTAAGTGAAATAAATAGGACACACATATATAAATACCAAATAGTTTCTCTGGTGTGAGAAACTGAAAGTGTAAATAAGGACTAAATGTATAACAGGTAATGTGAAATAGGAAGAAAAGGGGCAAAGGGGAAAGAAGTGGGAGGGCTAGGGGAAAGGATAGAAGGGAATGGGATTAATATGAGAAAATGGAAAAATAGGAACAAAATCTTTGTGAATAGGGAGGACTGGAGGGATTGAAGGGAGGGCTGGGCAAGGGTGAAAAATAAGAACCAAGAGAGATTATGTAAAGGTGCAAATTTCCAATGATGAATGTCATTATATTGTATACTTAAAATGTACCAATGATTAGAATGAATAATTGATAATGCAAAATAGGAAGAAAAGGTCCAAAGAGGTAGGGGTAGTGGGAGGGGCAGGGGAAAGGAAAGAAGGGAAAGGAAAAATGATGAGAAATGGAAAAAATGGAAATAAAGTCTTTTTAAATAGGGAAGGATGGAGGGGGTGAAGGGAGGGCTAGGAATGGGGAAAAAGATAAGAACCAAGATGCATTATGTAAAGGTACAATTCCCAATGAGAAATAATTGTGTTGTATACCTACAATGTACCAATAAAAGAATTTAATAAAAAAATAAAAAATAAAAGAAACAAAATCCAAAAAAAAGAAACAAAATCCACCTGAGCATGGTGGCCCACACCTATAGTCCCAGCACTTGGGAGGCTGAGGCATGAAGATCACTGTGCATTTGAAGCCAGCTTGGGCTATATAGTGAATTCATGACCAGCTTAAACTATACAATGATACCCTGTCTAAAGGAAAGAAAGAAATACAAAGAAAAGCAAAATCAAACAGTATGCTGTATAAAATAAATTTTAACAGGAAAAGACATTCATAGATTAAAAGTCAAAGAATGGAAAACAATATTTTATGCAACTAGGACCCAAAACCTGCTCAGAAGAGGTACAACATATTGGTTAAAAGAACAATTCCAAAACTAATGTACAAATTAAACACAATCCCAATCAAAATACCAACACCATTCTTCACAAAACTGGAGAAAAATTCTTAAAATTCATATTGAATCAGAAGAGACCCAGAATATCAATAGCAATTCTGGACAACAAGAGCAAAGCAGGAGTCATCACAATCCCTGAATTTAAGTTAATACAAAGCTACAGTGATTTAAAAAAAAAAAAAAAAAAGCATGGTACTGCAACAAAAACAAACATGTGGTTCAATGGAACAGAATAGAGGAAGCAGAAACATCCCCAGGCACATTCAGCTATCTGAGCTTTGACAGAGGAATCAAAAACACATACTGAGGGAAAGACAGTCCCTATAATAAATGGTGTTGGAAAAACTACCTATCCACATGCAGAAGATTGAATCTAGCCGCCTATTTCTCACCACATACTAAACTAAAATCAAAATGGATCTAAGACCTAAATGTTAAAACAGAAACCTGCTGGAAGAGAGAATAGGTAAAACTCTTGAAGACAAAAGCATAGGAACAAAGGAATTTCTGAACAGAGCACCAACTGCACTAGAAATAATACCAAGAATCAAGAAGTAGGATCATATCAACTTTAAAAGCTTCTGCATAGTAAATAAAATGACCAACAGAGAGAAGAGGCAACCTACAGAACGGGAAAAATATTTGGCAGCTCTTCCTTGGACAGAGGATTAATATATGGTATAATACATGATGCACTCAAAAAGTAGCACCCCAAATAAAATATCCAATTGAAATATGGGAAAATTAAACGAATAAACACATCTCAGAAGAAGAAGTACAGATGGTCAATGAATACATGCAGAAATACTCAACATGGCTGGGCATTAGAGAAATGCAAATTAAAATAACATAGAGAGTCCACCTGACTCCAGAAAGAATGGCAATCATCAAGAAATCAAATAACAAATGATAAGTTATGGAGGAAAATGAACCCTTCTACATTGTTGGTGGCAAGGTAAACACTACAATCTTCATGGAAATCATTATGCACATTTCTCAAAAAACTAAAACTCAAGATCGAGGCTCTGCCCCAACCTTGCATTTCCGGCAGGAGGTACAGCAGCACCCGTGGGGCTCAGGCTCACTCCGGCTGAAGGGGAAGTGGGAGGGTAGGGGAAAGGAAAAAAGGGAATAGAATTAATATAAGAAAATGAAAAAAAGGAAACAAAGTCTTTGTAAATAGGGAGGGGTGGAGGGGTTGAAGGGAGGGCAGAGAAATAGGGAAAAAATAAGAACCAAGATACATCAAGTAAAGGTACAAATTCCCAATGATGGATATCATTATACTGTATACCTAAAATGTACCAATAAAATTAATAATAAAAAATAAAAGTTAAAATAAAAATAAACTCTAAGTTCCATTTAACTCAGCTATTCTCCTTCTAGGTATCTTCCCCAAAGAGTTAAAGACATCATATTACAGTGATACATTCACACCCATGTTTATAGTAGCACAATTCATAAGAGCTAAATCTTAGAAGCAGCAAATGAAAGGATAAAGAAAATGTGGTATTTATACACAATTAAATACTACTCTACCATAAAGACATATAAACTTGAGCCATTTGTAGGAAAACTGATGAAACTTGAGACCATAATGTTAAATGAAATAAATCAGACACACAAGGTTAAATATCACATGGTTTCTCTTTTATGAGAAACCCAAAATATAAGTAAAAAGCAAAGAACCACCTAAAATCATTTCATTAAAAAATCATTTAAAATATCTCAACTTTCTTGGATAAGTTATTCATTCAATCTGATATATTCTTTCTTGTTGCAAATTTCCTAAATCTCCAGATATATGTGCCATGAATCTTAAAAGCATTACTATAGAAAAATGTCAGAATAAGAATTTTCAAAGCACCTCTTAAAGAATATTATCTTGCTGCTTTCCAAGTATTTTCTTCAATATTTTAAAATGCATAGTAATTTTCATGGCATTTAAAAAAATCCTTTGTCCTTTGAACATATTTTGGCCCAACTGAATAACTAATTATTTTAGTTTTATCATTTTTTTCATACTGGAATTTTTGAAAAGCAGATGCCAGAATATGTGAATTAATGGAAATATTGGTATTATTTTTAACATACTTTTAAGTTGAATTATGGAAAAATTCTATCATCAAAAAGTAAAACTTGAAGAACCTATTCAAATAATTTTCATGTAGATTAAGACTGAATGGTTCCTCTATGGAACAGAAAAAGACTCAATTTTAAAATTCAGATTTCATTTTAATTTGAAGAAATCTTTAAAATTCATGATCTTAATTTTCTCAATTTTATGTAATGTCATATGAAATTGGGTGATATTTCAGTGCAGAAAAGTGTAATAAAGCAATGACTTATTTGCTGTGTTTTATCGTCTTTCACATCTTTATGTCTGTGTTTAGTACAGTACCCAGAGTAGTGAACTCTCAATAAATCCTGAGGTGCTCTAACCAGCATCTGCTCCCTCTTTCCTCATTTAAGACAGTCTTCATTCAGAGCAGTCTGTGCTGATCCTGTTAAACTTTGCCCATTTCTTTGTTAAGCCAGGGGGTACATAGCATTTTCCTGGAGATTTGTGCAGGAGAGGGAATGTGGATGAATCACATGCAGATGAGGATTTATACCCTACAACTAGAGGAGAATTTCTCTTTCCCACCACAGGTGGATAAAATATATCTTTTGGCCAAGAACAAACCAAAGTCAACACCGAAAGGGAAGAAATGCTAAGGGGCACATGGAGGCAGAGCCGGGATGACATGGGACAGGACCCCATCCTCTCTGGATTTTCTCTCCTGTGACACCAATACTCTTACACTCCAGTTTTCTTTTACTTATAGCCAAAAGTATCTTAAGTGATACAACTTCTGAAGTATAATCTTAAATAATTATTTGCAACAACTACAGTATTTAGTGTTAAAAATTTACATTTATTGGTTCATCCATTCATTTTAATACACCAGATTCCTTCTCTGTAAACCAGAGAAAAATAAAATGTCCTCCTTCACTGCACTGACCTGGCTGCCGGGCACAGGGCCTCCAGCCACTGACACCAAGTTTTAGAGGCTCCAGTGCCTCAGAGAAGGTCAGGGCCATGGGGAGGCCACAGCGCCTGCACGGCATGTTAATGGCACTCTCTGCACCGGCTAGTCAGCTCCTAGATCCTCCACAGTTTCTTGAGAAAGTCTGAGCAGTGACACTGGGTCCCTCTCAGAAAGTCATCCATGCAAGCTGCTCCCTCGACCTCCAGCCTTCACCATCTCTATTTCTGCTTCTGTCAGTCTGCCAATCAAACACACATCCAGGTGCTACTGACTCACAATCCTGCCTCATATATAACAATATCTGTAGTATGAGTATTTTCCATGAGTTTATTTCCTTCTAAAAAGTACTTTTATTAAGTTTTTCTATTCAACTTCCTTATTTTTCAACTGAATAATGCACTAAATTAGAATTAAAATATCTTTATGACCAAATCTCACTAAGTTGTACTAAATGAGCTCTAATTCACCTACTCACAAATAGACATCTATGTCCAAACATATATAATTTCTGAATTTAAGCACTTTCAACATAAATATTACTGTCCTCTCCTATAATAACTTTCTATAATTCCTCATTACAAACTGGCTGGAGACTTACTTCCTCATAAGAAAAATAAAACATAAAAGAAGTTTAAAGCAATCTCTTATACATTAATAATAATTCTGCCCCTCAGGAAGCTGAGGCAGGAGGATCAAGTTTAAGGCCAGCCTGGGCAAATTAATGAGACACAGAGGGGAAGCTGAATATTTTCAAACTACATAATACTTTTAGGGAGTAAAGCAGATATGGAGTATACAGATCACATGTGAATCCTGCTTTCAGGGATTTAAACCTGCTACAGAAAGAGAAAATTAAGACAAATTAAGAAATAATTTAGTTTTAAATGATTATTGTCAGCATCAAAAAGAAGTACAGAAAAAGTGGAAAATGAGCAGTAAAAAGGGAGAACGCATTTGCAGTTTGGATATCCATTAAACATAGTAGGTGATACTTTGATTTTATTTTATCATTTACGAAAAGATTAAATTACTCTGCATGTGTAATTAAGATTTTAAAAGATTGTGTAATTTATTTTTAAAGATGGGTGGTTACAAATTACTAAAGAGATGGGTCATAAAATTGACTTTTTGGCCTACTTTTAAGTTGAGGATATATGAAAATATAATTTTCTCATTTTTTATCTTAAGATTAATTAAGTTAAAGTAGGGAATGTAGTTGGAATAGCCAACCCTAGAATGTTAGTCATTATCTAACCAGTATCTCCTTGAAACTGTATTGAATATGTTCTAGTTTATAAAAATTGAGACCATATTTCTATGTCCCAAATAATTATCCTTCAAGAATGAAGAAAAATAGGCATATTTTCACATTTTAAAATAAAATTTGAAAATTCTCTACAACCAGTTCTTCACTGTAAGAAAAGCTAAAGGACATTCAGTAAACGGAAAGTATACAATCTCAGAGGGACACTTAAGAAAATCTAACAAACACTGGAAACGACATAAATGTGGGTAATTTTTTCCCTCCTAATTTAAAAAATAGTATCATAAACAGTTAAGTTAGGTAGAAATTAATGGACAGAGAGGGGCCGGCCGCAGGGAGTCAGCGCGGATGAGACGCAGAAGGACGAGCTGGAGGTGAAGCTAAGGAGAGCCAGGCGGTGGAAGTGGAGACGCAGTGGCCAGGCCCGCAGCCTCTCAGGGATAAACAGCAGCTCCAGATCGGACTGAGCCAGCACCGCCCGACCCAGTGAGCTGCAGAGGCAGCAGATGCAGGGGTGGGCGACCAAGATCGCGGGACCCATACCATCCCTTCCCAGGAATGCCGCCGGTTTTCCTATACACCCTCGCCACTGACCTGCTTCCCTGTTGGATCAGTATTAGCTAAGCGGATGTACTTCTGACCTTGTAGGTTGGTTACAGTTTGACCCACGTTGTACCCACACTGTGACTTTGCTGTATAAATTACCCCAACAAAGAGCCTCAGTGGCCACAAACTGTCTCCTCCTGTCTCTCAGGAGCTTTCTCTCAGTGAAGTTTTCCTACCCCTAACCTCAGTGCTCCTCACACTTTGTTCTTCGATATTCACAGAACACACACTTGGCACATCTGATACCTAATAGGCTGGGATTTATTTTCTAGATCACAATAAGGTAACCTTTTAAATATTGTAGTATTGTCTTATGAGCATGCCACACACTGGCTCTAAGAAGACAGCTATTTTAGCTAGATAGCAGGTGAGTTAAATGGACCTGTATGGTAGCAAGATTTCCACATTTAGTCTGAAGTTGTAAAATATTAACTCTGCATATATGGTGAGAGTTTAAGGATATATATATTGCAATTCTTAGAATTACCACTGAAGAAAAATGTGAAGTGAAAAACAAGAGATAAAACATATTTAACACATTTAATAATGCCAATTAAGGCAGGAAAAATAAAAAGGAGAATAATGGTAACAAAGAGGAAAACGACAAAAAGCAAATAGTAAAACTATAGATCTAAATACAAACATGTTAATAATTAAGCACTAATTGACCTAAAACTCCAAAGTAAAAGCCATAGATTGTCAAAATGGATTTAAAACAATGAAAAAAATAAATCTGGACAAATAAATCTGGACTCACATTAAATTTTAAGAATCAAGTAAACTCAAAGTAAATGGGTGAAGGAAGGAATTCCATGCAAACATTAAATGTAAGTGGCTATATTAATGTTGAAGAAAGCAAGTCTTCAAGACACAGAGTACAATCAGAAGCAAAAATGTACATCTCATAATGACAGTTTTATCAGATTATAAAATCCTCACAATTATAAGTAGATATGCTTCCAATAGTAAATCTTCAAATAAGTGAAATATCAAGTCAAGTGTGTTTGACGCTGTGGGGTTAAAACTGCTTTACCCCTTTCTCTATAAATAATCTTTCACAATAAATATCAGCCAATTAAATGTTTCTACTGATAATTTATGTAAATTTCCCAGCCAAAAAGACATTTTAAAGAAAGGATTAGGTAATTCCCAAATACTTTTCCACTTCAAAAATATTCCTCAGATGTTTTTGAGAATTTCAAATTCTCCATTCATTTATGATAGAAGTTAGACTCAGAATGTACTTACCTTCTTCTCATTCTTTCCTATATCCTTCCCAGATTTTTGAATAGTAACTATTTCACACTATAATAAAGGTAAGGGATTGCCTTTGGACAGAAACTAGACACCTATAGAATCCCATATGAAAGTACTATTTTGAATTCACCAGTAGGACAGCTGTGGAATAAGGGAAGGAACACTCTATTTGCAACACTGTGGGCTGCTATGGGTCTTACTCATATCAAATATGTGCCTTTGATCCAGCCTCTGCAGATCTTCAGGATTCATTTCCTTCATCTGGAAAATGCAGGAAATAATGTGCATGGTTGAAGGTTTTCCCTACTCCTGATCTTAAAGAGTAGTAGGGAACAGGAAAATATTTCTACACAAAACAATATGCTTAATGCACTTATGTAGTAGAGTATGTTGTAAAATCTTGCAAATACCGTTATTTTAAAGATTATATATTATATTCATTTTTAGTTTTATTAATAAGAAAGAGAAATTATAAGCAAATCATTGACAAGGATTTTGTTGTTCCTTTCTGAAAAAGAAGAAAGCATTCATTTTGTTCTTATTTTAAGAAGTCATTTATTTCAATGTCTCTAATCTTCAGTAAGTTAGATGTACAAAAAACCAAATTTAGGTTCATACTCTGGACATTTATGTTTGCAGGCATTCACACCTGCATGACCGAAATACAAAGCATTTATGTGCAGAACACTTGGAAGAGAATGTTATAAAAAAAAACTGTCAGTGAAGCTTAACATGGAATTTACTTCTCATTTCCACTTTCCCCTTGAAATGCCTAATAATAAAATAAGCTACTGGAATCACTTTTTAATAGTGGCAAAGGTCAACGTTGCAACTATCTGGTACCACATACCTTTAAACATACATCAATTTCTCTTCCAAAGTGACACACACTTTATAAGATATACGAGACAAAAATTAAATTCATAGGAATGATAATAAGTGATTTGAGAAAATTCAAATGGCAATGAATGCATATTAATATTTATCTCCTTTAAAAGTTTAATTGACACATTTATAAAGAATTTACTGAAGATTGTTATATGTAGCACTTGACTTTATATTTAAAATTTAGTATTTATGAAATATAAAACATATGTTCGTGCCAATTCTGATTTCTTTAAAATTTATATGGTTTAATAAAGAATAGGAAGGATGTTTTACCTCATAATGCAGATTCATTAAATTCTTGTAATGAATAAGTGATATTTTCTATTTTATAAATATTGATTCCTACTTTCATCTATGATATATAAAATTAGCTTTATATGATTTTCACATGAAACTCATCTAAATAGTAATTATAATGTTAAAATGTTTGGAAACATATTCATTAAGTATTCTTAATTCTCTTAACTACTTCAAGCAGATTCTATCTGACATTCTCGTATACTATCATTCTGTTTAAAGCAAGTTGATCCAATATCATCTCTGTTGCAGTATTTGTGAGGAGAGAACTCAACACCCACCTCCTTCCAAGGAAAATCATTTCTGGGAGATAAAATCCACCTTAGGAAAGTAAATTTAACTCAAATTTGAACTGGTTACACCATTTCCAAAGAACAGAAACCTAACTTAGAGAGACAGAGCTCAGCCCACCCTATCAGGTGACTCACTTTGTTCCTTTCCACCCAGCCACTCTGACCCAGGTCTCCTGAACCCAGAGCTCTCTCTATGACCCCAAAAACCCGGGGGATGGTGGCAGGGTGGCTCCTGGATTCCTGACCAGGTGTGTGGTCACTGGGGCACTGAAAAGTCCACTTTCAATTTTCTTGCGCCTGGTTACCTTGTTGGTTTCACTAGGGGTCTTGTTGGACCTAACAGTAGTAAGGGGACTTTCCCCAGGAACTTATGAATAAAGGAAATAAAGCTCCTTTCTGAGATTTAAACTTTAAAATTAATACATAATTAAGCAGAGAGAAGCATGATGGAGCTTCCTGGAGGGACACCTGGAGACGAGGCCTGCTGGATCAGGAGTCAACCGCCAGGGCTGTGTCGAGTAAGGACCTGATGTCCTGGCTTCTGGGGAGGAAGTGGGCCAGCTCAGGAACTTGTCCACGAGGAGCCAAGGAGCCATGCCTTTCATGTTGGGAGCACAGGGCAGAATTTTGACAGAGGTAGCCGGCAGACACTGAACACAGAGGAGAAGAAAAGTCTCATCAAAAGGAATAGCCTGGGAATCCTGCCTAATAGGATGGGTGTTGTTAGAAAAGAGTAAAAAAAACCTCATATTCTTTCAAAGATATATTGATTATATGACACTCAGAAAGAATTAAAGTTAATAAATAACAAATAAGAACGAAAGCATTTAGGAATGCTAGAGCTGACATAGTAGAAGACCATTTCCAAGGCCACGTTTCCATAACTATCAGCAAAACTACCACTGCTGATGTGTCCTCAACTACATACAAGTTCTCAGCAGTTGGTGGACATTAGCTAAAAAATCATTCCTTCCTTGAATCACAATAACCCTGCCTTCACTATCACCTTCAGTAATCTAAGAATGTCTGTTTTTTGCAGCCTCAGTGAGCCAGTGCCAATAAAAAACTAGAATGCCAACTCCATCTGCTGTATTAATGTAAAACAGGGAACCTGTTTAGAAAGGGCTGGGGTATTCAGCCACAGAAGCACAGTGGGAAAGAGTTACAGCAGGAGGCATTGACAGTGTCCATCCAGAACTGCCCGGGGAAAAGCTAAAGTAGCAGGAAGTCCAGTGAGCCCTACAATCCTTTGGCCCATTATTACAGGGGTTGCCAAGCTCCAGGACTTGTAGCAGTTCTGGGCCTGTTGGGATCCAGGCCACACAACAGGAGATGAGCAGCAGGTGAGGGAGGAAGCTTCAGGGGTGTTCACAGCTGACCCTCACTGCCATCCCCACTCCACCTAGGGTCAGGTCAGGGGTCAGAGTCTCCCAGGAGCCTGAATCCTACATTGACCTGAGCAGGATCGGGGCCTGGGGGCATGCTGCTCCTTTGAGTCGTCCTGAAACCACACCCTGTCCACCCAACCTGAACTGCAGAAGTTGTCTTCTGTGAGACCAGTCTCTAGTGCCAAATAACTTGGGAGGCTGCATTGTAAGACCCTCTCCTTGGCATACAGATGCCTCCTTCTTCCCTAATGGTGTTACAGTTTCATTGATCTAAATATTCTTTTTATTCTTGTTTTATGACTAAGCAAGAAGTTTTGGATTATATTTCTGTTTCTCATATACACAGCCCCATAGGATTAAAATGCATTCATGAGTGAGATGAGTACTTTGTTCTGTGTAATAATAATTTCTCATGAATTAATAAATTAACATGTGTTTACATCAGTTGAGTTAATTTGGCTAAATAACACTCCGCCACTGCATATGATGCAAGACTAAGAAGAAAATGTTCCTAGCTCTGCAAAGGCTGAGATGAGAACTGGCCCATTTTAAATTTACCATAGTAATATTATTACCCAGGGAGAACCCTGAGACAACCAACAGCCAAAAGCTTTGCTGTTGAGACCTGCAAGCCACAGCCTCCTTTTTTTGTCTAAATATCTGCAGTCACCACTGGAAAAGGTGAGGCCACGTCTCTTACAGAGAAGCAAATAAATAGTGCCCATTGTTTCCCTGGAGCCCTTCTAAGGGGATCTCAGCTCAGGCAGAGCACACTGTCACTGTGCCTCCTCCGACACCTCACTCCATTCAGAGCCACTTATCCGGGAACTGCAAGTCTGACAAACACGAAATATTTCACAATTATGCAGTAGTTTACAATAAAGGGGTTTTATTTACTATTTCAATCTCATCCCAAGCTTAATACAGCAGCATTAACTGTGTCATTCTCTAAGCAGTGCTTCTCAGCACGTAATCCAAGCTACTTCTGTGTCAGGATTACTGGTGTGCTTGTCAAAATGAAGATTCCTCTAAGCCCAAAAGGGAATTGTATGCGTACTGAGATTTCGTAAACATGAATCTGAAATGTGAGTAACAACCCATAGCCCTAATTCCTGGAGTGCTGTGAAAATTAGTGTCAAGTTATTTTCCCCAAAGGCTTTGCTCACACTTCCCACTCTGCCTGTCTATTTGAATCATCTGCAAACATACAATGCATGGCTTCACCTTAGGCCACAAAACCAGAGCTCTGGGAATACGAGTCACACAACAGGACTTTTAAAGCCTTCCAGGCTAAGGTGAATGAAGTGCAGAAAAACCACTATAGGCCTATTGGGTTTTTTCTATTAACAGAAGTTTACTGTTTCTCTGGGCTTTTGTGAGATAACTTTGGTATAATCACCCAATTTTGAATTATCTTAAATATCTAAATTAAAACCACAAAGATAGTAGCCACTTTATTAGGAAAATGGCTACTTATCACTGAAATATGCAAATACAAGGAGAAAATGAACTGACTTGTGTATAAGGGAGAAGAAGTAAGGCTGTGTCAGTATAATTATACTCTGCATCTTTGAAGCACCCTGAAAGCAGACTACTTCTGGAAATGAATGAATGTTGTAGGACTAAGCACTACTTTTTCTCATGTTGCAGTCTTGTTTTGTTGATGAACATAGGTAAATTTAGCATCCTGGAATGTTATGGACCTGCACTGCCTAACATAGTAGCCATCAGCTCCATGGGCTAATGTAGAATTAAAGTTTAGTTTCTCATCCAACCACTGGGTGTGCATGTGACATGCAGTTACAGAACATATCCATCCTTGCAGAAATATATCCTGTATTATGCTATAAACACTTACAGCACACCTGTCTCGTTGAGAGATGGGAAAATAAAACGCCAAAGATTTATATGACTTGCCCTGTGCTATATATCTAGTTAGAGAAAAACCAGGAAAAGAATTAGATCTAAATGTTAGGTCTTGTACACTGTCATGAGTTAATGTGTCAGTCAATAGTTATGGTCAGCACAATACTAATTAATTGGTATAGAAGCCAAAAGTATTGATCATTTACTGTAAGCTGAACAGTTTTCTGAAGATGTTTGAATTCATGTATCTGTTTCTCTGGAGAAGCTGAAAAGCTGGCAAGGTATTGTATTTAGTTTAGCAATTTGATAACAGAGCCACTGAGGCAAGTTACCCAAGGACACATGGCCATTAGTTGACAGAAAGAATGGCCACATATATGTGAAATATGTATGTGATACTATAAATTTTTATATAAATCTAAATAGGAAAGCATATCAATGTATTTAAGTCCCATGGTTCAAAGTAGTATTTAATACATCATAGATGCCACTGGGTATAGCATGGAGGTACCAGGCAATCCTCTAAGAAGGGATCATCTCACCAGGGAGGAAATGCAAGGAAGACAAGACAGATTTTGGAAAGGGCTCAATTCCAAGCTGAATTTGTCTAATTATGTAAACTGCTTCTGTGAACACAAACGATGCCTGTAGTTTCTCTGTGTCTATCAACCCACTAGTTGATTAAAAACATACCAACTATGTATTGATAAATATTTCTCCTAATTTACTTCATGGTATTTTATTTGTCAGATAAGCTACCGATATTTCACTTCCTCACCCTAAATACATTGACAGAAATGCTAAAGGAACTGAAATGTAACTTGCAAGAAAAACTAACACACGTGATAAGGAAATAATAAAAACTAAGATATAGCTATCTCTGTAATAAAGAAAAATGAACCTCTGAGTGTTTGCTGTAAAACAAAAACAAAATTAATTTTATAACATTTTGGTTTCCAAATTACAACTGACTGTAATTTTGCTGACATTCTAACAGTGTTTAGCAGAAGAGAATTTTGTTATTCATTCTCAGAGAATCTTAATTTTTATTTTTATAAATTAAAGAAAATGAATAAAATATTTTGAACCTCTTCACTAGTGGATTTTCTTATAACTCATTTTATGTGCGAATACTCATGCAAAGCTTCTGTATGTTTAGCGTGGCTGACTCAAAATTTCCTTGTCGATGAACAGTCTCCACTTTAGCAGAGACCTGAGCAGTGCACCGCTGCAAGGCCTCATCCCCACACGGCCTTGTCCATGGCAGCAGTTAATACAGACACCAGAATCTGCAGAACAGGTTCCTTCCTCCTTGCCCACCCACCTTGTTATTTCTGTCTTGAACTCAGCTGTGATAGATACTTTTCTTTTTTCTTTTGCTTTCCTTCTTCTCTTCTTTCTCTTCTCTTCTCTTCCTTCTCTTCTCTTCTTCTATTTTACTGTAGATTGAACCAAGGAACTTCACACTGAGCTACATTCCCCACCCTTTTCTATTTTTTCTGTTTTGAGACAGAATCTCATGGCTGGGCTCCAATTTTGCAACCCTCCCACTCAGCCTACCAGAGCGCTAGGGTTGCAGGGATGCATCATCAAGCCCAGCCATGATGGTAGAATTTGGGAAACCAGTTTGAGTGATGAAATACCTGTGGGTTGGAAATGAAGTGCTAACTTTATCGGACCAGAAATCATGCAGGAGACAGAGTCCCTGATGAGAGCACAGCTGCCTCTTCAGCCATGACTGTCCTGTCAGAGCTGTGCTATGCAAGTCCTGTAAACGTTTTCCAAGCCATTGTTCTCTCTGGTCAATAACTCTGAAGGCCATGTTAAACTTCAAACACATTCTGTCTTACAAAACCTTGATAATCAAGTCATAAAAGTCAAGCACAACAACATAAAAGGCAATATGAAAACTGTATAATATGTGCAAATTATTTTTATCCAAATAAATAAATTGAAGTGACAAATTATAAGTTTAAAAAATGTTAAAACTAATAATTTTCAGTAAAAATTGAAATGTCAAAATTGTGTCAAACAGACACTGAAAACTAAACAGGCTAAAATATGGAATAATGGGGACATTCTCAAAGAAATTACCCCACGGAAAATGTGAGGCTAGAAAGAGTTATAGAAAAATTCACACAAAGTTTTTAATAAACAAGTTTTCTTCACTTTAAAATATTCAGAAGGTAAACTAGGGGCAGCACAAGCTTGATGGGGTTAAAAATAATCAAAGTATGTTATGTGCCTGTGTGAATCTGCCAACATGGTATCATTAATCTGCAGGATGAAGTGAAGAGTGAAAAAAATTCAACAAGTGAACAATCCAGAACTAGTTCCATTCAGGTGCCCCAACTCATAGTCTTTGTGACACAGATTTTGTCTTTATGATTACAAATGTTCCTCCTTGTCATTTTTGTAATATCTCATAGGCAGACAGAAAACTAAAGGACAAAACCCAAAGTTTCCTAACTGAATTTGCCCAGTTCACAGAGTTTTCCCAGGAACTCCCTGCAGTGCCTTCTGCCTATTTTCACTCAGTCATCCTGACTAGAATCTATGTGGGTGACCCCTTCTCAGGAACCACTGGGCCAAGGGAGGAGGAGAGGGCAGAGCATCCAGGCTCAGCCACTCTAGAACACACTGGCGTGTGGACCAGGCCCTGCTCAAGGGTAAACTGAGTTCAGGGTCTGAATTCTGTTAGATGATTTTACTCCTGGCACTATTTCATCCACATTGGAAAAAAAAGTAAACCCAATACCTGAAAAGATGGGCCACATTGCCAACCCAATAGGGTCGCATTGCCATTTCTTTCCCAGAAGTGGTAAATCAACTATGGTGTGTACTAATGAAAGATGAAGGAGAATGTATTAGGAGCTCAATGACAATTTAGGGTGGTGAGGACAAATGTGCAGAGTTATAATATATCATACTTGTAAGACTATTACGAGCTCAGAAAAGCAGACTAGTACCTGATAAAGGGAAATAAACAGCAGGATTAACAGTAATATGAATTTAATGTGTAAGTGTGCATTTGCTACTTTTAGTATCATTCAGTTTATTATTTCCTGAACTGTTATCTCTAAAATCATACTGTGAATTATATTCAAACCTAACTGTTGAGCAATATCAACTCAACTAAGAGTAAAATCTATCAATAACATAAGTTAATATTTTTGAGTTTTCAGATACTTTACATGGATTATTTAATTCTGAAAGGACTAGTTTAAGAACTGCAGTGTTGTTGTTGCTATGGTTGTTCCTTAATTATCTTCTCTTTCAGTAATAAAACTGATTCTAGAGAGATTGGGTGACTTTATCCAGGTCACACACACAAAGCCTTGGTGGGACAAGACTTTAATTCAGATGTATAGAAATCCACGGCTGCATTTGTAGCTACCCCAAATCTCCCCAGCTACCATGTGCTCTCTCTGGCACATGCTATTGAGAAACAGAAGTAAAATAACGGGAGGTAGGCTGAGTCACTTTCTACTGACTGTTAAATTATTGAAGGTGACAAAACAAACAAAAAGTCGTCAAATCAGCAAGCACAGGAGAAGCAACTCTGGCACCAACTGCACTATTGGCAGGGGAGTCACATGAGACAGAAAATACTTTCTCCAGAGATTTTTAAAAGATGTTGTCATGCACCTAATAAGAAGGTGTTACCCCCAAAAAGATGGGAGCGATAAGTGCAAGTGAATGGTGTGGGACTCTGATTTTCACACCTAGTAGCAGACTTACCTCCGGACGGGTCGCTTTCTGCTGCAGTGGGCATTCATCTGGGATATCAGGGCTTCCCTGTCTCTAGGTGATACACTGGTTCACAGTAGACGTGGAATAGGAGTCCAGTGGCCTCGGCTCTCTCCTCCTCACTGACCAGATGCTACCTGGGCCTTCCATCCATAATTTCCTGTTCCTCACAACGCTGAGAGCACAGGTCCGGAGGACTGAGAGTGAATCTTCTACTTTCTTTCTCCCCCAGGCTAGAAGGTAATAGTTCTGGGGCCTCACACTGGAACCCGACCAGTAGATGGCAGCACAGTCCCCCAGGTCTCTGAAATCCTCATTGTTTTCAATCCTGTACCTGTTTTTCCTCCTGGACTTCATACAAGAAATGCTGTTCTGCAAAACCATTCCCTGAATTATTCAAACTTCCACAAAATATTCACCATCACTGACTCTTTCCTTTTTTACCTGAAAGAACCCCTTAATCCTCATAAACAATATTTGTAGGCAACTCCAGCATTTGTTCAGTGAAAGCAGAGCTCTGACTCAGCAGCCCAATGGTTCTCTTGCTTTATCCTCATGATTTCAAGGTGGCTGCAGAAGCACTGTTGTTTCTGACACTGTCCAGTACAAAACAAATTTTATTGATTTTAAAGAAACATCTGTTATAGAAAACTTCCAGAAAACTTACTCCCAGCTCACAAAACTAAGACTATATCCTATCTCCATCCCCTAATTGGAAGTAGTCTGGAAAAATAAGTGTCTGCCCTTTTCCAGTTTCTATGGTCAGAGGGTTCTTCTAGAAGCCAGTAAACAGAGGTTTGAAGGACGGTGAACATCAGGATGGCCACACTCGCCAATTAACACATTGTAAATTTCTCACATAATTGGAGGTTTTATCAGAGAGAAAACAGAAAATCTTTTACATAAACACATTTAGAGAGTTTCCTAAACGTCAGCATGAACTATTGTGAAAACCTGGGCAGAACCAATCACCTAGAATAGCACCATCTTCATTTATCAAACATGTACATTTTCCCCTTCAGCTCAGAAAGACTAATGATGGTTTTAGGAAGTAGTTCAACTTAGTCTCTCTAACCAGCAAGACTTTCCTCTGAAAATATGCCCACATCTGTAAAACTTAATTTTCTCACTTCCCTAAGAAGGAGGAAAGGGAAATCATGGGAAACGAGACATTCATTTATCTGTGAATGAACTGCAGCTTCATAGATGGGCCTTTGCAGGAGAAAGAGAGAATTTCCTTCCCACTACCTCTATATAGAGCTCTCTGCTCTCAGCATCTCCTCTTAGACCAGCGTCACTTTTTCACAAA